>NC_140581.1:1005282705-1005882705 GCF_964204655.1 Triturus cristatus
GTTTATGAACCCGAGGCAAAGCAGAGCATTTGACAGCATTAGTAGGGGTGGAAAGTGCTTTATAAATAATATACAAGAAACCCCAATAAAGCACTTTGACCCTCGAAAGGGGTATTATACAAATACCCATACAATTCAGTGTGTAGCTCCTCTTGCAAGTGTAGCCAGGACACCGAGGCAGCTGTCGGATGCCCCGGGCCCCCTTTAACCTCAAAACTTCCAAACGAGGCACCAGTTCAGCGTTCCTTTCCCCCAATACTCTTTGGCTCACCAGAATGAGGGCAAAGGAGGCCAGGGGCAGCTGACAGCTGCCCCTGTTTGCTGTACCCCCTCGTCAGCAGAGCCCCGGGCAGCTGCTGCCTGCCCAGGTCCACCTTCGCCTGCACACTTTTGTGCGCCAAGGACGCGCGGGACAGATAATAGCTGCTCTGATGTCAACAGTGGTGTAATTAATAAAGGAGCGTGAAGCCTCATTAGCACAACAAGAAATCTTTCATTCATACTTTGAATATTACAAGCTTTGAGTAAAGTTCAAGGCTAAAACACTGTTGCATGGTTATCAATTACATTATTTTCTCACTGAATCAATGGAATGACTGGATTATTCAGTCAGACACTTTGAGTGACGCACTCACCCAGTCTTTTATTGCAGGGACATTTCACCTTTCACACATACCTTAATACGTAGTTTCTGTCTCCTGAGGTTCTGAGTTGTTGGCACCTTTCTTCTCCTGGCAATTTTAAAGTTTTTTAGAGCTTTGGTTAGAGTCTGATCACGGCAGACAATAACACCTTACGTTAATAAGTGAATTTTCTTTGAATTTATAGGGTTTTGTGTTGAAATGTGCTTGAAATATGCCTGTAACGCGGTGATATCAAAGACCCACGCCCTTCACCCTACAACCCAGTGGGCTCAGGGCTCGAGGCATGGGCTTCCAGCTTTCATGCTGTGTGAGTTTGCCCGTGACCTTTGACCACTGTGCATAGTTCTTGCCCATTACTTTTGCTCAGTTCACCTATCTGAATGTCCACTGTACACAGCCTCTCAACAGCGCACCATGTCTCGTGTGTCCCCAGTACCCATTTTGCACAGCCTTGGGCTCTGCTAAGAGGTCAAAGACAGAGTTTGGCTTTTGACGCAACCAGTCTATCTGGGGATTTTTTCACATGATGTCTTACATTTCTCCCATTTAACTGAGGCGCACTCTCCTCTTCGGGAATCGCCCTGTACATAATGTCCAAACTACATTCACCAGGCTTCATTCTGTTCAGACTGGCTGTGATATTACCTATTTGGAATGTTGACGTTTGGAATAAAACAAAGGAATTACCATAACTACAGACTGCTGGATTTATTTTGGAATGGACATTTGCTCAGTGTAAGATTTTGTTTGTATTGCTATTTGGGGATTCCATCTCCAAACCTTGGAATGATGGGTGGCCTCCCACTTATCCTTGGAGCAAACTTTGGAATTTTGATTGCCCTACATTGTACTGACTCACTGCAGAGTTGACCCTGCCACTTTTAGACTGTTGTATTATACATTCACCAGAGGCAGTGCATGATGCATGTGACCATTAATGTCACACATGTAATGGGTGCATTCATATAAAACCCTTAGACACACAAATACAAACATTCTATCTGTTTCACTTTGGCACAAAAGACCAACAACCCCTGCCTTCATGGACCTGACTAAGGTAGGTGTCTTCTGAAGGTTCACACTCAGAATGTGTGCCTGTTTGTGAGCCATCGGCCTCTGAATGAAGCAACTTTTAGACTGCCACCCAAGCATACCTTCTATTCCAGGAACCGACCCCGAAACAAATACAGTAGTGCACAACCTTGCATATCAACTGACTTTATTAAAATGCCTTAATTTATTGCTTGTGCCCTAAAATAATGTGTCTTTCACATTCCAACATAGGTCTACCAGCAGTTTCCCATTAAACATTTATCCTCTCGATAAGACATTTTTAAGTCATTGTGTCCGATCCACTCCTTTTAATGCCCGTTTCAACCTAACGTCTGCTACATTCCTATATGTTACATTGGGCCCCACCCCTCAAAACCACACACAACAGGTATCATCTACCTTATTTTACCATCACCTCCTAAGACCTCTTTAATTAGTCACTCCAGTTCCTATTCCACTTTCAAATTACTTTCCACAGATACAGTAAGGCTCTTTTCCTGGCGATGACCTTTGAACCCAGTTTCTAGGGATCGAAATGTATTGAGACACACACAAGATGGACCAATACACCTCTTTCCATTGAATGAATCCGGCTTGAAGCAGTTTAAGATTTAGTGATTCAGGAAATGCTGGGCTTAAATGGTCCACTTAGAGGACTGATATTAAAGACTCTCTTCTCACCAGGTCAAAAATACAACTCTGATTCTTGGGGCATTGATCTGGCTTATGTATATTCCCCATCCCGGATCCTCATTGACTTTGATGGTGCGTTCCTATTAAAAAAAATGTGCTGCTAATTCGCTTGCTTTATCTTTCACCTCACAAATGAAATGCACTTACTCTTGGTGGAGGGGTGTGAACTCACAAACAATATGTGTTTTCCATTTTAACAATTAATTATTGAGGATAATTGTGTTTAAATTCAAAATGGTTTTGTACATGTAAATTTCTATACATTTATTCTCTGTATTAATATTCTGATGTTTATGAAAAAGCATTGTAATCCATAAGCATGTAAAAGACTATTTGATCCATTCATACAAAAGTGCTTTGCCGTGTTCTCATATAAAACAATTTTCAACATATCTATAGTCAGTGTGGTACGTTTTTATATATTCTATGTACTTTCATTCACTGCAAGGACTCTGTTCCTCAGATGCTAGAGGTCACAGAGCATGGCCTTCAAATATTTATAGGTTTGTGGTGTTCTACTAGTCCTACAGGATGTCCCACTCAGAAATGCCCCGTTCCACCCCTAATCCTGTATTTAGAACAGTGGAACATCTGTCATTCTGGTACCTGCTTTTTGTGCCCCACAATTTAAAATTCAACCACAAAATCGATTCTAAGCATTAAATTGCTTATTCTGAAGCAAGGGCCTCCAACTTGTCTTGAACAAGACCTACTCATGCTTAATAAGAATCTTGCTGAGCTACTAATATTAGCGTTGAATAGACAACATCACGTTAGTGGCCACCGCATGCAAGACTGCTTGCGGTGATTTCCTCAGTGAATCAGGCAGGGCTGCAAGTAGTAATCAAGAAAGGTTTCTATCAACTTGGAATGTAAATATAATTTGGAAATTCTATCCTTTTTCTCCAAACATTATCCTATGAGCACAGAAAATACACATCTTTTAATCTTAAATATGCACTTTTCAATTCTGGAAAACATATGTGAATTGCTGGGCTGCACATAGGAGAGCTCCTTGCAAATCTACCAGAAGCTCCTGAGCTACTCGTTGGAGACTCCTTTAAATCTGAACCAATTGACCCTTCACTGCCCCCATTCTAACATAGTTTGCTGAGCTGAGTTATCAATAGAAAGCATACTGGAAGCAAAAGTGCTTCAAGATTCTGGCAAGTAGAAATGTTAGGGAGAGTGGAGGTTGGTAAAGTAGAGTGAAGCTAATTTGGTCGTGCTTCAAACTTCTACATTTTTGATTTGTTGTATGCTGGATACAAAGACATCATTCTGCTCAATCAAAATTGACTTTATGCACTGAAACTGTACCTGTATTCTAATCCCTGCCAGATGTAAGAGAAAGGAGTATGTAGGAATTAAATGGCACTGTAAGCAAAAAGGAAATTGGCCCACAACATTGCATTGTTCCTGTCTCCACATAGATCTTTTGCGTCTAACGAGTAATGAATTTCAAGGTTCTGGGATTTGCTCAATAAAGGAGAGGAAACGTGCAATTCAGGGGTCAATCTGATTTTTTTCTGCAGTCACCCACAGATGTCTTAATATTAAGCCAAACAGTATACCATAGTTGACCTTCACCATCTTTTAACAGCTGCCATATTGCTCTTTCTAGTGAGTAGCAACACAGAATCATGTGACAAACATGGCTGACAGTTGTTGTATATAGGATGTAGTGCCCTACTGATTATGCAAATTGCAGGTGTTTAGGGTTTCTATACAAGCAGTCCCCTGACCTTGCAAGTTTGAACAGTTGTGCTTGGGTTTGAGTGATAGAACACCCAGTATGACAGGAGCACACACTCCTTTTTAATCTCGCAATGAAATGCAAAATGGAGATAAAATCATAGTATTCCAGGCTTGAAATTGAGCATCTCTCCCAAATATCACTTTTGAATCATTGTGACAATGGAAATAAGAGGCAAAAACATTTTTATGCCTAATATGTACTATAGTGAATTTAAAATCAGGGGAATTAACTTTCGCCATTAACATTGAAACAAAAGCAATTTTAGGTGGGAAATAGCTCAGATAAAGCAATTTTTGGCTTTTAAAAGTCAGGAGTCGACTGCATGAATTCCATTCTCGCTGTGACATCATAGATACGAAGAAGCTTTGCTGTCGTAGACCGCCCTTTCTTAAACGGAACAGGAATTTCATTGATGTGCTCCAAAGCATGTGTTCTGTTAGTGCCCAACACCTTCTTATTTGTGCTACCGTTGGCCAGTGTTCGTACTCCCATGTGCGTTAGATCTTCTTTCAAACTTTTCTGTAGGTGCTCAGGTCAGTTCTTTACCCATCCAGGGGCCGTATTACAGACAGTGCCCTGATGGCACAGCAAGTGTGTGCACTCATTTTCAGTCCCCTCAGGGCACTGCTGTATTATAGCACATACAGCAATGGCGCTATCTTAAGAGAGCATTTCCTCATTTGCATAGAACATGGCCCACTGCAAATGAGGGAAACACTTTCCTTTGCGTCTGCACCTTAATATAGACATAGAAGCAGAGGCAAAGAGGCCATCAAGAAGTGCAATTACAGTGCGCCACAAAAAGATAGCGCACTGTTTCTCTGACCGAGGACAACCCTCAGGAGAGGATAAGGTGGATCCCAAGGAACCCTAAGTCATCCCCCTCGCAGGTGGGTGCAATCCCTCACTGCACCCGCCTGCAGGGGATCTCTGTCCCCCCTGAAAGTGCAGGCTGGGTGAACCTGACCCCGGGAAGTGGGACCGGCTGTTTCAGTCAGCCACTTTGTTTGTCACTAATGCGCTAATGCCAGGTTAGCATGAGTTTTCAGCCGCTCTGGGGCAGAGAATTGATGGTATTATGGCGCACTGTACTTGTTTGTGCTCTGCGCACATTTTTAAATGTGCGCCAAGGCACCAACAAGGACTGTGCACCCATTGCATATTACTGGCCGAAGTGTTCCTCTTGACCCCATGTATCCGCCGCTGCCATCTGCCCACAATTCCCTCTTACCAGGCAGTTGCTTTATTCGCCTTCCCAACTTTCTCCTGTCATTGCATTCCAGCTGACTCCCATGAATCCTGCTAGTGTCTGGAATGCCGTGTAATATTCCCTCTTAGCCTTACATGCCAACATTTTGAAACAGGAAAGAGGGAGATAGTGAATAAAAAATTGCGGGTATTGACTATCCCCATTGATTAACATTGAAACAGATCCAATTTTAGGCGGGAAACAGCTTAGACAAAGCAATTATGGCATTTAAAAGTCAGGATTCTCCTGCATGAATTGGGACTGTTGACTTGTAGGTTCTTACCACTCCTGAGCATCCTCACATCCCTCCCCTTTGGCTGCGTCCTTCCATGCCTTACATTTTTTCATTTTCTCTCCCTCTTATCTACTTGTTTAGTCTGCCTTAATGGGGTGGTTCCCTTTGATTTCTAATCTCAGAAATGTCATTTTGTTTGTTTCGTTTTTGAACGGAACTGCTGCCTTTTACCTACTCTAAGGAGCTGTGGGAGGTGCGAATTCAGGTAAATTGAAATATTCACTTGAAATTTGAATTATGCTATAACAGGTTCCATTGCAGTTGGTACTGACTGTCACCTTGCTCTGGAAATGCTTGATATTTCTTACATTTACCAAATTCTTCTCACCTTTCGACGCCTGTCTGCAGGATATATATGACTTGGTTGTTAGGTCTACCCTCAGAGGTTTCCAGAACAGCCCATTTACAACTTTCCTTCCTTGTCCATGTCTTACTTTTTCAAAGCCACTTACCAGGCGTGGTTGTAGCTAGTCAGCAGGCTGGCTCTGTGAGTTGAATGCTCGCTGCTGAAATGAGCAGTGATCTTCAGCCCACAAGTTCATCTCTACGCAAAGCAAACTCAGTCCTCCATTCTTCTGTAGTTGGATAAACAGGTCACTTTTACTTTGGATAATTGCAACACCAGTTATTTATAAGGGCTACTAAAAATAGGAGTGAGTTATGGAGTCCTACATGAAAACAATTTCTTATTATTTTAAACCAGGCTTGCATCAGTGATTTCCCCGATAGCATTACAGTTGTGTTTCTTCCCAAGCTTTCATGATATCGTTCCTCCCTTTCATTAAAACACTTTCCCTAAATAAAAAGTTGACATAAGTTTGTTATCTGTGTGGGCAGGTCAAACGCACGATCCGCAATGATGTGCCATTATTTTTAGGCAGGAAGAGAAGTGGCCGTGTAGTGTTCCTCTTTTCCTAGTCATGTGGCCGTGTCAGCTTTTAGGATTGCACCTGGATAAGTTGATCGGGGCCAATTAATCCTACCATTGTCTTACCATAATTTTAGTGGAAAACCCAACATAGCTTCTTTTAGGGATTTGTAGCCATTAGTGTGGATCGAAAGAAATGGGGCGAACCCCTTCTCTGCAGTTCATTGCCACTGTTGACCATCGAGGGAATAGGCAACCTGCCTAGCTACCTAGTGGAGGTGGACTTGCTGACTTTCTTGTAGTGGTACGCATGTCCTTGCTTCAAACTGAGAAGATACCTCTCGAATCTTTTTATTGTCACTTCCAGACTGAGTATAGTAATGGCATGCACTGTGTCACAGCTCCTTGTTGAGTTAATCTACTTCCTGTCACTATTGGCATGGCAAATCCTTTGACCTAGAACCTGGTTGGTGCTCAGTCAGGTGACTGGCTAGATGCTTTGGACCTCTAGCTGGTTAATCTGTTAAACGTGCAGAGGCTTAATATTTTTCTTAAAAGCAAACTGCATAATGCCAGGGTGGATAAATGTCCAGGCTGCCTAGTCTTGATTTCACCTCATACCCCTGTCTTCCATCATGATAGACAGAGACTGCTAACTGCAGATCCCTCACCTTAGAATATTCCCCAGGCATCCGACTGGATTCCGAAAATCTTGAGCAATACCTCTACGGGCTGGAAGGTGATGTTGATCAGCTCTGCGTTGTCATCGTCCGTCTCAGAAGTGATGACAGCTTAGTGCCCATATAAGCGCCACTCCAGCGAGACGATTTCAGTTCCTTTTCACATCAACCACGATGATTCGGAGAGCTACCTCACTCACATTTTGACACACTTTTTCAACTTTTTGTCGACCATTTTGTGAGCATTGGCTCCCCGTCTGTTTAGGGACATGTCCCCTCCAAAACCTATGCATTGTAAACCCTGTTGGGATTGCCACAAACAGGTGTCGGTGTAGGATACTCACTTGGTTTGTCTCTGGTGCCTAGGGTCGTGCCACAACCCCAAGACCATGCACGTTTCACGTTTGCGTCTGCCCTGGAGGCACGGCTTTTATTGTAGAAAGGCGCACTGTCCCTGTTTGTGCCTGGGATCATACTTGAAGGTGTGCAGTGACGCAAGCAAGGACAACGCACCCTATATGTACTACGGGCTCTGTTAACTCTATGGCGCTCCCTTTTTGCATTGTGCTTTGTAGGTTCCAGAGCAGGGATATGTTGCAGAATGTAGAATCATTTATGGTATTGTGCATTTAAGCAATCATTGACTCTGACGCAATGAAGTTAGTGACCTTGGTTTGTATACAATGGCAAACATTGTTTCATAAAAACGTCTTAAAGAGTAAACCAGTGCAACCTCCCGGTCACTGAATTTGTTTCTCTGTGCAAAGGTAATTGTTTTAGGTAACACTGGGCTTGAAGAACAATAAAGTTGTTGAAAAGTGAGTTACACTACTTTGATTCTTTACTCCCCATCATAATTCATTTGTCTGTTCTTTTATTTGTTAGGATTTACCCTTCTATTTTGAAGTAGAAGAATCAAAAAACTCTGGACATGTAACACATTTGTTTTTAGACTTGGTTATTTTGTTACTTCAGACTTATTTCGCTTTATAATGCAAAACTACAACTATGCATCTTACCTTAAAATTGATTTCAATGCTTTTCCTCCATTATGTATAATCGTTTTACATTGGCTCGCTTGGCTCACTTCCCTCTTTGGCCTCTAGTCCCATTTTCGCATGACAACCCTACATCATTTTCCCTGCAACAGCCTCTCAAACTCCCAGTGCTTCAGTGAACCACAAGAGAAAATATCCTTAAATCTCCTAATCCGCTTTGCCTGCTCCCTCTGCCTACTCAAGCCTATGCCAACTACATCCTTTTTTACAGCATGTCTTGCAGAAGGTGAAGACGTGGAGGGCTCCAGAGCTTTACTGATTAGCAAGGAGTGGTGAACAAAATCTGTACTTAGCCATTGTTGGCGAAACTGAAGTGATGTTCGGTGCTTTGGGGTAAAAAAAAGTATCTTCACCCCACGCGCGGATTTCATACACATGGCGTGGTACTGCCCGGGCGTGGCCTGGTACTGGGGAAAGATATTTCTTGAATTAAGCAAAATAGTAGAACTGGAAATCCCCCCCGGATCCGGCTATGGCACTGCTGGGTCATTCCAAAACATTACTGAAAGCTATCCGCCGATTAGTGGACATGAGGTTATTAATGGCTAAACGCAGAGTAGGAATGTGTTGGATGAGGGGTCCCCCCTCACAGTGTCGCAGTGGTCGCACGATGTACTTTATTGTTATACACAACCGGAGAACTTTAGCGAGCTGCTGCCCCCTAGGAATAGACCGAAGAATTTCTGGGGGTTATACACTACATATATGAATAGCAAAGGAGAAGGCTCTACAGAGCCAGCGTCGATGGTGCCGGTAGCTGGTTCTAACATTCCAGTTCAGTAGTGGGTTCTGCTTAGTTCAGCCCTAGGAAATGGTCGGCCTATGGGGTAGGGAATGGTGACTAGCCGGACATATGGCGTTGACGACTGGGATGGGTGGTTAGATGACATCTGGGATGTTTAGTTGGTGGGAAAAGACGTTGCTCAGAAACAGCATGGTTGTTCCAAGTTCTGCGACAAGGACATAATCTTACCATTGGTAGGGATCCTGATAGTGGAGTGTAGTGCTGACATATCGTTGTTCGTTGTAGGGTAGGAATAAGGTTGTTTAAGCGCCGTTGCGCAGCACACGCATATGACATGATGTTGACAGTCATAATTACATAATGTGACGCTGCTCAGCCTCCGGGATGTGAGCTATAAAGCTGTGTAGTATGAATAATAAGACTGAGCTGCCGGCCCCAGGGTTGTAGGCGTATAGCTGTGTACTCCAGTGATTGTTTAAAAAAATGTTACAAAAAAAAAAGTCTCTTTGACGTCTCAAAACGTCGAAAATAACACTTCTAAAAAGAGCTCTTCCCAATTATTAGTTCTAAAAATAAATTCTTCAAAAAAGGAATACTTTACAAAGTGTTTCTTCCCAAAATAATATTGAAAAGCAATCTAAAAGGGTTGAAGAGGTAAAAGGTTATGGGTCTGAGGGTTTGAAAATTTGGGGTTAGCAGTTCAGGGTTAAAGTTATAGGGTGAATGGCTTGGGTACAGGGTAAGTGTTTTGGGTAGAGAGCTGGGGTTAGGGATTAGGTGGATAGGGTTATTGGTAGATGTTTAGTGATTAAAGGTTTAAGGTTTAGACGCTAAGAGTATAGAGAGTCAAATGGGTAGGGATTTAGGGTTTAAGGATTAGGGGTTGTGGCTAAATGGTTATGATGGTAAAGATTAGGTTATGGGTATTGGGTATGGATTTACAGGTATCAAATTAGGGGTATTAGGTTAAAGGCTTGCCATAGAAAACTAAGGGTATGGGCCCAAGTTTTTAAGACTGGTAAAGGGTGCATGTGTTAAGATTCTGTTTGTTCTTTCTATGCATCACTACCTATAGTTAAGTCTTGAACACTTTGACATTTTTTTAATCAAATTCCAGATTTAGATTTTTGCCATTTATTAATATAGATATTGGCCAGGTAGAATTTGTGTGCATGTCAGTTTTTACAAAATTTGATGCAACTTGTTTTGAGAAATGTGTGCTTGGAAATGATTTATGAGAAATTCCAGGATACTATGCCGCTGAAAACTGGCTTTAAGAAAACATTACAATGTAAACTTTGAATTCTTAACCCTTACCTACCAAACCACATATGTGTAGCCACATGTGCATTCCAAGAGGCACTTCGAAGTTTACAATACTTTAGTAAGTTGCATAACTTTCTACTGCTCACTTACTTAAAAAAAAATCTCTCCAGCTTTGCAAAGTTGTTTATGTTCTTTAAAAAAAAGGGTGGGGGGAATGAGAGCCCTGTTTGGTACAATTAGTATTTATTTTCTCTACCACGCAGGGCTACGAGCCTCCTGTGAGCCAGGCCACGTCTTACTGGGTCAATAAAAACATATCTTCCTTCCCTGCTGCTGGAGGTCCACTGGTGCTTTTTTTGGTCGTGCCTAGCGGCAGCGCGCATGCACTGCTCACTCTGCGAGGCATGCAGGAGTCGAGTATGCTCTGGAAGCCTCGCCTTCTCTCCGCCCATATTTTTGATTGGCTGGTGTCATTGTCCTTGGAAAATGCAAACTTCCGATTAATAATGAGGCTTGTTAGTCCCTCCTTGTTACCACCCTGTCGCCATTTGTTACCTCTCATGAGGACTGGATCTTTTACTTGTGGCGTTACACGGTCTCCTTCATAAGTCGGTAAGCCCTATTTTTTTTATTTATATGCAGCGCGGTCCGCTTTCACTTTAGCGGCCGCGCTTGTTCATTTAATTAATTGTCTGCACGGGCTGAAAGGGAGCGTTTCTACTCACTAATCTAACAAGCATTTGCAATGCAATAGGTCTCGCAATTATCGCGAGTTTGAGCTATTGACATTGCAAATAACAATGCCTTTTATTTTTGTTTTTAAAACATAAATAAAAGGCATTATCATTTACAATGCCAATTGCTTAAACTTGTGTAAATGTGAGACCTATTGCATTGCAAATGCTTGTGTTTTTTTAAGCAGCACGGCCGCCCCGTAACACTGCTGCCTGCTTTCAATCACTTTAACCCGTCATTATCTCAACCCCCTCGCCCCCCCAAGTAAAATTGAATTAGAAAGTATTAGCAAATTAAGTTGTGTGAATTCCAGGTAGCACATAATCGTGTGCTAATGGGCTGAAGCTGACAACAGCACATCTGTGTTACATGTCATCTGTACAAATACCACCTGACGGGTTGTTTTCAAAAGTCTGTTTTATTAACAGCAACAACACCACCACCAATACCTCCACCACTACCAGTACCACCACCACCAATACCTACACCACTACCAGTGCCACCACTACTACCAGTGCCACCAGCACCACCACCACCAGTACCATCACTACCACCATTACCACCACCACTAGCCCAACCAGTACCACCAGTATCACCACCAGTACCACCACTACTACCAGTACCACCACCACCACTACCAGTACCACCACTACCACCACCACCAGTACCAGCACCAGTACTACCACCAGTGCCAGTACCACCAACAGTACCACTACCAACACCAGTACCACCAGTACCACCACCACCAGTACCACCACCACCAGTAGCACCACCAATACCACCACCAGTACCACCACCACCACCAGTAACACAACCACCAGTACCACTAACACCAGTACCACCACCACCAGTACCACAACCAGTACCACCACCACCAGTACCACAACCAGTATCACCACCACCAGTACCACCACCACCAGTAGCACCACCAGTGCCACCACCACCAGTACCACCACCACCACCAGTACCACCACCATTACCACCAACACCACCACCTATACCACCACCACCAGTACCAGTACCACCAGTACCACTAGTACCACCACCAATACCACAAGTATAAACCAGAGACGTGGCAGGGTCACTTGCGCAAACTCATTACTTATTCCCTCCTGTACATAGAAGAACAAATCTCAAGTAGCTGCTCCAAGGAAGTGGGCTGCCACTATTGCCCACAAATATAGATGGGGAACACCCAGTCCTAAAAACAGTCAACACAATTTCCCGAGCACCAAAGTGTGAAAAAAAGAAGTGTCCAATTCTTCTTATATCCAAATTGATTTATTCCTTCAGGATTCTTCAGTTTTCATATATTCTCATCTTCTAATATAGCCTTCAGATATAGCCAACACGTGCTTCGTCAGACAACAATGTTCTTACATCTCTGACTTCATCAGGGCTTCATAAATAAATATTAAACAACAGTGTTTCAAATAATCCTGTCCCTGTTTCATTGGTCTCCTCTGTAGTAATACTGAACGGACCAAACTTTATATGACTCGGTCGAACAGAGAGTACTCCATATTCAGTTCTGAATGGCGTGGTGATGCCACAAGTACCAGTACCACCAATACCACCAGTACCACCACCACCACCATTACCACCACCAATACCACCAGTACCACCACCAATGCCACCAGTACCACCACCAATACCACCACCACCAGTACCACCATTACCACCATTACCAGTATCACCAGTACCACTATCAGAAGTACCACCAGTACCACCACCACCAATACCACCACCAGTACCAGTACCACCACTACCACCATTACCAGTACCACCAGTACCACTACCACAAGTACCAGTACCACCACCAGTACCACCACCACCACCAATACTACCCCCACCACCAATACCACCACCACCACCAATACCACCTCCAACACCTCCGCGCCTCTTGCTCACTAGTAATAGCAGGGGCACTGTACGAGGCCACAGCTGCAGCCGAGACCATCCCTCCCTCCCTCCCTCCCTCCCTCCATGCGTGCCATAAAGCACAGCCCGCCCTGCACCAGGAGGTGAAGCTAGGGCCCTACTACAGCTGGAGTGTTTATTAGGCCAAAAGAAAGCAATGACACTGCGCAATGCCACACTGCACACTCAAATCACTGAGAGGGCAGGAAATACCCCCCCGCTCTTCCTCCTGAGCCGAGACAGTGTAATCACACTGCGAAAGGTGTTGGAGTGCCTTATTGTTTATAGCTCGGATCATATATAACTCTCACTTCACACTTTGTGTCTGTGTAATTTACAACACTTACACATCTTCTTCACTGCACTATTCTTCACTACTTTGAAGACGTCGCAGGCCAGTCTCTTCCTCTGATATTTACAATCTAACAAGCGGTCGAGAAGGCCCTTTATTGCAATGCAGTAGGTCTCGCATTTGCGAGAGTTTAAGCTATTAGTATTTTAAATGACAATGCCTTTTATTCATGTTTTAAAACCCAAAACATAAAAAAAGGCATTGTCATTCACATTGGCAATAGCTCATACTTGCGTGAATGCGAGACCTATTGCATTGCAAATGCTTGTTCTGGCAGCAAGCAGGGCCGCACTGGGAACCAAAACCAGCCCTGGCAAAGAGCTCGGCCGGCCCCCCTGCCGAGCTCTTTGCCAGGGCCGGTTTTCGGCCGATTTTGTTACAGGGCCGATTTTGTAGCTATGCTGCAAAAACGTCACTGTAACAAAAATGGCCCCCAGGGGCCCAAAACCGGCCCCCATCGGTGCGGCCCACCGGGGGATTGCCCGGTGCCCGCCCTGGCAGCAAGGAAGGTAAAGAATGTGTCTTGTTTGTCGCCACATATCGTGTCACTTACAGCTGTGAGCCCTCAGTAATAGCACGTACAATCAATCCCCTGCAGAGGAGTGAGGCAAAACTACGTGGGTGAAGTTTATACTTCGAAAGACTCTAGTTATATAATGCCAATATGGGGTTATAGTGATAATTAACAAAAACTGTGGAACCTGTTGCAGTTCCAATACCGGCAGCACAGCCACTAATTCCATGAGTCCAATCAATTAAATCCTAATATTCTTATTCTTCTTAAACTTTTCCATTAATCCTTTACTTTTTACTGCCAAATCCAAGGATTTAATTGATTGGACTCATGGAATTAGTGGCTGTGCTGCCGGTATTGGAACTGCAACAGGTTCCACAGTTTTTGTTCATATGCGACGCATTTGGACAGAGCGCTTACCTGGCATTGCACGCCTACATTGAATATAATTGTCAAGCTTCAGATGAATTTTCTCCGAGATAAAACAGGTGTGCATCTCGCTACTCGTTGTCTTGCAGTATCAAATTACCGTCCTCTCTGCGAGTTTTTGCACCCATGAATAAATTGAGAGAACCAAAATAAAGTGAATGATTCTTCGATTTAAGGACAATGGATCAAATTAGAGATGACAGACAAGGGAGCGTTTTTTGTCACGTTCAGTGAACGATAATGAAGTATTTTCGAACTATCATGATGGACTTCAATCTTTCAATCTTTTTTTCAAAACAATTTTCCTTAACCTGTCTGAGGTTGACAGTTTTTGTGTGTATGTAATTTTGATGTCGATGTGATGTGTTGTTCAATATTTTTGGTGTAGCACTGAGAATACGGGACATGAGAGATGGAGGTTTTGCAAGTATCGCAGGGGATTGTGGGCAATACAGTTGCTAATGGAAGAGGGAGGGATTAAATAATTGTAGGCATGCCGTTGAGCAGTTGGGAACCTTCGCGATAGTTGTAATTAGTTTGAGCACCTGGAGCTAATGCTTTGCTGTGGATAATATAAAAACTAGCTGGGAAGCAAGGGTTGCCTTTGCTTCAAGGAGAAAAGAGATGCGTCTGCGCACTTTTCGTAATTCTATGATGTGGAACACGCTTTTGTCAAATTAAGCTGGTAGCGAGAGAAGCCATGTAGCTTACTTACCTTGAAGGATTCACTATGTTTGTTACGGTAAGCGGAGTAAGGCAGTATCACTTGGGGCATTTCAAACATTTTCTGTCTAAGCAGGGGCAATGGGTGAGTTAAACGGAAGGAGGTTCAGTGAAAGGAAGGCGAAGGTTGGTAGGATGGAGGTGTTAAGAAGGCGGGTTTACAGATTATTTTGCGTTTTGATGTAAACAACTGGGGTGATTTTGTGCTTTTTAAGAAAGCAACTGGTGTGGCTCAAACAAGTGGGGCGATTAATGGAGTATGCATTATTGACATATACATTATACATAAAAAATGCAAGAAGTGTATTATTGAAAGTGAAGTTGAAGTTCAACAATGATGTTAATTTTTATGAATTTTTTGTATTGTAGACACCCCTGAAGAAGGGATTTAATCCCGAAATGCATTGGGTTATTTAATAAAATACGTGACATTTGGATACCATCTGGCCTCCTGTGTTTGAGTAAACGATCCTCCATTGAAATGAGTAAAATGAATTGAAGATTACAAAAATGGCAGTAAAAAGTAAAGGAATAATGGAAAAGTTTAAGAAGAATAAGAATACTAGGATTTAATTGATTGGACTCATGGAATTAGTGGCTGTGCTGCCGGTATTGGAACTGCAACAGGTTCCACAGTTTTTGTTCATATGCGGCGCATTTGGACGGAGCGCTTACCTGGCATTGCACGCCTACATTGAATATAATTGTCAAGCTTCAGATGAATTTTCACTGAGATAAAACAGGTGTGCATCTCGCTGCTCGTTGTCTTGTTATAGTGATAATTAACCACCAGGCAAAGTTGTTTGTAAATCTCACTGAAGACCATATTGTCTGTTGCATATTTTTTTCTGTTACTTAGTGTTGGAAACAGGATGATGCATACTGACTATTGCACTACATAGTAATTCTGTATTAGGTAGCATGCAATACTACTTTCTATTCTTCTCATTTGTTGAAATCCATAATTCAGACAGATAATATAATTTCCACGATTTATGAAATGTAAATAATTCATCGTCATGAAACCGTTCCAGTGAAATACAGATTAACCACCATTAAGACGACATCATTCTGATCAGTAGTCTGATAACATTGATTTTCATGATCTACAGTTTGACATTGTTCCTTAGCACCTCAGATTTATCACTTGTGCTCTGCAGACTTGCTCTGTAGACCAAAGCAGGTAGTAATCTCTTGGTTTAGCTATAGACATCAGCTTTGAGCAAAGTTACCCTTCGCTCGGTAGCCATTCGGCACAGTCTGCCGATGTGCCAAATGGGAGCAAAACATAGGGTCATATGTATTATGAAGTGGCGGAGTGAGGCATTAGCCGTCATGACTTAGAGCCTCACTCCACCACTTCAAGACGCATGGCTGAACCATATTTACAAGAATAGGGTGCAGCCTTACATTTTCCCCTGCGCTGGCGCTACACTTAGCTGCCTAGCGCCAACACAGGGACCCTTGCACCATAGTGCAAGGGTGTCTGTGGGCAGGGGAAGATTGTTTATCTGTAGGAAGGTCCCCTTTCCTGCACATAAACAATCTTTAAATGCCGTTTTTAAAAAATATTGTTTATGTGCAGGAAGGGACACCTGCCTACAAATAAACAATACAAATAAACAATCCAGGGCGTTTTGCTTTTTCCATGTGTGCTGCAGCACACATAGAAAAAGCAAAAAAGAGGAGAAATAAAGCATTTCTCCTCGTTTTGCCAAATTAAGACCAGGTTTTCCCTGGTCTTAATTTTGGCGCTGCCTCCTATATACTCCACTCCGGTAAATAGGGGGCAGCGTCAAAATCAATGGGTGTTGCGGGGTAGCGCACCGCAACACCCACTGCCCACCCCATTCACGCTAAGCATAGGGTGAAAGGGAGCCTTATTTACAAGGCAGCGTTAAGCCACGTTAAGGGGCTTGACGCTGCCTTGTAAATAAGGCGAAGCCCCTATCACCTACACTTCTTCTTGAACCTCAAAGATCCACCATCTTGGATCTGGGCCTGCTTCGTTTTATGTGCTCCTTCCTGTCACATCAGAAAGGGGCCAATATCCCTTGAAATCCAAACATTGATCTACAGTGACAGAACTACAGTGGGCACATGGGTTTTACAGAGGGCATCAGTGCAATCACGGTTATAAAGCGAAATCCATGAAAATCAGTCTCCATATTTGCAAGGAGCATTTGAAAATGTTTGGGCACATTTTTTTAGAACCTGCATATCCTGGTTCACAAGAAGGTCCTTGCAAATAGAAAGGCTGCGCTAGCACCCGCATGTGCAGTTCCATCCTCCTTGCGCGGGGAAAGAGCGGGCACTTGCTAGCTTCCCTAATGTGCATTAGCTCCCTTAAGCCACGTGGATGTATGATGTTACAACGCATACTTTTACAACGCATGTACTTACAACGCAATTTTTACAATGCAACATCCACTACAACGCATTCCATTACATCACATGACACTACAACGCATTTTAAAAAACTACCTTTACAACGCATTCCATTACATTGCATACTACCTTTACAACGCATACCATTACAACGCATAATGTTACATTGCATTTAAGGTAAGTATATAGGGGTAAAAATTACTATTCTTACTCCAGGGGGTGCAACAGTAGGGTAAGTGTTGGATAGTATAGGGGTAAAAATTACTATTCTTCCTCCAGGGGGTGCAACAGTAGGGTAAGTGTTGGATAGTATAGGGGTAAAAATTACTATTCTAACTCCAGGGGGTGCAACAGTAGGGTAAGTGTTGGATAGTATAGGGGTAAAAATTACTATTCTAACTCCAGGGGGTGCAACAGTAGGGTAAGTGTTGGATAGTATAGGGGTAAAAATTACTATTCTAACTCCAGGGGGTGCAACAGTAGGGTAAGTGTTGGATAGTATAGGGGTAAAAATTACTATTCTAACTCCAGGGGGTGCAACAGTAGGGTAAGTGTTGGATAGTGTAGGGGTTAAAAATTAATATTCTAACTCCAATGGTAAGCATTGTAATGGTATGCGTTGTAATGCCTGCGTTGTAGTGACATGCGATGTAGTGTCTGCGTTGTAATGGTATGTGTTGTAATGGTATGCGTTGTAGTGTCATGCGTTGTAAAGGATGTTCCGTTGTAATGCCTGCATTGTAAGTGTAGTGCGATGTAATAGTTGCGTTGTAAAGGTTGTTTCCGAGCCACGTGGACCAAGGACAGGGGCCTGCTGCCCATGCCAGCAGGCCTCTTACCACTTCGCTCTTGTGAATTAGGGAGTTGGTTGACATAAACAGGCGTTAAAGCGTCTGTGCATGTGAATGAAGTCAGTGGGATTTGTAACCATAGTTTTGGTGTAAGAATGTAAATAGTACTGCACTCCTGTGTTTTACGAGCAGTGCATTACAGGGGGCTGCAGTAATAGAAGGGAGCATGTCTGTCCATGTCAGGACCGCTGTGGGAATTTGCCATTTGCAGATCTCACCATGTACACCTATTTCTGCTAAAGAAATGTGCCTGGTTCTGCACTTGATGCACCCTTAGGCCCACCCCTCACTGCACATTTTCACTAAACACCCGCAACACATTTTGTGTGTAAATGCTTCATTCAAATTGTGAATTTGCATATTTGAAAAATGCACCTTTCCTCCATTTCTGTGAAACTGCCCCGAAGTTTTCATTGCAGATGGTAGGCCCAAAAATGTCATTTCTTTTTGAGAAGCGGTGTTATTGTTCTAGAAAATAGAAAGAAAGTAATTCACTGTTACCCATATAGACTAAGTGGTGAAGTGAAGTATTTGACTTCATAGCACTATCAGGAAATGACAAAATGGACGGATGGTACCTCACAAAATATAGAGTTAGGCATGAACGAGGGTACGTTGATTATGTGGAGGAACTCCCTGGCATTATTTCTAAAACTTGGATAATAAAATGCAGTGCAATTCACAATAAAGCTATTCAGTATTTGCTTACTGCTAATTTCAGTTGCTTTCTATTCGATGCTTGTTTTAGTTCCTATATGAACAAACATCCTTAATTAGACATAATTAAGAACGATGAGGGTGTCATTATCTCTAATTAAATTTTATTAAGCAAATACCGAAGCCGCAAGAAGTCTGAATTTAACATGAGCATGATAAATTCGTAATGATATTTTACCAAAATACTTTGCAGAAGACATTCATGTCTGATTGTGGAATCATTATTAAATGGCTAAGTGGAATTGTGTATAAAGTTTTAACAGTACTTTGTATACCACATATCCTGTAATGTTTCAAATATTTTGTGCCCTCAGGGTGTTTCACTCTATATCCAAACTTTACATTAGAAATCCTACAGAGATACGTTTTTTACAATATCCTTTTTATTAGTAAAAGGTCGAACTGAAAACATGAGCAAATGGGCAGGACAGTCCATAATTTAAGAGAACCAAACACATAGTTTTGGGAACAAGAAAGGACAGTAACAGATTCTTGCCTATGTGTTGGCTTTATTGTATAGCCGTATACAGCCACAATCGGTTCTGTTGCGAAATGTGCGATTTCTTATGGAAAATAAAATGTATTCTGATATACAAGGAAAAGCCACTCAGAGGTGCACTATCTACATTGAAATAATGAAGCTGACACATAAAATATCATGCATGGTATATTAACATGTCTGGTGAAGGAACACATAAGTCATGATACAAGACTGTTATACACCATACCCAATTATGTATATAAGTGCCATACAAAAGGTGCATTAAATAAGACATAAGCCAAAAAACAGGACACTTGACATGATACAATAAACAGAGAAAATGACTCATTTGGGTATCTGTTCATTGGTGGAAAAATTGCTCAAACATATCCTTATTCCTTAGGTGTAGGTATGTAACACATTCAGATGGAACACCTATTCTTATCGGCGACATTTCAACTCTCAATGGAAAGTATGTGAGAACAACATATCATAATGGGTCTTCTTCAGGACTAAAGAAATTCTAAACAGCCTGTTTAATAAAGGATAGAATGTGTCAGTGAAAGGGCAACATTTAAACCACACTCCACACATTTTACAACTCTACCTGTTTCTGAAAGCTCAGCAAACCTTCTGTTGATGCCAAATTTGTACAGCACCTTTTGCCACTTTAAAAAAAACATTTTGCTACATATAGTGTCCTTTTGTATAGACACCTTACCCCCACCTTTTGCTACAATGCTAATGGTTATGAATCTGATAGTGCCCTGGAGTCTGCTGCCCAGACCCCAGCGCTCTCTCACTAAAACTGGTCTGTGTAAATTGGAATCCCCAATTGACAAGGACTTTACCCCCACCTCCATAGTATATGGTACCAGTGATACCCATGGCATGGATGGTAAAGGAGTCCCCAGGGCCTGTTGCACTGTTTGTGCAACCCTGGGTGAGCCAAGTAAACTACTGACAGCCGACCTGCCATTGCAGACTGTAGGAACAGTATAAACTGCTCAAATCCGACTTTGCCTTCCCCTTGTGTGGTAAAGTCAATGCACTGCTTGTAATATATGTCAGACACCCCTAAGGAAGGCCTCCTAAACCCCAGAAGGCCAGGTGCATTATATTAAAGGTGTCAGCGTGTAAGTGCAAGCTTATAGTTGCCTTTGCCATTAAAGGACACTATAAGTGAAAGAGGATCCATAGGATAACATGGGGTGGAACTTGGGCAAACTGAGGTTACCAGCTCCATTATGGCACTGCCTAAATATGTTGTGTTAGGTATAAAACAATGTGCCTTCTCACCCAAAAAGAATCTTGTGATGAGGGTGATGTGGCATGCACCCATGTGGCTACCTAAGAGGTTGCCCTCTTGGTTGCCCCAGCTATTCTGTGCTCTGGCTGGCAGCCCACAATTGCTGCCACCAAGACAGGTTTTTGACCTCCTGCCAGGCAGTGTGATCACTTCCAGGAGTCGGGAACAAAGACCTGGGCAGGAAGGAGGTCCCAACTCCTCCCTCCCAGGAAGGCTAGTGAAATGGCACATCATGGCGGTAAGCTTCAAAGGCTGTACCATCTCTGATATTCATCAGGGCTGACTCTTAGAGGGGTAAACAGCCCTCCCCTGCTCCAAGCACATTTGCACACAGGCCGGTGGGAAATTAGATAGTCAAGGAGGTGTACACCCCCAGAAGGCTAGCTGCAGCTCCAAGATTAGCAGCCCAGTCTGTACACTGAAAGAAGGGTTCTGCCATTTTTGCAAGTGGTCGAATAGAAGGTTTTGGTAGTAAAGGTGACCTTCACCCCCAGATGTGACTACCTCAAGGGTGGATTAGCTGCTGGGGCAAGCAGCCCACTGATCACTTACACCCACACCCCTAACACCCCTAAATCTATTATTTAAGGACTACCACTGACACCAGAACCTCAGTTATGCACAACATGCACCAACGAGGACAAGGAAGAGACACGTGTCTGCAACAACATGACTTGCACAAAGCAAAAGAAGAATACTCTGCCTGATTGAGACTAGTCCTAGGCTAACTCTCGGTTCCCCCAGACAGAGGGATCCCTGTGAAAGCCTGAAGCACCCTCAGACTCCCCTGGACTAGTGGCACTTGTCCCTGCAAACTGCAGGTAAAACAATGCTTCGGATCTGAAGAATCGCTGGCCATCGGGCCCTCCATGGGATCGACCAATTCCAGATGGTCTAGTGTATTGTGAAAACTGTAATCCTGCCTTTCACGAAGTTAGAGGCAGCTACCGCATTCCCCGGGATCACCAGATGTCAAAGTACCTTTATCCAAAGATTAACGCTGCCAAGGCAATTTGGTCGCCAGTCCGGCAACCGACCCCTGCACTCGCCGCTGCACCTAGAGCGAACTCCATTCAACCTTCAATCGACGTCTGCAACCACCCCGTTGTTGTTTTTGCATCTTGTTTCCGGCAGCAGTAAGTGGTAAAAACTGCTCTCCCACAGCTCCCATTCAGCACCAGGGACAGCCAGGACATCTCTGAACCCGGGAAATTGAACTGAATGTTGCGGCCTGGTCCTGGGACCCGTATCACCTTTACCCCATAAGGGTGCCAAGCAACTTGACCTGCAAGTGACCGGTTGTCACTAGTGGTTTTACTATTGACCGCAATGTTAACTTTTCACTGTATTATTTTGCACTAATTTAATATTGCTTCAAAAATCTATAATTCTGGTTATTTGTATGCTATTCTATTTATTTTAGTGTCTAAATTAAGATAAAAATAGACTCTATTTTTATAAATTGGTGTCAGATTTCTCTTGAGTCCAGTCAATTACTTATCATCCATGTTGGTACTCTGAAATGCTTAACACGTGTTCCTTTAGTAAAGCCTGATTGCTGTTTGCCACACTACAAGGATTGGGCTAAGGATTTATTCGTGTGAGAGTATTGCATGGTGAGACCTAACCAGCACCACCACATTATACTTCACCTTCCTACACTACATTTTGACCTTTTCTTGGTTGCATCAAGGGGCATCAACAAACTCTGGATACCTTTCAAACCCCCGCCATGTGTGAAAAAAATTAAGCACATTTGGCCTTGTTTCCTATTGTGAAAGCTTCTTGCTTTTTCTTCACAGTTGGTTACACCATCACTTAAAGCCTGAGTCATCTACAGCACTTTCTTGGACTTTTGCTGGAGGTGCCTAGTGGGATCTCAGACTGGGGTTTTCCTCCAGGGCTGTTTTGCATTTTATTCCGGACCCCTTTGCATGCAGTACCTTTCTGGCTTGTTTCACTCTAGATTAGGTGTCTCAGTGAATCTATGGATGAGTGACTGCTTGTGTGAATGTATCTGTCTGTCAGTTGATGTCTAAGTGGGTGTATGAGTGTGTTAGTGGGTACATGAATGGCTATATGTGTGATTGATTGGTTGCCTATCTCTATGGTTGTCTGGGTGTCTGTGTGTGTGAGTGAGAAGGTGTGTGACTGCCTATATGTATGAGTGAGTGGATGAGTCAGTGCCTGTATAGTGTAATTCCATTTCCTATGGAAATTAACATGGAGAAAAAGCATTTTGGGACCCCCTTTTTCTCGCCCCTCCACTTGACGGATCACTCAGAAACTAGGTCCTATCTATAACTACTTACTGGTGATTGCCAGTAGGTAAAATGTAATATATATCCATCCATCCCTGGAATTGGAGAATAATATAAAATGCAAAGGCCATAAGAGATACCAACCCTCTAGTTTTCTTAACAGCCAGTACAAAGAAGACTCCTTAAGCAACTGAGGAAATGAATGAAATCAGGAACTAAGGGGGCACAAGTAGCAGGCAAATGCACCTAGGAAGCTCTGGCATTTATTGGGCAAAGTGACAAGAGAAATCTAGAGATTATAACCAGGGAGCCCATTTTACTGAGCAGAGCTCAAGTTATAAGAACTCCTGCTGGAATTAAAGGTATAAACGGGCAACAAGGAGCAATGCCATGCTACACATGGAATCCCATCCTTCAAATGGCAAAAGGATACAGTAAATAACAGACACATAGAAGCCACAATGATTACATCTAACATTACTGATTCAAACTGCAACTGGGGGAAAGAAGTTGTGCCCCACCTTAGAGGTAAAAGCCACTAGGTGGCCTTTGGGCACCCAGAGACACAAACAACCGGTTGAAGTAAGATATTATCAGAGAAACATTTGACAGAACCCATGTGGATTGCAATATTGCCCAGAGGCAAGTCCAGAGTGAAGCAAGACAGATATATATATATATCAGAAAAATGAATCCACATCAAGAAATAATTCTCGAGCCACACCGATTGAAGGTCAGTTGTTTTATTTGGCAGAAAGAAGGTGTGTTTCACCCACAGACTGTGGTCTTGATCACATGACTCCCAGCTGGGGTCAAGGAGTATATACTTTTTTACGGCTGCTGCAAGAATGCCGCTTCCCGTCACTCGACGCGGGTGCCAGCAACGGCTTGCACTATTTACAATTAAAAGTTTTTCATCGGTGCCGTATGGTGATGGATGAGGTGGCACACAAATCCTTGTACCGGTTTATTCAGCAATAAAAAAACACATATATCCATCCCAGTGGTGCTTAGCCACTGGGTAGTTATAGTTAGGATTGCTTTTCCATAGATGAGACGTTTTTTGGTTTTCTAATAACTTTTGCACGGTTTGATTAATCTTCACAAAACTTTCCCAAAAAAACAGCAAATGCTCTTCCTCTCCTTCCAGGAAAGCTTCGGAGTGATCCGTCAAATGGGGGCCATGAAAAAAGGGGGATCCCAAAGTAAAATGTCCCCATTTATTTTCCATAGACTTATTTAAGCAGCGCTACTGCAAAAAACTGCTGAACCGGATTTCTCCAGTTTTGTCAGGAAGCTAGATCTTGGTCTGCTGACTGCGCTTTCTGTGATTTGGTGTAAATCAGTGCAGTGGTTTTAGAAAAATGAAGGAACAAAAATATTTGTATGTCTGAACTGTTGGGTCTGAAGGATTCCCATGAGAGTCTTGTGGTAGCGCCAATTCAAAAATAGAGCATTCTGATTGGCTCAGTGAGCTTTTTTCCCCTTGAACCATCTCGCTCCCGCAGGAGTCAGACTCCCACAGGAGTGAGCGCTCTGATTGGCTGCTAACAACATGAGAAAAATGTTATTTTGCCAGCAAATACAGGACTCTGGCACTAAGTCCAGAATTTTGTAATATGATATAAGGGGAGAGAGTAGGGATACCCTGCACCTCTAGGCCCCATGGGGTGGGCCCAGAAGGACCCCCCTGGGGCCAAAATCAAAAGAAACAAGACAAGCTTTGCCGCAATCCAACTGCCATTTTGTAATATGTATATGGGGAGAGGGGCATCAGTAGGGACCTCCCTCCCCAGCCCATTTAGGGACCCAGACACCCCATCCTCCGGGGGCTGGGTATTTTTAAGGGGAGGGTGGGCTTGCTACCCTACTCCCCGAGGCAATGGTATCCCTGGGGACCCTACCCTGGGGCCAATTTTGTTGAATAGGGGAGGGGTACGTGCAGCCTCCTCCCAAGCCTCTGAAGGCCCCGGGGACCCCATTCCCCGGGACCTAAATGTAAAAAGAAGGGGAGGTGTCCACATGGCCCCCTTCCACAAGCCTTAAAAAGGCCTTGGGGACCTCATCCCCAGGGACATAACTTAAGATAAAAGATAGGTGGGCTACGTGGTCCCCCTCCTTGAGGCTTTAATGGCCCGAGAACAGCATCCCCAAGCGCAGGCTCACTTACTGTGTCCCAAGGAGTCCACCCCCGGGACACAGGATTTTTCTCCCAGCTAGTAGGAGCTTTTCAAAATACCTCGCCAAACATGAGCAAACTCTAGGGTCTGATTACGAGTTTAGCGGTGCAGCACCGGGTCCGTCCCACCGCCACACCGCCAAACCCGTCGTCAGTTCGCCCACAAGATTAAGAGTTAAACTTATGTCTGGTGGTTTTTTTTTGTGTTCCCACGGCGGTGCCTTTAAAAACAGGCCCCGCAGTGAGAATGCCAAAAACAGTTCCTGCATGGCATGGACTCAAAAATCCATGCTGCGTAGGAACTGGTGCGCATGCACACTGGGGCACATATTGTGCCCCCCTGTGTGCGTACACAGGGCGTGAGAGCACAAGCGCCCCCTTAGCTTCCTCTCTGTCAGGGTTTTCATGGTGGTGAAACTGCTATGAAAACCGTGGGAAAGAGGAAACTTATAATATGCTTGGCTGGACCACGGCGGTCCTGCCAAGGATGTTGCAACCTCTGGACAGCTGCACCACCTCCAGGAAACGGCAGTTCCCTGGCTGCAGTGGCGGTTCCATGGCAGCCCGACCACCCAAGTTGTAATTGGGATGTCGGGAGACAACCACCGCCGCACCCCTGTGAGTCTGGCGGACTGTGGTCCACCAGATTCATAATTGACCCCTTAGTCTGCTCCCAGCCGGCTGGAGATTTAAAAATGCTCCAGACTGGTGGGAGCAGGCTTGTATTCTGTTTCCCTGCCTGCACTGATGCGGGCAAGGAAACAGAACCCGGTGAAGGCAGCATTAATAGCAGGTCCTGCACCAAGTGAGGAACTGGTTGGGGCCATGGGGGCCTGGAGCTCCCTCCATGGCCCCCAGCATGTAGTATAATGGTGCCGGATGGGCATCGGGGCACCCATCTCTGGCCCTGGGGAATCAGATCCCTGGGGTCTAATGAAGCTCAGGGAGGGGGCTGTGGGAACCCCATCCCTTTTAAAATGTTTTTGGCCCCAGGGAAGGGGGCCCCTAGTGCTCGACAAAGCTCAGGGAGGGGGCTGTACGGTAAATGGCAGTGAATGTTGAAGAATCTAGACCTTCCCTAATTCTCTGTCATCAGCCAGCAGCATCACCCCTTTTATACACTCCCCTTTCCCTGCACACTCCCCTGATGGGCAGTTTTAAGTTGTGCATCATAGTAAGGGAATAGGTGTATTTTTATATACCAAGGATAAGCATAATTTTATTAGGAGCCAGGATAGCAGCCAGTTAATATTTTTTACACAATGGGTACACCCAGTGTTAGGCAAAAAAAGAATATGGCAGCAATTGTACTATTTTCTACTAATTCGTAGCTCCTATTATACACAACACTTTGAAAAGTCTAGGTGGGAACAGAGCGCAGAAGGATCACAAAGGGCGTCAAGTTTGGTTTCGGCCTGGGCGCTCTCTGAGCAAAGGCCGTCTCTGCATGTATTGGACATTTCTATGTCTTAGCAATTGTACAACTCACATGATGGGTCTTTTAGTGGCTCAGCTTCTATTTTCAATTTTGGGAAACAAGACAGACACACTGGCTCTATTCTGCATTTCCTACACCTGTATTCCTTTATTACCAGAGGGTCTTCTCCATGGTTCAGTTGGACATGATCTTGAAGTTCTGCTCTCCCTAGAGATCCTTTCTTTGGTGTTCCATCGGGGTGCTTTGGCTAGTGAAAAGTGGTTTGTTTCCCACCTGCTGGTCTGCTGGGGATACTTTATAAACATAATCCTCCCATGTGTCTTGTTGGAGGAGATTGGATATACAAATACATGCAGCCTACTCATCAAAGTAGTATGTGCAGTGGTAGCCACATCTCTCCTCAAGGATGCAGAACCCACCAGCAAACCTTAAAGTAACAATGTCCGCCTTCGAACAAAACCACCTTTGCTTTACATAATGTCTCCCACAACTGCTCAATGTTAGTATTACTTAACTCTGTGCTTTCCATAAAATGTACCAGTGATACCAAAGCAATTGACATGCCATCTTTCCTAATCCTGAAATTATGGAGGTAGCTTCTGTCTGACTTCTTCTGGTATATCTGGAAACAGCTATGTCTGTTAGTACCATTCAGACTTACTACCTGTTGGTGCCTGACTGTTGTCAAACATAATGACAGGACTAGCGGTATAAAAATCTACAAATACATATATAAATGTAAATGCTACACAGGCTTCCAGACTTATTTCATCACCCACGGAAAAGCAATATTTGCAACAGACGAACAAACCATAAAGTTTGAACTTTGCATGGGTAACAATAAAAAAAAATAGAAAGGCATTTGAAAGCAGAAAACAAGCTTTAGATTATAAAGAGAAGTTCTGATACCAGGTGATGCCTACCTGCCAGCTATTGTGAAACATTTTGAGAAAGGAGTATTGTACTTTATAAAATAGCAAGATTTGAGAACGTTAATAAGCCTGACCTGCTACTGACAGCAAACACACGGTGCCTTCCACCTATGGCCACATCGCCCACAGTGTCCAACACACAATGCACTCACACAATCAGAAGGATGTTGCAAAAGTGTGTGTGCCAGTGGGGCTAGGGTTTGTATTTGGAATAATAGTGGTGATGGTGGTGTGAATGTTAGTGGTGGTGGCCGTAGCGGTGATATGGCTGATAGTGATGGTGAAAGTGTTGGTTATGAAGGTGGTGATGGTAGCATTGCTAATGGTGGTGATAATAGACATGGGGTAATAGTAGGGGTAACTGTTATAGAAGTGATATTGGTAGTGTTCGATATAGAGGTGATATTGCTGGTGGTGATAGCGACAGCGGGTGGAATGATGATGGTGGTAGCAATGCTGGTGGTGTTATTGGTGGTGTTGGTAGAAATGGTACAGGTAATGTTGGTGATGATATTGCGGGTGGCAGTAGTGACGCAGCGGTGAAGTGCTCACAAGGAGAGCATGGTAAAGGCACAGATCTCTGAGAACATTAGCAGTGCAGAATGCATTCAAACTTACTGATAACTGTTACCGAAGACACACTCTAAACAAATTAACAAAAAGCTTCCACGAACTGCTTGAACAAAACATTTGTTCATAAGTTTCAAATTCAAGCTTTTCACAGAAAACAATAACAAGGAATAGTCCCACAGACGACAGGTAACAAAACATTACTACCAGTCAATAAAAACACTTTTGTGCGCTGGTAACATGATATTATTACTCATTGTATCTGACCCTGGTATTAGTTAACGGCTGTCCTGTTAACAATAGGGAAATGCAACTGACCCTGCTAAGAAAGCCACTCCCCATGGTTGGTCCATCCCCACAATATTACTATGGTATCCTGTAGGCTGACCCAACTTTTAATTGAGTCAACTAACTAATAACGAAAGAAGGCTGACCCAAAGCCCACTTCTCTGTGTGATTATGTATTATGATGCATTTGTTTTCAGGCATAATGACGCTGGCTTCAGCTCGCTGTAGACTGGACACATAAAAATAATAAAACTGTTTTACAAGCATCATGTATGCTTTGGTGCTCAATGGGTTTGGTATATACCTAGGTTTTCAGAAGTGTATTTATTTGTTGTGATGTACAATGTTGAGATCATAGATTTTCTGTATGACAATAAATTGAGTTCTACATGAAAGATTCAATTGATATATTTTCTCATAAAGAGAAACGGAGAATGTTGCAGCACGTTAGGAACACTAGATGCAGTCAGTCTGGCCACATCTCTCCCTACTCTGGAAACAGGTGTACACCATGTGTGGTCTTCAGCTTTACCCTTGCTTGGTCAATATTGCTGTGGTACCGCGGATGCAACAGAAGGAGGGGACTTATTTGCTGCCAGTTGGCTTGCATCTGCAATGAGTTATTGTATTGTGTAGCATTTATATAGCAACAAGTTGATTTGAATTTGGAATCAGTTATTGCATTGTGTAGCATTTATATAGCAACAAGTTGATTTAAATTTGGAATCAGTTATTGCATTGTGTAGCATTTATATAGCACTTCATACCTCTATGTGGGGTGCTGAAGCACATTTTCAGATGGGGTTAACTCCACAAAGTGAGGGAGTTCTTGCTAGGTGATGCTGTATTTGTTGTGATCCTATGTAGGAGGTGTTTCACTACAGAGGTTGTCTTGCCTTGTCTTGGGGGCAGCACCTAGCAGTGTGATGGAAGAGGAGGTGTAAGAGATGAGCACCCAAAAATAATTATAGCTAAGTCTATCATTTCCTTTGGTTTTTGCTTTGTTCGCCATAAGTTGGCAGGGTATGCTCAGACGTGAGTCCCTTGCTCACTTTGCCACTGGATTCAAGCAAGCCTGGCTGAAGACGGCTGAAATGCCAGAAACCGGTCCTAGGAAGCTTGTTTCCGGTCCAGGGAAGACATGGCTTGGCAGTTCGGGCTGGACTGTTCCCATGAGGCACAGGGTCAGACCGATTTGCATATGGCCCTGTCTGAACTGGGGTGGCAGAGTGGGCTAAAGAACGGTGATGGATTAAACCCAGATCAGTTGACTGGGGGTGAGTGCTTGCAATGTTCAACACTCCGTCCATCATTTCCTTTGGTTTTTGCTAAAACATATAGGCAGCAATAATAATAATAACTCCATACAATGCTGGCGAGGGGTGTTGTGTGTGTGTGTGAGTGCACCAATAAAAAGGGAGAGGAATCAGAGAAGGGACAATAGTCCATTTGGCAAAAAGCGCAAGGCAGGGATTCTGTCAGATGAGTAGAATGATGCCAAATTAGCAAGAATAGGAGTTTGTGGCATGAGCAGTAGGCACACAGGGTTGGACTGAGAAAGAAAATATGCCAGAATACCAAAATTAAAGTGGCCCCAATTAGTGAATTAGAAACCTAAAAGAGCAGCCCAGGTTTGCAAATTGGAGCAGTTTCCAACTGTTAAAGCCACCAGTGGGGGCTGCCACAACACGAAGGTGTAGGAGGGAGGGAAGGCGGAAGGGTAGGGAGGGAAGGAAGGGGAGGCAGGGGTGGGGCTGGGAAGGAAAAAAATATATTTTTTAAAGACATACCTTTTCTCCACCGCTTCCAATGCCGCAGCCTCGTAGCTCTCCCAGCAGTCTCTGGGATAGCAGAGGCTGCTCAGCCAATCCTGGCACTGCTCTAGGAGAGTGGCGCCAGGATTGGTCTGAGCGGCGGCTCTGCTGCTCAGACACCTCCTGTGAGCCCGCGGCATTTCTCCAACCCGGCTGTAAACACAGCTGGGTTAGAGGAATAGAAGTGTGCATGGTATGTTTGGCCAGCCTAGGACGGCCGGACAAACATACATGCGCACTTCTACGTGCCACCAGCTGCCTGTCATGGCCCCGCCCTGTCCCGCCCGGCATGCATGTCAGAAAAATAAAATGATATTGTTTAATTGGCGCTTTGTTTTTCTGTGACTGACTCGGACGAGTGGGGCTACGCTTCTCCGCTATTCCGAAGGAGCCGCCCCTGCAAGACAATGCTGTATGTTTGCAAGGTATTGAAGACTCCATTGATTTAAGTTTACTAAAGGCAATATTTGTGCTAAATTTAGGGAAATCAACATCACACCGCCCCCCACCGCCCCCGACCATAAAACAGATCCACAAAGAGCCATAATAGCGACCCACACACTGAACTGTCAGACCACCCTTTCGGGCACTGCTTGAGTGCCTATTTCCCATTTCGATACTACCTATATTCATGCAATAACCATACCGTAGAGTGCTGTTCGCCACATATACCTGATGAGCGAGGAAAAAAGAGGAATCAAGCTTGTCAACTTGAGACAAAAGTACGCAATCCAAGGGTGCACCTACTCACATTCGCTGAAAAAGACCAAAATTGTTATCAGGGGTTCAGCCCTACAACACAAGTCGCCCCCCGCCCCTCCCCCCTGCCCCCACCTGCTCCTGAAAGCACCCAAAGACATACGAGCACCAGTTAGGCGTGCAACAACGGTAGTAGATGTGTTACGTGCAGCTAAATATTGTATAGTTGTAATATTTGGGAGAGAATGGGTCGGAATGGCCAGAGCTGAGGCTTTGGAACTCGGGGACCTGGTTCGAGTCCCGGCATTGGCTCAACATCCTGTGATTCTGGGCAATCACTTAATGTCCTAACGCCTAAAATGATAATAAATACTGTCTCCTTGTGCAATGTAACTGGTGCTCATGTGAAGCGCTACAATACCATCGGGTCTCATTTAAGCTATATATTTTTATTAAAACTGCAAATACTGGGAGGAAAAAAAGCAGCCAGAAACCCCGCAATGTGCTTGTTCTGTTCAAAGCCAGAAGCGATAGTCAAACTGTGCGAGAATTAGGTGTGTTGCAATTAGGTAATGTGCTCTTAGCGACGTGTTACACAAATGAACGCCGATGAGCAAATACCCACTGTTCATCAGAAAAATCGGTGTCTCTACTTGTTTATTAAGAGTGTTTTGAGAGGCACGTCTGTGAAAGAAGTCACAAGGACTGATGAGGGCTCTACTGTCTGGGTGAATCTGTGTAATTTGATGGGCGTAGCTTTGCTGCGGGAGGCCTGTGCAATCTGTCCAATTGTAAAAGCCGTATTTTTTGACTGCAGAGCCTGTGAGACTTTCATGTGTTAAGCTAGTCAGCTGTTTTGACGGTTCTGCAACAAACGCAAATGGGTACCCAGGTTGTGTCCCGTGTGAACGTCGCTAATATTTGATTCCTGAATAAAGGAGACGCTTTGTGTCCGAACTGTGCTTTTAGCAGAGCCTGGCTTGGACACATTGCAGTGCAAATACAATGACAAATTCTCGGAAAAGCGAGTTACTGCAATTTGGGGAAACATGCATTCCACTAAACACCAAAAGAAGCTTTCGGGCGCGCTGTCCCCCCACCTGAAGCCCAGACTTCAGTTTGCTCACAGCTGGCACCTCGCAGGTCTGTGCCAGATGAGGCCGCAGCCGAGGGGACAGAGCGGGAACAATGGCGCCCAGTCCTCCTCGGCCTGCCAGGCGGCCCTGGGTGACTCTCCTTGAGTCAACGACAAGCCCTGCCTTCCTCGCCTCAGAGGGGGCGACGGAAGGGGGCCTGCTGTTGAGTCAGGAGAGCCAGTCACCCCGGCCTCTCCTCGCGCTGCCTGACCCCCTCACCCTGCCTCCCCCAGCCCGCCGCTGGAGCGGGCCACGAGGCCATCCAGTCATACATTGTCCGTCAGATGTGTTTACTTGTTCCGTGACAGCAGACACATCTGGAGCGCATATTCAGGTTATTCCAGTGCCACTAGACGCATTCCGCGAGATCATTTCAGCGGTTGTTATGGCGATCCTCTTCCCTCCAGTGATTTCCAAGTTGCATGACAGAAATAGCTTGAGCCAACTGGGATGGGGGTACACGGGGAGGGGGACAAAAGTCAACGGGGATCGGCAGGGCCTCCTTCCACAGGATGAACTAATTAGTGACCTGTTTTCTTCACAGGGCACTGAACATGTGGTTTAATAAAGTCGGTGACACTTTTTTTCCTGTCTTGGAAACTGAGCTGTCACTGGCGTTAAACATTTTTTTTTTCTCCTGGTGGGACCACAGTCTGGTGTCTTTCGACATAGTTTACTGCGCAAGTAGAAATGTTTTGCTCATGAGAGTTGAAATCCAGTACTCCGCGTGTCTGCCGTGAGATGTTATCCACAGAAGGGCCTTGACGTTAAAGAAACAGAAGCGTCTATTTTTTGGGAGATGATTCCTGTCTGTGATTGGTAGATAAATGCCTTTTAAGTTTGTTACAGGTGTGCGTAGTGAACCCAGTGGTGCATTTTTGTTGGGGGAAACACTAAGGGGCATATTATCAAGAAACTGCGTTAAAATGATCGCCGCTTTAGCTGCAGAAAACTGCCGCTAAAGCGGCGATAAGGGGCTTGATAATATGCCCTTGAGAATTCCCATAGAAGCCCATGTTCTGGTGTCAACATGGGCTTCTATTGGAATTCTCTGCGGCATATAACCAAGCCCATTATCGCCGCTATAGCGGCAGTTTTCTGCCGCTAAAGCGGCGATAATTTTAACGCCGTGCTTGATAATATGCCCCTAAGGCCCAGGAAATCACACGTGCATGCATTTAAGGAAAACCCCGCGATGCAGGTGATGAGGGCAGATTGTCACTTGAGCAATTTCTCTTAAACTCAATTCATGTCACCTCTAAGAAAAACGGTTAGTACATCTTCTTAGGTGTGCGGCTCGACGTTTCATATTTTATAAATATTTAAAATATATGTATATGTGTGTGTGTGTATATATATATATATATATATCACCAGTTCAATCGGAAAGGTAGGAATGAGGCGGCACACCTGGTGTGCCGCCTCATTCCTACCTTACGGATTGAACTAGCAGCGGCGTCACTATGGGGGTGCGGGGGGTGCGGACCGCACCGGGTGACACCCTCAAGTGGGGTGACACCAACAGGGCCCGTCAGGGGCCGGTTTTAGGGTGGTGCGACCGGGTGCTGGCTTCCTGGGGGCGCTGTGTTTGAAAGTTTATTATGCTTTTGAAGCACCTGCTGCAGCGTTTCTTTCCGCCAGCAATTACCAGGCCTCACATAAATGTCAAGATAACTGGTGTGATTAATTATCTTCCTGGGGAGAGATCAGTGTTTGGTAAAGTTGAGGTTTTGAATTAGGTGAAGTTAGTGCAGAGGGTTAATATGCCTGCTGCAAAGAACGTGTGCCAAGTAGATTACAGAGTGCAGATCAGCAGGTTACTGCTTTCAAAAGAGACATCCTTTTGTTGCAATTTATAACTTAAAGTCCTAATATTCAACAGTGAGCTATTAACTTTCATCCTAGAACTGCATACACACCTCAAAATATACATTATTAGAACATTGATTAATGTTGCAAAAAGGGTTAATTTGGCTAGAAATAGATTCTTATTATTAAAGAAAACTCCCAACTATGCTGTTTCTTTTTCGATTCTGCGTTTGTGCTTCTCCACACCAAGCACTATGCTGCCTACCAGTATGGATGTCATGTGACTCCTACACTTTCAGTCCTTTGGTTTATGTATCATTTCCTATACACGGATTTACACACCTATGATTGATTGTCTCTGTGTAATGTGTGTGTGAGGCAAAGTGCTCGGACACCCTACACTGGTATGAGTGGCGCTATATAACTAATTCAATGCATCTGAGAGAGTGTGGTTATGGTGACTTGGTCACTGTTAAAGGGTGCTAGTGAGAGAATCCGTGGTGGAGGTGGTCATTGGGGGGGCGCCAACAAACATTGTCGCACAGGGCGCCACCAGCGCTAAAGCCGGCCCTGGGGCCCGTGTGCGCAGAGCAACCTAACCTTTTAGGAAGAGGACGTGCCTGTGCGCAGTGCACACTGTCTCCTCTCCTTTCTTTTATTTGCTTCCCTGTGAAATGGATCCAAAAAAGAAAATCACTTTTGCTGGAAATCAATGTCGTATTTTTCTGACATTTAATTCCAAAATGCAGCATCAGGAATAAAAGTTTAAAAATATGCAAAATTAATAACTAAATAAAGTAAGACAGAGTGGTAGCAAACTGTCCAGATTGATTTTTATTCACACCCAAACACATTAGCGCCACTTTTACAGAGTTTGCCAGTGAAGCGCTATTTTTGTTGTCTTGGCTTTGTTTTCCCCGGGCTTGGAACTAGTGCACCAATCCTGGAGGTACTGCAATGTGAGGATTGAAAAACAAAATTTGTACTGCTGCTCTGTATCTAGGGATGTTGTCTTTTTTTACCATACTGCTTACGTTTTGTAAGGATATAAGCAGTGGCCATTGAAATGGGTCCATTCAGGGCCCTGTTGTCATGTCCTTAACTTTTCAGGCAAAAGCACTCACTGATTTCTGAACAGTGAGTGTAAAAGCGTTAAGGTAACCATGTTGTTCCTGCTTACATTTCACATGGTTTGCAAAATGTTGCATTCCCTATGATTGTTTGCTTTTTCCAGGATGCTGTCACTTTTTTTTTAGGCCACATATTGCTCTTGCCCAGTGCGTAATTTAAATTGAGCCGCATCCAGGTGTTTATAGCTGGCAACAATTGGGTTGTAGTTGAAGGCAGTCTGAGTTTTTCTCAGTGGGGCAGTATGGTGTTCAGTGGGGGAGAGGATGTGGCACTATGGCCAGAGCTGCTGAATTTGGAACTGGGGAACCAGGTTCAGCCTTAATAACCAGTCCGCCAGACCACTCTCCTGAGAGAGCACTATCTCATGCTAGACCTTAGAAGGCTTCGCAAGACATTAGAAGCCCCGGTGTCGTAGCACCAGCTGGTGGACCCTATCATGACAAGTGTAGATTAACCTTCAAGGCTTGTCCACCACTATTCATACTTAAGTTCACCTCCAGTTTTGCGGCAGGCCTATGAAGCAGTACACCCTAGACCAGTGACCCTGTCACTGAGATCACAGGACCCTTGAGAAGGGCCAGCTCTAGGGTGGTGCAACCGGTGTGAACGCACCAGGTGCTGACTTTAGGTTGAGGCAGCATTTTTGCAAGTATATTATGGTTCTAAAAGCGCTTGCTGCCTCCTTCCTGGCCTCCAGTAATTTTCGGTAACAATAAAAATGTCATGATGACTCTGGTGATTAATGTTCTTCCTATAGAGAGATCGGAATTTTGTCTAATGGAAGATTTGACTCATGGAAAGGTAGCTCAGAGGGTTAATGTACCTGCTGCAAAGAACATGTACCATGCAGATCACAAAGTGCACATAATGTAAATAGGCCAGTGGGCTACTGCTTTTGTCAGAGAGATCCTTTTGTTACTTGCAGTTTATAGGTTAAAATCCTATCATAGAACAGTGAACTATTAACTGTCATCTACTCCGCAGCAACACAAGTCAAATTTTTTATTAACTTTTGATACGTTTGAGCAACAAACAATTTATTAGTTTAAATGGTCAGATCATGCTGCAGATCTTGCATTATGAGGCAAATATGGCAGAGCCATTATTATTTAGAAAACATTTGCAAACTAGGATTTTTAGCAATTCATGTTTGAACTGCTGTTTTGGTAAAGGGAGAAGTGCTGATGACAGAAACTCCATGGCTCGGAGACAAATGGCTTGTGCTTCCACATTTTATCGTATTTGGGGACATTCTGTGATTAGAAGCATATCCCACTTTGTGAACACATTTTACTGTCAATAACTCATTATAACCTTAAATAATCATGTGTATCCATCGGTTGATAAAACTGGGCAGTGAAACCAAACAAATACAAAAAATTGGGATGTTTGCGCATTCTGGCCACACCTCTGGCTCCGCCCACTGATCCAATCCTTGGGTTATTCCGGCCCTCTGATTCTCCGCCCACAGTTCCCCTACTTTTTTTCCCCCACTTCGACCACTGATATATCGTGTTGATGGATAGTGGGAACACCACACCAGTAAAAAGTACCATACCTATGATATTATAAATTCCAATAAACTGTTGACTAGCAGGTAGCCCACTGTACAACCTGATTAATGAATCATTATCACACTGTTGTTAACAGGCACATTTTGTAAATATAGGACCTACATTTACAAACGTTACTAAGGATTCTGTATGGTCCCGTTATTTGCCAACTGTGTCCACTGGCGGACTCGGGGCGGAGGAGGTCCATGAGGTAAGTCGTGAGGGGGTGACACCATGAGTTACCCGCACCGGGTGACACCAATCCTAGTGACGCCACTGTGAACTAGTGATGTATGGTGGTAACTGTCGCCACTGCTGGCACCGGCGCTTAATGGCAGGAATTACACCAAATTTGGCAAAGAGGTAGTCCTCAGTTCAGACTCGTGCCTTTTGCATAAATGGTGTGAATCCGTTCAGTAGTTCCTGAGAAAATTAGAGTTAAAAGTACATATATATCTATGGCCGGGGAGGATCCGTGCACCGTAAGCACACCCTCCCCGAACCGAGCGCGCACCCTCCTGATCATGCGCTGAATGCTAATTGGCTGTCGAGTGTCTGTCTACATTCGAAACGAGGAACTGTTGGCGGCCATTTTCTGCCTCTGTAGAAGCGAGGCTGAAGAAGCAAGGGGAATAAGTGTGTAAAACATATGAAGGGGGCAGAGTGGAAATTCTCTGACCCTCTAGAGGTGCTAGGGGGTCCTAGAAGGACCCCCTGGGGCCCCCTTTAAAAAAAAAAAAAAACGTCGAAAAGCGCTCAGGGTGCGTGCATCCTATCACGTTTGGTGCACGGATCCTCTCACGTTGGGTGCGCGGATCCAAAAACATGGAAAAAAAATATATAAAATAAAGTTTTGAACATAATATTTTGAAAAATATAAAAAAATATGTTTGAAAAATCCATTAAATTCAAATAATATTTTAAAATTTTTAAAAGAATTAATTGAAAAAATAAGTTTAAAAAATGGTGATAAAAAAGTATTTAAAAAAAACATAATTAATGAAATTAACACACTGAATTGGAAAAATATAGAAATCCAATCAAAATCATTAAACATGATATCTTTAGAGATAAGTTATAGATAGGAATTAGCATTTAAAAAACCTTTGAAATTCACTGAAAAAACCATAGGTTTCATGCACGTTATTGTTAGGAATTGGCATTTAAAAAACCTTTGAAATTCACTGAAAAAACCAAAGGTTTCAGGGGCGTTATAGTTAGGAATCTGCATTTAAAAAAACCTTAGAAATTCACTGAAAAAACCATAGGTTTCAGGGGCGTTATAGTTAACTGGACATTTCCCTCGTACAAAACCCTAGAAATTCCCCTGTTATAGTTATTTCAGCTAACTATAACTCGCGTCCCCGCAATGCACTGCTGATGACGTCACATATTACATCACTCATGACATGGTCAGTGACATCACTGATGACATCTCAAATGACATCACTGATGACATCATCCATGTGATAAATTAGTGCATCTTCTCACACCCTAATATAACCTTTGATACACCGACTCAAAATTTCAGACGGCCATTTTGAAAACCATAGATACTCCAATACCAATAACTACATACCCACTCATTAACTCTTAGGTCTACATACACCTCCACTCACTCACCTGTACAGTCACTCATACTTACAGTCACTCCGTACAAGACTATCATATGCATTTATACACCTATATAGACACTCACACACCGCCAATCATCCATTGAGGTACTGACACACCTAGTCAGTTGTGCAAATAATTAAACACAGTCCAATTTACTCACCTATACAGATAAACACACTCAAGTTCACCTACTCATAAAAATAGTACCACATTCTTACGCTCTTATACAATCATTGATACAAGCACACACTCATGCATACAGCCATTCTCACAATCACACACTCTCACATATACCCACTTATATACTCTTACACACATATATACTGCCTTTCACATATGTAGTTAGTCACACCTGTACCACTGAGATATACATTCAATCCCTAACACACCCATACATACTCACCCAACCATACAGTCCATCACAGATGCACTCTTAAAACCATGCACCCATAGAATCACCCACTCACACATCTATGCATAGAGTCACACACACCCTACCCACACAAACACTCAGGCACCCATACATATACTCAGACGGCCAATCAATAACCCATATAGACACTCGTATAGCTATTCACAAAACCATGCAGCCACTTATACACCAACACATACAGACATTCACACAGTTTAGTCACTAGTCTGCAGTAAGATACATTTAATGACTCACTTATAGAGTTAGTTACGCACCTAGAAAATCATCTATTCACACACTTGTACACCCACTCATTCTTCAACAGACCTTTCCCTGTATATATTAAACATATTAAAACTGTACAGAAACACATACTCACTGGATGATATCATCAGTGATGTCACTGACCATGTCATGAGTGATGTAATATGTGACGTCATCAGCAGTGCATTGCGGGGGCGCGAGTTATAGTTAGCTGAACTAACTATAACAGGGGAATTTTTAGGGTTTTGTACGAGGGAAATGTCCAGCTAACTATAACGCCCCTGACACCTATGTTTTTTTCAGTGTGTATATATATATATATATATTCAGTGAAAAAACCATAGGTTTCACACACGTTATAGTTAGCTGGACATTTTACTCGTAAAAAACCATTGAAATTCCCCCGTTATAGTTAGTGCAGGCAACTATAACTCACGCGACCGCAATCCTCTGCTGATGCTAATACTGTATTAAGACACTTATTTGCCCATGTCTTCTTCCATTAAATTTTAGCTATACATATATTACAAATATTTTTTTTTCATAAAGACACATATGTCATCAGCAGAGGATTGCGGTCGCGTGAGTTATAGTTGCCTGCACTAACTATAACGGGGGAATTTCAATGGTTTTTTACGAGTAAAATGTCCAGCTAACTATAACGTGTGTGAAACCTATGGTTTTTTCACTGAATTTGCAAGGTTTTTTAAATGCTAATTCCTAACTATAACGTGTGTGAAACCTATGGTTTTTTCAGTGAATTTGTACGGTTTTTTAAATGCTAAGTTACTTTACGCCGTTCGTGGCGTGCGCGCCCACTTAACGCAGTTCGTTCCATGCGCGTACGGTGCGCTTTGCGCACCGCGCGCCCACTTTACGCAGTTAGGGCCGTGCACGCACGGTGGGCACGCGGTGCGCTACGCGCATCGCGTGCCCACGTTACGCTGGATGGGCCATGTACGCACGATGCGCTTCGCGCACCGTCCGCACACGGAGGACATATTATGCGCTTCGTTGTGAAAGGTAATCTATTAATTATTCTTTGATAAGTATATGCCATGAACAAAAGGTGCCTTGCGGGCACCTTTTGCACACGGGGGGGGGACAATGTGGATAATTTATTTTTTTTAATTAATTTTTACCGTACGCGTACGGTAAGCGTAATCGGCGTTTTTTCGAAAAAAAAAAAATTGAATTTTTTGCCTTGGGGGTTCTTGTGGGACACCTTAATCAAGGCTAGGTGGTTAGGAGCTGTCTAACATGCCCCTTTACATGTTTTCAACCTTTGTTTTTCCTCCCCCCCTCAGAGTCCGAGAGAGAAAATGGCGGCCGCCGCTTCCTGGTTTCGACCGATTCGAATGTTTACTAAGATCTAACAGCCAATCAGAATCGCGCACGGCACCGTACGCGTACGGTAAGCTTACCGTAAGCGCACGGTAAGCGCACCGTAAGCTGCCACAGATATATATATTGATTTAAATGCTATTTTCTCAGGAACTACTGAACAGATTTACACCAGACCTACAAAAGGCACTTCCTTGACCTGTAGACTACCTCTCTGCCAAATTTCAAGTAACTCTGTTCAGCCGTTCGGGCTGTAGCTGTGTCTAAAGGTCCTATGGAAAAATGCATGGGAAAAACGCGTTTTGGGACCCCCCTTTTTTCTCAGCCCCCGCTTGGCGAATCCCCCCGAGACTTTCAGGGTACGAGCGGAGCGTAGCGCCCCATTAGTTTTGAAGATTTCGCGAGGATTCGTCGACCGGCGCCAAAGTTATTCCAAATAGAATGTTGCGGTTTTCCTATGGAAACAGGGTCCTAACTATAACTACCTACTGGCGACCGCCAGTAGGTAATATATATATATATATATATATATATATATATATATATATATATATATGTCTAGGTTCTCCTTCCTATTTTTGTGCGTGACAAAAAGGCCTCCTTTCTGCCACATGTAAAAATGCAAAGTAGGCTTGCCATTGTAGATTTGAACAAAGATATGTAACTCCTTAAGTGGCAGTTGGGTCTTAATATATATTGAGATTGATAAAGGTTGCTGCCCAGCCGAAACGCGTATCTCATCTAATGTGGGGTCGAGGGAGACCTGAAATACAATAAATGAGCCCTATTCCTGCCTACCTCGAGTACGTGCCTCTTCATTGGAGATGGATGTTTCTTTTGGTATATATAGCCGAAACGCGTCTCTTGTGTCTCAGGGTCGAGGGTGACCTGTTTTAATAAAATGAAGCCGTATACCGACAGCCTGATGTCCGTGCCTTCTTCTGATGGAGTAGGTGGTTTGTTTATTTCAATTCAGCGTCAGTGGTCTGGACGCTTTCCATGGAACACGAGTCATTTGTGGCTCTCTCTGTGACCAAATCTTGAAGGAGTACAATGGTGCTAGAGAGGGAGCCCCCACTGTGGTTGTCAAGAAGAGGATCGAGGATGGCTGCAGTAGGAGATGGAGATCCCGTAGCGGGGCGGTCTTGCCGGCCGCCAGCACAGCTTCAACATTTCCCCTTGTTATGGGTCCCAGTCATTTGTTTTTAAAGATGCTGACTCCTCAAAATGACTTTTGTTTTCTATATTGCCATCATGCATGCGATCGCCCAGTTGCATTATGGGAGGGGTAGTTCGGTTTCGGATTTGTGCACGCGTTGGGAAGCAGGCATTTATGCCTTACATTGCTACAATTGTGCATAGTTTATTCCCATAGCACGACATTCTGTCCGAGCACTCTTTCCTTATATTTCTGGAGGCCGCAATTGAGTTCTCTGCATTTTAAGCATGGCTTTGATTTACATATTTCCAGCAGCAGGAGTCAGAGTTGGATTACCAGATGACTGTTCAATATCGGAACAATACACACTGGGTCAGAACTGTTATGGGGTGTAACCAATCAATCTCAAGGATCTGCAGCTGCGTGTTTTAATTAAGAAATGTACTGTTAGATACACAGGTGTCACACTAAAGAGCGATTGGTGTCTCATGTTCATTTTATGTAATTTTCCCACGCAGGCGGACTTAAGTACTTGTTATTTTACCCACTCCATGAGTACTGTAGTGATTGTGTAGATTAAGTATGTGCTTTGCGCAACTTTTATTTTGCTATATGCATTTTAACACTTAAGTTTCAGTATATTTGTTTAAAACTGCAGAGGCTTCTAGTTGATACATATTTTCATCGGTATGTTTCCCATGTTCATTAATGCCTTGTGTGGGTGTGACTATATAATGCAAAAGTGTAATGGCACCAATCAGATTGACAAAGGCTTCATAGAAGCCGAAACGCGTCTCTTGTGTCTCGGCTTCGAGGGTGACCTGTTTTAATAAAAAGAAGCCGTATACCGACAGCCTGATGTCCGTGCCTTCTTCTGATGGAGTAGGTGGTATATATATATATATATATATATATATATATATATATATATATATATATATATATATATATATATATATATATATATATATATATATATATATATATATATATATCGGTAAAATTCAACCCCACCAAACAAATGGAATAGGTACGTGAATGCCTTATTGACGAGCCCCCAGACTTTCGATTGAGAAGAGGAATACATGGCACTGGCCGAGGTGGTGAGGAGGACTTGGCGCGAGGAAGTCAGGAGACTTTCAGCACAGGGACTCTGTTTCTCTACGTGAAGCCGTGGGTCACACTCAGAATGTCAAGATGGATATCTGGTTCTTGGCACCGCGCACTACATCGTTGCGGTGAGGAGGACTGAGGGCTCTGATTGCTTTTATGGGAAGGCCTTATCCGACCTGACAGTTCATAACCACTTTGCCGCTTTTGTGAATTTCAAAGTTTTCACCAATGAGGCTGTAAACGGGCCTTTAGTTATAAGGTGAAATTAAACACATTTTATATTTTTAAAGTGAAAGACTTTAGATATCATTTTCGTTTTGGCAGTGATTGATTATATAATACCAGCACAATTCTATTTGCGATATTGCAATGATTTTGAAACCGTTCACAATGTGGGATTCAGTGAATTGAGTATCCGTGTTTTCATGCAGCAGCTCGAAAGTTTACCAATATTATTTGTCGGGGCCCATATCAATCACGTTGCTATTTTGCAGTTTTTAATGCGCACACAAATTTCACGTGATTTTTTTCAATAATCACAATGCTGTTACACGTTACAAAATGAACATAATGCATCTGTGACTTCGGTTCCTGCCTACGAGAAAAAGTGTTTTTTCTATGTTCACAAGTGTGTGTGATTTTAAAATGCACTTTTCAATCAGTGTTAATCAGATTGAGAAAGGCTGTGTGACAGCCGAAACGCGTCTCTGGATGTTATTTTAACTGCTGGGTTGAGGGAGGCCCAATGCATTAAAGAGAAGTGCATTCTTCAGTCTTTGTGTGCCTGCTCTTCTGAAAAGATACAGTAGGTGTTTTTGGATATCTATTTTTTTTTTTTTTTTTAAATTATTTTTATTGCAGGAATCAGTAAATCGTTACATGATCGGCCAACATTATATCCCAAACCAAAGCATTGAAACACAACCCTCCATCCCCCTCCGGATGTTGCTTACACAGCCATTCAGCCCACAACCCTGGGGTCGGGCGGCGAAATTCGATGGGGGCTCCGGAGGATGTCGGGGTTGGCCCGGAAGATCCATTGTCCTTCATCTGCTTTTCTAAACAAGCCTATAACTCCAAAAGAACCCCCCACCCTCAAAACACCCCAATCCCAGGAAAATCCCTCCCCCCCCCCCGCCATCAGCGCGCGGCATCCACCGCAACCGGATCTTCTAGAGGACCCATAGGGAAAACAATAAAGCTGGGAAGTGCAACCATCTAATGGGACTCGGGGCGCGCCGCTTCCTCACGTTCGGCGTCGCCGGGGGCGCAATAATCCCTAAGGGCCTGCACTAGCATCTCCCACTCCAGCGCTGTCTCCTCGGCCTTCTCGTTACGCTGCCTCCAAGCTAGCTGGTATCTAAGCGTGCTCTCCCCTGCTGCCCACTTCAAAAATTCGCTGTGCCACCGGCTCCCCGTCGGGCCGGCCCGTGCCTTCCAGTTCCTGGTCACCTCCCGTTTAGCAAGGAGCAGCCCCAAATCAATGAATTTACTAGATATTTTATTCTTGGGGGTATGAGGGAACCAGTGCAGGAGACCCACCGCCGCATCCAACGAAAGGGATCGCCCCGTCGTCTCCTCCAGGGTCTTCCCCACTTCCTCCCAATAGGCCGATAGTCCCGGGCAGGCCCACAGCATGTGGAGAAGGTCCGCCTCCTGGGCCGGGCACCTGGGGCACTCCGCCGATGCCGTAGCAAAATATCGCCTGATTTTCACCGGGGTCAAATATGCTCTATGGAGCACATAATAATGGACTAATTGAAAGCGGGCGTGGCGTGTGCCCTTCCAGGCTCGCCGCACCAACTGAGCCCAGGTCGTCTCTGGGATCTCCCTGCCAATGTCCTCCTCCCATCGGTTTCTCAGGGTGGTGAGGGGAGCCAGCCCCTCGTTGAGCAGTCTACCGTAAAGGCAAGTGACCGCCTTTACCGTGCCCGCGGACATCATCACGTATTGGCACACCGGGGATAAAGGGGGTTCTGCCTGCCCGGACCGCCAGTGCGCCTGGATCGCTCGAACAAGGGCCGAGTGCAGCAAAAAGTCGCCGCGGGGAATCCCGAAGCGATCAATGAGCTCCTGGAATGGCAGGATCGTCCCGTCCTCATATAGATCACCGATGAGCTGCAGACCGGCGTCCTCCCAGGTCGCCAAGCGCGACCAATCACCCCCATGGGGCAAAGCCGTTAGCATCCCCAGCGGTATTTCGGGTGCATACGGTATTCGCTGGTGGCCCCGGGCGTGAGCTCGGTTCCAGCACAGGCGAACGGTCCGCTCCTCCATTGACAAGTCCTGCAAGGCCAATCGTTGCCTCATCACTGTGTTTTTGGATATCTATCTATCTATCTATCTATCTATCTATCTATCTATCTATCTATCTATCTATCTATCTATCTATCTATCTATCTATCTATCTATCTATCTATCTATCTATCTATCTATCTATCTATCTATCTATCTATCTATCTATCTATCTATCGCGGCTGGTAATTTAAGGAGGGGCGGGCAGGCAGGACACACGCATAGGTACACATACACCAGGGCTTTAAGTGGGATGAAAAACTGGGGGGTCTCTCATAGAGGCATGGCCAATGTAATTAAGGGCGTGGCTTAAAAACAGGTAAGCTAAAAATCTATGCTTAGCATGGTGTGCCGCCCGGCTTGTATTTTGCTGTTTCTATCATTGCATCCAGATATATGATACAACAAGTAACATCATACCTACAACATCCCAGGACTACTGGCGTTGTCAACGGTTGTTAGTTGCATAAGATAAATAACCAGCAACTATGGCTTGTATACAATATTGAAAAAGCTTCGACTTACAACCCTGGTGACACCACGACAATGTTGCTGCTTCTGAGTTTCAAAAAGAGAAGGGAAATCCAGAGAGAAAATGACTCTTTAAAGGATTTCCCTTCCCCTACAATGCTCACTTGGCATGACGTCATGCCGTAACTTCTCTACTAGTGGTAAGTGAGCAGTGAGAGCAGTGTACATCCATGTGCCTGCTGTCACTGCAGTCTGGAGGAAAAAAATGGACCGCCTGTGCCAGAGCACCAAACAGAGCCCGATAGAGACCCATTTAGAGACCCTAAAAAATAAAAAACCCGGCCCACTTAAAGCCCTGACATACACACTCATAGACATGCATTCACAAACGCGAATGCACAAACATCCAGTGGCAGCTCCTCCGCTATGTCGGAGGAGCATCACCCCCTGCTTTAAAGCAGTGTAAAGTAATGGAAATATAAAATGATAATAACTTTGAGTAATTATAATTTTATGTCTCCTTTGTGGGCGGGCAGGTGTGAGGGGCTGATCTGCTCTCTGAGCAGGGCAGGGGTGGAGTAGTTTGCCCACTCCTAAGAGTGCTATGACTGTTTGGTCGGCCTTCTCGGACCGTCCACACCAGTCATGCGCACTTTCCCCCTTTCTCCATGCAGGCTGCTTTACAGCCTGTATGGAAAACAAGCCCAGACCCCCATTCCCTGGTTGTGCGTCACATCAGGGTGCTCAAAACCAATCACAACACTGCATTGCAGCGTTGTGATTGGTCAGTGGAGCCTGGGTGCTTACCAATAACAATGCTGCTTTGCAGTGTTGAGATTGGTCAGGCGAGCCTGTCTGTTCTTCCTGTCTTCCTGTTCCTCAGGTCCCATGAGGAGAGCTGGAGCAAGGAGCAGAGACGTGGGACCCTACAGCAAGGTAAGTGTATCGTTTTGTTTTTCATTGCGCAACCACGCGCCCCACCTTGTGTCCCCTCTCACCCCACCACACCTGCCCCGCCCTGTTAGCTGCGAGTCATGACAGCCGCCACTGCACACATCCATTCACAACACTAATTTCCAAATATTCATACATACACACACACACACGCATGCACCAAACATTAATTTAAAAAAAATCACACTTACCTGCAGCTCTGTCTGAGGTCCCAGGAGGTTGGGACTGCTGCCTTTCCTCAGAGAAGGCAGCAGTCCCAACATCATCACAGATGAGGCTGCTGACCCCACCGCAAGCTGTGATGAAGTGTCATTGATTGACACCAGTAGCGTAACATAAACCCCCATAGCCCCTGTGGTGCAGGGGGACCTCTGAGCTCCAGGAGGCACCCTCAGCAAAAGTGGTAAGTTGTGGGCTGGGGAGAGGGGACCCTTCCATGTACTTTGCAGGGGTGCCCCCTGAAGTTTAATTATGCCACTGATTGACATTCGACCCTGGGTGCTTCAGGGCTTAAAATTGAAGCACCCAGGTGTAAGGCAATGAGTTACGCTTCCCCGCCTCACAAGCAGTAGCGGCTGCTACCGAACGGGCATGTAAGAGCAAGGAAGGGGTCGATGATTGGAGGGGGTAAGGAATTAAAATAAGAAATAATAAGAAAATAAAACTTACCTGGAGTTTGCAGTCGCAGCCACCCGTCTTCTCCATCAGGAAGCACCCAGACTCCCAGAATCCCCTTACCAAAAACAATGCTGCCTTAAGCAGCCTTGCGATTGGTCTGAGTGTCGTGGTTTGGCTCTCAGAAAGGGGCTTGGAGGCTCGGCATGTTCTCCACTAAAGCTGTATAATACAGCCTGTGGAGAACATGCACAGGGCACATGATGGTTTGACCGGCCCAAGAAGGCCGGCCAAACCTTCATGCGCACTTTAGGTGCAGCCACCACTCCTTCTCCAGCCTCGACGTCAGGGGAGGCCGGTCCCGCCCACCCTATCAACAGGGCTGCTCTGTAGTGCAACTGCAATAGTAAAAATAAAATGATAATAACAAACGGCAGTTATTATCATTTTATTTTTACTTTGCACTGCTTTAAAGCAGTGGGGCGAGGCTCCTCCGCCTTAGCGGAGGAGCTGCCCCTGGTTTCGAGGGGGAGGGCCACAAGTTCCTTTGCTGAACTGAGGAGATCAGGCCCACATGAGCTACGACATCCTCAGCCTAGCAAAGTTCATCTCAGGCAGCCAGGAGCCTGCTCATTTAGTGCACGTCTAGCTCCTGGCTGCCTTACCTGAAAATAAATAGTGTCACTCAGGCCGAATTTTGCTCATCCTTACAGACACTGTCCTTGGGGGCAAAAGGTGAGGAGGCATGTCCCCTCAGCCCCAATGGACCGGCCGCGGCTGATATATATATGCCGCACTTCGTATGCTTTGCGCTACAGCAGCCTCATAGGGCAGGCTCGTCTAAGCTGAATGACAATCATATGCCCTCAGTATCAACAACACCGATGCAGCCCGGTAAAAAGAGTTGGAGCAGGGGTCCGGAGGTTGCAGTGAACGCCACAAGGGAAAACATGGATTTCCAGTAATAGCATGCACTATGCTAACTATAAATACCAGAATGCTTGGCTTTCCTGTAATAACATGCACTATGCTAACTACAATTACCATAATGCCTCTGTGGCTTTAAAAGACATGGCAAATGGAACTTTCCTTGACTCACCACTTGATAAAGACAGGATGTTGAAATGCGTTGTGGTGTTTGCCTTGCATATGTGTTTTAAATAAATACATGCTGCTCAACAAGAACCTCCGGGAGTGCAGCATCTCCATTTGTGGTTGATATATATATATATATATATATATATATATATATATATATATATATATATATATATACATTTGCAACACTTCACGCCACCGCATGCACAGACGAGAAGGCAGACCCAAAGTTAGTGCCAAGAAAGCAGGTTTATTTTCGGAAAGCCCGCACCACCACCATTACGTGTTTCAGCCTCCTCCGAGGCCTTGATCACATGACGCGTTCCTGAGCCATTTTGTTCAGTTTTAAAGTGACAGTGCACAGACTAACACGTGAGTAATAGACATAGTAAAGTTACATTTTCTCGCACATACGTGAACCTGATGATATCTGAACCACAAATTAATTGAGCCCCACAGTGGAGGTACCATAAAGTTGTGCAAAACACGCAATAAATATTCATGTAATCATAAATATTTAAGACAAAAACTAGCAACATAGATAAAATCTATTAATAAATAAATTGAAGTTAAATAACAATGACAGTACCAATAAAAAACATCAATATAAAATCGTCATAAGAAAATTCAAATAACAATAAATATGATATTAAATATGTATTAAATTATTTAGTGGCCAAACAAGGCCCTACTAAAAACTCTGTCTTATAACCCCTGATGGTATTAAGGAATTGCTAGTTGCTTGCTTGTATTCTATTAGCAAAGCTGAATTGCACACTTGCTATGTCAATATATCATTATGGGTTCAACAATCCTGCCCAAGTGGGCTTGTACTCATACGTAACCTTTTAAGTATGTGTAAAGTACTAGTGCTAAAAAATAATATGAAAACGTGCTGGTTAACCTTTTTAAAAAATACAGCCGTAATTAAAAAAAAGAGGGTAAAATTATATTATAAAAAATCTATATTTCTACATTAAAATGCAAGAAAGGTGGTGCCGATGCCAGCTGGAAGATACTGGATATGAGAACAGATATGTTTAGAGGCAGGTAAAAAAATCCTCACTAATATTCAGACCATATGGTGTTTTACAGTTAAGCTCCAGGATGAATTTTGTTTCCAATTTCCTGAGCAAATAATCACGATTGCCTCCCCGTCTGAGGGGCAAAACGGTGTCCACCACGAAGTATTTCAAAAATTGTATGTTACTGTCGCGATGTTCCTGAAATTGCCGTGCCACCGGATAGGTGGCATCCTTGTTAATGATAGCTCTCATGTGCTGAAGTATCCGTTTGTGGACCTGTAGCTTTGTGCTTCCCACATAGCGCAGGCCACATGGACACTCCAGCACATACACTGTAAATTCTGTTTTGCAATTCAAAAATTTGGTGATGGCAACCGGTTTAGGTTTGAAAGGAGTAGTGTATGTTTTAGTATTCAAATCTTGTTTGCAGGCCTTACAGGTGGCACACTTATAAAAGCCTGTCCTGCTGCCCAACCAATTTTTAGTCATTTTCACCTGTATATATATATATATATATATCTATATATTACCTACTGGCGGTCGCCAGTAGGTAGTTATAGTTAGGACCCTGTTTCCATAGGAAAACCGCAACATTCTATTTGGAATAACTTTGGCGCCGGTCGACGAATCCTCGCGAAATTTTCAAAATAGGTGGGGCGCTACGCTCCGCTCCTACCCTGAAAGCCTCGGGGGGATTCGTCAAGCGGGGGCTGAGAAAAAAGGGGGGTCCCAAAACGCGTTTTTCCCATGCATTTTTCCATAGGACCTTTAGACACAGCTACAGCCCGAACGGCTGAACAGAGTTACTTGAAATTTGGCAGAGAGGTAGTCCTCAGGTCAAGGAAGTGCCTTTTGTAGGTCTGGTGTAAATCTGTTCAGTAGTTCCTGAGAAAATAGCATTTAAATCAATATATATATCTGTGGCAGCTTACGGTGCGCTTACGGTGCGCTTACGGTAAGCTTACCGTACGCGTACGGTGCCGTGCGCGAGCGCGAATCTGATTGGCTGTTAGATCTTAGTAAACATTCGAATCGGTCGAAACCAGGAAGCGGCGGCCGCCATTTTCTCTCTCGCACTCTGAGGGGGGGTTGAAAACCAAAAGGCCAAAAACATGTAAAGGGGCTATTTAGACAGCTCCTAAGCACATAGCCATGATGACGGAGTCCCCAAAGATCCCCCAAGGCCAAAAATGCAATTTTATTTTTTTCGAAAATGTCGCCGATTACGCTTACCGTACGCGTACGGTAAAAAATTTTTTTAAAAAAAATAAATTATCCACACTCTCCCCACCCCGTGTGCAAATGATGCCCGAAGGTCATCATTTGCGCACGGCATATTTGATAATCATGAAAAATAAAAGATTACCTTTCACAACGAAGCGCATAATATGTCCTCCATGTGCGCACGATGCGCGCAGCGCATCGTGCGTACATGGCCCATTTAGCGTAACGTGGGCACGCGGTGCGCTACGCGCACCGCGTGCCCACCGTGCGTGCACGGCACTAACTGCGTAAAGTGGGCGCGCGGTGCGCGAAGCGCACCGCGTGCTCACTGTGCGCGCACGGTGCGCGAAGCGCACCCTGCGCGCACGGAACGAACTGCGTTAAGTGGGCGCGCACGCCACGAATGGCGTAAAGTAACTTAGCATTTAAAAAACCGTACAAATTCACTGAAAAAACCATAGGTTTCACACACGTTATAGTTAGGAATTAGCATTTAAAAAACCTTGCAAATTCAGTGAAAAAACCATAGGTTTCCCACATGTTATAGTTAGCTGGACATTTTACTGATAAAAAACCATTGAAATTCCCCCGTTATAGTTAGTGCAGGCAACTATAACTCACGCGACCGCAATCCTCTGCTGATGACATATGTGTCTTTATGAAAAAAAAATATTTGTAATATATGTATAGCTAAAATTTAATGGAAGAAGACATGGGCAAATAAGTGTCTAAATACAGTATTAGCATCAGCAGAGGATTGCGGTCGCGTGAGTTATAGTTGCCTGCACTAACTATAACGGGGGAATTTCAATGGTTTTTTATCAGTAAAATGTCCAGCTAACTATAACATGTGTGAAACCTATGGTTTTTTCACTGAATTTGCAAGGTTTTTTAAATGCTAATTCCTAACTATAACGTGTGTGAAACTTATGTTTTTTTCAGTGAATATATATATATATACACACACACACACACACACTCACTCTCTCTCTCTCTCTCTCTCTCTCTCTCTCTCTCTCTCTCTCTCTCTCTCTTTTCGTGGGCTAGTGGGAGAAGCATGTTGCCTGGGTGAGCATAATGAAAGCTAGCACAACAAGGTGGCCCTTTGGGTCAGATAAATAGATGACCTTTTCATTGTGTGGCATGGAACGCAAATTGAAGCAGAAAAATACATTATAATTTTGAATGACAATGTCTTAAACCTGAAATTTCCGACTCAGATCAGTAGTACAGAGGTGCCATTTCTTGATCTTCTGGTATATGTCAACAGTAATCAGCTTTGTACTAAGTTATACAGGAAGCATACATCGGGAAGCACAACACTACATGCACATAGTCAACATCCTCAGAGCTTAATAGCCAGTATACCATATGGTGATTTACTGAGGATCAAACGTAATTGCACAAGCATAGAAGATTATCAAAGAGAAGAACAAGACACATTCCACTGGTTTAAACAAAGGGGGTACCTAAATAGAACACTAATAAAAGCAAGTGAAAAGACAAAAGAGAGAAACAGGCAGGATTTATTCATCCCTAAACAGAAATGTAAATGAGAGGATAATACCCTTAGATTTATCACCGATTTCTCCTTGGAATCAGAAGGCTTATCAACAGAAATTGCAATGTCCTAAAAGCAGATGTGATACTGAGGTCCAGTCCATCGACTATCGTGATCAAGGTCCGAGTAGCAGGACCGAAACGTGTTGGACATGGCAACATCTTTTTTGCATGAATAAATTGCCATCAACTTGAACTCCTGAGAGTGTGCGATCCCTCTTTGCTGCGGCGAAATTGACACATTGTTAACGGCGTGGCCCTGCCGGAGGACAACGCATCGCCCCTCAGCAAGTAGTGCCGGTGTCCAAACTCTGGGCTGTACATGGTGATATATATATATATATATATATATATCCATCCATCCAAGGTGCCGTTGCCACTGCGTAGTTACAGTCAGTGCTTAATTTTGCACAATAATGAGTGCCAGTACCCAAAACACTGTTCAGAAGCCCACAACCAGCTCTATTAAATGCAGTGCACCAAACACCAAAGTTGCATTGTCCTGAATCCACCTCAGGCATCTTTAATTCACTATCAGACACTCCCTGCCCCTTTATCTCACCCTTGCAGGCTGCTACTTTCTTCCTTTGAGATAGCTGTTTCGTCTTTCTCCTCCTCCGTATTTCCCCTCTGTTTCTTTTTCCCCCTCTTGCTATCAGAAACTGTCTGATGGGGGGGAAAAAAAGGTTCTGGTGCCCAAAAATGAGTGCCGGTGGTCCTTACCAGCAACCAGCATCACAAATTAGGCACTGGTTATAGTAAGGACTGCTTTTCCATAGGAAGAGCATTTTTTGGTTGGCTAATAACTTTTGCGCCATTTGATGAAACTTAAAAAAAAAAAATAAGTTAATCATACCTCAGCTCCTTCCCGGAAAGTTTTGGGTGATCTGTCAAGTGGATGCCGCAGGAACAAAGGGGGAGGGTCCCAAAACGCAAAATCCCCATGCATTTTCCATAAACTTTTTTTTTTGCCCATATTACCGCAAAAACTGTTGAATGGAATTATATCAAATTTGGCAGGAAGCTTGATCTTGGTGCTGAAAGTGTGCGTTTTGTAATTTAGTGTATATCCATTCAGTTGTTTTTGAGATATTAAGGTAGAAAAATATTTGTATATCTGGACACTGTGGTTCAAGGGTCCCCCGAACCCAATTAAAAAAAGAGAGAGAGTTCTGATTGGTCAAGCTGGCTTTTCTTTCCCATGGGCCAATTCGCTCCCACAGGAAACATGCACCTGCTCGAGCTGGCACTCTGAATGTCTGTGTGCCACTTGAAGAATATTTTACAGGCAGCCATTATGTATCTTAATTCCCTATCCTGAGTTTAACTGTAATACATATTATAAGGAACAGGACAAGGAGGATACCCCGGCCCCTGGGACCACTATAAAAAAAAAAAGCCACAATACTGTGGCACTCTTGCAGGATTGCAGCTTTTTTACTTAAAAACAAAAATGTTTTTCAATGAAATGGGAGGGGGCAGGAGGGCCACCTCATCAAGGCTGTTGGGAACACATTCCCCCCCAAAATTTACAAAATAATGGATGGGGCGCGCGGCCCCCTGTCCATAGGTCGAATAAGGCCACTCCCCAAGGCCACTTTTGTTTTTTTTTTTAAGTGGTGAGAGGAGGGCGTGGCCTACCTAAGGCTGTATATCTCCCAGCGACCCCATCCCCAGTGACCAAAATATTAATTGGTGAAGGGGTCTCAAGTTCTCCCTCCCTGATCACCAATGGGCCCCCGGGGACCCAATCCAAAGGGCCAACATGTAAGTATAGGGTAGGGGGGCGCATCAACCCCTGCCACAAGCCTCAAAAAGCATTAACAGGCCCCTAGTACCACATCTCACCCCCAGACTGACTCATACACTGTGTCCTGAGGCTGGCTCTGCTGCCCCCAATGTACTGGTTTTGGGAGGTGGGCAACGCACCTTCTCCCCTTTATGAAAAAAGAGTGCCCTAGGGATTGGGATCCCTGGGCCCATATTCGCTTGGGATGGGGGGCTGCGCGTCCCCCCCCCATTAATATACGGTTTTGCCCCCTGTGGATGCGGTCCCTGGGGCCACTATTGGCTCAGGGAGGGGAGATGCACACTCCCCTCCCCTTAATGGCCTCAGGGATGGGCTCCAAGAAATTCACTGAAAATACCCATAGGTTAAACTTAGCTGAAAAATGTCAGTGACAAAGTAATGTTTTAAACTAAAACACTGAAATTCAACAGTTATAGTTATCTCTAAGGTAACTATAGCTCATACCATCACCAGAGATATATATAGGTGTGTGTGTGCCCCACCCCCAGTGGCAGTTGCCACTGGGTAGTTATAGTTAGGATTGTGTTTACATAGGAAATGCCTTTTTTGTGTTGCTAATAGCTTTGGTGCCGTTTGACACACACCCCCGCCAAAAAAAGTGCACTTTTTTTTGTTGTTGCCTAGTTTATGCATGGAACTTTTTGAGGTGATTTGTCAAGTGTGGGGGGGGGGGGATTGAGAAAAATGGGGGCTCCCAAAACACATTTTCCCAATTTTTCAATAGAAACGTTAGACACAGCTACAGCCCAAACCACTGAAGGGATTTACACCAAATTTGGCAGAAAGCTAGATCTTGGTAGAGAAAGAGTGTTTTTGTGTGATTTAATGAAAATACATTCTTTGGTTTTTGAGCAGTTAATGCTAAAAAACTTTGTATTTACCACGCTGTGGAGGACCCGCTGTTCCAACAGATGTTATGGTGAGATCTAATTGGCTTCCACTACATCAACAAGTATGTGACTGCAGCCATCTTGGGACTTGGGAGTCCTAGGAAAAAACATAAAGAGGCAGGGTAAGGGGTACCCTGACACTCTAGGCCTGGTAGTAAGGTCGCAGGCCCAAAATGTTTTTGCTTTAAAAAAATTGCTGCAAATTAGCAGAGGGTTGAGCTATTAATACCCTCCCTTGGGATGGACCAGGGCCCAGAAGGAGGGCCATGAAATGGTCTTTTTGGGGAGGGTGGCCCGTAGCCACATATCTGAGCCTTGAGTAGGTTTCGGAGTCTTTGAAATAAGGGGCGGGGGGTGCGCCGTCTCGATCCTCGAGCCTGAAAAGGCCCGGGGACCCCATCCCCCAGGACCAACTCCATTACCATGTCCCGGAGAGCCCTCCTCTGGGTCACAGTAATTTCTCTGCTGCAAGAGTGCTGTCAGGGAAACAGAAGTCTGCTGTCACCTGGTGGCAGCTTTGAAAATGCTCCCCCTGGGTTGGAGCAGACTTCTGTTTCCCTGACCACTCTCTTGCAGGCAGGGAAACTCAGATGGGTCCCGTCTGGAGGAAGCAAGCTAAAACAGGTGCTTCCTCCGCACTGGAGAAAAGCAGCTGCTCCCTCCGCACTGGAGCACGGCCGTCTCTCGATGCACCTAGTATGGGTGCATGCATGGAGCCAGCTGAGGCTATAGGGGCCTCTGGCTCCCCCGTGGCCTCCACCGTAGTGGTTTGTGGGTATTCCAGGTGGGCACCGGAGCACCCACCTGAGGCCCAGGGGCAAGGGCTTCCCAGGCCCTTAAAGGCTTGGGAAGGAGAGCCATGTGCCCCCTCCCCTTAGTAAAATAGGCCCCCAGAGATGGGAGTCCCCAGGGCCCAAGGAGGTTAGGGTAGGGGGGCTGCATGACCCCTCCTCTTATAAAAAAAATAAAAGCCCCAGAAAATGGAGTGCCCCGGGCCCAAGGAGGTTTGGGGGGCATAATGACCCTCCCCTTTTTAAAAAATAAAGGAACTTTGGGATGGGATCCCGGGGGCTCAGAGTGGCTCGGAGAGGGGACCAAGTGCCACATCCCCTTAATTAAACAGAAAGGTCCCAGGGTATGGGGTCCCTGTGGCCGTAATGGCTCGGGGAAAGAGGTGGTGAGCCCCCCTCCCCAATGAGTTATTAGAAAAAGTTTGTCCGAGTAAGAACTGGGACAACAAGGTGAATAATAAATGAGCTGCTCATTTGTCTTTCCCTGCTGCAGCATGGAGCACCCCATAATGTCCAGCAAAGGCTATTTTGTTTATTACTTTTTAAAGCTTGGTGGTGCCCTAGAATAGGGAGGGGCTTCACCAAGCATTTTTTTAATGTTGTCGGGAGGCTGCAGGAAATAAAGCAGCATACCAGCAACATTAAATAAAAGTAATTCTCCTGGGTCATTAAAACCATGATCCCAGGACAGCTCACAATATTTTTTAAAGCACTCCTAGCGGGAGCTCTTTGCTCTTTGGCTTGAGTCCAAGGCCCTCTTGTGGGTTTTTTTATGATTGCATTTTGTGGACCAAAAATGTTGAAAGACTCAGAGACATGAGTTTTTATCCAGATTTTCAGCCCACAAACTGCAATAATAAAAAGGAAATAAAAGAACGACTCACACACAGACATATTTATTTTTTAATATACATTTATTAATTTTTTTATAATAATCCCTATTAATAAAAATTGCATTGTGTGAATTACTGAAATTTATACTGATTAAAAAAATGGTGATTTTTGGAGAAAGATGATAATAGGATCACTTTTTATATTTTAGTGTTTTTTAGCTATTTGGCAAAATCCTACACCACTCCATTCTACAACACTCTGTGGCACTATACCATAATGTACTTAATTCTACGGCCCTACACTACACTATACAACCCTCTATTCCTCTCCATTCGCTAGACTCCATGGTACAACACCCTATTTCACTCTACAACACTTTCCAACACTTTAAGACACATCAGTCTACTGTACTGTACAAGACGCTACTCCAATTTAAGAAAGTTTGCTCAAGTCTGCGTAACGCTTCTCCACTTCACTCTACGCCACTGTGCTGTACAACACACCACTGCACTCCTACACTTTACTCCACAATACGCTATGTCACTCCAGTCTACAACACTACACTGTACAACTCTCTCCTCCACTCTACTGTAAAACATTCCACTTAACGACACTGAACTCTACGATCTGAAACACATTTTTTATTTTTTTTAAACATTCAAATTCAATGAATAAACCAAAGGTCAAACCATAGTTCTTGTTAGGAAACCTTTATTTATTCATTTTATAGAAATAAAACTTAAACTGCACAAGCATTAGAAATGCTCAGTTTATAACTTATGTTTATCTTTTATGCAACACCTTCAAATGATTATAAGTCTTGCACCTCAGTACACTGTTGTCACCGCACTTACCACTACTACATTAACTATACTCGCCACTCTACAATGCACTGTGTTATCACAAATAATGTGATTTATAATGTCATAAGTGTTGGTATCAATGCTATGATTTCGTATGGTATAAATGATGGATACGGAGGTGCACAACTTATAATAATTTAAAGGTTTTGCGTACATTATAATTATAAGGTATAAGTTTTGAATTACAATGTTTTTGTGTGGTTTGTTTTTTTGTTTAGAAAAAATAAAGTTAAAATAATTTAAAGGTGGTGCGTTAGTTATGAATTTAAGGTATAACTATAACTTTAGCATTTCTAATGTTTGTGTAGTTTAAGTTTGGTATCTATACAAAGAATAAATAAAGTTTTTCTAACTATAGTTTACCTTTCACTGAAAAAGCCAAAGATTAAAGAAAGGATGTTCTAGTTAGGTGAAAATGTCACTTAAAATATACCATCTGAAACTAACAAAGGCACTAAAAGTCACCAGTTATAGTTTCTCAGGTAAACTTTAACTCGTGCCCTAAAGTAACTATAACTCGTACCCTTATAGTTTCTTGAGATAACTAAAACTGCTAAATTTCTATGGTTTGATGTGTGTAAAATCTGAACCTAACTATAACATCCCTGTATCCTTTGGTTTTTTAGTGAATTTCTAAAGGTCGAAAGTTTTATCAAAATTCTATTTCCTTACTGTAACGTTTCTGTAACTTTTGTTTTTTTCAGTGAATTTTTACAGTTTTTTAATACTTTAAAGTACTTGTAACTGTTTCGTTCAGCGAATTTCTAGGGTTTTTAATGTAAAGTAATATTTAATTACCACATGTTAATCCAACTGCCTCCATGCATGGTCTCTGTTTTTTAGTGGGAAGGGCTGCCCCCTCTCCCTGGGCCACGTTTGACCTTGGGGACACCGGGGCCTGACAAAATATTTATGGGATGGGGCAAGCAGCCCTCTTCCCAGTCCAATTTCAGCTCCGAGGACCCTATTCCCACTGGGGCCCAGCACCACATTTAATGGGGAGGGAGGCAGATTTCAGCCTCAATGACCCAATCCCCCAGGGCCGAGTGCATTTTCTAGGAGTGGAACATGGCCTCCTCCCTGGGTCGATTTTGGCCCCTGGGACCCCATTCCCTGTGCCCATCACTATATTTAAGGGGAAGGGAGCAAGTGCCCCGCTACCCATGTCGATTTGGGCCTCGGGCCCGCCATACTGCAAAAAGGGTAAGGGAGCATACAGTCCCCCTACCCGGGCCAATTTTGGCCCTGGGGACCCCATCCCCTGGGGCCAGGCTGTATTGCAATAAAGGGTGGGAGGTATGCTTCACCCCTCCCGTGGACTATTTCAGCCCTGTAGACCCCATCCTCCTTGGCCCTAGCAACAGAGGGTAGTGCCCTGATGTCCACCCAGGGCACCCACCACACTATGGTTTGGGGCTGTAGCGGAGCCCCAAGTCCCCCTTGGCCCCAGCTGGCTCTCCACCTCCAGCAGATGCCGGCATTGTTCCCTGCTGGGGAGGACAATCTTTTCATTTGTTTCCCTGCCCTCTTCAGTGCAGGCGGGGAAACAGATGAAAAGTCTGTTTCCAGCGGAAAGGAGCATTTTTCATGCTTCCGCACGCTGTGAGTGGACTTGTTATGTTATGTTAAGCAGGATTTATAAAGTGCGTAGCTACTCAAAAGAGTGTCCCTAGGCTAACAGAACAGTAAGGGAAAAAAGAACGAACCAGTTGTCTACAGGACAAAGAGACCGGTTTTAAGCATTTTACTAAACAGTTTTTCATCCTCCGTTAGCCTGAGTTCTAAATGAAGGTTATTCTAGCCCACTGGCCCCAAAAGAGAGAATGACCACCCACCAGCTCTTGCAAGGCAGACTCTCAGTACCGTGGAAAAGTGATTACTGGAGTAGCGCAGCTTTCTCAAAGGCTGTAGTAGGAAATACTAGAGGACAAATAGTCTGGTCCTGAGGGGTGCTGGGCTCCGTGCACATGTTGAGAAGTCTTAACAACAATCAGCTTGTGTACAGGAAGCCAGTGCAAATGTGGGAAAATGTGCTTCCTTCTAGGTAGACTTATAATGAGCCATGCAGCAGCATTCTGTACTGTTTGACATTTCCTCACTGGATATTGCGGAAGACCATTTTATAACGCATTGGCATAGTCCAACCTGGACACGGCCAATGCCAAGACCACCGTAATCCGTATTGGAACCGAAAGGAAGTGCAGAAGTTTCTTGAGCATGCGTAGTATGCCAAAACATTTACCAACCACAGCGTTGATTTGATTATGGAAGAACAATTTCTTGTTAATTTACACACCCAGATTGTTAATTGTTTCCCCTTGCCTATTGGGTGGAGGTGCTCCCTCTGGCCAGTGCACTTCCACCTTGAGGACAAAAATATGCCCCACACAAAGCACCTCAGTCTTCTCATTATTACATTTCATTTGGAAGAGACTCAACTAACGGAAAATGTCAGAGACTTGGTGTTTGCTCCTGCCTGGCAGGAATTTTGAAATTGCTCCAGCCAAAGGAGAGCAAGCACAGGTTTCTCTGCCCACGCCAGTGCGAGCAGCGAAACCTCTATGTCTCAGGGGTGGGCAAACCGGGACATTCAATTTGAGTCGAACCTGGGGGATGGGGTCCCCAGGGCCATTAATGGCTCAGGTAGGGGGGGCTGTGCAGCCCCCTCCCCATTCTATATATGGCCGGTCCCAGGGGATGGGGTTCTTGGGGCCATAATCAGCCCAGGAAGGGGACCATGTGCCCCGCTCCCTCTCATTTTTAAAAGGCCTGGCCCCGTGGAATGGAGCTCTAGGGGCTGAAATTGGCCCAGAGAGGAATGTGGTCCTGCCCCCCTCCCCCTTCTTACAAATGGCCAGGCCCTGGGGGAGGGGGGCACACACATCCTCTCCCCCTATCTGTTGTTCCCTCCCCTCAAGACCTGGCCCACCTGGGGGCATAAAAAAAACTCCATGAAAAAAAACACGTTTTGTTGCCCCAGGTGGGGTCCCCGTGAGATCCCACCACCAGTCCTAGGGAGTCAGGGTATCCCTATCCTGCCCCCGTGTTTTTATTTTTTAGGACTTGGGACTGAGCCTTAAGATGGCTGCCACCACTTTCTGTTTGAGGTGGTGACAGTCAATCCAATCTCATTTTGAGATCTATCGGATCTGCAGAGTATTTGCGTCTCTAGATGTGCATACAGTTTTTTCTTTAATAACTTTAAAAATACTGTACAGATTTACCCCAAATCATCAAAAAACATCCTTTCTGAACTGAGATCCAGCTTTCTGCCAAATTTTGTTTAATTTAATCAGTGGTTCGGGTTGTCGTCGTGTCTAAAATCCCACTGGGAAACTGCATGGGGAAAATACATTTTTGGACCTCCCTCCTTTTTCTTAGCCCCCGCTTGTGAATCACCCCAAAACTTTACAGACAGCAGCTGAAGTGACCGTCACACTACTTTTGAAAATTTCGTGAAGATTCGTCAAACTGCGCCCAAGTTATTGGAAAAACAAAAAGTGCTTTTCCAAAGGAAACTAGGTCCCAACTACAATTACTTACTGGCAAACGCCAGTAGGAAAATATATAGTAGAAGGCAATTCGCCCAAACTCGTCGGTCCATTCTTAAAGATGGAATAAGGACTGTATAATATGCCCTGAATAAGAACAAAATAATTAAATATTTCAAAAAATGACCGGGAGAAGTGTTTCAGTCTTTCGACCGTGTGCCGCTGAATCTGGTGTTCGTGAGGAGAATGCCCAAAGGGGAGATATATATATATATATATATATATATATATATATATATATATATGGCGGACGCCAGTAGATAGTTATAGTTAGGACCGTGTTTCCATAGGACATCTCAGAATTCTATTTTGAATAACTTTGGCGCCGGTGGACGAATCCTCGCGAAATTCTCAAAACTAATGGGGCTCTCCGCTCAGCTCCTACCCTAAAAGTCTCGGGGGGATTCGTCAAGCAGGGGCCGAGAAAAAGGGGGGGGTCCCAAAACGCGTTTTCCCCATGCATTTTTCCATAGGACCTTTAGTCGCAGCTACAGCCCGAACGGCTGAACAGAATTACTTGAAATTTGGCAGAGAGGTAGCCATAAGGTCAAGGAAGTGCCTTTCGCAGGTCTGGTGTAAATCTGTTCAGTATTTCCTGAGAAAATAGCATTTAAAAGCATATCAATATCTATACGTGCGCACTGTGCGCGCACACTGCCGTGCGCGAGCGCAATTCTGATTGGTTGTTAGATGTCGGTAAACATTCGAATCGGTCGAAACCAGGAAGTGTTGGCCGCCATTTTGTCTCTCGCAGTCTGAAAAAAAAAAGGTGGAGAACGTGAAAAGGGGGCAGAGTGGACAGTTCCTGACCCCCTAGCCTTGGTCAGGGGGTCACAGAAGGACCCCCAAGGGAGAAAAAACCAATATATTTAATTTTTTTGAAATCGCGAGGTGCGCGCACTCAGCGCGCACGGCACGCACTACGACCCGTGGGTGCTCGGTGCGCAAAGCGCACCGAGCGCGCACGGTGTGCGCACGTCGCGATTTTAAAAAAATAAAAAATTCACAGTGTGCGCACGGTGAAAAACCTGAAAAAAACAAAATTAATAAATAAATAACTTAGCATTTAAAAAACCTTACAAATTCACTGAAAAAACCATAGGTTTCACACACGTTACAGTTACGAATTAGCATTTAAAAAACCTTGCAAATTCACTTAAAAAACCATAGGTTTCACACATGTTATAGTTAGCTGGACATTTCACTCGTAAAAAACCAATGAAATTCCCCCGTTATAGTTAGTGCAGGCAACTATAACTCACGCGACCGCAATCCTCTGCTGATGACGTCAGATATTACATCACTGATGACATATGTGTCTTTATGAAAAATAAATATTTGTAATATATGTATAGCTAAAGATTAATGGAAGAAGACATGGGTAAATAAGTGTCTAAATACAGTGATGTAATATCTGACGTCATCAGCAGAGGATTGCGGTCGTGTGAGTTATAGTTGCCTGCACTAACTATAACGGGGGAATTTCATTGGTTTTTTACGAGTGAAATGTCCAGCTAACTATAACATGTGTGAAACCTATGGTTTTTTAAGTGAATATATATATATATATATATATATATATTCCGCTACCAAGTTTACACCAGATAAGCCAAGGCACTCGCAGGCGGGTGCTGTCACGTGGTGGTGTCCCACGTTTTCAATATCAGCGCTTCCCAACTTAGTCCTCGTCTTTCAACAAAGTTAAGCACTCCCAGGGAGGTTCAGTATCAGTTCTTATTTAATCAGCAGATAAACAAAAACAGCAAAAACAGACGCGTTTCGGAAATTCCTTCCTCAGTGTCTAATTGCAGACGCCGCGCACGGGCATTTTAAAATTCAAGTTCATTGACATCACTTCCGCCGTGGCAAAACAAATGACGGGCATGCAAGCCTCACTGATGTGCTATTGTACGGCGGCCATCTTGCAACGGTGTGAACATCATGTAATATCTATTCTCATTGTGACAAAACATTTCATTAATCTGTATTCAGACAGTAAACATTTATATCAATGATATCAAGCTCCTCACAACATCGGTTATAAAACGCTATAAAACATTCTATTCTCACCGCCTTCTATGATAGATGTAAACGCATATTTACATATATTAGTTAAATTTATAACATCCCTACACACATTGAAGTATAGAGAAACGATCAAATTACGCTGTGTATCGGCATTCGGGTATCCTCGATCACGCCAAGTATTGGCTCCATTCTTGGTTACTATACTATTATCCATATATGTTATTAGGGAACTTATCGCTATCGATCTGCAAGACTAAGGATGCGGTCGCATTATGCCGTGTATCGGCATTCATTTGTCCTCAATAACGCCATGTATTGGCTCCATTCTTCATTGCTATGCTATTGTAAATATATGTTATGAGGAAACTTGTCGCTGTCGAAAAAAGGGGTCAAAATTACCGCAAAACTGAAAAGGTAGCAGAACTATAAAGTTTGGAAAATATGGCACATGGCCACAAGTCTAGGGAATACCTATTTAATGTGTTCTAATTCATCTTCCTAGATGTACAACTAATTCCTCTCCACTATTAAGACCAAAAGGTACTTTGGTATGTAAATCAATTATATAGCGGGATTCCAGTCGCCGTAATCTTTGTACTCTATCTCCGCCCCTTGGACTTATAGGTACATAGTTCAGACCAAGATATTGCAACAGCTCCCTGTTGCTCTGATATTTAAGGGCAAAGTGTCTGGCCACTGGGTAGTTGCCATCTTTGTTAATTATGGCGCGCTGATGTTCTAGGATGCGCATTTTAACGTTGTGGATTGTGCTTCCAATATATCTCAGCCCGCAAGGGCATATCAGACAGTAAACAACGTGTGTCGTGGAACATGTAATGAATTTATCTATCATTCTAGGTCTCTTCACTCCTTCGATGTTATAACTCAAGGTTTTTTTACTGTTCGTGCAGGCCCTACATTTTCCACATGGACAAAAAGCCTTTCATGTCTTTGAGGGTGCCTCTTGTCTGTGCAATAGGTGACAAGTGACTCTGGACCAATTTATCTTTAAGTGACCGTGAAATGTTATTAATGGCACTGGTGGAATATCTTTGCCTATCACCGAATCCGTCTGGAGAATATGCCAGTTTCTTTGTAGCATTCTACTAAGGATATTGGCATCATCCGAGAAAGTTGTAATAATACGGAATTTGCTAGCCTCGTTATCTTTTTTCTTTTCTGCTGTATTAACATCTTTTTTAGTTAGAAGTTCTTTTCTGGGGATTCTTTCCACTTTATGGAGTGCAGATGTCAACACTTCCTGATTATAGCCCCTGGCTTGAAATCTTATAATACAGTTTGCAGCAGCAGTTTTAAAGTCAGCCTCTCTAGAACAATTACGATTGAGACGGAGAAGCTCACCGTAAGGTATACTATTGATAAGTTTCGGAGGATGGTTGCTGCCGGCGTGTAAGATGGAATTGCCGGCAGTTAGTTTCCGATATAATTCAGTCTCAAGACTTCCATCTCTCACATATACCTTAAGATCTAAGTAATTGACTGCTGCTGAACTGATTTCATATGTGAACCTGAGATTAAGATCATTACTGTTAAGTTCACATTTGAAATCCTCCGCCTGTTCGACCGACCCTCTCCAAACTAGGAGAAGGTCGTCAATGTAGCGGTGCCAGACAACTACATGTTCAGCCCATTTTTTTCTCTCATTGCTAAGGGCCACCTGCTCCTCCCACCAGCCTACGAATAAATTTGCATAGCTGGGGGCGAAGCAGGTACCCATAGCCGTTCCCGAGATCTGTCTGTATAACTGACCCTGAAATAAAAAGATGTTATTCAATAGACAAAATTGAATAAATTCAATCCTGCAAAGGTATGCTGGCCATTCTGGTGAAATTTGCATGGAGTGTCAGAGAGAAAGCACTGGCAGAGATAGCGAGTTTGGAGAAGGAAATAGCTAATGACGCTGATAAATCTAAACAAGAAGAATTAAAAGAAGAAATGAAGAAACGGTTACACAAATATGAACTGACGATACGGCAAAGAAAGCAGGATAAATTTGAGCGTGATGAACGAGATTATGCTCAGGGAAGGATTCTGACTTTCGCCAAGAAATTTGATGAACCCCGCAAAGAACTCAATAAAAAGAAACCTCTTGTACCCATGGAAAGAATCGAAACCTCCGAATCAGAGATCACGGAGAGTGAGTTATCAGGAGATGAAACAACCGTCCCTCCTAATGACCAAACAAAAACTCCTTTTCATTTGGAGTTCAATCTCATCCGTCAAACTTGGCTCAGAGGTGGGAAGAGCAAGCCACCCGAAAACGAAGACGAACAAGGAGAGGCGGCTGGCAGGGGAAGAGGCAGAGGACAGGGCAGAGCTGCATCTCGAGCAAAACGCAGCAACAGAGGCAAAAGATGGTAGGAGACGTGGACGACCTTACCATCATTAACCTAACATCACGAGTATTGACTGAAGCGGAAGAATCTACCCTGAAACTGGGACTGTCATTCTGTCCCAATGACCGCATGGAATACACACAGACGAGAATAGATCTGTTCAAATTTATACGCAAAATCAAACTGCACAAATTTTTAAAACTCAAACCATCTATAGTGGAAGCAAGGAGACTCAAACAAAAATTACATCAAAAAGAGACTGATATCTTAACGGTCCAGGATCTTAGCATGCTTGAGATGCTTGAAGAGTTGCGAGCAGAAGAAGAGTGTAGGAGCAGTCAGAGCGGAGATATAGTTTTAAGAGCATGCCGGGTGGGTATCGAACAGGAAACACCAGTTACCACCTTTAAGCCTCCATCACTCTTCAACCCGCAAATGCCATACGATGCGATTGATTCTTTCTCTGATGCTGTACTACAGGACCTCCTGAAATTTAGGACTAAGGCTATACCATACAAACCCAAACAGAAAAATCTGACCGAAGAACAAGCAATGATTCTAAGAGATTTAGCTATGGATGACCAAATAATTTGTAAACCTTCAGATAAAGGAGGAAACGTAGTGCTACTCACCAGAGAACAATACTGCCGTGAAACCCATCGTCAGTTAAATGACAACAGATACTACGAAAAAAACAACAAGGAACAATATCATGAAAGTATCACTTTGTACCATAACCTCATTTCCAAATGGCGTGACAAAGGGATGTTGGACACTAATGAATTCCTCTTTCTGCGCAATAGTGACCCAGTGACACCAACGTTTTACCAACTTCCGAAAATTCATAAAGACAGAGTTGATCCACCTGGGAGGCCGATAGTCTCCTCGAAAGGAGGTCTCACAGAAAATAGGTCTACTTATATAGACGTTTTTCTTTTTCAACTGGTTATACAACTTGCATCTTACGTAAAAGACACTAAAGACTTCATCATACAGATGAGTGACATTCAATGGGAACCCACTTTTCTATTAATTGCCCTAGACATTACTAGTCTGTATACCTGTATCGATCACAGTCAGGGTTTAGAGGCAATGAATTATTTCCTCAACAAAAGACCACTGAAATTCATGGAACATAACATGCTGATTGAATTTATTCAATTTTGTCTATTGAAAAACATATTTTTATTTCAGGGTCAGTTATACAGACAGATCTCGGGAACGGCTATGGGTACCTGCTTCGCCCCCAGCTATGCAAATTTATTCGTAGGCTGGTGGGAGGAGCAGGTGGCCCTTAGCAACGAGAGAAAAAAATGGGCTGAACATGTAGTTGTCTGGCACCGCTACATTGACGACCTTCTCCTAGTTTGGAGAGGGTCGGTCGAACAGGCGGAGGATTTCAAATGTGAACTTAACAGTAATGATCTTAATCTCAGGTTCACATATGAAATCAGTTCAGCAGCAGTCAATTACTTAGATTTTAAGGCATACGTGAGAGATGGAAGTCTTGAGACTGAATTATATCGGAAACCAACTGCCGGCAATTCCATCTTACACGCCGACAGCAACCATCCTCCGAAACTTATCAATAGTATACCTTACGGTGAGCTTCTCCGTCTCAATCGTAATTGTTCTAGAGAGGCTGACTTTAAAACTGCTGCTGCAAACTGTATTATAAGATTTCAAGCCATAGACTATAATCAGGAAGTGTTGACATCTGCACTCCATAAAGTGGAAAGAATCCCCAGAAAAGAACTTCTAACTAAAAAAGATGTTAATACAGCAGAAAAGAAAAAAGATAACGAGGCTAGCAAATTCCGCATGATTACAACTTTCTCGGATGATGCCAATATCCGTAGGAGAATGCTACAAAGAAACTGGCATATTCTCCAGACGGATTCGGTGATAGGCAAAGATATTCCACCAGTGCCATTAATAACATTTCGCAAATCACGGTCACTTAAAGATAAATTGGTCCAGAGTCACTTGTCACCTATTGCACAGACAAGAGGCACACTCAAAGACATGAAAGGCTTTTTGTCCATGTGGAAAATGTAGGGCCTGCACGAACAGTAAAAAAACCTTGAGTTATAACATCGAAGGAGTGAAGAGACCTAGAATGATAGATAAATTCATTACATGTTCCACGACACACGTTGTTTACTGTCTGATATGCCCTTGCGGGCTGAGATATATTGGAAGCACAATCCACAACGTTAAAATGCGCATCCTAGAACATCAGAGCGCCATAATGAACAAAGATGGCAACTACCCAGTGGCCAGACACTTTGCCCTTAAACATAAGAGCAACAGGGAGCTGTTGCAATATTTTGGTCTGGACTATGTACCTATAAGTCCAAGGGGCGGAGATAGAGTACAAAGATTACGGCGACTGGAATCCCGCTATATCATTGATTTACATACCAAAGTACCTTTTGGTCTTAATAGTGGAGAGGAATTAGCTGTACATCTAGGAAGATGAATTAGAACACATTAAATAGGTATTCCCTAGACTTGTGGCCATGTGCCATATTTTCCAAACTTTATAGTTCTGCCACCTTTTCAGTTTTGCGGAAATTTTGACCCCTTTTTTCAACAGCGAGAAGTTTCCTCATAACATATATTTACAATAGTATAGCAATGAAGAATGGAGCCAATACATGGCGTTATTGAGGATAACTGAATGCCAATACACGGTTTAATGCGACAGCATCCTTAGTCTTGCAGATCGATAGCGATACGTTCCCTAATAACATATATGGATAATAGTATAGTAACCAAGAATGGAGCCAATATTTGGCGTGATCGAGGATAACCGAATGCCGTTTCACGGCGTAATTTGATGGTTTCTCTATACTTCAATGTGTGTAGGGATGTTATAAATTTAACTAATATATGTAAATATGCGTTTACATCTATCATAGAAGGCGGTGAGAATAGAATGCTATATAGCGTTTTATAACCGATGTTGTGAGGAGCTTGATATCATTGATATAGTCTCGTCATTGGCAGCTGTACTTGGGGGGAGGAGCAAGATGGCAGGCTGACACGCCACGGAGCAGCAGCAGCAGTTGGAGATCCCTGCTATCGTGTTTAAGCTCTAAGCTCTAAGCTATACCTACATGGGAAAACGGATTTCCAATGATTAAATGCTCTGAAAATGCTCTGAAATGCCTCACAGTTATACTGACAACAAGATGAGTGATCTCGCCGCTGTATTGGAAGATTGAAGATCGATGTTCCAAATTTTTAAAACTCTTCGGCGGCTGCTATGGGCGGCACGTTCCTCTCTGCTGGCGTTCAGGTGTTCGGAGTCCCGCCTGCCTGTTAGCTTCAGACTTGTGATTCCTGCAACCCCAGTGTATCCAGCCCTCAACTGTAAACTCCCAGGTGCGGATAACCACTCGAGCCTCTCTACTATGGCCCCTAAAATAAGTGCACGGGGGGGCCGCGCCGGACGGAGCACTCAAGTTCAAGCCGTGCAAGCGACTACCTTAATGGCTGGCTCTCGGGCGGACTCTGCCTCATTAGCAAACGAGACTGAGGATAATGTGGGAGGCAGCCAGAGATTGCCCCCGTCGGACAGGCACTCATCTAGTACGGGTAAGCCGCTGATTCGTCCTCCCCTTTTGGTTCCCGTAAATGTTCTTCGGGGTGAAAATGAAGAGGGGCCCCTTGTTGACAGTGGTTGTTGTGTGGGGGGGGCGCTGACTTAAGGGGGTTATCGGCATCTGGATTTTGCCCCGACGAGTCTGCCATGCCTGTTGGGACCGCACGGACTGATCTATGCTCTCTGGCTGCCGGCTCATGTGGAAGCACTGGGGGCACAGTTATAACAGCGGCGTTTTCAAGCGCTCAGGGGGAATCCTCGTCTGACAGAGGGAGTTTAAATGAAGCTGGGCTTGAACATGTTGCTAATGAGTCAGCTGGCGCTTTCCATTTGGAGATTCCTGGTGTTGGTTTGACCGTTATACTCGGTGGAGATGACTCAGTGGAGCCTGCTGTTTCTGTCCCTACTTTGCTGGATGGTCTCAGCCGGGGATTTCGGGCTTCTCCGGTGCAGGCCCCTGAAACACTTGACGGTGGGGTGGCTGAGGTCGTTTCTGGTTTGGATGACATCGGTTTAAGCTGTGATAATGAGGAGGAGGAGACCAATGAGGAGATTTCGGAGAATTCGCCAGCAGTCTCTGCTAAGAAAAACATATGCAAAAAAAAAGGGAAATCTAAGGCTAAAAACAGGCTAAAGAAGGGTAAATCCCCGGCCCTATCTAAGGCCGGTATAATCACTTCAGAACTACATGGAAGGCCTATTGTAGATAATAGTCCACTTCGCAAATGGATTCAGGCTAGTGGGAGAGTGAAGAAAATGGCTCTAAGCCTCTCTGGTAACATCTCAACATTGGGAGATCAGACAAAAGAAATGTCTCCAATCCAGCTCCAAACACATGTGGATACAACAATACCCTCTTTACTCTCTCCCATTGATGCCCCCACCAACCCTTTGCCGATAGCTCTTAATCCATCGACTGGGTATGATTCTGAGATTGTGGTTTCCGCTGAGGAGCAAGCACTCTCGTGTAATGATCAAGCTCATAAACTAATTCCAGCTTTTACTGCGGTTCATGCTCCTGTATCCGTTTCTTCAACTATCCCCCCAGTTACCGATCTTGATAGTTCTGAAAAACAACATCTTCCTCTTAACATTATCCTACAGACTCTTTCTGAACAACATAAGGAAACGCAACAACACTTCCTTCAATTGAGGGAAGATAACATCAAGATTCAGAATTCCATGCAGGAATTAAATAACAAAGTTGGAGGGGTTGTTCAGGATTTGGAGTCTCCACAGCAAAGGGTTTCGACTGTTGAGGAGACGTTTGCCATTAACCAAGGTGTGGCTGACAGACATCAGGAGCAAATCGGGCGGCTGCAGAAGAAGCTGGAAGATATGGAGAACAGGCAAAGACGACTTAATCTTAGACTCTTTGGTATACCCGAGGGGTCTGAAGGGGCTGACCCGAGGGCTTATATTGTACTATTATTTCAGAAAGCTTTCCCTGATCTCTCTGATTGGGACTGGGACTCTCAGCTTCAGAGAGTTCATAGATTGCCACTCTATGCATTGAATAAGGGCAGCAAATTTCCTCGCCCCTTTTTGATTTATTTTGGTAATTTTTTGCTTAGACAGGCGGTCTCACTTAAAGCTAGGCCAAATTCCCTGGTTGTGATTGACTCTATATCTTTTTTTGTACGATCCGATCTAAGTAAAAGCACTATGGACAGACGTTGGAAGTTACGTCAGCTCATCGACCCATTCAAGGCCTTGGGCGGTCAGGCTTTTTTGCAGGAACCTGCCCGCCTAAAGGTGATCAATGGGGGGCGCACATATATATTCACAGACGAGAAGGAGGCAGAACAGGTGCTCTCTAAATTAACATCTTAGAAGGGGCGGAGAAAGGCTAAGTTAAGGTGGGGGATAATGGAATAGGAAAGGGAAAAGAGCCCTGAGTTCTAATGGTTATTGATGTTGAGGTTTATTTTTATGTTTATGGTGTGGTTCAGTTTCACTCTAGTATATTATACTGATAATTCTTGCGTGTGGTGGAGGGGAAGATAAGGGTGGGGGTAGTTTGAGCCGATGTTAGGGTAATGGTGTTGGGTAATGATTGGGGAAAAAAGGGAGGCTGTAAAAAAAGGGGGGAAAAAAAAGAAAAAAATGATGATTCAAGTACCATATTATTTGGATTCTATGGAGCTTCTTGAGCTTATAAATAAATAAGCTTATGTTCTTGGCAGGTTGATCACTGTTACTCTCTAGAGCTGCCCATCAAGCGGCGGCAGGGTATAAGAGGTTCTCCTCCTCTTAGGGAATGGGTGAGGGGGTTCAGTCAGAACCCCCTTGGGAAGGTTAGGTTGGGAGGGGGCAAAAATGTTCAAACGATCAGGACGAGAGGGATGATTTTTTCTTTTTCTAATTTCTTTATGAAACGATATATGGAATCTCAAAATAATGAGCGGGGGGTTGAAACATGTATAGATAATGGATAGAATCAGATGTATGGCATGGAATGTCGCAGGTCTTAATAGTAGGAACAAAAGACGACTTGTCACTGAAGAGCTAAATATGTACAAACCTCAGCTAGCTTTACTTTCTGAGACGCATATTACCTATACAGACCGTAAGCTTCTTCGGCAACTAGGATATGATGTGGTGGTCTGCTCAGAATGTAGTACTCCAATTAGAGGTGTGGTTATTTTAAGACAGAAAAGATTAAATTTAGCAATAATTAAAACCAAGGTTGATAAAGCTGGGTGATGGGCCAGTGCTCAAATATTATGGCATGGTAATACTTATACTTTTTGTGTACTCTACGGTTCAAACATTGATGACCCTTCTATTATCGATAGGCTAAATATAGAACTACTTGATAGTAGCGGAGAACTTATCTTAATTGGCGACTTCAACCTTATTATGGATTATAATATCGATACTACTCGACACCAAGCATTTCGGAGGATGCGTCGATCTCGAGCGGCTATTATTGAACTTGGACGCATCCATAATATAAAAGATGCGTGGCGAATATTATATCCCTCTATTGCTGGCTATACATATTATTCAGCACCTCATCAACTCTGTTCAAGAATTGACATGGCCTGGGTTTCAGATAACATTCTAGCGAATAGCTCCATGGAGATCTGTCCGAGAGTTGCCTCGGATCATAATCCTATTATACTATCGTTTACTATTCAGCAGAATTGCCAAAAACCAAGGTCATTTACATTTCCACGGCATCTGTTGTCTAATAAGGATTATATTTCACAACTAAAAGAACATCTAGCGGAGTTTATTACTATTAATATAAATTCAGCTACACCCAGTGTAATTTGGGATACGGTTAAAGCGAGTATACGGGGGTTTACACAACAGTATGTTTTAAATAAAAATGTACATCATAAACTTGGGTTGGATGCTTTGGTTAATGCTGTAAGCATACTAGAAAAACATCTGTCACAGGCATTGACCCAGGGCTTACTAAATGTAGCGGATATATGTCAAAAATTAGCCAGCTCCAAGCTTAATATTAAAACCAGACTTATGGAGAAAAATACGATCAGCTCACATAAGTATCATCTCTCTCAATATGAGAGCGGAGATAGGGTAGGTAAAATTCTTGCATATAAAGTTGCGGATGATAAGTCTAGAACTCTTATAAAATAAATTAAGGGTCCAAATAATATAGTATATACTCAACCAGAGCAGATCCTGCAGCAATTTGCTGTATTTTATAGAGCATTATATACTCCAGAGGAATATCCGGCCATGAATCAAATCCAAGAATATTTAGATACTAATTTAACTAAGGATAAACAGATTGAAGGATTTGCGCTGCTCTCTGTAAAGATTACTGAGTCAGAGATTAGATTGGCTATCAATACTCTCCCCTCAGGTAAAGCTGCTGGGGAGGATACTATCCCACTTGAAATCTATAAACTATGCTCAGAGGAACTTATACCTCTACTATCTACTGTGATAGGTAATATAGGAATTACTGGGAAGGCACCTGAATCTTGGAATACAACTAGGATCGTTTTCTTTTAAAAAAAAAGGTAAACCAGGAGATCAATGTGGGTCATATAGACCTATCTCACTTATTAATACAGACGCTAAAATCTTTGCTAAGGTACTGGCCACACGATTAGCTCCATGTATACCTCATTTGGTGACCCCTCATCAACATGGCTTTGTCATGGGGAGAGATACTACTGCCCATATCAATGCGGCTATTACTGCTTTTGATGTGGTCGGGACTGGTCCCACCCCACTTGGTATGATACTCTTGGACGCCGAAAAGGCGTTTGACCGAGTGGGGTGGGACTACCTCTGGTCACCATTGATTACTATGGGCTTTAATGGTCAATACCTTAAATGGTTACAGGCTTTGTATGATCTCCCAAAGGCTAAGCTTAGCTATGCTGGGATAACTTCGACCAGTTTTCCAATCTCTCGAGGAACACAGCAAGGGTGCCCACTATCACCCTTGCTATTTGCGTTATCTCTGGAACCCTTTCTTGCTGCCCTCCAAGCTCATACCAAAATCAATCCTTTTGAATATGGCCAGAACTCGTTAAAAATTACGGCCTACGCCGACGATATAGCGATTTATTCTACTAATGTACCGGAAGCTATATTGGGTATTACTGAGGAGGCCAATAAATTTGGGTCTGTCTCTGGTTATAAACTTAACTCACATAAGACACAAGTTATTTTGAATTACTGGCCGCCCGCTCCGATTTTAGGTACTTGTCGAATAGCTACTTATCTTGGTATTAAAATGTCTTCTAATATCAATGAAATAATCATTCTTAATTATGAGGCCCTCCTCAAAGAAACAGCTTTAACATTAAAAAAATGGCACAAGGTTCCTCTCAGTATTATAGGCCGTATCAACTTAATTAAAATGAGTATACTACCTAAATTTTTATATTTATTTAGGTCTATACCACTTTTTGTCAACAATACATACTTTAAACGATTAGACAGGATTTTTAGTAGTTATATATGGGGATACAAGAAGGCTCGCAGATCAATCACTCTGCTCAAACTGCCGTATAGCCAAGGCGGTCTTAACTTTCCTGATTTCAGACTATATTTTTTTTCAGCTTTTCTTAGCCGTCTTCGTAGTTTGTTTATTCGTAATAAACATTCATATTTCTGTTATCAACTTTCGCTGGGTGAGGATTCTAATATGTTCCTAGCAAAAATGAACGATCCAAACTACTTCAAACGAGTTAAATTTAAGACTGATAAAGACAGTTTTAAAATCTGGCAATTAATTTTGACTAAATGTAATACAACGTTTTATCACCCTCAATTATCTCTATGGGCGAACCCTGGTCTCCCAGGAATATTCCATGATGGGTCATTTAAAATCTGGGAAAATGCTGGAATAGAAACACTTGGTGATCTATATGGTAATGATGGCTTTTTGACCTTCGAGACACTTAGAATACTTTATAAACTACCTGAAACTTCACGTTTCAAATATATTCAGATTCATGATTATCTCATACGTAAAATTAAGCTTTTAAATATCTCTGATTCTGATACTTGGAAATGTTTCTATTCCAGCAAGGTTAGCTCACTTATTAGTTTTGGATACGGTGCTTTAATTTCATATAAACTAGATGATTGTGGGAAAATTGCGGCGAAATGGAGCTCTCGATTAGGCTTAAATATTACTGCTAATCAGATTTCTTCCGCTTTCTGCAATATAAATCACTCAATTCACTCTTCTAGCTTGAGATTACAGCATTACAAAACTACCTGCCAGCTATATTATACTCCAGAAAGACTCTCAAAATGGTATAGTAATAGTACTAGCAACCAGCGGACTAGCTGCCCTAAATGCGATCTTATAGCTGTAGCTGCAAGCTTAGAACATATGCTGTTTACGTGTCCCCGACTTACGGAATTTTGGCTTAATATAAAACAGGGAATGGCTCACATTATGTCTCGATCAATAACACTCAACATAACTAATGTATTGCTTGGTATCCAGATCTCCAATAACTTACAAGCAGACCCTCAATCAGACCTTTTAAATATTTTAATAGGATGTGCCAGACTGACTCTAGCTCGAACTTGGATCTCAAGAAATCCACCACATGTGATGGAATGGTGGACTCTTGTTAGAGAAATTTACATTATGGAATCTTCTCTAGCTAAGATTAGAGGAGTTAAATCTTTACAGAAGATAGATAGAATCTGGGGGTCCTCATTTACTTGATTGAGATTGAAGAGGGTTTTTTTTTTTCTTTTTCTTTTTCTTTTTTTTTTTTCTCTCCCCTAATCTGTACCTGCCGCTGAACTAATATAAATATTATACCTCTGATCTCTAATTCTGATATTTATACCCCGGCTCTGTAAGATTTATCTGATACGATAATGTATAATTTATTTTGTAATTTCAAATGTTTTGCTGATCTGACCTCTTGTCTTGATTTCAATAAAAAGATTTTAAAAAGATATAATTGATATAAATGTTTAATGTCTGATTACAGATTAATGAAATGTTTTGTCACAATGAGAATAGATATTACATGATGTTCACACCGTTGCAAGATGGCCGCCGTACAATAGCACATCAGTGAGGCTTGCATGCCCGTCATTTGTTTTGCTACGGCGGAAGTGATGTCAATGAACTTGAATTTTAAAATGCCCGTGCGCGGCGTCTGCAATTAGACACTGAAGAAGGAATTTCCGAAACGCGTCTGTTTTTGCTGTTTTTGTTTATCTGCTGATTAAATAAGAACTAATACTGAAACCTCCCTGGGAGTGCTTAACTTTGTTGAAAGACGAGGACTAAGTTGGGAAGCGTATATATGTGTGTATATATATATATATATATATATATATATATATATATATATATATATATATTATCTGCTGGCGGTCGCCAGTAGATAGTTATAGTTAGGACCGTGTTTCCATAGGAAATCTGAAAATTCTATTTTGAATAACTTTGGCGGCGGTTGACGAATCCTCGCGAAATTTTCAAAACTAATGGGGCGCTCCGCTCAGCTCCTACCCTGAAAGTGTCGGGGTGATTCGTCAAGGGGGTTCGAGAAAGAAGGGGGGTCCCTAAACGCGTTTTCCCCATGCATTTTTCCATAGGACCTTTAGTCGAAGGTACAGCCCGAACGGCTGAACAGAATTACTTGAAATTTGGCAGAGAGGTAGTCCTCAGGTCAGGGAAGTGTCAATCTGTTCAGTATTTCCTGAGAAAATAGCATTTAAAAGCATATAAATATCTATACGCGCGCACCGTGCGCGAGCGAAATTCTGATTGCTTGATAGATGTCAGTAAACATTCGAATCGGTCGAAATCAGGAAGTGTTCACCATTTTGTCTGTCGCACTGAAAAGGAAAGGTGGAAAAAAGTTGGAAAACGTGAAAAGGGGGTAGGGAAGAGAGTTCCTGACCCCCTAGCCTTTGTCAGGGGGCCACAGAAGGACCCCCAATGGTGAAAAAAACCAAGCGCCCACGATGCGTTGTTCGTGCCGTGCGCGTACGGTGCGCACACCCCGCGATTTTTCACAAGAAATTTATTTTTATTTTTTTTACCCTTGGGGGTCCTTCAGTGACCCCCTGACAAAGGCTAGGGGGTCAGGACCTGTCCATCCTGCCCCCTTCTCACGTTTTCCCCCTTTGTTTTTCATTGTCTCAGACTGCGAGAGACGAAATGGCGGCCGACACTTCCTGATTTCGACCGATTCGAATGTTTACTGACATCGAACAACCAATCAGAATTGCGCTCGCGCACGTCACCGTGCGCGTACGGTATGCTTACCGTACGCGCGCGGTGCGCGCTTATAGATATATATATGCTTTTAACTGCAATTTTCTCAGGAACTAATAAACAGATTTACACCAGACCTGCAAAAGGCACATCCCTGAACTGAGGACTACCTCTCTGCCAAATTTCAAGTAATTCTGTTCAGCCGTTCGGGCTGTAGCTTGGACTAAAGGTCCTATGGAAAAATGCATGGGGAAAACGCGTTTTGAGACCACCCCTTTTTCTCAGCCCCCGCTTGACGAATCCCCCCGAGACTTTCAGGGAAGGAGCGGAGCGGAGCGCCCCACCTATTTTAAAAATTTCGCGAGGATTCGTCAATCGGCGCCAAAGTTATTCCAAATAGAATGTTGCGGATTTCCTATGGAAACACGGTCCTAACTATAACTATCTACTGGCGACCGCCAGTAGATAATATATATACATATATATATATATAAAACCTACTGGCGGTCGCCAGTAGGTAGTTATAGTTAGGACCTATTATCCATAGGAAATCCGCAACATTCTATTTGTATTAACTTTGGCGCCGGTTGCGAATCTTCGTGAAATTTAAAACACTCGTGGCCCGCTCCGGTCCGCTCCTATCCTGAAAGTCTCGGGGTGATTCGTCAAGCGGGGGCTGAGAAAAAAGGGGGTCCCAAAACGTGTTTTCCCCATGCAATTTTCCATAGGGACCTTTAGTCGCAGCTACAGCCCGAGCTGCTGAACAGAATTACACCAAATTTGGCAGAATGGTAGACCTTGGTTCAGTCGTGCCTTTTGCTTAAATGGTGTAACTCTGTTCAGTAGTTCCTGAGAAAATCAAAATCACATATATATCTGGGCGGAGCCTAACCACACATCTCATCGTGAGATCTGATTGGCTGTCAGCACTTCATCCAAGAAGTGTTGGCAGCCATCTTGGGACCAATATACATGATAGCACCTCATTAAAAAGCATTGCAGTTAATAGAAGGTTTTAAGACTTTAGTTACATTATAAATCATTTGTTGATGGTAGCATAAACATTTTAGGAATTGTGGTGTGTTCTAAGGTGATTTTACCATGTGAAAACGCCTTCTGCTGGGATATCATGAATCATGTTTGAGAGAAAAATATTTTCTCATGCTTTTCCCACAGAGGTTTGGAAGGTGATCTATAAGCTAAACTGGGAGCATATTTTCTGTAAATTCACATTATCTTTCTCAGTCATGTGAGAATGAAGTCTGACATTCTCAGTAAAACATGTACATCCAACAAGGGCAGAGACCGTCAGTTGATTCCTTTTTGTTCTACTGCAGCTTCCCAGAGTGTTCTAAAGAACAACTAGAGCGCCAACAGTCTTACTTATTACAAAAGTATGGCACACCTGAAGCCATCTTGATTGGAATAAAGTGGTAACACTTAAAACATTTAATTTGCAAAGGAACAAAATGAGGGGGTTCATTTTGCCATAGAAAATATGATTAGTGCTGCAGAAAGAAAAATTAGGGCACATTTTGACTTCTCAAATCCTCTTCTATTTCATTAAGAAATTCTGACATGCAGACTGAAACATGCACTTTGAATACCAGCAGCAGACTTCCCTGGTGAGCAGTAGCAGTATGTGACACATCTGAATGCCTTCTTGATGGAACCAAAGTAAACAAGCATTGAAAATGCAATAGGTCTCGCCCTCGTTTAAGTTAGAGCAATTGTGTTTGTAATTAGGTGGCTTTTTAGCTTTGCTTTTATTAGTGTTTTTCAAACTTTCATGTACATAACATGCATATGTATGCATATATGTATATGTATGCATGCATTTATATTTGTATTTATATAGATATGCAGATTATATATGTTTATGTATGTATATATATACATATATATATAAATGCATATATATGTGCATATGTGTGCGTGTAGAGAGAGGTAGAGAGGTATAGGTGTAGAGGTATAGAGGTAGAGAGTAGTAGAGAGAGCGGTAGAGAGAGGTAGAGAGTAGAGGATTAGTAATAGAGAGTAGAGAGTGAGTAGTAGAGAGTAGCAGAGAGCGAGTAGCAGAGAGTAGTAAAGTGAGTAGTAGAGAGTGAGTAGTAGAGAGTAGTAGTAGAGAGTGAGTAGTAGAGAGTAGTAGAGAGTGAGTAGTAGAGAGTAAGAGAGAGTAGGGAGTAGTAGAGAGTGAGTAGTATAGAGTGAGTAGTGGGTAGTGGAGTAGTGGAGAGTGGGTAGTGGAGTAGTGGCGAGTGAGTAGTAGAGTGAGTAGTAGGGAGTAGTAGAGAGTGAGTAGTAGAGAGTGAGTAGTAGAGAGTAGTAGTGAGCAAGTATTAGAGAGCAAGTAGTAGAGAGTGTGTAGTAGAGAGAGTAGAAGAGAGAGTAGAAGAGAGTAGTAGAGTGAGTAGTAGAGAGTAGTAGAGACTGAGTAGTAGAGACGAAGTATTGGAGAGTGAGTAGTAGAGAGTGAGTAGTAGAGAGTGAGTAGTAGAGAGTGAGTAGTAGAGAGTAGTAGAGAGAGGTAGAGTAGTAGAGAATAGTAGAGTAATAGAGAGTGAGTAGTAGAGAGCGAGTAGTGGGGAGTGAGTAGTAGAGAGTAGTAGAGAGTGAGTAGTAGAGAGGGAGTATTATTATTATTATTAAACCTTGTATAGCACAACGCTACCTCCAACGGAAGTGTCCCGGCGCTAGCATCCTATCTAAGAGAAGAAGAAACCAGGGAAGACCACCGCATCTAGGGCAAGCCGAAAAGCCAAGTCTTGAGAGCTCTCTTAAAGGGGATTTCCACATCTATTTTTCTCAGGTGATTAGGCATAGTATTCCATAGGGTAGCAGTTTTTACAGAGAACGCACGGCCACCGGTCATTGCCTTCATAAAGCGGGGAATGACCAGAAAGTTACAGCTATTAGATCTAAGTGCCCTGGCTCGTTGGTATTTCTGAAGTCTCCGCTTCAGATATTGAGGACCTGTCCCTCTTATTGCTCTGTGTGCAAGTACTAGGGTTTTGAACTGTACTCTTCTCCTAACTGGAAGCCAGTGTAGGCTGCGTAGATGGGGGGTAATATGATGTTAAAGTGGCACATTCCTGATTAGCCTAGCTGCCGCATTTTGAATGAGCTGTAGTCTCCTCATCAGATACTCAGGAAGACCAATATAAAGGCTATTGGCATAGTCGAGTTGAGAGGTAATTAAGGCATACACAACTGACTTCCTGCAATCCATCGGCAGGAAGTGAAGAAATCTGCGCAAAGCCTTTAGTTTCCAAAAGTACTGAGAGGAGACATGTGTAATTTGTGCCTTGCCCGTGAGTTGGGTGTCAAACTTGAATCCCAAATTCCTAGCAGAGGACACAGGTAGTGGGGGCGGATTTAACTTGGCTGGCCACCACAGCGCAGTGCACGGAGGAGTCGGTTGATTAAAAAATAAAACCTCCGTAGAGAGCAAGTAGTAGAGAGTGTGTAGTAGAGAGTGTGTAGTAGAGTAGTAGAGTAGTAGAGAGTGACTGGTAGAGAGTGTTAGAGTGAGTAGTAGAGAGTAGTAGGGAGTAGTAGAGAGTAAGTAATAGAGTGAGTAGTAGAGAGTGAGTAGTAGAGTCAGTAGTTTAATTTAAAAGGAACACAATGAGGGGGTTCATTTTGCCATAGAAATTATGATTAGTGCTGAAAAAAGATAAATTAGGGCACATTTTGATTGACTTCTCAAATCCTCTTCTATTTCATTAACAAATTCTGACCTGCAGACTGAAACATGCACTTTCAATTCCAGCAGCAGACTTTCCTGGTGAGCAGTAGCTTTACTACAGTGATCTAATAAGCAACTAGAGTGCTAACATTCCGAATTTATGGGAAATGTGTGACACATCTGAATGCCTTCTTGATGGAATCAAAGTAAAAAACTGAAAGTAATTCCTACTGAGGAGACTGCAGTAAATGAGGAAACTTAATAACAAATAAGTCTCCCAAAATGGCCACCAGAGACAAAAGAGCCCACATGTAGCACAATTATCACCCAGATGTAGCCCAAGTATAGCCCAAGTATAGCCCAATGACAGAATGTCCCAGAGTGTTCTAAAGAACAACTAGAGCGCTAACAGTCTTATATGACAAAAGTATGGCACACCTGAAGCCATCTTGATTGGAAAAAAGTGGTAACATTTAAAACATTTAATTTGCAAAGGAACAAAATGAGGAGGTTCATTTTGCCATAGAAATTATGATTAATGCTCCAGAAGAAAAATTAGGGCACATTTTGACTTCTCAAATCCTCTTCTATTTCATTAAAAAATTCTGACACGCAGACTGAAACATGCACTTTGAATACCAGCAGTAGCTTTACTACAGTGATCTAATGAGCAACTAGAGTGCTACCATTCAGAATTTATGGCAAATGTGTATTACATCTGAATGCCTTCTTGATGGAATGAAAGTAAACAAGCATTGAAAATGCAATAGGTCTCACCCTCGTTTAAGTTCAAGCAATTCTGTTTGTAATGAGGTGGCTTTTTAGCTTTGCTTGTATTAGTGTTTTTCAAATTTTCATGTACATACATGCATATGTATGCATATATGTACATGTATATGTATGCATGCATTTATATTTGTATTTATATAGATATGCAGATTATATATATGTTTATATATGCATGTGTATATATATATATATATATATATATATACACATATATATAAATGCATATGCATATATATGCATATATATATGTGCATATGTGTGCATGTAGAGAGAGGTGGGTAGAGGTGTAGAGGTAGAGGTGTAGAGGTAGAGGTGTAGAGGTGTAGAGGTGTAGAGTAGTAGAGAGAGAGGTAGAATGAGGTAGAGAGGTAGAGAGTAGAGAGTGAGTAATAGAGAGTAGAGAGTGTGTATTAGAGAGTAGTAGAGAGTAGCAGAGTGAGTAGTAGAGAGTGAGTAGTAGAGAGTGAGTAGTAGAGAGTGAGTAGTGGAGTAGTAGAGAGTGAGTAGTAGAGAGTAGTAGAGGGTGTGTAGTAGAGGGTGTATAGTAGAGAGTGTGTAGTAGAGAGCAGTAGAGAGTAGTAGAGTAGTAGAGAGTGAGTAATTTGAGTGAGTGGTAGAGATTAGTTGAGAGTGAGTAGTGGAGAGTGAGTAGTGGAGAGTAAGCAGTAGAGAGTAGTAGAGAGTGAGTAGTAGAGTAGTAGAGAGTGAGTGGTAGAAAGTAGTAGAGAGTAGTAGAGAGAGTAATAGAGAGTAGTAGAGAGAGTAATAGAGAGTAGCAGAGAGTGAATAGTAAGAGAGAGTAGTAGAGAGTGAGTAGTTGAGAGTAGTAGAGAGTGAGTGGTAGAGAGTGAGTAGTAGAGAGTGAGTAGAAGAGAGAGAGTAGTAGAGAGTGAGTAGTTGAGAGTGGCAGAGAGTGAGTAGTAGAGAGTGAGTAGTAGTGAGTAGTAGAGACTGGGTAGTAGAGAGTGAGTGGTAGAGAGTAGTAGAGAGTAGTAGAGTGAGTATTAGAGAGAAGTAGAGAGAGTAGTATAGAGTGAGTAGTAGAGAGTGAGTAGTAGAGAGTAGTAGAGAGAGTAGTAGAGAGTGGTAGAGTAGTAGAGAGTGAGTAGTAGAGAGTAGTAGAGTAGTAGAGAGTGAGTAGTAGAGAGTGAGTAGTAGAGAGTAGTAGAGAGTGAGTAGTAGAGAGAAGTAGAGATTGAGTAGTAGAGTGAGTAGTAGAGAGTGAGAAGTAGAGAGTGAGAAGTAGAGAGTGAGTAGTAGAGAGTGAGTAGTAGAGTAGTAGAGAGTGAGTGGTAGAGAGTAGTAGAGAGTGAGTAGTAGAGAGTGAGTAGTAGAGAGTAGTAGAGAGTGAGTTGTAGAGAGTAGTAGAGAGTGAGTAGTAGAGAGTAGTGGAGAGTGAGTAGTAGAGAGTAGTAGAGTGAGTAGTAGAGAGAGTAGTAGAGACTGAGTAGTAGAGTAGTAGAGAGTGAGTGGTAGAGAGTGAGTGGTAGAGAGTAGTAGAGAGTGAGTAGTGGAGAGTGAGTAGTGGAGAGTGAGTAGTGGAGAGTGAGTAGTGGAGAGAGTAGTGGAGAGAGTAGTGGAGAGTGTAGTGGCGAGTGAGTAGCGGAGAGTGTAGTGGCGAGTGAGTAGCGGAGAGTGAGTAGTAGAGAGTAGTAGAGTGAGTAGTAGTGAGTAGTAGAGAGTAGTAGCGAGTGAGTAGTAGAGAGTAGTAGAGTGAGTGGTAGAGAGTAGTAGAGAGTAGTAGAGAGTGAGTAGTAGAGAGTAGTGGAGAGTGAGTAGTAGAGAGTAGTGGAGAGTGAGTAGTAGAGAGTGAGTAGTAGAGAGTGAGTAGTAGAGAGTGAGTAGTAGAGAGTAGTAGAGAGTGAGTAGTAGAGAGTAGTAGAGAGTGAGTAGTAGAGAGTAGTGGAGAGTGAGTAGTAGAGAGTAGTGGAGAGTGAGTAGTGGAGAGTGAGTAGTAGAGAGTGAGTAGTAGAGAGTGAGTAGTAGAGAGTGAGTAGTAGAGAGTAGTAGAGAGTGAGTAGTAGAGAGTAGTAGAGAGTGAGTAGTAGAGAGTAGTGGAGAGTGAGTAGTAGAGAGTAGTAGAGTGAGTAGTAGAGAGAGTAGTAGAGAGTGAGTAGTAGAGTAGTAGAGAGTGAGTGGTAGAGAGTGAGTGGTAGAGAGTAGTGGAGAGTGAGTAGTGGAGAGTGAGTAGTGGAGAGTGAGTAGTGGAGAGTGAGTAGTGGAGAGTGAGTAGTGGAGAGAGTAGTGGAGAGAGTAGTGGAGAGTGTAGTGGCGAGTGAGTAGCGGAGAGTGTAGTGGCGAGTGAGTAGCGGAGAGTGAGTAGTAGAGAGTAGTAGAGTGAGTAGTAGTGAGTAGTAGAGAGTAGTAGCGAGTGAGTAGTAGAGAGTAGTAGAGTGAGTGGTAGAGCGTAGTGGCGAGTAGTAGAGAGTGAGTAGTAGAGAGTAGTGGAGAGTGAGTAGTAGAGAGTAGTGGAGAGTGAGTAGTAGAGAGTAGTGGAGAGTGAGTAGTAGAGAGTGAGTAGTAGAGAGTGAGTTGTAGAGTAGTAGCGAGTAGTAGAGTGAGTAGTAGAGAGTGAGTAGTGAGTAGTAGAGAGTGAGTAGTAGAGATTGGTAGTAGAGAGTAGAGAGTGAGTAGTAGAGAGTAGTAGCAAGTGAGTAGTAGAGAGTGAGTAGCAGAGAGTAGTAGAGAGTGAGTAGCAGAGAGTAGTAGAGAGTGAGTAGTAGAGGGTGAGTAGTAGAGTGGTAGAGAGTGAGTAGTAGAGTAGTAGCGAGTAGTAGAGTGAGTAAAGGTATTCGAAGAGCGCGGGCGGACTTTGTGGCTAGCAAAATTCTGGGTGGTTCCAAACCTGCCAAGACTATTTTCTCTTTGTTGGGGGACATGAAGAGTACAGGTGCTATTGGGGCTGCGCCTGTTACCTCTAACTGTCAATGCGATGAGCTTGCCCAGTACTTTTTTAAAAAGGTGGAACTGATCTATCTGGCTCTCCCTAAGGCAGCTTCACTGCCAGAGGTAGATGGCTTGCGGGGGGGAGCTGTTAGGGAGGGTCGTAGTTTGGCGACACTTCCTCCCCTCTCGCCGCAGGAGTTCGAGGCACTATGTTTAAAAATCAAATCGGGCTCCCCGGCCGATCCAGTAACCCCTACCTATTTTCACCAGCTCTATTCTTCCATATCAGCCGTGGGCCTGGAACTGGCCAATCTGTTGCTGCGGTCGGCATTAGTCCCTCGGGCTTGGAAACATGCAAAGGTAGTCCCCTTGTTAAAAAAAACTTCTTTGGACGCTGCCAACCCGGCCAACTATCGACCTATCTCCCAATTGCCTTTTCTGGCTAAAGTTGTGGAGGCTCATGTGAATTTCATTCTGGCCACTTTTGTTGAGCAACATGCTATATTTGATTCTACTCAACACGGCTTCCGGCCCAGACACAGCACTGAATCTGCCCTTCTAGCTGTGTCAGAAACCATTAAGAGCAGCCTTGATATTGGAGACTCAGCGGCCTTGGTCCTTTTGGACCTAAGTGCCGCTTTCGATACGGTGTCCCATATTATACTTCTCAAGCGTCTGCAGGATATTGGGATCAGGGACTCAGCCCTGGCCTGGATTAAATCATTTCTATCGGATAGATCTTTCCAGGTCCTGGCACCCCCCTTTTCCTCACAGGAATTCGCACTACACCAGGGGGTTCCACAGGGCTCCATCTTGAGCCCTTTATTATTCAATCTATACGTCAGCCCTCTAGCAGTGCTGGCGAAAGAGAGGGGGCTGTCGTTGGTGTCGTACGCGGACGACACCCAATTAGTGATATCCTTTTCTAGGAAATGTACCACCAGTTTAGACAATTTTAAGGACGATCTGTCAGCTATATCTGATTGGATGGCAATTAATTGCCTCCAGCTTAATTCTGGCAAATCAGAGACCCTTCTATTTGGAAAGGATAGGGAGCTGTGGTCAGATCTATACTGGCCGGATCGATTACAACCTGCCCCACTTCCGAAGGAAACCGTAAAAAATCTTGGGGTATGGTTCGATCAGGGACTAACCTTTGAGAAACAAACTAAAACTGTTGCGGGGGTCTGTTTTGGACTCCTGCGGGGTCTAAAGCCTTTGCTCGGGTTTTTCCCTCCTTCAGTGCGTCAGACTATTGTCCAGGCATCCGTCCTTTCAAGACTGGACTACAGCAATTGCCTCTATTTGGGAGCCACCAGAGCCAGCGTTGAGCGCCTCCAGAGGGTCCAGAACGCAGCAGCAGGGATTCTGGTTTCATTACCCAAGCATTGTTCAGTTGCACAGGTTCTCCCCAAGCTCCACTGGTTGCCAGTGGACAAACGGATACAATTTAAAGCACTGTGTATCTCCCACAAGATTCTGTCTAAACAGGCTCCGCCAGGCCTTCTCCAGCTGTTGGAGGCTTATACACCCAAGCGCCCTTTGCGCTCCGCTAACCTAGCTATGGTCATCACCCCGCGTGTGTGGAGGGCTAGGGCAGGGGGGGCGCTCGTTCCGCTGGCTGGCGGCAAAATTATGGAACTCTCTCCCGACTCCTATCAGAACTATTTCTAACCATCTGCCGTTTCGTAAGGCTTTGAAGACTTGGCTTTTTCCCACTTCTACTATTTAACTGTTTCGACTTGCTTTGGTCCTCGTCTCAGGTCCTTGTATTGCGCTGGGACGCCTCGTTGCTGGGGCAGCCATGCACATTATAAATCTGCAAATAAATAAATAAATAGTAGAGAGTGAGTAGTGAGTAGTAGAGAGTGAGTAGTGAGTAGTAGAGAGTGAGTAGTAGAGAGTAGTAGCGAGTGAGTAGCAGAGAGTAGTAGCGAGTGAGTAGCAGAGGGTAGGTTCCTTACCCACCAATTCATTCACTAAAAAATGGAAGGGTGGCTTTTGTGATACCTGTAGGTGGTGCTCGGATTGTGTCGATTCTGTCGGTCACATATTCTTTGCCTGCCCGGCTTACGTTGCACCTCGGGCTAAATGGCTTAAACCTCTTTGCCAGAATATGGGCACCCGGCAGGGTTTTGTAGCCCTTAACATTCTGCGTTTCGACACGAGTGAATGTGTTGTAATCGCTGTGGCTAAATTCCTTGGCTGGGTTTGGATTATCCGTAACAAGACTTAATAGTTGCCTGGTGTGATGCTGTGACTTCCCTCTCCCTCTCCAGTGTTTTAAGGTTTATGTCTTTTCCTGTTTTTTATGATATTGTATTTTAAATTTTATGACTGTAAAATGTCTTTCTTGATGAAGTTTTATCGAAATAAAGACTATATGACTGACTGACTGAGTAGTAGAGAGTGAGTAGTAGAGAGTTAGTAGAGAGAGAGTAGTAGAGAGTAGTATAGAGTGAGTAGTAGAGTAGTCTGTCAGTGTTAGTCAGTCAGTCAGTGTCAGTCAATCCGTGTCAGTCATTGTCAGGCAGTCAGTGTCAGTCAGTCAGTGTCAGCTAGAGCAGCTCTGCTGACCTAGTTCTCTGGCTCTAAAGCAGCTCTGCTGACCTGGTTCTCTCCCTCTAAAGCAGCTCTGCTGACCTGATTTCTCTGGCTCTACAGCAGGTCTGCTGACCTGGTTCTCTGGCTCTAGAGCAGCTCTGCTGACCTAGTTCTTAGGCTACAGAGCAGCTCTGCTGACCTGGTTCTCTCCCTCTAAAGCAGCTCTGCTGACCTGGTTCTCTGGCTCTAAAGCAGCTTTGCTGACCTGGTTCTCTGGCTCTAAAGCAGCTCTGCTGACCCGGTTCTATGGCTCTAAAGCAGGTCTGCTGACATGGTTCTCTGACTCTAGAGCAGCTCTACTGAGCTGGTTTCTCTGGCTCTACAGCAGCTCTACAGCAGCTCTAGTTCTATGGCTCTAAAGTAGCTCTGCTGACTTGGTTCTCTGGCTCTAGAGCAGCTCTGCTAACCTGGTTCTCTGGCTCTAAAGCAGCTCTGCTGACCTGGTTCTCTGGCTCTAAAGCAGCTCTGCTGGCCTGGTTCTCTGGCTCTAAAGCAGCTCTGCTGACCTGGTTCTCTCCCTCTACAGCAGCTCTGCTGACCTGGTTTCTCTGGCTCTACAGCAGCTCTGCTGACCTGGTTCTCTGGCTCTAGAGCAGCTCTGCGGACCTAGTTCTTAGGCTCTAGAGCAGCTCTGCTGACCTGGTTCTATGGCTCTACAACAGCTCTGCTGACCTGGTTCTCTGGCTCTAAAGCAGCTCTGCTGACCCGGTTCTATGGCTCTAAAGCAGCTCTGCTGACCTGGTTCTCGGCCTCTAGAGCAGCTCTGCTGACCTGGGTCTCTGGCTCTAAAGCAGCTCTGCTGACCTGGTTCTCTGGCTCTAGAGCAGCTCTGCTGACCTGGTTCTCTTGCTCTGAAGCAGCTCTGCTGACCTGGTTCTCTCCCTCTAAATCAGCTCTGCTGACCTGGTTCTCTGCCTCTAGAGCAGCTCTGCTGACCTGGTTCTCTGGCTCTAGAGCAGCTCTGCTGACCTGGTTCTCTGGCTCTACAGCAGCTCTGCTGACCTGGTTCTCTGCCTCTAGAGCAGCTCTGCTGACCTGGTTTCTCTGGCTCTACAGCAGCTCTGCTGACCTGGTTCTCGGCCTCTAGAGCAGCTCTGCTGACCTGGGTCTCTGGCTCTAGAGCAGCTCTGCTGACCTGGTTCTCTGGCTCTGAAGCAGCTCTGCTGACCTGGTTCTCTCCCTCTAAATCAGCTCTGCTTACCTAGTTCTCTGCCTCTAGAGCAGCTCTGCTGACCTGGTTCTCTGGCTCTAGAGCAGCTCTGCTGACCTGGTTCTCTGAAACCTATGGTTTTTTCAGTGAATTTCAAAGGTTTTTTAAATGCTAATTTTTAAGTGTGATAGTAGCTATACCTAATTTTTTGTACTGATTTTCTACAGTTTTTTAACTGTTTATTTATAAATATTGTATTCATTAAATAACCTATGGATTTTTCTGTGAATTTATATATATATATATATATATATATATATATATATATATATATATATATTCCATGTTATTTAGAGCAACTGTATTAACAAACACATATTTACACACATTGATGCACTATAAAGTTCAAAATAAAGTTTATTAAGACAGTTTAATAATGCTGACTTCATAAAAACACTGTTTACTGCCTACAAGTTGCATGTAAAAATACTTTTCATGGGGAGACAGCTCTCCTAATAGGAGGCCTCTCCAATGTGATTTTATCTTACTTCACATGTATAACCCCTTGAATACTAGGCGCGGTTAACTATGCTATGGTAAACCAAATGCGCATGAAAAATAAATGACATGGCTTTAAGCCATATATACAGATGCGAAAAGTATTATAGCATTTTACCACATAAACAGTTACCAGTCAAAGAACTGTGCAGATACGTCATGGCGCAACACCTCCCTTAAAGTTGGTCTTGATTGGGCACATTTTAAGTGAGCAAACAGCAAATAAGTCAGCATGGTTGGGAGCAAAGAGTCAGGATGGCAAAATGTCAAAATATCTACAGCTCACACGTTTGAGTAAGAGTTGAGCACACCCCATTCAAAGTCAGCGTCTAAGAGTTCCAAAATGGCGCAGTGGGTGTAAAAATGAGGGCCGCTGGATTCAACGGTCTTTTCTGTCGTCACTTTCTCGGAATCCACCCTGCATTGTTGTTCCTGCGCTGCATATCTTCTGTGTATTAATAAAAGGATTCATTCTGCCCTCACCCGTCCCTTTCATGGCCTGTATATTAGCGTGCCAACGAGCCACGTGCCTACAGGCGGCTCAGTATGTACAAATTACTGCCATGTAGGCCGCCTCCTCTTTGTTATGTGATTGTGTATAGCACATTCCGCCATTGTTTCACTGTGACGCTTTCTTGATCTCGGCACCTTTTGATATGGTTCTGTGATTTCCATTCATAGCTTAGGTGTGGATGTTCAAGCGATATATCATTTAAGTTGAAAGCTGAATTCTTATTGTCAACAGCCTTTCTCTCGATGACAAAGGACATATTATGAACAGGGTGACCGCTGCCAAGGGGCGCTGGGAGTATTAACTATCACGCACCACATGCTTGCACCCGCAATAGTTAAGCGGTGTGAGGGTGATAATGCACTGGATACATAAGTGTCAAATATTTGCCCGTGGAGGAAATACATCCCTTCATTGAGAGGGGTTTAAGTAGCTCTCACGTGAAAATGCAGCTTTCTGTTTTTGCTTCTTTGCGCTATGCTACAGGGAATAAGAGGGGTCACCGCCCCTTCTCAGGTACAATAAAAAGGCAGTCAGGGTGCATGTGAGCAGATAGTGTGCTGTCTGCACACTGTTGCCACATTTATCTGGGCTGCCTGGAAACCGGGGAGGTGAGGGCTGACTCGAGCAGCAGTGGTGTTTCACCGCTGATGAACGCGTCTCTGATAAAAGGAAAAAAACTATGCGCTATAAAGCAACATAGTGGAAGCTACTGAGCCGCCGCTGGCCTTGAATGATACGTGATTGTTTTGATTGCACCGCGCACTTCAGTAACCCTGTTCCTTCCTGGTTCAGAGTGAAATGTTGGAAATACAGCAAATATTGCAATTTTATGTGTGTACATCGAAGTTTCATCAAAATGTTTTGGTCTACCAAAACCTAATTAGAGGGGAAAGCTAAACTAATTATGATAAAGTCCTGAAGACTGAACTGTTGCAAATCATGTTAACCTTAGCTTCGCAGGAGTTACGTCCGCAGTCTTTACTTCGAAGGTACCTTTACAGTCTTTAGCTTCGCAGCCAAGTTATTTTTTATGCTTTAAATAACAAAATATTTAGAGACATACATACATATATTATCACTTAAAACGACTAAAGCAAAAATAATTTAATTTAAAATATTTTTAATTTTAATAAACATATTTGTAATAGGTAATTTAATATATGGGCACTTGGGTTTAAGTTTTATCCATTTTTAGGAGGAGTTGGGGGGTGGGTAGTGTATAGGGGCAGTAAGGATATTTTAATGTTCAGGGACGGGTAGTACATAGAGGGGGAAGTAAGACGTTTGTGGGGCCCAGGGATTGATAGTGTATGTGACAGTAAGGAGTTATTTCGGATTCAGGTATGGATAGTGTAGTACGGTTCAGGGATGGGTAGTGCATATGGAGTAGTGAATTTTTAGGTTTAAGGGATGGATAATGTTTAGAGGTGGTAAGGGGTTCTTACGGTATAGGGATGGGTATTATATTTAGGGGTAGTACGAGTGTTTTATTAGGTTTGTTCTTGTCCCTTTGAAAACAGTAAGGAACTTTGGAGTTTTCTTTGAGAAAAAACAATCTCTTCTCCTCCCAAATCCATAAAAAATGGTCTACAAGTGTTGCCCTCTTAAAGACACTGAGAATAATCCACCCCTTTATCCGTATAGAGAATTTTACCAGGTCACTCAATATCTAACTTTCAGCAACTTAAGAATATGGCGATGGGGCTGAGGAAATGTGATGATGTCTTGCATGGGCAACTGTACTTGCTGATTAAACAAACAATTCTGTTTAAGACACTCTTTGTTGTCCACTGAGCCTTCTGTAATACTTGCCAGTATGTATTTGTGTGTATGCCTGTACGGTGAAGGGATGATCTAATTTTGAGCAGTCCCAGATTTAAGCAGACACCTGACAGAGCTGCTAGGTGTTGGGACCTGGGTTCTAGAATGACTTGCCTCTTGAAGTACACAGTGTCTCTAATGTATCTGCCCTCAGACATGCAGTCAGATTCCATTTATGCTCACAGTTATAGTGTCCACCTGCTGTTGTTTTTGAGGAAGGATGTGTTGACGCTGGGTTTCTTGCTGTTTGTTTTTTTTATGGCTACTGGCTTTTGTCTGGTATGAGTTCCTAGTGTCAAAGTGCCTTGGTGGATGGGCACTTAATACATAATATTAATGATAATCATAATTATTTCAAAGATCACCAATGATTCCAGGGTGCTCACATTAGTTAGAAAGAGCTGTGCTCTACAACTTCCACAGTTGCTGCCTCAATGGCCATCTGTCTTTCAGTCCACCAGAACAAAGCCTTACCTGCCCTTCGAGAGGAGGCTGGGCTACTACTAACACTATTTCAGAGTGAAAAAGAAGGAAGTTGGGGAGCTCTGACACATCAGTCACTGCAGTGAGCAAGTGGCGTGATTTTGCCACAGTGATCGGCAGTGGGGAGCACCTTCACTTCTCCTGGCTGCTCTGAGAATCTCTGGACCTATCAGCAAAAGTCCTTTACCTGCATCAGGAGCTGACCATGGTACCCTCCTGCCCCAGGTTGCAAAGGCCTACAATGGAAGGAGGCAATAAAAGCTGAAGGGCCTGTCTCAGCTGGAGCCCACAGCCGGTGCAAGGGGGCAGGGAGCCTGGCAGATCCCCAAGGCCTGAGCCGGAACCTATTGTGAGGTATGCCAGTGAGGACTTGGCCCCAGGGGACATAGTGAGCCAGTAGAGGTGGAACAGTAGGACCATTAAGCAATGAAACAAGCCCGGAGGGGATCGTAGACTAGACTGCCAGTTTGCTTACTGAGTGGGAGAGCACACTTGCCGTTGGCATTACTGGAAATGCTGTTGGGCTGCTCTTGCCACCCCAATTCCAGGGTTGAAGTACTCAGCCAGTGCCCGGCATGCTCAGCTAGGTACATACTGCTCGCCCCACCCACCCCAGCTCTTTGAATGCAAAAACTCTTGACTGGCTGATACTACCCAGCTAACTCAATGCAATAAAGATGAAAAACAACGTAATTGCCACTTCACAGGAGGCCAAACTTGACAAATTTTGGAAAATACTGACCCAGGGAGACTGTAACAGAGATTTGGGAGCAGTGGAGCCCTTGTGTGGTTGTGCTCTCAGTGAGGATGCTGGTGGTGAGGCTCCATGGAGGTGATTCTACAGTCAATAGAAAAGCACTAGAAAAGCCCTGAAGGCCCAGATCAGAGGGATCCAGATGTAAAAACGAGGTTTTTGGGCTTTCCAGAAGGAGCGGAAGGAGAAGACCCCGCGCATTTCTTGGAACAGTGGCTACAACAGAAATTCTATACCAATCAAGAAGAGTCCCTCCGTATGGTTAGAATAATGAATTATTTTTCTTTCCCAGCTAGATTGCGATGATGTTTTTATTTATATACTAGGAAAAGCACTTGTTTTCCTTAAATAACCCTCACCCACCAGGGTTGCACCTTGGTGACATGCTTCATCATCGGGTTCTTCCCGTACCACTGCGGAACGGGGCGTGCTGCGACCTACGAAGACATGGGAGTACTTTTAGTTTGTACTATATGTGGATGAAGTATGGAGGTCTGAGTGGGGAGAAAAAGGTTAAAAATATCTAGACAGTAGGAAAAAAATCTTTATTGTTACCCCTGTCTGATGTTGGTAAAATATGGGGAGATGGGAACTAGAAGCTAGCAATCTGCCTAGGTTCCACTGGTCAACATGTTTCGAGCCCTACCCCAAGGCTATTCTTCGGAATCGAAGAGGAAAAATTCCCTGGTACCACTCATATATTAGTAAACAATATATAAAGATTAATGAATGAATACAGCACCCATTGTTTTTGGAATCATCATGGATTTGAAGGTCAAATTATCGTTGCTTCCTAATTGCAACATGAGACCAAAACGGGGGGAAGGGACACCTGTAGTCACACTTGCCTCAAGGCAACTCCCTTGCTTTAGGGTGAGTGTCCGTCCGTGTCTCCAACGATTAGTCCCCAACGATAATTTGACATTCAAATCCATGATAATTCCAACACCAATGGGCGCTGTCTACATTAATTAATTTCTTTCTATATATTGTTAACTAATATATGAGTGGTACCAGGGAATTTTTCATCTTTGGTCCTGAAGAATAGCCTTGGGGTAGGGCTAGAAACATGTTGACCAGTGGAACCTAAGCCCATTGCTGGCTTCAAGTTCCCATCTCCCCATATTTTAAATATATAGGACAAAGGTAACAATAAAGATTTTTTTCCTATTGTCTAGATATTTATAACCTTCTTTTCCCCCACTCAGACCTCCATACTTAATCCACATATAGTACAAACTAAAAGTGCCCTCACGCCTTCGTAGGTCGCAGCATGCCCGTTCCGCAGCGGGACGGGAAGTATGCGATAATGAAGTATGCCACCAAGGGGCAACTCTGGTAGGTGAGGGTTATTTAAGAAAAACAACGTGCTTTTCCTTGTATATAATAAAAACATCATCGCAATTTAGCTGGGAAAGACCAATAATTCATTATTCTAACCATACAGAGGGACTCTTCTTGATTGTTCTAGATTGACTTGTGGCGGACGGGTCCTTCTGTTTTTCCTCTACCTCCCCTTGTTTTTTGAAGTAAAACAGAAATTCCACATGGCCCGGTTCTCCACTTGCTTCCTCATTGAGAGTGCCCATCGAGTGCTGAGGCCTCAGCCACTGTCTGGTGCACCGCTGCATAGCTGCACATGATTATTACTTGACTTCCTAATTACAGAGACTGCGGCATGGTGCTGCGGGCGGTAAGGATGGCAAGTGACCTAAGGTACGAGGTTTCTATTATCTGGATCTTTCCTGACTATACTCAAATAGTGCAGCAGCAAAGATGCTTGTTTGATCAGGTGAAACACAAGCTTAGGGCAATGGGCCTTCAGTACATGCTATTGTTCCTAGCTAAATTAAAAGTTCTCTTTCACAAGAAGGCTCACTTCTTCGATTCACCAATGCAGGCATGGACATAGGTGGAGGAATAGCAGATACTCGAAGGAAGAACATTGCCCATAGCACAGGCCACCGAGACGCCGGCAAACCGGAATGAGCAACGTAGATAAACGCGGCGCCGATTTTGCCCTTAAACTCAGGAAGCCAGGCCTCCATACAAAAAACACAGACTCAAGACCCATCTTTTGTGTTGCAATTATCACCCTAAGTGGGACGGGTATGCGCGGACATGGCTCCCATGCTCGCTACGCTACCGGATTCAAGCTAGACTGTGATACCCCAAAACCTGCCCCAGGATGCTTGTTTTCTGGTCCAGGAAGGACCTGGCCTGGCAGTTTGAGCTGGATTGTTCCCTTAGGGAGCACATTCAAGACTGGCTGGGTCCAAAACTGTCATGACGTGGTGCACAAAAAAGATTAATTTAAGGGGGAGGAGCCAAGATGGCGACCGGGATGGCAGCGTAGGCTCCCGGCTCCGTGAACCTCCGCACCCCGCACAGATATCCTGCACGAGATCCTTAGCCTGCGCTACCTGCCCGTGTTGGTGAACGCGAGCGGCACCCGACCGTGTGACCCCGAAGTTTCTGGCAGCGGTACCGCCGGAGAAATGTCCGTCTGAAGTTTGCGGCCTGTGCAGCCCTGGAGCCGGGACCTCGAGTGGACGCCGTGGCCGGGCGGCAGTGCAACAACAGCGGCCTTCGGTGACTGGGTGGAGTCGGACTGCCGGAGTGGTGCGAATGTCGGCCTGCGTTTTGCCGTGGTCGTTCCTACCACTAAGCGTAGCGGAACGGGTGCGTGCCCGAGGTGGCAACTCCAAGACTCTCCAGTGATTGCCTCAGCCTTTGCCGGTGAGCTGCCCGGACGCCGCCCGTAACTCGCCCCGATTCTCGCGGGCTGCTCCCGGATTTTCGCGGGCGCTGGTCCGTGGTGGGGACGACTGTGGCCCGTGACCACACACCGGACACATCATTTGCCTGCCCCCGGAACCCTGTTTCCAGCGACATGGAACCCGAGGCGCTTGGGCCTGAGTCCCGGTCTCGATCTGGGTTGGATCTACCCAGCGGCCATTTTGGTAGGACAGTGTCCACTATCCTGTACACCGGGTTGCAGCAGGATTGGGAGGGTGCGCCTCTGAGGAGCGTAGCGGAGCAAGCGCCGGGAGCTGTACTGGGGTACGGTGACCTTCTCGAGGCCCTCGGTGCCCTTCATTCCAACTTGGTTCTCGGCGCCTGGGTGTTGGGGAGCAAGCTCGATGGAGTGACATCAGCGTTGGAACAGTTGCCGCCTGCCTATCCCCAGGTACACTGGGACTTCTTACACCGCGCACGAGGGGACAGTGTAGTGGCCACCCCTGTGAATAGTGCACGCCTGGACTCTCCGGACAGTATATTAACGTGCGATCAGCTGGCTGTGGATCTGGTCTGTTCCGGAGGTTTCGGACCTGAGTGGGGGGTGGTGGCCTTGTCCCGTGCGCGGCCTCCGACGACTCAGGCAACATCCAAGCAACGGTCGCCTACTCTGCCTGATTCCGCCTTCCTGGGCCTGGTGTGCAGTGTAAATCCTGGCTCAGCACTGGGAAAGGCGACCCTCCATAGAGCTGATTGTGTCGACCTTCAGAGCCCTCTACCCTACTTGTGTGTGTCGCTTCCTGATCTTTATTGGACGCTTTTCTTCCTGGTAACACTGGACATGGCACTGGGACGAGGGGTATGCATGGGTGGGTTTGCAAAGAGTGGCCAAGGATGAGGCTGACCCTTCAGAGATGGTCATCTACTAGGCGGGCGGGCTCGGGCGTTGTGTGCTCTCACGGCATAACTGTTAGTGTACCAAGTGCGTAATGCTGCTTACTTCACTTTGACAGGGTCGATTTCGTGTTCTGTATTGTATGCTTTGCGGGGAAACGTATGGTGCGGGAGGGAGAAGCCGGGGGCGTGTTTTACAGGCCCTCCTCCAGTTTATTAATACTCTCTCTACCCCCCGTCTGGTGGGGGTTCTTTTCCTACTCTTTTTCTCTGTTTCTTCTATATTTCGGGTCTGGTTCAGGGGCGACAGGCACACTGCTGGGGGGGGGGGCCGTACTCATCTGCAGAGGTGCAGGGTGGGGGGTTGGGGGGGGGGATTCTTTAGTCATTAACCCCTTTTTTTCTATGGCCTCCTTTTCTTCTCTTATTCTTCTCTGTCTTTTTCTGGGATCAGCATGGTAGAACTCCTTTGTTGTTAATCACTGCTGTTTCCGGAGTGCCATAATTTCCGTGGAGTTTCCTGGGTCTTGGGGCAGGGGGGTTGCAGGCGCAAATGGCCGTGTCAATCCTTCCCATCCTGAACTTCCTGTTTCAGCGCCATTGCCTAGATAGACTGCTGTTTATTGTTTACGTTCATCACTCTGCCTGCCACTTTTCGCTGCTGGGAAACTGTTTGGCGCCTGATCCTTCCATCCTCTTCTATTATAAAATGTAAACCTTTATTATCCTTGTCTCCTACTTGGGCCGTTCAGAGACTGAGAGTATGCTAACGTCGAGATTTTGCACCCCGAGGTGCTGACTGTGATAGACTTGCTTTCTGTTATTCTGACTGGTTAGCGGCCGGCCCCGGGGGTTGTAGGCCCATACGTGTAATTGATTGAAATATCAATAAAGGTTTTCAAAAAAAAAAAAAAAAAAAGATTAATTTAGGCCGAGAGCTGTGACTGGGGGTGAATGTTTGACAATGTTCAGCATTCCTTCAATCGTCTTTTTGTGGTGTTGCCCTAAGTGGGATGGGTATGCCCAGACGTGGGTCCCATGCTCACTGCACAACCGGATTCAAGCTAGCTTGGCTGATGAGAGGTGATACCCCGAACCCGTCGCAGGATGCTTTGCTTCCGGTCCAGGGAGGACCTGGCCTGGCATTTTGGACTGGACTGTTCCATGGGTAGCAAGGTCAAGACTGATTTGCATATGGCTGGCTCTAAAGTGGATTGGCTTGGCAAGCAAAAAAAATGGATTTAGGAGTAGATCTGTGACTGAGTGTGAATGTTTGACAATGTTCAGCAATTCGTCCTTCATCTTTTTGTGTTGTAATTTTCATGCTAAGTGGGATCGGTATGCCCAGACGTGGGTCCCGTTCTCGCTATGCCACCTAATTCAAGCTGGCCTGGCTGATGAGGGGTGATACCCTGAAACTGGTCCCAGGATGCTTGTTTTCCGGTCCAGGGAGAACCTGGTCTTACAGTTTGGGCTGGACTGTTCTCATGGGCAGCAGGGTCAAGACTGATTTGCATATGGCTGGGTCCAAAGTGGACTGGTGTGGCGAGCAAAAAAACAATGGATTTAGGAGTAGATCTGTGACTGAGGGTGAAAGTTTGACAATGTTCAGCAATTCGTCCATCATCTTTTAGTGTTGTAATTTTCATGCTAAGTGGGATGGGTATGCCCAGACGTGGGTCCCGTGCTCGCTGTACCCCCGGATTCAAGCTACATTGGCTGATGAGGTGCGATACCACAAAGCCCGTCCCAGGATGCTTGTTTTCTGGTCCAGGGAAGACCTAGCCTGACAGTTTGGGCTGGACTGTTCCCTTAGGGAGCACAGTCAAGACTGATTTGCATATGGCTGGGTCCAAACTGTCATGATGTGGCGCACACAAAAACAATGAATTCAGGCCCACATCTGTGACTGGGGGTGAATGTTTGACAATGTTCAGCATTCCGCCAATCATCTTTTTGTGTTGCAATTTTCATGCTAAGTGGGATGGGTATGCCCAGATGTGGGTCCCGTGCTCGCTATGCCACCTAATTCAAGCTAGCCTGGCTAATGAGGGGTGATACCCTGAAACTGGTCCCAAGATGCTTGTTTTCCGGTCCAGGGAGGACCTGGCCTGTCAGTTTGGGCTGGACTGTTCTCATGGCCAGCAGGGTCAAGGTTGATTTGCATAAGTTTGGGTTTAAACTGGAAGGGCATGGCGTGCAAAAAAATGATGGATATAGGCCCAGATCTGTGACTAAGGGTGAATGTTTGACAATGTTCTGCACTCCGTCCATCATTTGATTGTGTTGCCATTTTAGCCCTAAGTGGGATGGGCATACCCAGATGTGGGTTCCGTGCACGCTGCACCCCCAGATTCAAGCTAGCCTGGCTAATGAAGGGGAATACTCCAAAACCGGTACCTGGATGCTTGTTTTCAGGTCGAGGGAGGACCTGGCCTGCTAGTTTGAGCCGCTCTGTTCCCATGGGGAGCAGGATCACGACTGATTTGCATATGGCTGGTTTCAAAATGGAATGGCGTGATGAGCAAAAAAATGATGGATTTATGCCCAGATCTGTGACTGGGTTGAATGTTTTACAATGTTCGGCATTCCTCCCATCATCCTGTTGTGTTCCCATGGGGATAAACTGAGGGAGATTCAAGACAGTAACTCACTGAAGGACAAATTAGTGACCCACATGTAGGGAAGGAAGAGTATCTTGTGAGTAGATCATGCCTTGATGAACACTCCTGATCCCCTCATGCAGCTTGATTATAGGTGGGAATCAAATGTGGGCGAACTGGATGATGTTGATTGGATAGAGGCCATGATGGCCCAGCAGTGTTGTCCCACTTACTCTTCATCTAATTTAAATATCTGCATCAATAATAATATTCACTGAAACGCCTCTGGCATATAGGTAGGGCACAAATGCCAACTGTTACTAGATGCAAGTCTGCAATAGGAGACCTTTTTCACATGGTATGGACATGTCCTTTTGTGGTGAATTACTGGAATAATATGTGTGCTACATGAGGCAGAGTGATCAGTAGTATTTTCACATCAGAAGCCTGAATGGTACGGCTGGATGTTGCTGCAGGAATGGAGGGGGGAGGACTTACATTTTACCTGCCCGTTGGTGGACGCAAATTTTATTGTAGCTAAAAGAGATCTTGCACATCATTGGTGAGATACAGAAGCCCCCCACGTTAATGGAGTGGTGAAGGGGCATGGACTTCTGTGTGAAAACTAAGGAATTGGTTTGCAAGACTCGTGGAACCAGTGGAAAAAAATATGTGACTGTTGGTGGGAATATTTACAAACCTAAATTGTCTCACCTCCCTACACACTAGCCCGAATATACGAGAAATGCTTCTGGTGTATATCATACCCAGTTACACTTATGAAGTGGAGTGCTGTCTGGTTTAACTGTGTTGGGTGTTATTGTCAATTATAAACCTAATAACATTTCTTTATTAAAAAAGAAAAAGAAGGAAGTTGGACTCCACCCCATGCCGGTTTTACAGTTCTAACCTAACCTCTCATCCCTTCGAAAAATTCAAGATGCTGGCTCCTACTCAAGCCTTAGCAACTCAGATCAGTGGTTAATTTTGTACTGTCGACTGTCAGAAAGCAAATTTTCATTTGCCTGTCTGGCAGGCTCAAAGCTAGTTCTTCTGGTTAATCGAAGGTCATCAACGTCCTTGACCATCGTGCTGCCACGGAAGGATTTACCATTGGTTCGCTCCTGTCGGAAAGTGTTGATGACACATTCCTATCCTACCTTTACATACATCTGGTAACACCTTGGCAAAAGATGGACAAATTCTGTCCCTTCTTCGTATCCAATCATGAAGGATTCAGTTCTGAAGGGCACCAATATGGCTGGTGCCTGTGCACACCAGAAAGAGTGACATTAATCACAAAACTCTTATGCCTTTTCCATAGCACTGCTGCTTGATGGCTTGGTGGTTCTAGAGGCTTCTGAGACTGTGTTCTTTATTTATAGGAGTAATTTGCCCACGCTGAGATACATGTAACACCTTCTCCTTGACAGCCAGTTCAAGGCTCTCTGGGTATACTGCCTTAATTTTCCATATTTTAGGTAATTCCATCCTATCAGTGGAGTGCCCCTTCTGCCTCTCACATCCACATGTCTCAGATAGGAGAGACTAATTAATAAAAGTACTGATAGAGGGCCCCTGCTATATGAGAGAGGTCTGATACAGCCCACAAGGTAAAATTGCTGGAGTACGAAGCAGTCTTTCTAGGGTTCCAAGAAATGTCTCCAATTTGCCATGTTTAAACTGGTTTTGATGAATTTCAGCAATACCATTGCCCTCCCCTACATCAGAAAATCAGAGGGCACTCAGTCACCACAACTTTGCTGGTGATCAAACTATGATGATGGCCCATTTCCCAGGACATGTTTTCATGGTCTCCCTCGTTGCTGGGGTAATTAACCAGAGGGCAGACACTCTAATGAAGCATCTGTACAATACATGAACGGAACAGACCTCTACTCTGTCTTTAAAGCTTAACAATGACCAGACACAGATGTGTTTTCAACAGGATAATTGTTTCAGCCAGATGCACTCTGTAAGGTTCAAGAAATGGGTGTTACTGACTGGAACTTGAAAGGTTTTTAGCGGCAGACCATTCCACCAACCACACTTCTGCCTTTGCTAACTGCGGTTTCTGGTCCGACCCAGTTGTTGCTCTGTGGGCTTGAGCAAGTCTCTTCTCTGGGGTCGGTGTTTACCCTTTGAGAAAGAGCACTTCTCCTTTTCTGGACGTTCTGTTTCAGGCTAAGTCTTCTTATGCTTATGTGAGTGAGAGGGGATCCACTTTAGACTCAAGATTGGACAACGATTGTCCCACTCCAGACTTCTCTTTCCTGCTGGAAGTTAGGAGTTATCTGTATTCTGAGCAGGAAAGAGTAAAGGACGCAAAGGCCATTTGTCGATGAAGTGAGGTCCCGGCAAACAAGAGTGTAAGAGGCCAAAAGTTCCTAGTCCACTGGTAAGAGACCCGAACTCCCCAGTATGATAGAGTCCTAGGAAGAAGCAACAGTCTCATTCTAACTTCGAAGCCTCTTTCAAGGACTTCTGCTTGCCTGAAGGATGAACACTTTCCACGTTATTATTGCCCTGACTTAGAACATGCATGAATGTTCGACTGCCTCTAGCACACTCCTATGTGAGAGGGATCCCTTATTCTGCCCATTGTAATGGAGGGAACCGCAGATCAAGAAGTCGTCTAAAATGTGGTTGTGAAGAACTAGGGAGCCTTGCCAACTTTGTGGGTTCCCTCCTCGTCTTGGATTCCTTATCCACCACAAGTGCCAAACTCAGGGCTGTGGCTCCCACATCAGCCCCATTAGCTCTTTTATGGCCTGGTACCTTCAACCCTGCCTGGTCTGTTGGACCATGAGGGTACCTCTGTGAACCCTTCACTTAAGATCTCTTTAGTCAAGAAATGGAGTGATGGGGATCCACGTCAGGACACTAGAACTGATAGCAATGGTGGGACAGGTGAGTCTGAGGATATAGATCTGATAGCGAAGCACATTGCTATTCTCATGTAAACATTCCAACGCTTGTTTATTGAGATCTTGACTCCACTGCGCTAGACTGACGGTATTTACCATTCAATGGCAGCTTCTGCATTTTGGGTTTGAAACTTAGCATTTCCGACTTTTAAGGTTTGGTTACAAAACATGTACATCCAAGCCCGAGCTTAAACAGTTTAAAATGCAAATATTCTGTACTTGCATCCCCTACGTTTCTGCCCGTTCCTGCTGTGCCATGTCTTGGACCCCCGACATTCTTCTCTCATGTCCCACCCTCACACATGCTTCAATGCAAGCCTTTTCCCCTGTGCTTTGCAACCACCTCGCTCCTTGAGCTCTATGCCAACACCTATATGCCTCTTTGCCCCATGTGTCCTGCCACTCTTTGCTTCAATGCTCCCTGCACCCCTTCATCCACATACCAGTGCCTCGTACACAAATTAACACTTTAACAATTTTACAACAGAAGTCACATTTTTCTCTCGACGCAGTAGGAGCAGTTGTCTGACTTAGTCCTTTAACGTGAGTGATGACTGCTGTTTCACAAGCTTCAATGTTTCGTGTGTGTGTGTGTGTCTTGCACTGCTGTTATTCAACTTATTCATGTGCTGTGTGTAGCTTCAAGAGCCAAGCCTACAGGTTGTGAATAGGACAGAGACAGATCAAACTCACAAAGGGGGAGGGGGGGCGGTGATCGTGCGACACAGAATGGGGTGTAGCCACGTACTCTATGCATATGCTCGGATATTATTGACCTGGCACAGATCTGAAGAGCGCTCTCTGTTTTTGCATCACTTGGTAGCATTGTACCAACGAGCTGACAACATGAGAGCACTCTGGATGAGAACTAACAGGCACAATAAATGCACCCTTATCCTATCTTCGAATAGATATGCTGTATATTAAATTAGCCTAAAAAGGTACATACCTACTGAAATGAAGGAGATGACCAACCTTGATTAAGTGGTTAGAGACAATAAAGAGCAAAACAGCAAGCAGATATTAGTCCATTACAGACTATGTGAATAAGATCTGAGCTTGCAATGCTTCTGCTGAAGTAGATTGCCAGTGTGAATATTTTGGGCCTTGTGTAAAAGGATTTGTTTTTTGTGGTCTGCTTTCTAAGAGATGGGGAAAGTGAGGAAATATTTGAATGGAGCTATGTATGATAAGAAGGGGGAAGTAGCCCTGCTATGTTTTCCAAGTCTAATCGTGATGGGCTTCTAAGTAGCAGATGTTTTTTTTCTTTAAATTCTGGGATGTGCAGCGTTGTTTATTCCATTATAAAAAAGGACTGCAAGTCCCAGAATGCAAAGAAAAAGCCTGGACTGGAGCAGCACATCATGCATGGACCTGGAAAACTTGGCATTGATGGAGAGGTCAAACAGTAAGATTACAGTGAGTTTGGGAGCGGGCAGGCAATTAGGGATAAAATATAGTTTGGGCTGCATTAGGAGGGCTGGCTGTAGACTAGGGGTCTTCAACCTTTTCTGTAATAATAGCTGCTTATGTTCAATGTAATCAACCTAAGCTACTAATATTATTAGTGTTGTAATAGTTACCATATCAGAAAAGATTAAATTAATGACCAACCCATGCAAAATTGTCAGCAGTTGTCACCTTACTGCATCAGGCAGGGTTTGCTGGCAATAAAGTAAAAAAAAAGGCTTTTTCAGTTTTGAATGCCCCTGCATGGGTGATCCATAATAGTCTAGCCGTAGCTGCAATGCTATTAGCACCAAGGTAATAATTTGCATAATAAATCTTAACAATGCCTCATGGTTTCTCATTCCAAACATCAGTTTGTATTCTGAAAATACACATGTCCTCTTGAGTACACACTTTTCAAATTCGACAAAAAAGATATATTCGCCAGTAGGTAGTTATAGTTAGGAACTAAGTTTACATAGGAAAAATGTTTTTTTTCTGCCAATAACTTTGGTGCCACTTGATGAAGCTCCATAAAATGTGATCTGTCTAGCGGGGGCCGAGAAAAAAGGGAGGTCCCAAAACGCGTTTTCTACTGTTATATCTATGTGGATTTTTCATTTTTTGAACACGACTACAGCCCAAACTGTTGATCAGAATTACACCAAATTTGACAAAGTTAGATGTTGGCCCAGAAAGCGTGCTTTTTGTGATTTGGTGTAATCCCCTTCAGCAGTTTCAGAGAAATTAAAGTTTAAAAAAATATAGATATCTGGGGGCGCGATCCTACTAAAATGTGATTTGCTGCCACACTTCAACCAGGAAATGTTGGCAGCCATCTTGGGACTCCGCTTGAAACCTTCACTGATGACATCATCCACAGACTCTCTGATGCACCCACTCACACCCCAATATAACTTTTCATACATACACTCCAACTTCTACACTACCATTCTCAAAACTATTGATACACGAGTAACAGTACTTAACCACCCACTCACTGATTCATAGGTCTACAAACACATCGACGCAGTCACCCATACAGCCACTCATACACCAAACTCACTCACTAATACAGCCACTCATATATCCCCTCATACATCCACTCACACACCCATACAGCCACTCACACATTGGCAGTCACCCATAGAGCTACTCACAGACCTACTCACTCACCCAGAGTCAATCACACAGCCACTCACCTATACAGTTATACACATACCCACTCAATTAATTCATACAGATACTAACATATACTCACTCACCTATACAGTCACTGACACAAGCACACACTAACCTGTGCAGCCACTCTCACAATCACACTCACACAGTCACTCATATTATCCAACTGCCTTTCACATAATGCAGTTACTCACCCATATACCACTGACACATCCATTCACTCACTGACACAGCCATACACATACTAAGTCACCCATAGAGCCCCTCACAGACGCACTCACTAACTCATACAGCCACTGACTCAACCACTCACTCATCTATGCAGGCAGTCACACATACCCTCACCCACCCACACAGATACGTATACACCCATACAGGTACTCATACAACCATTCAGTCACCCATACAGCCATTCACATACCCATTCACGAACCCATACAGCCACTTAGACACCAACTGACAGACTGATACAGACATTCACACAACCTAGTTACTCGCACATACATCACTGAGACATCTAATCACCCACTTATACAGTCAGTCACGTGCCCACCGAATCATCCATACAGGTACTCATACACCCACTGATTCACCAACACACTTGGTATATTTATTTAACACTCATAAACATTTTAAAGACACTCACAGTCACTGGATGGTGTAATCAGTGATCTCATTTGATTGTCATCAGTGATTTCACTGACCATGTCATGAGTGATGTAATATGTGAGGTCATAAGCAGTTCATTGCATGGGCGCGAATTATAGTTAGCACAGCTAACTATAACTGCTGAATTTCTCTGGTTTTGTATGAGTGAAACTTGATCCTAACTATAACATCTCTGTAACATTTGTTTTTTTCAGTGATTATATATATTATATAGAGAGAGATATATATGTATAGTTGGGGGGTGATGATTTAGATATTGGCTAATAGCTAAAAGATAAGAGTTAGAAGATCCACTCCAGTGGTAATGGTGGTGAGAAATTAGAGAGCCCTCTAGAGCCTGTGGAACACTTCAGAGTAAAGAGGTGGATAAAGAGTCATGGAAGCCCTTTGATATGGAATTGTATTGTGCTATGTGGTAGTAGGTTATCCAGGTACTTTAAACTTGTATTAAGTGTAGACTTGACTGTTTGGATGATGTTGGGATCAGACAATTGGAGGGTGTTGGGAGGGCAAGTGGGGTCAGTAAAAAGGAAAGCGAGTTCTGGTCGGCCATAAATAAGTTTGAAAAGTGAGAAAGGTCTGTCTCCATGGAGTGCTCACAACAAAAACATCTCTGAAAGGCATTGTGGAGGTATAAAACGGTAGAAAAATCTGTTGAAGAATAATCAGTTGGGACTTTGGAGAAGTGGATGAAAAGGGCTGGTAGTTGTTGACAAGAATGGTAGTGTTGGCTGGTAGTTTATAGGGCAGTCGGTCTTAATAGACCAAAATTCAAGCCTTCAACCAGAGTATGGTGTTCTTTCTTATTCAGTCCTCTCTTATTTGGAACACCTCACTCTTTATCTTCATGTAACAGTTAATGGCTAGGCTTTTTAAGACCAATAGGGACACGGTCATGTAGTGGGTGCTTTATAAATGCTGTCAGTCAGTCAGTTAAACTAAGAATGTTCTATTGATTTCACTCAATACACATTATGTGCAACCATTCAGGTGTGTATGCTTGTGTTGTGCCCCCAGCTGGGATCTTTTAACCCACAGGATAAAGGGTTGGATGCTAACAAGCACATCTCAGCCTTTCGTCCTTCTGAAATTGACAAAATGAGTATTACTGGGTTGACCTCTTAATATTTAGAGTTCTACTAAATTGCAAAACCTGCTAAAGCAAGTGATACATAAAGCACAAATTATTTATCTATAGAGTAAAAGGTGTTATAATTTTTCAGTTGAAAACCACAAAGGCCTCCATGGACTTAAAAGTTGCAGAAGTCACAGACTTGCATCACCAAAAATAAAAAGGTGTCAAAAGTACTGAAACCTGTAAGATAAAATGTGTTTTAAAATTAAAATAGCACATCAGGTGGATATAAAAAGACTTTAATTTACTAAATAAGGCATGGTGTCATGATATGAGTTGTAGAGGAATGGTGATCAGTCGCGTTAGGTTTTATTTGGCCTAGTCTCTTTTTTCTAAAGTACCTTCACTCAGTAGCTTTGCGATATATTTTCTTAGTGTAGTCCGCACCCAGAGTGCTCCTTAACTGATGTTGAAAATGTTCAATGAACTCACAATGTTCTATTAACTCACTGTTAAGTGAATTAGCGTGCTTGAATCAGTAGAGTTGTGTAGTATGTTGTATGTTGTGTGGTGTTCTTGAACCTGAATAGGTAATACTTCCCTGCTTGTACATTTGTGAAGTCTAATGCACTCTATTCATTGAAACATACATTGTTTACAATGCATATATAATTTTGGGGTTAGGTTCAGTCTGGGACCCCCCAGCCCTTCACATTCCCTTCTCCCCCCCCACAGTAGCTCTCCAGCACCAATAGGTGGAGCCATGATGCATCAGCCACTGCATTATCTGCCCATGATTTAAATACATTATGACATTGGCGCGCTAGTATCAGTTACTTTTTCTGCGCTTCATGAGCATGGGTCCCGAGGTCTCTTGCTGTTTCGATGTTGAAATTCCTCAGTACTTCGACAACGGTTAGGTCATATATTGCCTCCTAAGGTCTTGAGGGTTTAAACCCTGTTGATGTTGCAGCAAGAAGATATATTTATCAGATTCACACATCTGTATGTGTTGTCTTGGATCTGACCACGACCTCATGGCCTGTGACTGTTTGTCCACAATGCACCAAAGGCTTTTAGGCAGCAGGAGGCCAAACTGTTTTGGCTGGGTCTACAAGGACACCCCAAAATGTTTCTTGTCTCCTCCTTCAGGAAAGTCTCCTGAAAAGGAGAGCTCCACTAAGGGGTCTTCCCTAAAAATTTACAGAAGGTCTGGTGTCCATGTATTTCAGTTAAATACCATGGGCAGCTAAGGCCAAGGTTATAAATAATGGTCAGCACCCTCCGCAATTAGCCCCTAAATTAGTCATATATAGAGGGGCTCATTCTCTTGGTACTAAGCCGCTGAATGAACCTCTGCTTCTGATTCAAGCATCAAAGTCCAAATTTACATTTGGAGAGAGCACCTTCTTTTCAATGTTCCATAATCATAACAGTTCACTTATTGATGTTTCTTTCTATCTTCATTTCTTTTACATACTGTAAACTCAACAGCCAACACATTTTATTCCAATTCCTGGAACTTTATCGAGTCACAAAACAGTTAAATAATCCTGAGAGCTACAATTATAATTTAAAAAACATTTACAATGCCCCCTACATTAAAAAGCATGCATATCACATGTACTTTCTCTAACTTGCTGAAAAAACAAAATATTTTAAAAAGTGTTCTCACTCTAGACAACTACACAAGGAAATTCAAAGTGATTCAACTTCATAGATGTTACTATATGTGACCGTCTACAATTCAGTAATGTCTACAGTTTGTAAACAAATTACAATTGGTTAAATCTTGCCATCCTGAATTGGAAAACATTAAATAAATTGAAAAGTGAAACATTTGCAAAAATGGAAATAACATAATGTACCGGGCGTTATGGATACAGTTCATTTTACCATGAAATCATTTAACCAATACCCTTTCACAAGTACAAACACTAATCAAATAACATGCCTTTTAGGCCCATAGTATTTGAGAGGTTTTTTTTAGCATATTTCAAACAAGCTGTTTTTGTTTGCTGATATAATGTTGCGGTAGCTATAAAAATATATATTTGTAGCAATTCACCAAAACATCATTAACACAGACTTTTCATCATAAAGTTTACGTAAACACTTATTTCTTTTTATTGCATTTCAAAAATAATAATCATCAATACTACCGTACAGAATAGCATCTGCATCAAACCAGCCGTAGCAAATTGTGATCGATCAACACAAAAGGGGATATACATTACATATCTGATTAGTGATTCCAGCGTACACCGTGCGTGCCAAGGCGCTTTCATGTATAGCGTTCATTCTGCCTCAGCCTGCGATCCAACCATGGAATGCTACTGAAGGAAATGATACAGTGGCTCCCATATGTCCTTGGCTTTGAATGATATTGGAAGTTCCTCCGCATATAATTCCAAATTTTCTTTGCTGTACATCATGTCTCTGATCCAATGCGCAGCCTTCGGCGACTGTGTACTTTCCCACATTATAGCGACTCTGCGTTTGGCCATGAGCAAAGCAATACGTATGAATTTTCCCAGGACCCCTTTTACATGAGGAATATAACTGAGAAGACATACCAGCGGTGTACATTGTAGTTCTGACCCAGACAATTACTGTATATTTTGCACCACCTGTTTCCAGTAGCATGCCACCCTCCTACATTCCCAAGCAAGATGCATAAAATCTGCTTCCAACTAACCACACCGTTTACATCTACAGGGGTCTCGCAAACCATAGCCATGTAAGCGAAGGGGCGTGTGATATGTCTGGTGCAGATATTTAAAGTGGATTATGCAGAGGTTTCCATTAGGAGTAAGCTTAGTGGTGAGGCTGCAAACATGTTCCCATTCCGCCAGCGTCATAGGGGGGGTCAATGCGTCATTCCAACGATCAAAGCTCCTATCTGGCCCACTAGTTTTCTTAGCCCGTATAGCTCTGTATAGCTTCGTGATTAACTTCTTTCGTGTGGGAGTAGTCAGTATTAACTGTAAGGATTGGAGAGCCGGAGGCTCAGCTGGGTATGTGTTGTAGTGCGATTTGATAGCATGCTTCAATCTGTGTACAGTGAACTGAAAAAGCAGTGTGGGATTAACAACATACTGCAAATCTTCAGGGGTGAGGAAAGTGCCACCCGGATAAATGTCCTGCATGGTGCTCAGTCCCGTCTCCCTAAGTTGACGCATTGGGCCAGCCTCCTGCAGTGGAAAACCCTTGTGTCCGTTTTATTGGGATGTTAGAAAAAAGATATAAAAAACATGGGAATACCACAGTTTTTATTATAACTATGCAGTCCGCTAGGGACAGCGGCAGTGCTATCCATGTATCTATATGGTGGTCCAGGGAGACACAGGCTCGCCCATAGTTCTCTCTTATAACGACATCAGGATCACGATGAATCCAGACTCCTAGATATTTGACCGGGTCAGCAGACCAGACTATCGGGTATTCCATAGGTGGTGCAGGGGTGGCTGCCGTCAAAGGGATAATAATTGACTTATCCCAGTTAATGTGGAGACCAAAGAGCAGTCCGAATCTGATATACTCCCTTAGCACCTGCGCCTAATAACGAGCGGGTTCTCTAATAAAAAGCACCATGTCATCGGCATAAAGCGATATACGAACTGGACGGTAATTAAAATTTAGAGCCGTCTCCCTGTGTCTTTGACGTATCACACATGCCAGGGGCTGGAGGAGCCTAGCGCGCAACCAAGATGGCCGCGTAGGTGCGAGGCTCCCGAGGACCTCCGCGACCTCCTACGATTATCCTGACATTATCCTGCCCTGGATGAGGGGACTAGGTTGGTGAACCTGAGCTGAGGTGGCACCCGTTTCCCGCTTCCGAATCGGACCTCGGACACCGGAGTGAGCACCGATTGAAGTGTGCGGCCTTCCCCTCGCCGGACCCCGGATTTGCGCTGTGGGGTGATCCAGTGACAAAGTGAACAACAGCGGCAGGCAGGGCCTGGCGACTCGCGTGCCCCGCACTTTCGCTTTCGCTTTCGCACCACCTTGTCGTCTCTGCGAGGTTGGGTCGCGGAGCCCTTGGTGTTGGTGTGGTGTGGCCTTGCTGGGAGACCCTGCCTGCCTGCAGGCTGTGATCCACCCCGCTGCCCTGAGGGGGCCCCCCCGGAGCTCGTGTCTGCTTTCCTGCCCTACACGACGTGGCTGGTGCGACTGGGAGACTGGTGGCCATGGCCACGAAACAAGATGGAGACCGGGCAAAGACCAAATCGACCCGGCGCGGCGCCGTCCATCAGGCCAACAGTATGGACCGCTATACCCTCCAGAAGGGATCGCCCGATGGACCGCGCAAGTCCCCTGAGAGCCCTCCTGATGCCCCAGACCTGCCCGCAGATTTGACTCTGCGAGATGTTATGGGCGCCATTGCCGAGATGAAGGCCTCGGTGGGCCAGCGGTTTGATACACTGGCGCAGAAGATTGACTCGGTCCTCGTGGATGTTGGCCTGGTGAGGGCCGATCTTTCCAAAACCAATGACCGAGTAGAGTCTTTGGCCCACACCGCATCGGGCCTAACGACAGATGTGGCGGCCTTGCAAACGGAGGTGCGCCGGCTTAGTCGGGCGACTGCGCTAATGGATCGACGCCTGGAGGACTCCGAGAGTCGGGCACGGAGGAACAACATCCGCATTATCGGGGTGCCCGAGGGACGCGATGAGGCGGCGGCGGATCTTTTTGTGGAGGACCTGATTGCTACCCATCTCCAGCCACGGGGGCTGAGCAAATTCTTCGCTGTGGAGAGGGCTCACAGGGTTCCCGGGGGAAGGCCGAATGTCGGAGCCCCTCCGAGACCTCTCATCGCCCGGATTTTCAATTTTCGGGATAGAGACGCTATCCTGCAAACCTCCAGACTGCATGGACTGGTCAAGCTTGACAATATGGAGGTTAATTTCTATCCTGATTTCACCCCAGCGGTCCAGAAGCAGAGACTGAGCTTCCTAGGTGTCAAACGCCGTCTTCGGGACCTGAACCTCAAATATGCCATGCTTTTCCCGGCCAAGTTGCGTGTGGAGGTGGATGGTCGCACGCATTTCTTTGATCGTCCCGAGGCGGCCGGGGACTGGCTGGATACTCTACCCGGGGATCGTGATCGGGGGGGCGGGGGGGGGGGGCGGCGGGGGGAGACGGCACGCTGGATCAGGACTGAGGGTCTAATAATGGGCCTCACTCTGGACGAAAATGATGCCACTTTTAATTCTGCGTCAGTTTTTTGTAAGTTCCCCTCCTATGGAGGTTGTGTTGGGTCTCTTGGGGGTTCTCCCTCCTCCTCTAGGGGGTTTAGTTAGTCCAACTACATATGGGGCGACAGGCACACTGCACGTTGGGGGGGCTGTTTGGGCTCATGCAGGGGTGCAGGGAGGGGGGAGTTCTGTTGGGGTGGGTGGGTAGGGATGGGGTGTTGTTTGTTTTTATCACAAGGCAAACGTATTATTGTGTTGATTTTAAAGTGCTCTCCGGGGTACGAATGATGGCTTTTGTATATGATGGGGGGTAGGGAACTAACTTTGTTATCCTGGAATGTGAATGGACTGGGGGACAGGATCAAACGGGGTGTGGTCCTGCAGTTTCTGAAGCGAATCTCGCCTGATGTAGTCTTTCTGCAGGAGACACACCTCATTGGTAACTCCTTCTGCGCCATGAATCGGCGTGGCTATCGCCTAGTGGCTCACTCGGGCTTTACGTCCGGCTCACGGGGTGTGGGCATCATGGTGAAGAACTCGCTCCCGTTGGAGATTGATGAGGTGCTCCACGATGAAAGGGGACGTTATACGGTCTTGGTGGGAAGACTGGAGGCCAAAGTGGTTGTCTTTGTGTCAATATACATCCCACCGGGGCTGCAGTCGACAACCTTTGCGGACCTTGGGCGCCTTCTCCTTGGCCTTCCGGGGGGGCTTTTGGTTGTGGGGGGGGATTTCAATGCGGTGGTATCTGGATCTTTGGGTCGTCACCCCCCTAGGGACCTCCCACGGGCACAGGCGTGGCTACCCGGCCTCTTAGATACATTTGGATTAGTGGACTGCTGGCGTTTAAAACACCCCGCGCAGCTGCAGTATACTTTCCACTCGGGAGCCCATGGTAGTCTCTCACGACTAGACTATGTCCTTGTCCCGGCGGCCTATGTTGGGAGGGTGGGAGAGGTACGCCATTTGCCACGGGGTATTTCGGACCACTCCCCGCTCCTACTGCACTTTGATGTCTTTCCGAGGGGTGAGGGTAGGGTGGTCCCAATCAATCCTTGGTACCTGCGCGACCCCTCCATTCGCGCTGCATTGATTAAATCCCTTCAGCGATATTTTGATGAGAATGTGGGGTCTGTGCCTTCGGCCATACCGCTATGGGAGGCCTTCAAGACAGTACTCCGAGGGGAGGCCCTATCCCTTATTTCCCATGCCCGGAGGAGGTGACCCGGATGGAGGCTGAAATAGCCGAGTTGGAGGGGAATTTAGAAGGTGGGGTGACGGATGCTGCATTACATGTCCTCCAACTCAAGCAGGCGGCCTACAGGGCCCTCGTCACGGAGGCGGCCAGGGGCCTCAGTAGAGAGCAACAGGGGCGTCTGTATGATGTGGGTGATAAGGCTGGTAAACTTATAGCGTGGTTGGACAAAAAAGAGAGAGCGAATCGTGTGGTCCCGCTGATTGAGAAAACGGATGGTGTGTGTGTGACTGAGCCAGAAGAAATTGTCTCCTGCTTCGCGGATTATTTCCATGGGGTGTATTCCCCGGTGTCTCCCTGCTCGGAAGAGGATTCCCTTGCCCTGCTCAGTGATATCGCGCTGCCCTCCCTTTCCGGGGAGGACAGGGTGTCGTTGGACGCCGCTCCCACCTCCGACGAGATCGCCCTCGCTATACGCTCGGTCGCTTCCGGCAAGGCCATGGGTCCGAATGGTCTCCCTATCGAGTTGTATAAGCTACGACCGGATACGCTGGCACCCCACCTCCGGGCTATGTTCCTGGCGGCACACTCGGTGGGCTCCCTCCCGCCGGACCAGCGTCTGGCTACAATCGTGGTCATCCACAAGGAGGGGAGACCTCGGGACCGGGTTACATCCTATCGGCCCATTTCGCTGCTGAATGCGGAGCCCAAGATTCTCGCTAAGGTACTGGCCAATCGGCTGGTCGGCGTGGTGGGCGATTTGGTTCATCAGGACCAGTCTGGCTTTATTCCTCATCGCAACACAGCCCTTAATCTGCGGCGTTTGCACGGGGTGCTCGCATGTGCCCCGTTTATACGGGAGCCGGCCATTTTGGCGTCCTTAGACGCCACCATGGCGTTTGACACGCTTGAATGGCCATATATCTGGGCGATGCTTGCGAAGTTTGGATTTGGCCCAGGGTTCATCAGTTGGGTCAAATTACTATATTCGGGCCCATTGGCGCAGGTGGCGGTGAACGGAAGAGTATCGGCTCCGTTTGAGCTGGGCCGGGGCACTCGACAGGGCTGCCCCTTATCGCCGCTCCTCTTCGCACTTGCCTTGGAGCCCCTGGCGGAGTGGCTGCGGTGGGAGCCTTCCATCCGTGGTCTCCGCTGGACCCCCAAGTATGAGGACCGCGTATCCCTATACGCTGATGACATCCTCTTGTACCTAGCTTCCCCACGTAAATCACTCATAGTACTAGTTGATGTTTTGCATTCATTCGGTCGTAACTCCGGTCTGGTCATCAACTGGGCTAAATCGTGTGTGTATGTTCTCTCTGGGGAGGCTCCTATCCTCCCGCGGGGCTGTCCGATCCAGGTCGCCCCGCAGGGATTTAGGTACCTGGGTGTCTTCATTACTCTGGACCCGGAGGCTCGGTATGATCGGAACTTGCTTCCCCCCTCCAGCGTCTGAAAGAGGATGTCGCGCGCTGGCGACGTTTGCCGCTTTCGCCGCTCGGCCGTGCGGCATTGTTTAAAATGATGTCGTTGCCGCGTTTCCTATACGCGTTGCAGAACACGATGGACCTCGTCCCAGCGCGCTACTTCCGCGAAGTGGAGAGTTTGCAGCGCCGCCTGTTCTGGGACGGGAGGCCACGTATTGCCCTGGCTAAGCTGACACTCCCCTGGTATGATGGGGGGATTGCCCTCCCGGATATTAAACGGTATTATTGGGCCTCCCAGCTAGCTGCAATTAATCAGGGCCTATATGGGCCAGCCTTAAACCCGGCGTTTGAAATGGATAGGATGCTATTTCCAGGTGGTGACTATAATCGAGCGCTCTACTCTAGCGCGCCCGACTCTCGCCTGACGGGCCCCACGCGTGTCATGGTGCGAGTGTGGCACGCGGCCAATGCTGCAATGGGGTGGAAGGACCGTTTGACCCGGGCGTCACCACTATACGCATCTGAGCGGTTGGGCTCCTTGTGGACCTCGAAGGGCTTTGAGAAGTGGGATTTAATAGGCATCAGCAGAGTGGGGGATCTCTGGACGAAGGGAGGATTTAAAACGTTCGAGATGCTGCAGACGGAATTTCAGTTGCAGAGCAGCGAGTACTTTCGGTACTTGCAGGTCCGGCATGCGCTGGGCTCCGTCTTTCCGGACGTTGCCTCCATCCCGGAGTGCTCCCCCCTGGAGGATAGAGTGCTGGATGGACACGTCCCTGACAGCACGATCTCACTGATCTACAAAAAACTGATCAACGATCGCTCAGACTTGCTGACTGCCCTTCGTGAGGCTTGGGTAGCCGATGGGCTGGAGCTGGACGACGAGGACTGGATCTCCGCGGTGGCCTCCCCGAAAGAGGTGGCCATACCGGCCCGCCTTCGTTTCGTCCAGCTCAAGATACTCCACAGGGTCTATATGACGGGGCCAAAGCTCCTGCGTATGGGCTATGCTGAGGACGGTTTGTGTAAGCGTGGGTGTGGTGCGCTGGGGACTTTTCTGCATATCCTTTGGGAGTGCCCGCAAGTGGAGGGGTTCTGGCGAGGTGTGCATGAGGTGCTGCGAGTGGTCACGCATGTGGCGCTGTTGCCCGAAGCGAGGAGATGCCTGTTGAATGTGTGGGAGCCTACCGATTACTCGGTGCCGCAGACGTGGTGGATGACTCTGGGGTATATGGTTGCCAAGCGTGATATTGCCCAGCTGTGGGGATCCCAGAGCCCCCCGACAGTCTCAGCCTGGAAGGAACATATGGATTGGTGCATGTTTCGGGAAAAGGTGGTGTATGTGGCGAGAGGTAAGCCTGCGACATGGGTGAAAGTGTGGGGCCCCTGGAACGCCTACCGCGGGGGAATCTGTGCTCCACCCCTATTGCCTGATCCGTCGCCGGCCCCGTCCCCTTAGCCAACTCATCCCCCCGGTACCTGGGCATTGGGTGTCCCCAATCCTAGTTCTGATCTCTCCCCCCCCTCTTGAGATTCCTATGGATGGCTAGAATCCCCCCTCTAGGGGAGCACGTGTTGCTATTCCGATTGAGGATTGCCTTGTGGGTTTGTTTGTGTTTGTTGTGCTTTAAATTTAAAATGGAACCGTATAATGGGGTCTGAATAGTGTGGCACGCAACGATGTTATCTCCTGTAAATGCTCAGCCGCAGCACCATGTGTTTTATAAATGTATACCGTATGCTCCTTTTATTGCTAGCGGCCGGCCGGAAGGTTGTAGGCCCATACTTGTATAATTTTTTTGAGTCTTGTAATAAACGGTTTCAAAAAAAAAAAAAAAAAAAAAAAAAAGCACATGCCAGGGGCTCAATTACAATAGCAAACAGCAGCGGCGATGGAGGGCAGCCCTGACGGGTACCTCACTTGATAGGAAAGGGTTCGGACGTCAAACCCCCACTCGGACCCTCGCCGACGGATCAGCATAGAGTATCTTCACCCATCCCAAGGAAAGCAATGGGAATCCCATGCGCTGTAAAATGCGAAACATGTAGTTCCACTCTATGGAATCGACCGCTTTAGCCGCGTCTAGCATGACCACCGCAGCGTGCAAATTGGGGTTGAGAACATGCATCATTGCAAAGATGGTCCGTAGATTATGAGACGTGGATAGCTCCGGGATAAATCCCGATTGGTCCGGTAAGACCAAGCATGGCATCAATATCCGGAGTTTAGTGGCCAGGATCTTAGCAAGTATTTTAGCGTCAATGTTGATCAGAGATAAGGGCTGGTAGGGTTCACATGCGTTTGTCTTTCTTTAAAAGTGTGATAATTAGAACCTGTCTAAGGGAGGGAGGCAAAGCCCCAGCCTCATGCGCCTCAGCATACATCTCCAATAGGTATGGAGTGAGGAGATCTGTATAGGCTTTATAGAATTCTACGGTGAGACCATCTGGCCCTGGTGCTTTTGCATTCGGTAGGGCATAAATTGCTGCTTTTATGTCCAATTCATCTATGGGTTGACTCAGGTATTCCCAATGACCATCTGCCAACCACACACAGGCAATGTCATCCAGATACTTCTCTACTGCGGAGTGTGGGCCCGCCCCCTGAGAGGTATACATATTGGCATAGTAACCTCTGAACTGTTCCACTATTTCCAAAGAAGCATAGCGTTCCCCTCCCTGAGAGTCAATTATTTTATCAATATCATGGTCTTCCCGTGCTTTGATTTTCTCAGCTAGATAACGGCCTGGTCTGGCACCCTCACCGTATTTCCTAGCCACGTGTCGACGTGAAATATAGCGAATTTTCGATTCCACAGCTGTGTCATATTCCAGAACCAATGCATGGATGCGTGACAGTGTGTCAGAGGTTGGGTTATCTGTGTAAGCTCTCTCTAGGGTTTTTAGTGTTGTCTCTATCTTGGTGAGTTGGGTTTTGATATCTTTCAGAATACCGGCAGTGGTGCTAATACAGACTCCCCGGATCGTCACCTTAAAGGCCTTCCAAAGTGTGGCAGCACTGTCCACCGTGCCTTTATTATCCAAAAAGTAGAGTTCTCTTGCTTTGCAAATTGTATTATTATACAGGGGGCCAGTAGCGCCTCCGAACGGAAATGCCATGTGAATGGGCGATGAGTCATAGTAGGGATATGTAGAGCAAGTTGCACTGGATTGTGATCAGATAGAGTACGTGGGTAGGTAGCGACATCAGTCACCCACTCAGCAGCACCCTCACTGAGAAGCCAGTAATCTAACCTAGACCAGCTATTATGTGAAAGTTTACATAAACACTTAGCCAATAAATACGTATTTCACCATATCTGCAAAAACAAAGGAGCTCCCTCGAGATAGTCCCCATTAGGAAAACATCATGATTGTTAAGAAGACAAATCTAGGTGTCAATCTTTGGAGTAAAAACTTGCTAATGGTCACTCCTCTTTTAATGGCCTAGGAATGCCCTGGTCTCCATCAGGCGTGTGTCGAACATGGAGTCAGTGCAATGTCATTAAATAAGGTGATAAACACCAACTTCATTTTATTTAGGAACCCACATCTTTCTTCAAATTATGTACTATTATGTGAGTTCAATATTATCATAGTAAAAACGCATATTCTTTCCAGAATTCAGATATCTCAGTATGGCAATACAGTACACTTGCAGGGATAGATCAAAGTCCCTTTTATTACAGAAAAAATTAATCTAAAATATTGTTCATGCTGCGCAACAAATCAGACAAGCAACCTCCATGTATGTCCATGTGAAAGATGCTTATCATGCCACTAAACCATACTGGAGGTCAACCCCTCGAGAGCTAAAATGAGCAGTCAGTTCAACTTCAAATACAGAGAGTCTCCCTGCCTGTATCTGTACAGCATTCAGTGTGGTGTCCAGTCAAAAACTTCCAGCAGATTGGTATACAACATGTTTGAACACCTTATACCCCATCACTCTCTTCCTCAAGTCTGGTGGTGGTGTTACAATTCACGGCCGCCATCTTACAAAGACAAATACTGATTTTATCTGTTTTGCAGGCCAGAAGAAGTTCCAGGAATTGGAATTAAATGTGTTGGCTGTTGAGGCTCCATGTATTTCAGTATAGGTATGAGTCTGGTGAAGGCGTGGGCTTCTCACTGTTTCGGAGCATGTTCGGTGCTCTGACCCAAAACAATTGGGATTTCAACTGAAACACCAAAATATCTTACTTCTTTCCCCACACAGCAGCTCAACTTCATTGGGGCAGTGTTGAACATGACTTGTTTGAAGGCTTTTCCTCTTTTTAAGAGGATTTTAGGTATTCAGGTTTTTAAATTAGACTCTAATTCTCTTTCTGCAAGCCCCACATCTGTTACATCTGGGTTCAGGTATCCTGTTGGTGCCGCATGCCTGATGGCAGATTAGGGCCTTCAGTGGTGCCTGAGCACTGTGGGTCCTCTATGCTTTCAGTCCACTGCAGCTTCAGGCCACTGCTGCTACTCATAGTTTGACAGGAACACGTCAGAGGAACACCTGCACATCAATGTGCTTGAGTTGCAAGCGCAGTGCCTTGGCCTGAAGGCATTTCTCCCTTTTATTTCAGAGAGCACAATTTAAGTCCGGTCACACAACACAAGTACTGTTCATTACCTCAACAGACAGGGTGATGTGGGGTTTTGGACCCTGTGTTGGAAGGCCTTATACCTCCTGGTGGTTGCCGCTGCAGTACAGTCTGTTCCAAGTAGCAACACACCTTTGAGATATCTTTATTGTGAGGTTAGATGCACTGAGTCACTCTCACTAAGTAGCAGAATTGACTTTCTCCATCCCTAGATCTTTGACCTGCTCCTGAACAGAAACTGTTATCGATTTTGTGCCACGTCCTTTCCTGAGTTCGCTTCCATGGGGTGAGGGATCTTCACAGGCGACTGGTCTCAGAGTTTGCTTTATGGGTGTTTAGACAGAACATTCAAAACAGAATAACAGTGTGGGATAAAAAATAGTGTCAAGAATATCGCAGACCTTTCATAATTCTAGGCTGCGCCTGGCCTTCACGGACTGTCAGCGTGCTCCTTGCAATGGTGACTTGGGTATGACCAATTTATATCGCTGTTATGTTGCATCACAGCTTCAGGTGATAAACGACTGGTTCAGTGGGGGATGATCGAGTCCAGCATACGGGGTGGAACTGACTTTGCTGAGATTTAGCCATGCTATGGTCATGCTATGTGGTGCCTGTGTTTTCACCACCTAGCCGAAGGTCACCTGGGCTATTTTCCTTGGGTGGCAAGCCGCACTTCGCTACAATGGGTGGAATTCGAAACTTACCCAACAGACTCCCTTATCGCAGGGTACATGGTTGAGTGAAACGGCTGCTGTAGAGGGCTTCTCCCATTGGGACACAGTTGGCATCTTGCAACTGGCCAACGCCTATTCCAGTACTCAATTATGCTCCTTTCAGGAACTTCAGCCCACAGATGCGTTATCATCAATGCAGCTCCACAAATATCTTCAACTGTGGCATGCTTTGTGAACCCACATTTCGAATGACATGCCTCTCCCTGAAACGCCGTCGACAACCCTCAGCAAAGAACTTTGGCTTTTCTGTGGTCACTTATAAATTTGTTTGTACTTGATTGTATATAATTATATATTCACTTGACCACATTGTCATTATTATTTCATCGCCGTTCACGCTGTCTTCACTTATTGTGTTCACTGCGCCTTTCACTATCACTAGCGCGCTCAGTGCTCACTTATGTGTTTTGGTCATTTGTAACTTTATTGTACCGTAGTGCTGTTATAACTACCTACAATATATACCCTTTTCTTAAAATCCTTTGTGGTCTCCCTTCCTTTCCCCCGTGATTTCATTATTGTTGTGAAACTTGCCTTTCTAATGATATCCAGTTGAGACATTGTTGTTTTGTTAAAAATAAATCTCCCTGAATTTAGTCCCTTGGAGGCTAAGATCCTTATGGGTGCTTTGTGCAAGGATGGTGTGTCTCAGATATACACCATGCTGATTATTAATGCCCCTGCCAAATGCGAGCATCTCTGAACATAGTGGGAGAAATGGGTGGGAACGCGGGAGGAAGAGGATTGACAAGATGCAGTGATGGCCCCCAGGCCATCACAATCTCCTCTAGACGTCATTTGGTGCAAACGTACTACTTCTATTGTGCGTACCTTACTCCTGACCAATTATGTAACTCGGGTCTCCTCCCAAGCCCTGCATGTTTTCGCTGTTCACATGCCCCTGCGGACTTCTACCACATGGTTTGGACCTGCCCTGTAGTGATACGGTACTGGACTGGTGTAGTTGCGGAACTGTCCGCTTGATTGGGATGGGAGGTTAAGCCATCACCAAAGGTGTTGCTTTTGGGCATCTTTGAGGACGCAGGGGGCTCATGGGCTGACAGGGCGCTCTTAAGGACAGCTACTATGGTGGCCAAGTGAGACATACCTGCCCTCTGGAGGAGGGCCACTGGGCTACCGACACTACCTCAGTGACGCTGTGGAGTGAACTGGTGTGCCCTGCAGGAGAAACCGGTCTACGAGGCAAGCGGATGCCCTTCCAAGCATGCCCAGATTTGGGGTCAATGGTGGGAGCATTTTTAGATGGGTCCACCAGTGTAACTGTAATTGTAGGACAAACGTTTATTTCCTCTGCTCGTTCCATTGTGGATTTGCTGCCGTATCTATACTCCGAATGTTATGTACTGCTATTGCTCTAGGAGTAATGATAATGATGTGACTAATTCTGTATTAAAACCAATGAAAATTGTTTATAAAAAAAGAAAGAATATCAAGGACAACAATATTGTGAATATAAGTTTCTATAGGTAAGCAAAGTTTTACCTTATATAGCTCCACATATATGTACCTTGATTTATATCATCTAAGCCATGACCTGAGACTTGACTGGCCAGGTTGCTTAGGTCTCCCTCCTTCTCCCAAAACTGCTATCGAAATCCTTGGTATATGGTTAAATAAATCGCTCAAACTTGATCTTCAATCTGTGAAATTAGCAGCCACCTGCTATAGTCTGTTGCGGATACCTCGGAAGATTCTTCATTTTAATGCTAGTAGGCTGATAGTCCAGGCTCTCATTCTTGACACACTTGTGAAGGAGTGACCGAAGTTAGGTCCCTCCCTCGAGACAGTAGGAGATTCTCCATACTTAGTCTCAAAACCCAGACTACCTGGGTTCCTTTTAAAACCTGAGGTAGCAATCACCTGCCATAGGTTTTTATCCCAGGAAGGGCAATCCCCTCATTAAAGTACAGTGCAGGATCTGCCTTACCAGTTTTATCCCTTTATTCACACCCCACCACTTCACGTCACAAATCACCTCACCCGCACTCATCATACGACAGCCTCTAAAAAGATCTCCACCAAAGTGACCCTTCGGAGGACACGTAGGGCATTGCAGCGCCGGCCCGACGAGGAGCACTGCCCTATGATGAAGAATGACATCCTCTAGGGGATATGTGAGGGCAACATAAACAGTCCTGCTGACTGTCCCCATCCAATACTCTGGCTCAGGCACTCTTCACCTCCTGAGAGACCGTACCTCCCTTTATCTCAGGAACATTAGCCCTTTGTTGATTTTTTAGGTCTCGCCTAGGTAGTGCGCATGCGCTGTTCTAGGAGGGCATTTAGCCATCTGTCTGCTCCTTTTCAAGACACTCGTGCTTGTGCTGGCATCCACCTTGCGGGAGCGAGCAGCGGCACACGTGGTAATTGAAAACATGGCTCTCGCACCGCCGCTGCTGCTCGTTCCCGCAAGGCGGATGACAGCACAGGCAAGAGTGCATTTGCTTGCTCTTTCGCAGCCTCGGGGCTGTGCCACGCTCTCTCATGCTTGTTTATTATTTTCATGTGCCACCTAGAACTTCTTTCGAGAGTCCACTTTTCATTATTTTTTGGGATGTGGCGCCAAGCAGTTCCAGCGCAGCACACCGTGCTTTCAATGCTCTTGCAGCACCCGTTTCATGAGTGCTGCTCTTTTTATTTTCAGTACAAGGCTCTTTTCAAAACAACCTCGCCTTCTTTTTCAGCCGACGGCTTGTTGTATCTAATATTCGGCCTCTTTCTGCTCTCCCATGTTCCCCCTTCGAGATCCTCCTCTCCATCTGCATTCTGCCAGCACTCTTCTACCCAATAGTCATCCACCACCACCACCACCACCACATCCACCACCAAGTCCACCACCATGTCCACCACATCCATGACGTCCACCACCACATCCACCACCACCACCACCCTCCACCATGTCCACCACCACATCCACCACCACGTCCACCTCGTCCATCACCACCACGTCCACCACCATCACGTCCGCCACCACCACGTTCACCACCACCACCACATCCACCACCACGTCCACCACCCCGTCCACCACCAACACATCCACCACCACCACCACGTCCACCACCACCACCACCACATCCACCACCACATCCACCACCACCACCACCTGTGACAGGTAACGTGTCACTGGAGGGCAGGGGTAATAGGAGTGTCAACCCCTGCTGTACACAGGACATTTAAGGATGCATTGGGTGCGAGAAGACGGTAATAGGGGCTAGAAGTATTACACCAGACCCAAGATACATTTTGAAGAGGCGCAATGTCACAGGGGCTCCTGTAAAAGCACTCGCAGCATCTCTACCTCACAGTGGCATACCTGCATGAGCCACTCACTCAAAACAAGCATTGGCATAGCCAATAGGTCTCGCCTTTGGGACCTTAAAAGTGTTTAGCCATGCAACACTTGATGTTGTTGCACCAAGGATATTGTGCTGGATAACTAAACACATATAAGGTCCCAAAGGCGAGACCTATTGGCTATGCCAATGCTTGTTTTTTCTTCTCATTCTCCTGCCAGGACTATAGTAATTCCCTCTACTCTGGCGCCCCGAAGGCCCCACCAAAGAAACTACATGTGGTACAGAATAGTGCTGCGCGGCTGTACAATTTACCATGGAGCCAATTTGCTAAAGAAGCCCTGGCTGCCGGTGGGCAAGAAGATCAAGTTTAAATCTCTCTGCATTGCCCACAGGATGCTGTGAGGCAATGGGCCTCCAATATCACGCTCCTTACTCTCCTTTTATTTCCCCCGCAGAACTCTGCGTTCCTCCAATGCTTATCTGGCCAAAGTACCTTTAGTTAAAAGGGAAGGAGATGGGTGGCTATTTTTCTCATACAATGTAGCCAGACTATGGCTAGGCTATTACCATTTTGAAAACAACTTAAGACATTGGTATTCCGGAACGTTACTCCTTAATAACGAACCTAAGTATCACTTTTATGTTTCTGTGCTGCAATTTCAGCACTGGGATGTCTATGGGTAGCTACAGGCTCTATAAGTGCTTAATAATATCCTTATACGATGTAGTGACGTTTTCGGTAACCGTAGGTTTCTTGTTGTGTCTCCAGCTTAATGGTAGTAGGTCCATTTTGGCTAACATATTTACACCTTACACAGTGGTTGCAGTTATTGCATCACCTTTTAGTAATTTAGTATGTCCTTATGTGCCCTCTCTAATTCCATCCCAACATTTATTTTGATTTGTATTTAATAAAATAATTTAGCTTCTATTCAGGCGTACTTTTGGAACTGTTTTTCTAAATTGCCAAGCTCAAACTAAACGCACTAACTCCTACTAACTCGTTAACGGCAAAAACGTAACACAAACCTTGTCACTGAGACAGAGGCTGGAATGACGAACCGAAGTTCAACTTCTGTGGAGCACACTGCATGTGTCCGAGTGCCTGACTGAGACTTTCTCTCTCGCGTCTGACCCCGCTTCTGTCTGGCAATCTGCATACCATCTGCAGGGAAACTGTTGGAACTGGTCACCAAGGCACTCGAAATACCTGCCCTCAGGAGGGCTCTGGGAGACATGCGAAAGGTCACTTAATTAGACCGAACTCCGGCTCACAGGGGCCCGCTCGAGGCCGCCTCGCCGCGTCCCTGTCCATCGCGCGCCACCCGGAGCAGAAAAGTCGAAGAAGGACTGAAGTTGTTTATCCAAAAGATGTGCAAGTATGCGACGACGGGCAGAGGCGGCGCTCCGAGCGGAATGCCACGAAGGGCTGGCGCTCCATGCCTGCCTCTGCCGAGGCAAGGCCACAGTAATTAAATCTAATGAAATGTAAGTATTGTAGTCGCTCTTGCGGTAGCCAGCTGCGAGCCTAATTGGTAATACCACTGAAATCACAGTCATTATTGCCTTTTACCGCCAAACTGAAATGAAACCAAAAAAACCTCAAGGCGCGTTAACTCTTTGTTGTATGAACTGTGGGGAAGTGGAACTTGGCCTGCAGCTGGGGAAATACCGTTCTGAAGGGTGTTTTAGTTGTGTGTATTTTACAAATATTGCCAACGGACTTTCATTTGATTGTTGTATTTTTTGGAGTCATCACACCATGAGCGATTTTATCATTTCCAGTGGTTGCTCTCAGTGGTATAAGATAGTGCCAAAGTGGGATGGGGTAGAGGAAAGCTGGAGAGGCCCCATGTGTTTTTTGTTTTAATTAAATGGAAGCTAAACAAAGTAGCGCCCAGAACTTGTCTCCCGCGTCAAGGATTTTCAACATTCCTTGCGATTCCTGTCTCCTGTTTTTTTTTTGCCAAGGGCCATATTTATTTGGACAAAAGAAGATGCAGCCAGCTTAACACCATCAGGCATTTAATGGCCTGGTACAGATGTTTTCCGTGTTTCATATAAATAAACACTGCACTCTCCAAAATGGCAGCAGCCATCCAGCATGTTTGCTGCTCCTTTCCGTGCTCTTGTGCCTCCCTTTACTTGTTGTAAAATGTTTGTGCGAGAGATTATTCTTCGCCTTGCTTTGTTTTATTTATTTTTTGTGTTATGGCCTGACAGCTGAAGATGCTTTTAAGGCCTTCTAGCCACTTAGAGGAAAGCTCTCCAGGCCGGGCGCGGTAGTGGTGCAGGCAGATCCTATCTATCACTGGGAACCACTCGCCCTGGAAGGGGGTGGCTTGGCGGGGAGCTGCATAGCCAGTTTACATTTGTCACCAGTGACTAGCTTTTAAAAAATGTATTAGCGGCGCATGGCGGTAAGCAATATCCAGCTGCAGGGGATTACTGCTCTAAGTGGGTCGGGGGACTTGGAATGCATCCAGGCCTATCTGGGGATTTGCGTCCCTCGACATTAACTTTACCATTACCAGCAGTTCTAGGATTATGAGCAGAGCGGTGGTGTCACCTGCTCTGAACTTTGGAGGAACTCTCCGCGACCATTTAATAGGAAACTGGCTGCAAGACACGCTGAAAAGGCCAGTTTTTCAGGTGGGGCACTTCCTGCAGTAACCGAGGGCCCCAGCCGAACTACAGGCGGGAAATCCTAAGGGAATAGCCGAGCTGTGGCCGAGCACTGACAGACTGTGAGTTACTTGTACTTCTCTTTGAGCACGTCCCAATCAGAAGGCTTGCAGCACTACAAACACCTCCAGAAAATGGCTTTTCCGCCCTTGGACATTTTTGTGGGTAGCTCGCAATTCACTGCCATGTGGAGGAAATTGCTTAGGTGGCTGGAGCTGCAGAATTGAACAAAAGAGCTTTTAGAGTTGAACTTTTCATGTGTGCGCTGCTTCCTCAAGAGGCCCCCTCTGCATAATATCAGATCTGGCGTGCTTTCTTGGGTGGCAATTGTGCACTCTGTAGCCCACCTTCCTATAGTGCTTGGCTTGTTTCACCTTGGTGTGTTCATACTCGCCTTCTCGTTGTCTAGTCGTTGTACCTATTGACATCAACTTTTGTTGTGCGCTGGAGGGCATGATTTGACATCGTGTTAAGAACTACTAGGCAAAATGTATTGGTCCAGTTTGGAAAAGTAGGATTAACAAAATGGGACTGTACTAAGTAAAGCAATTTGCTCTGGCCCTTTCGAAATATGTTTGCTACTTAATAACATAGTAAAAAGTAATCCGAAGGCCAGATAGTTTTGTAGTCGCTTAGCTGAAACAGGATACTGGTCCCATCTAAGACGTTATTTGGCTTTGCTTAATTGCACATAATTTAGGCAAAATTACGTGAAACAAAATCCAGCATTTTGCCTATATTTTAGCGTGGAATACAGGTGCTCCAAACAGCAACGGCTCACTTTCGGGTGGTTTGCGTTTTTCCTGTGCTAACATTTATTTATTTATCAATTTATACCGCGCTAGAATCGACTCTTACATAAGAGTATCTCTGCGCACAGAAAAAGACAGAAGAAGAGAAGTTGGCAGCTACAGGTGACGGGAGAAAAGAAGGCACACCGCATATACAGCGAGTTTCCAGCTAGCATAGTGAGAAATTACTAAAAAAATAAAAATGTTTTGAGTTTTTTTCTAAAACTCAAGAATTCGGAACAATGCCTTAACTCATAAGGAAGATTGTTCCATAGGGTCGGGCCTGCCACAGATAGAGCTTTCCCTCCTTGCCTACTCTTCTTAATGATTGGTACTTTAAGGTGAAGTTTACTGCTAGATCTGAGGAGTCGAGTAGGAATGTAAGGGATGAATTTATCTTTCCAACCAGGAGGACCAGTGCCATATATGGTTCTATGAATAAGACAGCATGTCTTGAACTTGATCCTTTTATAGACTGGGAGCCAATGTAGTTTGTCGAGAAGAGGTTTAGAAGGGGTTCTTGGGGGGGCATTCATCACCAGTCTTGCCGCAGTGTTTTGTATTACTTGGAGTTTAGCTAGGACTCCCTGATTGGCCGATAGCAGGAGTCCGTTGCAATAGTCCAAGCGACTCAGCACTAGAGCCTGAACCAGAGTTTTTCTGATGGAATCAGGCAGTAGTGGAAACACTTTACGTAAGAGCCCAATAGCATGAAAGCATTGGCCAAAGACCCAGTTGCCATGTTGCTTGTAGGTAAGTTCACGGTCGAGACGAACCCCTAGATTTTTTACGACCGTTTTGGGTTCAGGTACTTGTCCCAGTTCACTTGGCCACCACTCTGAGGTCCACAGATTTCTAACCTCCCCAAAGAGCATTACTTCAGTCTTGCTTACGTTGCATTGGAGATAGTTCGCTTTCATCCAATTTGCAACAGCTTTCATGCCGTTTGAGAAGGTCTCCCTCACTTCGTCGGTCAGATGCTTGAAAGGGAAAATAAGCTGCGTGTTGTCAGCGTACGAGACAGGTACAAACCCGAATTCTCTCAGTATATTGGCCAGGGGTGCCACGTAGATGTTAAACAAAGTGGGGCTTAGACAAGAGCCCTGTGGCACCCCCTTGGTGATCTGGGTTTCTGTCGACCTAAATGTGCCCATGCTGACAGTTTGGGTGCGGTCAGACAGAAAACTCTTTAGCCAAGTTAACGCTGTGCTTTCTATTCCAATTGCGGTCAGACGTTCGATTAAGATGGTATGTGATATAGTATCGAACGCCGCCGATAAGTCCAACAGTACCAGGATCGCAGAATACCCTCGATCCTGGTACATGTGAAGGTCATCTGTCACCGACAGCAGAGCAGATTCAGTACTGTGTCGGGGTCTAAAACCGAACTGAGAACTGTCAAGCTTGCCATGTAGTTCTAGGTACTGAGAAAGTTGCTTATTGACATGCTTCTCTATGACCTTCCCTAAAAAAGGGAGTAGCGAGATAGGCCTCAGATTGGATAAATCAGTCCAAGGAATGGAGGAGTTTTTTCTAATAGGCCTTACCAGTGCTTTTTTCCATTCCTTAGGAACTTGCCCATTGGTTAGAGAGAGGTTGATGAGGCTTTGAATCTGAGGACTCAAGCTTTTTCCTACAATCGGAAAAATTCTTGCTGGAATAATATCAGAAGGGCTTCCGCTTTTAATCTGCCCCAAATAACCTTCTGTCTCACTCAAGGAGATAGAGGAAAACGATTGTAGGTTTGTATCTGCTATCTCTTTATCCAATTCTATAGGTGATAAAGTATCATCTATAATGGGTGGCTGAGAGTTTAGGATATTATCGTGAATCTTGTTTATTTTGTCATTGAAGAACTGTGCTACTTCATTGCAGAGTTGTTGTGAAGCCAATTCCAAAGATTCACAAGCTGCTGGTTTCACAAATGTTTGTAAAGTTTGGTATAGTATTCTAGAAGAATTTCCTGCAGCTAGGAGAAGGGCCTGTAAGTGGGATTTCCGGGCACTGCGAATTTCCTTGTGGTATTTAGAGAGGGCTGCCCAAAAATGCTTTTTATCCGTATTATCCTGGGTAGATCTCCACACCCTTTCTAATTTTCTTACTTGCTGTTTGAGAGCTCTCAGATGTTCTGTAAACCATACCTCTTGTTTCCGGGCTCGGCAGGGTTTATAGGTTTTTATAGGAGCAATCTTATTTACCACCTGGAGTATCGTCTGATTATAGAAATCTAATGCTATATCAACGTTCTCTCCAAGTGGGGTGGGGTATCTAGCAAAGGATTCTTCAAATGTTTCTGGAGTAATCTTGTGCCATGGTCTACGCCTAATAGGGAGGGCTAGTGCCTGGGTGGAGGCTTTACCCGAGTATGAGGAAGAAAATTTCAAAACAAAATGGTCGGTCCAATTAACCTGGGTAGAGGAATCAAATAGCAGGGTATTAGGTTTATTTGAAAAAATAAGATCCAAAGTATGCCCTGCCAAGTGGGTAGGACCAGTATTTATTAAAATTAGACCCAGCACGGACATATCAGTTAAAAATGATTGTGCCTCAACATTGTCCTTGAGGTCACAATGCATATTAAAATCACCTAATAATAAGAACTCATTATCAGGGTCGATATGCCTAGCCAGTACCTCCAGCAACAAGATATTGAAGTTGGTATAGGGTCCAGGGGGACGATAAACCAGTGCCCCTTTATAACCGATATTCTTTGAGAAATTAATTTTAAAAACCAGAATTTCTAAATCTGGGTTACTTATTTCTTCTAGAATGGTTACTGATAGATTATTTTTGTACACAATGGCAATGCCTCCTCCAATTTTGGTAGGCCGATCGAGCCTGGCTATTTTATAGCCCTCTGGAATCCCTAGTGTGATAGCAGGGACAGAGTGTGGTTTTAACCATGTCTCTGTCAAATAACAGAGTTCAGGCTGCGAGGAAGCTATCATATCCCACACTTCACTGTAGTGTTTAGATAATGATCTAATGTTACATAGGAGTTGACGACTCTTATGCGAATCATCTAGGAAGGTGATCACAGGGGGTACTTCAAGTGGGGTGATTTGCAAACAATCAGCAGAAGTTTGATATTTACAATTCCCACATGAGAAGGGACCCTCCAAAATACACCTTTCTTCCCTCATGCAATCCTGAAGTGCCGGCTTACGAATACACAACAGCTCTTCTGAGGAATATTTTACCAGGGGTTTCAAACCAGTCATCAGTTTGGTAGCGTTCATGGCCAACTCCTCTAGCCCCTAGCCGCGTCCAGTCGCGGACGGGCGCAGACGGGCTTCTCTTTGGCTTGTCTTAGGCGCGTTCTTAGGCACACCCCTGCGCGCAACCGCTGCGCGCTTGGAGTGACGAGCACCCTTTATCGTCTTGCGAGGGCGAAGCTAGAGCGCTAACCACCCCTAACCCGGAAGTAACAGGGTCTGCCTGTCCGCCCTCCGCTCAACGGTGATAGCCACCGAGTCGGACCGAGGCGTGCAGGCTGTCAGCTGACCCAAACTTTCTATCAGCACATTGTGCTAAGAAATGGCATAACGGAGTAATTTGAAGAATTTTGCGTATCACACATAACATGGATTCACAAAGTTAGTTGAGATTACACTTGTGTAATGGAAATTTTGCCCAGGCCTAGAACTGATGTCCCTCTCAAGGTCCAATACAGCCACATAGTCTCTTTGGTGCTCAACAGCCTTCTCCCATCTCTGTAGGACACATTTACCCCTTTCACTGTTTGGCTAAGCCAGGCCCAAAGCCCACATTACCAAAGCTGCCTTGTATCATGCGTAGAGTGAAAGTGATGTTTGCTGCAATTGATTGGCAGATACCCCCTATACACATTAGGAGATCCCGCTCAGGTTCTTTAATAAGGACTGCACGCTATATGAGGACTTTGCTGGAGTCATCCAATTTGAATATGTGGAAGTGCAAAATTTACATATTTTACTTTCCATATTGAGTCATGCATCTTATACCAATAAAGGATTTTGAAACCTTCTGGTGGTTTGATAGTTGGTGAAGGTGACATATTTGCAAGAGAATGGTTGTTTTGCTGTTATTTCTTTTGTGCTGCATTTAAATGTGAACAGAGCAACTGTTGGCTTGATTTCAGACTGTCCACACTTAAATTCGAGGGTGATGTAGTGTTAGACTACATAGGCCCTAAATGAACGGCCTGGTTTCAGACTGTGCACACTCAAATTCGAGGCTAATGCAGTGTTAGGCTACACAGGCCCCAATGATTAGCCTGTAAATCCAGATTCGACTAGTAACTGTATTTAATGGCCAGATCAGCATTAAAAGCAATGCAGTAAAATCACTGTAAAATAGAACACCTCACACAAGAAGATACAAGTCTATTATGCGTTTAATTAAAAAAAATAGCAAGCAGCTAAGCAAAAATGAAGGACACTTGTCAATTCAATGAACCGGATTATCTATTCAAAATCCAGTTGTAGCATGTACTGTTAAATTCTATTCAAATTACACAGGTTTTTATACTCTTTATTCCCTATACGAGTCAATTAGAATATGGACACGTGATACAAACTATTACTTCAATTAAACTAAATGATAAGAGGAAGCCAGGATCGTCTCATGAGAAGAATGTGAGGAGTCCTTTAAACACAGACACTGATACATAAACATACTGCTGACACACTACTTTCTGGAAATCATGCTTTTGATTGCCAACATTGGAAGTGAGGCTACGCTGTAATACAAAGGGCAGAAAATGTGCAAATGTACAACACTAAATACAATTGCTTTTGGCCCTAGGAGAATCCTGAGACATTGTATACCTTTTAAGGCAAATTAACACATACAGAAGCAACATTAAACAGTGGCGGCTGGTGTTCAGGGGCGTGATGGGCGTCGCCCTACCACCCTAGGGGGGAGTAAAAAATGCGAGATGGAACACCGAGCAGCTAGCAATAAATTGTGCTGGCTGCTCGGTGAACAAACATGTAAATCTGGGTTTTGTTTGAGGGGGTGGGGTCGTGGTGGGGGAGGATGGCACTTGGCTCTGTGTATATCTTGGCTCCAAGGGCGAAGATTTCTTCGACCTGGAGCCAGAAAGCAGGACAGTGACGGCACTCTGGTGGGCGCAGTCTGTATAGCACGGCCATAATAGTGTTTTAGTTTGAGCGATATTCACGTAGCCCAGGGAGGAGTCGGAAGACTTACATTCATTTCAATGGCTGGGGGCAGGGCAGTCAGCTTAAACAATGTAGGAGTGGGGGCGTGTCAGTGACCTCTGCTTCTTCCATAAGACCCAGCAATAGTTGGGGTCTGGGGGAGGAGTCCAAATCCAGCATTTTCCGGTGTCTTCCAGACTTGCGCCATGCTGTCCAGTCATGCGGAGGAGCCTGGCGCGAGAACGTTCCATTGGCGAGTTATTTATTTAGTCAATAGTTACACAGTGCGTTATATTGATGAAGAGACCAATGCTGAACACTACACTCAGCGGACAGACTGGTTGTGTTAATGTATTTACATTCTTAAATTGTCTATTCTTTGTCACTGTTCCTCTACCCTTGTGAGAATCTCTTCCGCATCTGCCATGAGGCCGCACTGTTCGGCTTCTTTAAGAACCTTCCCTGCTTTAATGGAGCTTATCCCGTCCTGCCTTGGTGTGCAGGTGCCGGCGGGACGGATTTTAACACCTCTCCTGCGGACATACCTCCTGGCAAGCAAAAATAGTTGCATGGCAGCTAAGTCAATCGGGCAGTCAGACTGTGTAGGGCACACATGTGTGTCAGTCCATTTCCGTGGGTGGCTGTCTAGTGTTTGTGTGGATGCATGTTTGTTTACCTCCGTGTGTTTATGTTTATCGACATACTTGTGTTAGGGGCGTGTGTCTTTCGGCATGTCTGTGTGTGACTACATTTCTGTGTCTGTACGTTTTGGTATGCTTGTGCATCTGTGTATGGGGGAGGGGGATGGATGTGTGTGCCTGAGTTGTTACTGTGTCGATGTGTGCGTATTTGTGGGCAGTATGCAGGGTGTGCATATAAAGTGTGTCCCGGGAAGTACATGCTGTGCACGTGGGATATCACAAGAGGGCTGCTGTAGTGCACACGCTGTGCCTCGAGCAGTGCATGCTGTGTATACGTATGAGGTCTTGGGGTGTGTTGGCTGTATACCTAGTGTCTAGCAGGGTGCATTCTTTGTATACACAGTGTGCATGCATGCAGCCGCGGCCCGTGAAGGGAGTTCCGTGGGGCGGAAAGGCGGGGCGGGGGAGGGGCAGGGTGGGGGGGTTCTAAAAACCGGAATATGGATAATTGCAAGTAAGTAAACAATAAAATAAATAAAACGAATTTCGTAGCGCGGGCAGCATCGCATTTTGCGATGCAGGGCGCGCAACAAAATTAGTTTTATTTATTTTATTGTTTACTTACCTGCAATTATCCATATTCCGGTTTTTAGAACCCCCCACCCTGCCCCTCCCCCGCCCCGCCTTTCCGCCCCACGGAACTCCCTCCACGGGCCGCGGCTGCATGCATGGGCATGGATTGCATAGTATGTGTGTCATGTGGTGCATGCTGTTAGACGGGATGTCTCAGGGTGTTCTTGCTGCGTACAGGCTGTGCGCATGGGAAGCCATGGGCGAGTGCGGGCTGTGCTGTGCACACGGGGGTGGTTATGGGGTCTGTGTACACAGGATGACAGGGCGCGTGCAGGCTGTTTACATTGGTTTTCTCGGGGGGAGGGGGGGTGCATGCTATAGGCACAGGCTGTCTTAGTGCCCTCTGTGTACATGGTGTCTCTGAAGAAAACTCGTGCTTTCGGGCACACTTGGCTCATATATTAACGCTCTCTGGCTCTGATGGAGCAGGCTGTGTGCTGTGGATACAAGGTGTGTCTCTGCGGAGTGAGGGGAAGTGGGTAATATTGGCGGGGTGGGAGATGTCTTCTTTAATTTCCGGAGGATCTACTGTGGTTGGGGAAGTCTCCTAGCAGTGCCTTTGTGTTTTTTTTGTTTTTTATTTATTTTTTGCTGCAGTTTTATGTAGCGTGAACTCGCCCAGAGATGTTGGAGTGCTTTGAATGAGCACCAGTTGCATTGCAAAATAACAGATCCATTTTTAGGTACGAGGAGATTGTGATTTGCCCAGAATCACAAATAGCTTTACAAAGGCCATTTAAACATGTTGCGGATGTGGCTGGAATTAAAGGTGCATGCTTTTTAACAAGGGACAGTATTTTAAAATTGCCCGTACTATTGTTCTGCTTATGTTTTGTGTCTGCTGCCAGCAGTTTACACTCGGTGGTGTCCCTTCTGTGGCAAAGACAGTGATGTCGGCATATCATTGCCCTGGGACAGTAGAGCAGCTGTGGATGCTTTGATGCTCTATGCTCCGGTGTGTTTTTAAGGGTCAGTGAGACACATGTGGAGCACTGAGGAGTCCTGGAATCTGCCAGCTGAAGGTAACAAAATCCAGAGCATATGCTGAGATTGGAGCTTGGCAGTAGGTTTCTTGTGTAGTGCGGTGCTAAAGGGAGACACGTAAGCACTATGAGAAGGCACTGCAACAGATATAGAAGTCACATTTGATGTGCTGGTTAACACCTACTTTGATACCTCCCTGCTGGAAAGGAAACCATGTCAACCCAGACCTATTATTTGAAGTGGATTGTGCCTGTGTGTCTTATAAACATCCTGCTCTCTCTTCAATACCTTTCTCAGGATCGAGGGCTGCCTCAGTCCGGGTCAATCCAGAGAACCGCATTGACGTTGGGGTACATTTTGACATCAGGAGGGTTAGGTTGAGGGCTGAGGAGTCTAGAAAGAAGGCGGTAAGAGGGTGCAGCTTGTGGCAGTTGGTCACAAGAGAGAATCCACACAAAAGTATTTGACCATTGGTAGCAGCTGCCATGGAAGATTAGGCCCATGGAGCTCGCAAAGTTATTACTTGCACTTCTCCCTCCTTCCTGCTTACGCCTCTCTCTTCCTTACACATGTGTTTTCTCCCATCTTCATCTGCCCTTTATATTCCCCTCCTTCTAACACCTCCTCCTCCCTGTACCTGCACATTCTCTTGGCAATATGTACCCTTCACTCCATCCTCTCCTCCCATCTCTCTATTACCGCTCTTAATTTAAAAAAATGTGTGGGTGTGGGGTAACTTCCACATTTTCAGTTGAGCTGGTTTGCTTTGCTCACGCTGACATTAAACCTTGGTTATGTAATATATCAGTCCATGTTAAGAGATACATTTGTAACAAAGCATTGGTATTAAATGCAACAAGTATATGAGGTTGGACTTTTTTCTACACCAGATGTATTTCCTACCATTAGACATTTCTCCAAAAGACTGATACAATATGCAAAAGGATAATGATCCAAAAATGAGGCATTGTTGTGGGAATCTGATGCAGGAATACAGTTTCTCCTGTAATATACCCTTTCTCGAGCTACATCTGAGACTGTTGTGGGAATCTGATGCAGGAATACAGTTTCTCCTGTAATATACCCTTTCTCGAGCTACATCTGAGACTACTGTATAATTTCTGCAGTTCGGAACTGCAGATCCCTGCTGTAATCATGTGTGGGAATACTGCACAACTATTCCCGAGTCACTAAAAATAAGCATCATTTTGTCTACTTATACTTAACTGTCTGGACCCGATTAGATCGGATTGAGTGGATAGACTTCACAAGGCCCATCTTCTCCAACTTAACAGTCAATGAGATGCTAACATAAGAGACTGCTGTTTGGTGGTTATGTCTCTCCACCATTTCACTTGTAGGGTGCAAAGGTGGGGAGTACTCTTCCATCTTCGTTTGAAGCAAACAGGGCTATGGTATGGAAGCGAGAGTTCGCTCATGTGGTTTTACTTATTAAATGGCAGTTGCTTTGGTGGGAAGTAATATAATTCACTCAGTATCTGTGTTGGAAATGTGCCCTTTCTGCAGGGTCACCCCAGATTCTTGCCTTCTATTGCTGAACCCATTGTTTGTTGGCCAAAGTACTGTATGCACTTCACCCCTGCTAAACAGTGGTAAAATCCTTGTGCTCCTCTCTCTAAACACGTCCAAATTGGTATACACCTGATTGGCACATTTAATTTACTTGTAAGTCCCTAGTATATGGTACTACATATACCCGGGGCCTGTAAACTAAATATTACTGGTGGGCTGCAACACTGATTGTGCCAAACACTTCAGTAGCATTCCAAATATGTCTCCAGGCCTGCACCTGCAGCCCAGGTGTACAGTTTAAGTGGTTGTTTCAACATGGCAAAATGCACTTTTTGGCAGGTGTAACCTTCCTTTTTAGCACTTTTAAGTCACCCCCAAGGTAGGCCTTAACCACCCATAGGGCAGGGTGCTAGTATTAAAAAAGTATGACCTGTATGTTTATTCTTTTCACATGTACTTGCAGTGAAACCCCCCTATAAGAGTTTTACACTGTGGAAAGGCTGGCTCTCCCATAGACTAACACTGATTTACACTATTACATTTGATAAGTGTTAAATTCAGTTTGAGAGCAGCTAGGAAAATGTTTCAAGGACTTATTTTAATAGTAAATGTAATAGTTAATTTAAATCCAACTTAATGGTTGAATTTTAATGTACTATTTCGGAAGTTACACTTTTCTAAAGCTGTTTAATTTTTCTTCCTAAAACTAAAAGGCTTTCCTGCTAGTGTCCACATCACCTAAATGCTAATGGCTCCCCAGTTGTGAAATGTACATTGCTCACAGACAGTAGAAAAATTACTCTGGGTGTGGGGGACTTTTCCCTTGTCAGGATGGCCTTGGAGGACCATGTCCAGCCATTTTCTGAGCTTCAAAGGATGTCTACCTTATCACTGGCGGATGAATCCCACAACTAGGCTTGTCTCCCCCTTTATCTCTCTAGTCAGGCTGGCACCAAACCCAGTGGGGTTAGAGGAACTGACCAGAACTGGTTTAAGGATAGGACAAACGCTTGTCCTCCATCTACAGACAATGATGCACAGTTTAGGAAACAGCTTAAAGCTTGGTTCTACCCCCACTAATAATCCCTCTTCACATATACCCCTAGAAGCTCAGGTGCAACCTTTTGGCTCATCCAGTGCTGCGAAGCCTTCAGGTAGCCACGTACTTTAGAAGTGTGCATGGCATGCAGGCTGGCACTGGACGTTAAAGCAGACCCCACAGACCTCTCATTAGAACACTCCTCGACCTGTGAAGTCCTGGAGAAGGACTGCCCTGCTGTCTGAAACCTGGAGGAAGGCTGGACCAGATTGCCTTGAACCCAGGACCCCATAATTGACTTCAAGGGTCAGGACGCATCGAGAGCAGGTTTCCCTGCCCGCATTTTGACTTTGCATTTATGGCTCTGGTAGGGTGGGACTTCGTCCCCCAGCCTTCCCCTGATGTATATGAGGGGCCAGTTTCCAATGCGCTTGAAAAGCACCTACAACCTCCCGCAGCTTGGACGCTTCCAGGCCAAGGGTGGGCCCCGGCGGCGCCTGTCCGCGGCCGGATGAGGCTGTGCCAAGATTTGTGGTTGGGCCTTTATTTGAGGTGGTGTGAGTAATCAACTCTGTGAATCCCAAGGAGACGACAGGGAAAACTCTGTAAGGTTGGTGTTTGCAAAGATCCTCGTCTTGCCCATTTTCCCCACCCTATCTTGCGTTCCTGGCATAAGGCACAGTATTTCTGAGACATGATTCACTCCTCTTCATCTTTGGTAGGTGACTTTGACATTTTAACTCATGGGGAAGAAGAGTTTGGTGGCGAATAAGGGAGGGGGAAAAGGGCCCAGGCTCTGTCCCCTCCATCACCGTCTACCTCATCACTGCAATGGGCACCATCTTCACTGAACTCAGTTTGGTGGAAAATCGTATAGAGGCAGTACAGAAGTTCATTACTAATCCTCTTCCATTATCTGAATCTCAACTCATGGACCGTTTTGTATAACTCAACAAGACCCCTGATGCTATTACACTAAAAGTCATTCCACCAACGTAAGCGCCGAAATGGAATAGGGGCAAAGTAAAAAACTCTTGTATAGCACAAGACGAGATAAGTATTATCGATCTTGGTTCATCGAGTTCTGCTACCATAACCGATAATAACCTACCACCTTCCAAAAGATAGTGAGGAGGAGGGAAATTAAATCGGCCGCACTTAAAAGCTCAAGTTAACCCGGCATTCTCCCATATAGACAGGGATGAGGCACCATTATCGTCTGGCCTTACTCAGCCAGTAATAAATCATCAATCCAACTACTACAACCAACACACTTGCAGGTTTTCAAGCTTGCAGTCAGTCACTAGTGGTAGGATTGGAGGCCCTGCTGGAGTTCTTTCAGCAGGTCATGGTGGGCCAGTTCAAATCTTTGTCCGATAAAATCCAATTTCTGATTGAGACGATCTACAAGGTTTCACCAGGCAACATAGGGGTTCATTGTGTTGCTCCACAGCCTTAAGTAACCCAATGTAAAGATGGTAATATCCCTCTAGGACAAATGATCATTCCTGTGGAGTGGCCTACAAAGGTTCTTACATTCTGTCCTCAAGTACCCAGTCGTCAATCCGCTCCTGTGGTCCCACAGACTCCTATCCAGACCCAGCAGGTTCCATCACCATTAGTATTATCAAGAAGTCAACTGGTCTACCTACACCTGTCCTGGGAATGCACACCATACATGATCATCTTGGATGGTGTCCTTCCCTAGAGTGTGACGCCCAAGAGGAGCCAAAACATTATAAACAAAGCAGCACAGTGGTGCAAACAAAGTGCAGGGTGGCGGTTTGATTTAGCAAATAAAATAATCATGGCTCACATAGTGAGATGGGTGGGCCCCACACTAAAAAGCTCAAAGGGGACTGTGTGGTCTTGAACTTTAAAGATCCTGACCATGTTTTCTCCCTGTTGACAGGTCTGGCCCACTTATTTCATCAATAACCCAAAATATGTGCCCCTACCACTTGGCTTATTTTGCTGTCCACCTCCCATTGATGGCACAGTTAACAACTGGTGCAGACCTAGCCAGAATAATCCTCATGCCTTTGTGCCCCGGCTCCTATCATTACTAGCAAGAGCTTCGATCCACTACGAAGCCTATGAGATATCCATTGACAGTTGATGTCCCCCAGCCCAAACGCCCCCCCCCCTATTCCTGGTCCCTTTTTTCATCCTGAAACTGTTCTTGACCCCCTCGTTCATTCCCAGGTGGTACCAAAGTCAAGAACGGACCAAAATCCAGTCAAGACATCCTTGGACTTCCAGTTTATATCATGGAACATTGCAGGGATACGCCAGAAACTAATGAAAATTGTATAGCCTTCATCCAAGACTTTGACATAATTTGTTGGAAAGAGACCTGGGGCATCAACCCCACTCATGCTGAGGGCTTTAAATCTTTCTGGTCCCCCCACCGCCTTGTCAGGGGGAAAATGGGGTTTGATTGTCCTTGGCTCTGCTACTATTAGGAATTTGAATGTAAAGGTCCTGGTTTCTAATCCCGGTTATCAGATTTGAAAGTTGTCACAGTCCAATTAATTTAATATATTTTGTTATAAACTTTTATTATAACCTTTATACTGTACAACCAGCTGGTATCATAGATGAACTGGAGACTACTGTAGCAAAATTATTGCTTAGCGAAAAGAACATGTTTCAAATATGACGGCAGGCGATTTTAATATTGGCAAGTGTACTCACAGTGGTAATCAAGTTTGTGGAGTCACAGAGGGGCAGGGTGAAAACTTTGGCCATTTTATACACTCAGCTTATGGGGAAGCTTTGAACCGAATAGTACTCACTTCTAATCTGTATGTTTCATCAATCTTACACGGCCCAAGTTTTTAACCCTCCTACATATGTTGTTGGTAGAGGTAAGGGTAGTGTAATTGATTTTTTTTTACTTTTGGCGGATTTGGTCTCCAAATTAGAGGGTCATGAGGTGCGCCCTTCACCCCTTAGTGATCAGTACCTGATCATTATTGGTCTCTTCTTTTCTCTGCAACCTAGTTCTAGGTTAAATACCATATCCCCCTTATATTTTACTGCTAACATTGAAGTTGGTATGAAATGGGAATACACTGATCCTAGACAAATCTGGTTGCTAATAATCACATGGGCATATTTTGTTGTCTCTCGGAAAAGGCTACCCCAACTAGAATTCGACGCAGCTTCATAGTACTCTGTAAATCAGTTTCTCGTATATTAACTAGAGACAAACTCCGAAATGACCAACCTGGTCAAACATGGTTTAATTCAGACTATACTCTAGCTAATAAAGCCCTTAAAAGGGCTACCAATATGATTCCATGTAACCCAGATGCCATTAAGGTAGCTAGGAAAAATTGTAAACAGCGTATCGAAAACAGAAAGCATTGGAGCCTCTCTTGATAGGCCTCCCTGTGCCAAATTACATTTAAGTGAGTATATTGCTGTGGCAGGTGTGTCCAAACCATTCTTCGTTCTTCTGCTGGGAAGGTGCCAAGCCCTAATGGTGTACCTGTTTATTTGTTTAATTATAACCTCGTTTTTTGAGCTTCTCTAATAACTAACGTTTTTAGAGCCCTTATATGGGATGGCCCTATTGACTCATGGAGGGAATCTATAACTGTATCGATCTTTATGAAAAGCGATAGGAACATCCCTGCAAACTATCGCCCCATTTTACTACTAGAATTCTCTGTTAAAATACTAGGAGAGGTAATTTTGGCTGAATTGGAAGATTGGGCTGAGGCCAATTCCTTTTTTCCAGCAGTCCAATTTGGGTTTCTGCCCGGCCTCGGCACTGTCGAACAAGCACTTAACCTGTCTCTGATTTTCAGAAAATGTGTCAAGGCCATGAGAGGGGCCATTCATATGGCCTATACTGTGACAAAGTAGGTAGGGGGAAACTTTGGGAGTTGATGGAAGAAGCAGGTATTGACCATCTCTTATTGGATCTCTCAAGGCACCTCCACTGGGACACCTCGATGAAAATTTGTTATACCGAAACAAGGTCTAGTTTAATCTCACATCGTGAACTGAGTTTAGGTTACCTAGAGGATGATGTAATCCTGGCTCCCTTCTTATTATGGCGAAAAGGATAGGCTACTCCTGAGAGGAGTTTTTTCCACAAGGTTTTAGAGGACTGTCTTAAATTATGCAATATGTCATCTGTTCCCTAGCTGGCACATGTTAAGAACACCCTTTGAGATCTGGGTTTGAGCCATTTTTTTGAATATTGACCAACACAATAAGGAGGTAGTAAAGCAAAGGTTCCTTGCACACAGGGAGAAAGCCAAAGTTATAAAATTTCTTGATTATGGTTTCTATTCTCCAATATGTGCCAATTTCAACTACCCCAGGTATGGAACGGTACTTATCGAGGATAGAGAACCCTAAGCTAAGATTTTCTCTTACTCGATTAAGAGTCAGTACGACTCACTTTCTAGTGGCATTCCCCCAGACAGGTACTTGGTTTGCCTCACTTCCGTGCTGCCCATGTGATGGAGTCTCTGCCCAATCTACAATCAATTATTTCAGTAAACCTATGGCCTTTTGTGCCCAGAATTTCTGAACATGCTATCCCATGAATTAAAGCGAACATTGTACTTAAGATTCCGGCTAAGTATCCTCCCAATTAGGGATTTCCTTATACGTATACATATGTCTGATGGCCGATCTGATTGCTGTGATTGCAGCATTGGTGGTCTGGATAATCTGACCCATTTTATGCTGTTTTGTAAAAAAATATGTAGCCTCCCGGCGGAGGTGGCTCTTTCCCCTTTTTAAATACTATGGGGTCAGATGTGTTAAACCAGCAATGGCGCTATGTATTAAATCAGATGATATGAATGTGGTTACCTCCATAGCATCATATTTATGGGTTATTTGGCCCTGCCTGAGAGAGTTGCCCTCCACTCTAGGATTATGTTTAATTAGGTAAGCTCTATGAACCTGGTTATTTCCTATTACAGAACACACTATTACTTTATGCATAAGTTGCACAATTTTGCACTACTTTTATGCACTACACTTTAACTCCATAGGTGGGTTGACAAACTGTTTACAAACTGTTTACAACTGAAAAGAAGACAATTCCTAAATGTTCTTATCTTTTTTTTTTTTTTTTAAATAATAGTGATGCATTTGTATTTTTCTTATTCAGGAGGTCGCCTCTGATGGAATATGTACCTTTCCCATTCCACTTGCACTTTACTGTATCTGAAGAATTTATACATGTTCGTTTTCTCATGTTGTGTGCCTTTGATGAAAATACACTTTACTAGCATTTTATTGTATTTGTATTTTAGTTTTATTTCAATTAATTTATTGATAGATGGCTGTGCTCACGTTTTTATTGAGTTGTTCTTATATTGCATGTTTTTAAGATATTGTAAGGCTGTCAGCCGAAACAATTATTATAAAATAAACTGAAACAAAGCAATTTATGCCATTTTGCACATTGTATTCCACTTTAAGATCTCTTTTTCTATGTCCTATTTTACGTGATATGCATTTTAACACAAACCAAGAAGGTTTGCACTTTTTACAATGCCTAGATTCTTCCTCATGTTTTTCGGTTATACATTTTATCTTCTCTGCCCTAAAACTGAGAAGGAAATATGACTTGTGATCATGATTATTATTTGACTTGGCCTGACTGTAACATACATATTTGAATATTTATACTTTCTAAAAATTGATTCTGTTTTTTAGCTCCAATGTTTTTTGTCTTTTTTTGTTATTATGATAGTTATTATGATAATAAACTTTCATGCTAATTATGTTCAGTTGAAGAAAAAATGATGTTTTACTTTTTCCATGTGCTCTTATGGTCGTATTCAGGCGCGACCAAATAACCGCTGTTGCTGCTTTTTGCTTTTTGGTGCTAATTTTAATTCAGGCACGAAAAATTGATAACTCTGGTTCTACTTATTGGATTATTGTTTTGGAATAATTTTCTTTATTAACATTTACTCTATTATTTTCTTTAATTGGTTTGGGATTTTTCTTGTGTTGTTTCCATGTTATTGTTGTTTGAGTACTGCCTATGTACTTTACACATTGCCTCTGAGTTAAGCCTGAGTTCTTTGTGCCAAGCAACGAGCGGGAAAGTACAGGTCTATTTTGTGACTTTTGTGGTTCACCCTGACCAGGATTGTTTTTATTATTTGAGATGGGTTCTCACACCCCTCAACTGATACTCCAATTCCTTTCAGTCTATGTCTGAGTGTCTTCCCACATTTCTTTCTTCCAATGTTTCTGTGCTCTACCTGACTCAGTGTGTTCTCATGTCAATGTCAAATGTGTGTGTCTCACTGTCTTTTTCATATCTCTATCTAGTCATGTATGTCTCCCATTTATTCCCATGTCTTCTAATATGTAAGATATTCCCTTTTTAGTTTGAGGAGGAGAGTGGGGATGACATTTGTATGTGCTACAACTAAACTTCCACAACAATATGGTCAGGGAGGTCCTGATAAGGTAAACCAACACACACATCTTTAAGTATTTTTATCTCGCACTCCTGAAATGGTAGTCATGGTTCAAAGCGTACTCTCAGGGATTGTAATGGGGAGGAAGAGGACAAATAACAATTCAACACAGTAACACAGTCACAGAATTAAAGTTCCAAATCAAGTTAATAAATCTCTGAAAATTCAAAGTAAAATTACAGGGAAAACTGATAATTATTCTATAGTAGTTAGCAGCATTTGCAATCCACTACATAAATTCTCGGCTTGTGACATTTTTAACATTTCTATTTATTTCTAATTAATGTTTGCCGTTTTTTTATTAGGTCTGATCCTAGCCTTAAATTTGTTTATTGCATTACTGAAATTTTTGAAAAGATTACATGTTTTGACCGGTACGCCAAAATTCACCACAGAAAAGAGCACCTATCGTACCATTCTGAGCTTTCTTCAGTGCATACCAATTTCACAACCCCTTTCCTAGTTCCTTATTTTGAACTCCTTTCAGTACCTTCTTACTATATATTTTTTAAAACAAAATAGTGATCAGCAGGAATGCAATATTTATGCCACCATGTTTGTTTTTCTGTGCTATACTTCATTACAGGAAAAATAGAATCTCTGCATGTTAGGACGAAATCTGAACCACAGCCTTTTTTAACCCGACCTACATTAAACTGCTTCTACTATCTTTTTGCATTACTTTTAGAATTTGGGTCTCTTGTTGGCAGAGGTATGCACTCTGTCTAAGTAGGAACCACAATCATAGTCCGGGTAAGCTAGATATACACTAAAAGATAACCTGTGCTCACCCTCTGGTAGCTTGGCACAGAGCAGTCAGGCTCATCTAAAGAGGCAAGTGTAAAGTATTTGTGCAACACACAAACACACATGAAAATAACACAAAAGACTCCACACAGTTTTAGACAAATAGAGAATATATTAATGTACTAATGACAAAGACACTGGAGCACACCATGCAAGCGTTACTGTAATCCTTATAAAATATGTTTCCAACAATCATATTGTCAAAGAAGACGGTTCCAGAACAATCAATATTCACGTAGCTGTAGGTTATTCGAAAATCATTTTTATTTCTTTATGGAATGCAGCATAAAAACATATTTTATAAGGATTACAGTAACGCTTGCATGGTGTGTTCCAGTGTCTTTGTCATTAGTATATAATTGGAATACAATTTGTATATCCAGGAGTCAACACTTTAGGTGGATGAGTGTTTGGACACTGAGGCTGCACCCAAAACTGGAGATAATATAAATAAATAATAATTGTTGTTGGTTAACATTAGAATGGAGACACTTTGATGTGCAGATCAAAGATAGCAAATCCACTGTATCGTTTGAATATGTAAAGAATATATTAATGTGTAAATCACACCCAACATGATAGACCCAATAAGGAGAACCAGAGTTATGAATTTTAAAAGAATAAACCAAAAATAGTGCTTAGAGGTCATGGTAGACGTGGGTAAATCCAAAGTTCAGACCGACATCGGTGAATAGCAGGCTGGCTACAGGACTCTGACATCAACGCATGACCTGTCTAAGACTTGATGTGAGGAGGCGCCGCGTCAAGGCTGAGTGTTTACGCCAATCCGCGCAGTCGATGAAGGCTTTGTCAATGAACCCCTTTACAGTGCAGGTGCTGCACCATCATCAAGCTGCAGAGTCTGTGGAGGCATTATTGATAGGCTCCTGCATCGGTGTCAAAGAGCAATGCGTCAGTTCTGATCGGTGTAAAGTTATCACTGCGTCGCTTTTGGAGCAAAAACCGCTGCAGAACCCACTTCTGATGACCAGGACTCGATTGTCACCTAAGGCAATAGAGTACTCACAGATGGCAGAGTCCCGCAGCAGGGTTGATGGAAGTCTTTGATGGCCCTGAGACTTCAGAACAGGGGGCAAGACAGCAAGCCCTTGGAGTCACTCTGGGTCCAGTTTTGTCCTAAGCAGGGGACAGATCACCAGTGCACCTCAGCAAAGCAGAGAAGTAGTTCCTTCAGAAAAGTCAGTCAAGCAGAGTGGCGATCCTTGTAGCACAGCAGTCTTTACTTGTGGCAGAGTTCTTCATAAGTCCAGTAGTGTACTGTCTTGGTAGGGTCAGAGCCCCAGTACTTATACCCAAATATGCCTTTGAAGTGGGGGATGACTTCAAATCAGGCCCTTAAAGTGCATTGGTCCCCTTTAATCCCAGCCCTGTCTACCAGGCTATCTGCAGGGGGTAATCAATCCTTTGTGTGTGAAACAGGATACTGCCTATTGAGGTGTAAATGTCAGCCCCCCCCTCCTACCCAGGGAAAGCTATCAGAATGTAGATGAATGCGGATGATTTCTTTGACACACCCACCCATCCTGTGTTTGTGGCTGTCTACAGGGAATGCACAAAGTGTAGCTGTCAACCACCCAGACGTGTATTTGAGACAGGCTGCAAGGCACACAGAGCAGTAAGAGAATAGTATTGTCAAATTTTAAAAGTGACATTTCTAAAACAGTAATGTTAAATCCAACTTTACCATTAAAGAGGATTTATCATTACCATTCCACAGATATGAAACATGACGCAGCTACTCCTTTTTAATCAGGTCTGCAGCTTAAACGTGTTTCACGGAATTTCCAGTGCTAGCCTATAAGAGGAGTAGGCCTCACAATAGTGAAAAACAAATTTAACGGGTTGTCGCTACCAGGACATATACAACTTGAAAGTACATGTCCTAGCTTTTAGTTACACAGCACCCTGCCCTCCTTATGGGTGACTTTGTGTAATAAAAGGGGAGTTTAAGGCTTGGCACGTAGTTTAAATGCCAAGTCAAAGTAGAAGTAAACTGCACACACAGGCCTTGCAGTGGTAGGCCTAAGACCGGTTTGATAGGCTACTTGTGTGAGTGGCACAAACAGTTTTGAAGACCCACTAGTAACATTTAGATTACAGGCCCTGGGTATATGCATACCACTTTACAAGAGACTTGTAAGTAAACTAAATATACCAATCATGTATTTAGCAATGTCATCATATTTAGGAGGGAAGCACATGCACTTTAGAACTTATTAGCAGTGGTACAGTGCTGAGAGTCCTAAGGTCAACAAAAAGATACAGCAAAAAGTGTAGGTAAGCAGGCAAAACGTTTTGGGGGAAGACCACCCTCAGGGTGACAGGTCTAACAATTACTAATTGCTCTTTGGTGTGTTTTATTTCTCAGTGCAGGTTCTGCTTTTATTCTTATTCTATGTAATGGACATGGAACAGTAAAACATTTAGGATTTAAGTGGTTTGTTTGTAAGGTGATGTGTGACCATATGTTATAAGGGATTAAGTAACCCCTGGCATTAATACTAACAATATTACAAGTAAATCTGAGTTCCATTGCCTTATAAAGGACTTTGCCTTTGGCCTCATGTATCTATATGGTCAATGGTGACCTGCAATATCCTTCGAAAGGACCGCACAGGGTACTTTATCCCATATATTATTCTAGCCTGGTCAGTAGGATAGGCAAACTGCCTCTGTGACAGCTGCATGGGCACCCAAAAGTTAGAACTAGTTTCAGAGGGAGTAAAAGCATCTATTTTTCAGTTTTTTCTTCTCATCTCAAGACAAAGCATTGGTTATTTTTCTCTGAGGTGATGTCAAAAGAATGATGAGCGCCTGCTCTTTACAACATTGTTCTTTGGGTCGAGGTGTCCACTGGCAGCAATACACATGTTTTGGCTGTACTCCTCTCCAAAGCAGATGTCCTCATGGCAGTATCTACAGGAGCTGGGGCTTACAGTTCTGCAGCGTATTAAGTCTGGATTTCAGCATTCATTGCTGTTTACTTTGGTCAAAGTGAAAGCAAGCCTTTGTACAAAGTTCTATAATCTGGTCTTAAACTGTGTGGGGAGAGGAAGGGAGCATCAACTTTTGCTGTTCCATGTTCCTGGGTGAAGTAAGAGTTCCTAGTTATGACATGCTCCACAGCTTCACCAGGGAGGGCAGTAGGTAGCGTCTGATCCTGAGTTGCTTGTAAAAATGTTTTTGTCCCTAAGACTATCAATCTGCTCAGCTGCCACCAACAAGTTTTCGTGTCATGGTCTGGAAATGGAAACAGTAGCTTCAGGTATAGCAAAAGTGAGTCCTCTGCTTGGGGAGCAACTTGTTCAAAAACACGTAGATCATCTGCTGGTGGGCTCGTGATGTGTGTGAGAAAGAATACCAGGTCGGCCAGAAATTGTAAAATGAGAAGCAGGGTAGTATGGTGCTACTTGCCCAAGGACATTCAGTCCTACAACATTAGTGTTCTGTCGATCGCTGTTGATTTGGTCGTTTAAATATTTAGTGGTAGCGGTTTCGATTACGGTATGCAGGTGGAGAAGATGGGAACGGATTGATGCAATGGAAGACAGCCTTTTGAATGATAATAACCATAATTCGCTAATGTTTTGGATTTTGACAGCTGTGGAAACATTGGCTTGATGTGTACAAGGGGCATCTAATCCGGCTACTAAGCACTATGCGTATGTCTACCTTTCAAATTCTGCTGTTTTTATCGGCATAAATCATATAGCTGCCCAGTTACCAAGTGCCATCCTTGAAATATTTTGGTGACTAAAACGTTGTTGGGGCATTCCGTGGGATTACAAAATAATTCAAGCTATGAATTCTGCATCAAAACCCAAGTTTTTCCTCTTCACCAGCCATTAACCCCCGCCCCTCACAAGTTTCTTCTGAGGGGCTAGATGGCTCCCTTCAAAAAGCTACTTTGATTCCATTATTACATATTTTCTATATGTGTGATGTTTAATCAGTCGTCGGTGGATTTTCAGTGACCTCTTGTTTTTGCTGATTTTTTATTTTTTAGGGTTGACAAAGATTGATGGTCTCTTTAAAAACGCCATGTACCTCCCTCCGAACCTTCCTCAGTCTAACCTTCCACTTGGGGCAGCTTGTGAGCAATTCGTGTATATTAAATTGATTTTCTTTTTATTCTTATAAAAATTGAAACTGTTCATGTGTTGCATTTCTTATGCATATAAACAAAATGTAAATAAATAAAAGTAACTTTTCCTGAGATTGTGGTAAAATCAGGTACATTTTCTTTCAAAACTTACTACAAAGCATTTTATGATAACTTTCTGCATAAGTATGCCAGGCAATTTTTTAATTACGTGGGCAAAATATCTTACAATTCTTGCATTTCCTATTACCATAACATTTGCCCCCCAAAAATCCCATTTCATTCAATGAAAGCTGCATTACGTTTTCACCCTCAGGAGACTGGTTTCACCGAAAATGTAGGGAAGTATACAACTGCCCCTGACATTTTCTGTTTGAACAAGTATCCTGCTTGTATCTTGTGCGATTTTTATATGCGCGGTATGCTCCTAGAATATTTCACATAACACAAATAATTTGAAATCATTTTTGTTAAAATTGAGCATATGCATCACGAGTGGTGTCCTTGTTGAGATTGCTAAAATCGCAAATGTGATTTTACATCATCCTAGATTGAGACAACACATACATTCGTCCCTGTTCAGTATAATGCTTGTGTGATTAATTATGTTCATTCGCTCACATTGTGTGGGGTTGGAAAATCCAATGTGGGGTACTCCACCTTAAGTCTGTATCTTCAGGTGAGTCAATGTAACTTTTAAAATATATTTCGATTTTGCACTTAGTTTACAAGCAAGATGGAGGAACACTTCGATGGTCGCCTTTATTCGCTTGCCATTTTGGAACTTGCTGACACACCAGAAAACAGATTTGTGGCAGGAAGTCCTTCCTAGCAGGGCAGTCCTGAACTGGTAAACTGGAAGCGTCTGTAAAAATGTAGACTGGATATCAACTTTCTTCAAGCCACCGCTTGAAAGTAATGAGGTTCAAATGATACCATTAGGAATTTGTCCCACCTCAACTGCACTATATTGTGAAACAGAATTTTTGTATTTAAATATTTTTTTATTCAATTAGCATCAAAGAATAGGTATGCAGGATCTGTCCTGCATACCTATTCTTTGATGTTGAAATGCAGTTTGAACACGTTTGAGCATTTAACATTTAACATCAAAGATGGGCACATAATGATTCGAAAGTCCATGGTGTCTGCGGTGGTTGCTGGGCTGTAAGAGCCGTGAATCGTCAAATCTGTGTAACTGGGGTGAATATTTGGGTCGGGGTAAGAAATGGACAAGCAGGCTTGGCATTCGTGGCCGAGTGTGTTGGCGTTTTGACCAGGGCGGGCGGGCTAGCGAAAAAGGTCAAATTAACCATGTAGAAGCAGCGAATGAGGGACTGCAGTCGAGTGGTGGTGCAAGAACTCCCATATGGGGTATCCGTAGCCCTGAATGCAAGGCACGCGTAGCATGTTCACGGAGGCACGTCATCATTACCCGTCTCCTGTGTGAAGTGGGCGAGTAGGGTGGCCCATTGAGGGGAGAGAGGTTGCCTGCGCAGGTGGCGTACCACCTCGTAACTGACGGTGTCTTCTTCCGCTGCACCCCATTTGTGCATTGTTCAGTGCCATGCGGCTACCGGGGGTGCTACGGGAGAGCGCTAGTGGCGCGTAGGTGTGCCCTTGGTGACCAAAAGTGCTAGGGCCGTAAAGCGGGTGTTTACTTTGTATTGTTTCTTACTCTTGAATATGCCTAGGGAGCAAACTTCCCAAGTGTAAATATCTGATAGCGCAGTCGTAAACCGAGTGCCAATAATGTTGAAGGGCAGGACAGGACCTGAGCATGTGAATGAGATCCGCGTTGGTGGTCCGGCAGCGCGGACAGTCAATCTGTGATTCGGGAAAATAGCAATTTAATAATGTGAAACAGGAATCTTACAGAAACACAACTAAACAAGGCACACATTTTCTGAAAATACCAGTGTATTCATTTCAACAGATTTATATTGATTTTAAATACATTATGATTGTGTAGACTGCACTATGTATTAGATAGTGTGTTTTCCTTCATCTAACACTGTATCTTGGGGCGTAAAAGATCATCAAAATACAGTCTGTTTTTTAATAGATTAATCTGCCCAACGATGTGGAAGGCTGAAAAAATTGCCACCAAGTGACAAGTAAACATGCAACCCAGCCAAGGTGCAATAGTCAATTGTATGTCTATTTGAGGCCTAGGGGACATTAGTTTGTAATTACCTTTGCTTGCCTTCAGAAAATGGTACCGGTTTTACTTATTTTTATTATTTGTATTTGTCTGAAGTACTTGTATAGCGCAAACCTAGCCACAAGAGCAGTGGAGCACTCCACAATTAAACACAGCTAACATTGATTGGACGAGAGGTACAGAAGTAAATGAGGAAGTGAAAGAGAGATATTGATCTGACGCAACTCTGAAGAAGTGAGTTTTTAGATCTACTTCGAAAGTTTCTCAGTATCTTTGTTCATGTGCACCTAAGACTAGATTGAACAAGGACTCTGAAGTTCTGTACAGAGCTCACAGTAAAGGAGACCAGGAAAGGGACCGCTTACTCAGAAAAGCATAGTTTGAAGACTAGATTTTTAGATTAGATATATTCTGAAACTTATTAGCTTCATCCATGTGCACCTAAGTGTATATTGAGCATGGACTCTGAACTGCTATCTTAATTAAATAAATACTTTTGCACCTCTTGGTCAGCACGCATATTCATGTTCACCCCTAGGAAAGTTACTTAATTGGGCTATGCACACCCTCTTTTATTTGCCTCGATTGACACCCAGTTCCTAAAACAAGCACATGATCAATGTATATGTATTTCTCAAACATTGCTTCTATTACTGGTGCAAATGCTGCTGTTTGAGCTCTCAAGAATAAATAAATACATTTTAAAGCTGCAGCAGCCATACCACATAGCTCTAGTCAACAGGGTTGGTGAGTATACAAAATCTCTGTTTAGGTGATATGTGCGCGCTGAAACACATAGGTTAGCTCCCAAAAATACATTTTGTTCTAAAATTTAGGAAATCTACTGCAGGAGCACAACTTTCAGTGTTGGGTTTAACAATCTGGAATGAAATACTATTGGAAATGGAAACTACTAAAAATCATAAATAAATGACTTGACTTCATTACAGACCCTGTTTGGGCAGTCTGGGGCACACAGGGACTACAGCACCTCAGCCATGGTGTTTGTGGACAAATGCCACTGTTGTCCCGAGGCCCATGTTACTATGGTGCTGCTAACTGGGAAAAGTAAACCCATTCTGCACTTAACTCAATCGCCACCCGCCTCCAGTCTACCAAGCGCACCAAGGAACTATTCGTCATTGTCAGAGAATTCTCCTTCCCTGACGTCGTTGAAAACACCATCCAGCTCTCCCAATCCCTTTGCAACTCATTCGCCAACTTCTTCCATACCAAGATTGCCAACATCTACAAATACTTCGAACTCCAACCGCCGCCGAACTTCCCCGCTCCTCCCACCAACCTCCCACCCTATTTCCTGACCGACTGGACACCTCCCTGCGCCGAAACCACAACATCCACCATGTCCTCCATCCACTCCGGAGCTTCCACTAACCCCTACCCCCTACCCCTACCCCCACCACACCCTTAACCTCATCACCAGTCGACTTCACTATGGGAACGCCCTCTATGCCGTAACCACCACCCTCCTCCTCAAGTGCCTCCAGACAATCCAGAACGCAGCAGCAAGAATCATCCTGGACCTGCCCAGAGAATCCCACAACACCCCCACTTCTTTAGCCTGCACTGGCTTACCATCAAGAAGAAATGCCACTTCATGCTGCTCATGCACACCTAACAAACCCCTCCACAACACAGGACCAGAATACCTGAACAACCGCCTGACCTTCCACCAGCCCACCAGACACCTGCTTTCTGCCGCCCTGGCCCTCACCACCATCCCCCACATCCATGGTACCCGAGCCGAAGGACGCTCCTTCTCCCACCTCGCAGCCAAAGCCTGGAACGACCTCCCCATCCACCTCAGGACATCTACCTCCCTCACCGATTTCAGGAGTAGACTTAAGACCTGGCTGTTCGAGTAGCTTCTCACACAAGTCTCTGGATACCCCTCGGGAAGATTAGCGTGCTCTACAAGTTCTGATTGATTGATTAATTGATTGATCTCCAGCCACTGGAAGGCAGGCAATGCACTACCACTTTCTGTGAAGCTGTCCTCATCCTCCATCTCGTGCCAAGCTAAACCAGGGAAATCCCAAATGGATCCCACTGGCTTCCATGCGCCTACTCTCCCACACTAGGCATGAATTACACACAAAATACATGCACACACTCTCAACATACAAACAGGATGTCGGCACATTTTCTAGTATAAACTTAACAGCTAAACGTTATATATGTGGGGCCAGTAGTCCTCATTCTCTTCGACCCAGATAAAACGGTCTGGTCACACTAAGGAGTCACAAAATCTGGTAAATTGCCACCACTGTTGTATGTGCTTCACTCAGGACAAGGACAGTAGTCTTCTGTCCACTCTGAGGCCACACTTGTTGCACCCCTCTTGGTCATAGGACAGGTCCGGGACCTTCCATTGCCAGGAATAGGCCTAGTCCATTGTCCACATGCTGGGTTGGCTTGACACTGGGGCCACTCAAGGCAGCGGAACATGCCTGTATGCCATGCAGGGGATATTTCTCTCCCAACGTTCCTTGTGGTCACCGCTATTTGAAATTCAAAGTGTGTTTGTGTTTTACTTGCAAAGATTGCTATACAAGCAAATAAAAATAAGCACGTGAAGACAGAAATACAAAACAAGTACCAGATTATCATGACTCACTGTAAGGTTTACTTTAATGATCTTAATTGCATGGCCTCTCTGCTGGACATTTATATAGATAATTAGTGTCAGGATATGTATTTGTCTTTGGTGTTCTGTCCAGGCCTTTTTTTTTTTATCAAGAAATGAGCTAATGTCGATTGTCACAGGGTTGGTCTGAAGGAAAGTGAAGTCTCGCTAGTTCTGGAAAGGTGCGTCTAAATAGGTGCATGGCTGGATCTTCACACTAGATGTAGGGGGTAGGAGGATGGGGGAACTTCGTGCATCCTTTAAAACGCTCTCTTCGGAAGAAAGAACTTGGCCATATTCTTCCACATGCCCATTAAAACGTTTTGTCAGTCAACCCCACTACTTCTGATGTTAACATTTTTTTCAGTCTTTGTTGTAAGCTTCTCTCTCACCCTGCATATTAGTTCCTGAAAAAAAATGTTGTTTTTCTTTGGAAACAACTAGAAGTAACCGTTGGGGCGCGCAGCCGTTCAAAATGCGTGTTGCAGAGGCAAGGTGTGGTGCCTGGAAGTGGCTGATTCCTGTCACGACAGGCCGGGCATTAGCTGGCTTGCCGGGTAGCGACAGGAAGTGACAGCCGCTTTGAGGTGCCTGGAGGGTGCTACGCTCAGAGGCGTGGACGCCGAACTGCTGTTGGCGGCAGTTTGCCAACGCTAATCTGTTGTAGCATTTCAAGATGACACTCGCCTTGTTCTTCATATGCTATGAATTTGTCAAAAAAAAAAAAAAAGACTCCTTTTGGTAAAGTTCCCGTCCTATCCTAGTCTGTAGCCATACTCGCTGCATGAAATGCCTTTTTTGTACTAACTTATGTGGAAGCGAATTTTAAACTACGATGACTGAATTTTGCCATTTCGACTTCAAGAGCTGCATGAGATTCGGTGCAGTCGTTTACTTATTCGCTGACATGTCAGTGGAGTACAATGAAGCAGCTCAGTGTCACCTAATTTGACACACACCATGTTAGTTTCAGTTAGATTACTACATCTGCCCCATGTGTCATTCTGTCGTACGCCTGGTCCCGGGGATGTGATTTTTAATGACGCATGACATATTTTTCTGCCTTTTAGATTTTTTTCTGTTTTGTTTCTCCGGAGTGTCTCGCTGCCATGAGTAATCGCCCCGAACGAGCCCGAGGCAGTTTGCTCAGTAATGCTCTTAATGCACGTCTTTCTAAAAGGATGGTGGCGCGTGTGACTTTTAAAAGGTTGCTCTTGAATAACTGAAGCCCCGCGCGCCCGCTCTGTGATACTGTGCTTGGTGTAAGAAAAGTTCAGCATAGTGAACGGCTCGACTGTTTTCAGGGGTTCGAAGTTTGACTGTTGATAACGAGCCAAGAAGTTGTCTGGTTATCAATTGCTTATAGCGGCTTTTACTCTGATTGCATAAAACACACACACCTGCGTAAACTGAGTCCTGCACCCGAGCGCAAAATTGTATTTCACAAAATGTCTTAAATTGTGGGTAGTTTTAAAAGCTGCGGCAAGTGCAGAAATGCGGCACAAGCTCGGTCCCACGAATGAAAAATGCGTGGGAGTGGGGGAATATCAGTTGTGGCTCATTCGCTAAGACGGAGGATCGTTGCCCCACCGCTATTTAGCAGTGAAATAAACAGAGAATAAAATGATAATAACTCGTGTTATTATTTTATTTTCTCCTACTTCCGCAGCTTTGCGTGAGGGGGCAGGAGAGGAGTGGTAGCACCCGCCTAAGTGCGCAATGACTGCTTGGCTAGCCCTCTCGGGCCGCCCAAAACTGTCTTGTGCACTTTGCATGTTCTCCATACATGTTCTGCATGCCCAGTCAGCTTCTGAGCACTGAAACACAGCGCTCAGACCAACCACAGTGCTGCTAACAAAGCTTTGTGATTGGCTGACTGGGAGCCTGGGTGTGCTTCCTGTTGTTCAGGTCAGTGAGGGAGGACTACGGAGGAGAGACGCTGTGAGAAGGCACGTTTAAAAAAAAAAATCTTTTTTCCTTCCCCTATGTACTACATGGCCCCACCCCCTACCTCTGATCCGTGCTGGCCACCGCTGAACATATGCCAATACTCTAAAACCAAATGGACACAGAAAGATTTGCACATACAAATGGGCAGTGGCCGGTACGCCCACGCAATTACATGTGCATGCAAACAGACACAGGCTTTTGCAAGAATGCGCAAACTCTCACATTCACATACACACATAATTAGTGATTCACTTGAGAGAGGTCTGCAGTTGACCGCCTGCCTGCCGCTTGTGCTCTGTGTCTGCTATGGAGCTCTGTGGTGGTGGAGTGGACCATAGTATGGAACTTTCTTGATTTATCAGCCATGGGACTCTGCTGGGCCAAGGCAAGCAGCAGGAGGGCTATGATGGACCGGGCATTTCCCTTGAGAACTGGAGCCCTTGGAGGCTGGTTTTGAAAGCCCAGGGCAGCTCCTGGTGCCTCAGTCACTTTTCCCAGCTACCTGAGATTAATTGCGGCAGGCAGGGGAGGCATCAAGAGAGAGTAAGAGAGGAAGGGGGATAAAAGGTACAGAGAAAGCTATCAGAGTGGGAGAGAAGGGAATGAAGGGAGAGAATGCACGGATGGAAAGAGAAGGAAACAAAGGGAGCAGGGCTAGTTTGAGCATTTTTGCCACAAATGCTTTTGTGTCCTTGGTCCAGTCCTGGCTAGGGCCCACCAGAACCCATACAAGAACAAGGTATTGTCATTAAGCTCCAGGCACAGTCACAAGCAAGCAATCAGTGAAACAAGCATTGGCATAGACAATAGGTCTCGCTTTTGGACCTTGTAAGTGTTTATCCATGCAGCATATTATCCCGTGCCAGCAATCTGGGTAAGCACCAAGTTCATAACTTCAAAGATTTGATGCACTTATAAGCCCTCAAAAGATCTCACAACTCCTGTTTATTCCGTGTCACTTAAATACGAATGGCTGCCACAGACCTACAAAAAAACCTGATGACAAGTGGCCTCTACAATGAACAGAGGAGATCCAATTTCTATTAACCAGTGGAAAAATTTGCCAGACCACAACTTGCAACTTTTATACGTGTTTCTGATAAGTAACAGAAAACAACTCCAATGGAGAAGTTACTTTTTCGCACCCAACATTTCTATGAGAAATAGTGCCATCTAGCTGGGTGTGATGATAAAGGAACTAACAGTTTTATAAAATATCAAATTAGGAACAGTATAATACATTACACAAAAATAAGAACAAAAACACCATTTATGTCAGGATTTGTTTTATGAAGACATGCAAGAACGTATTGAAAACATAACTGAAGATATACAAATTGGAAATGCAAATGGGAACAAACAACATCACTAAGAGGGATGGGAGAGGGTAATCAAAATTATGAGAGGGACTGGAAAGCGGCAGGTTACAAGAAATATCAGGGAGAGGGAATGAAGGGAGCAAGCAACATTACTAGAAGGACAGGAAAGTGGCAGTTTACAATAAATATCGGCGAGAGGGACTGAATGGGGCAATCAACATTACGGAGCGGGTCGGGAAGGTGGCAGGTTACAAGAAACATCAGGAAAGGGACTGAAGGGTGGGATAAGACAAGCAACATCACAGAGAGGGATGGGAGGGCGGGAGTGGGCAAGCAACATCATTGCGACGGTTGGGAGGGCTGGCTGATGGAGTAAAGATGTACATTTTAGATAGTGTTTACTGAAGTGCAGGCAGTGGTTGCAGTTTCACTGCGGAGGTAGGGAGTCCACATATTTTGGTGCTTGGATGACTAACTGTTGGAAGTGTGGTCCTCTGTTCTAGTCACGGAGCATCAACAGCACACCATGTCCTTTTGCACACCTTTAGCTTTATCATTAAAGTCCAGAAGTCTCTCCTCATTCCCTTGCAGAGGGGTGCTCGTCATAGGTGCAGAGTTGGACACAACCTGCATGAAGGCCTTTTCTGGATTGCAGATGTTCAGAATGTGGTTCAAATGTTTCTGGATCAGTCACTGATTCCAGTTCTGCAATTTCCTATACCTGTTAGGTCTGCTGGCCTCAGCATTGTGTTGTTCCTGCACGCCAGATGCAAATGAGGACTCCTCAGTGGTGCTTGAGCAACCAGTGACTCTAGCATCAGAGGAGTAACCTGACTCTGGTACAAACTTATGCCAATGTTCTTCTGGATCTGCACTGGTTTATATGCCCTTCCCATCTTTTGATACATCATTCCTTCATCCTTCTGCTTTCTCAACCGACCATGGTTTTAGATGCCTCCTTATTTGGCTGGGGTGCTTATTGGGTGGTAGTATGGCATGAGGCTTGTTGTTTTTGTTGGAGCTGTATCATAAATATGCTGGATCTTTACATGGTTGAACTTACTGTGAACTACCTCCTTCGTTCCATCTTAGGGAACACCATTCAGTTTCTGTTGGGCAAAAAAAGCACTATCTATTATATCAACAGTTAACCTGGTGTGTGGTCTTGGACCCTCTTTTCGGAGCCGTTATATTCATGACACTATGGCAATGTGCTCTACAGTGGGGCATTTTTCTAGTTGCGGCCAACCTCGAGAGCACTTTCAAGGTGAGAGAACATCTTGAGTTGCCTCTCCCTAGAGACCATAAGTGAAAGATTCATCCCGGAGTGACAGACATGATCTTCTCCAAACTGAGGTAGTCATCTGTGGGTCTTTATGCCACAGCACTGAAGAAGGTGCTTTGGTTTGAGCCCTACACATCACTTTGAATGGTCCCTGGGGGATGCCTTCAGGTTTCAATGGACATAGGGCGTCCTCGACACATAACAGTCAATCCCACTTCTGTTGACGGTTCTGGAGATGATGCAGTGGGATCTGGCGCAATACCTCACCCAGATTAGATGGGCAACATTTATTACACAGATCTGTTGGAACTCAGCATTATATAGCTTCTTCCTCTCCGGGACAGGGTGGGCCCACTTTTCGTGCCGGATCGTCTGGTCCTGTTCTCCAGGCAAATTGTCTAATGCTGTAGTTGCACATGTGGAGATTGATCAGAACCAACTAAAGGCCTTCTATATACCAACAGAAGTGGCAGACATTATCTGGGCTGCCAAGGAAACCCACCACAAAATCTATTTATCTGGGTAAATCTGTTGATTGTTACTGTTGAAAGGGTGGGATTCATTCCAGTCCCACCTTTCAGATGTTCTGCACTTCACACAGTTTCTTGCCTGACAGGGCTTAGATGTCACTATTAAAGGGTATGTGGCTGCATAGTTGGCATTCATGTGGCTCCCTGACAAACATTCTTTACTTAAGTCACCACTTGTGGTGCGCTTTCTGAAAAGTTTGTTTAACTTCTTTCTTCCCAATCCGTTCGTTGTTCCTCAGATGGATTTGAATTTGGCGTTCACATTCGTCATGAAATCGTTATTTGAGCCAATGCACAGTTCTCGGTTTGTCTGCTATTATTGCAAACTGTATTCTTGGTGGCAGAAGCGTGGCCCTCAAAGTTAGTATACAGCAGGCCCTCTTGGTCTGACTAATTTTGACAGTGTTCTACCCAGAGAAACTGTTGCTTCATGTATCTGTCCTGCTGACAAGAACTATGCCCATCACTGTCTAGTCCTTCTTCCCTACTCCTCACCCTTCCGGAGTGCATGAATGGGTACAGAGAGTGAATCCCAGGTGTGCCACATCCTACTGCACATGACATAAGAGACTGGATGATCAGTGGTTTGTGAGACTCCAAGAAGTCAAGAAGGACAAAGCTGTAACCAAGCACCAATCTCGTATTGGGTTCCCTGTTGCATTAAGACCAACTGTACCTTGGCCAAAATAAACCTTCTGTCTGGCATTTGTACCCACTTCATGAGAGTTGTGGCTGCTTCTAGTGCCCTTAAAAGAGGTGGCCCTGTCACCGATATTTGCCGCGCTGCCATGTGACCATTGAGAACTTACTTATACTAAACATTATTGCCTCACAGCATAGGCTGTCATTGAAGGATACTTTGACAGGGCCATGTTACAAGACTTCTGTGGTTCATCAACGCTACTGAATCCCACCTCCCAGAGGAAATTGCTTTGGGACTCCTTCATAACGTGAGAAATCTGAGGGTAGAAATACACACCAGAAAAAAAGTTACTTCCCTTTTATAACAATATTTCTGGTGGAAGGTATACCTTCCTGCAGATTCTTCACCACCCTTCCGACTGTCCTGTGAGTTACTGATGTCATCAATAAGACACCAATGTATGTAAAGCGATGCCTACTGCCATCATCAGTGTCTGCACTCTCACCGTTCTTATCCGCACAGAATAAGTGGCAGAAACATATGTCAATGTGCCAGTCAGCACCTTATATTTGTGGTATCTTCACATCATGGGCTGGCGAAGCTGCTACCGAAGCCACACGGCTCCATCTCGTGGCGATGTTGAGTTATTGCAGGGGGCCAAAATGTTACCAGAGCCAGTTTGGTGCTTGGAGAATTTACATAATGTGTGGAATATGTGAAGAGATACAGTATCCACTAGAAATATAATTTTTGAAGGTAAGTTCCTGTATCTTTATGGATAATTTTGCATTGGGCTAAAGAGATGCGATTAATCATTGCCTTATTTTGTTGTGAGGAAGACTTAACTCTTTTTAGGAATGTGCGTCAAGTGGGCTGAAGTACAGAGATTGTGAATTTATTTTTACAGAGTATCAGAAGACACCTTACACAAATGTTGACTGCCTATAACATCACAGGTTTACCTTTTGTCCCACCATCAGTCCAACAGCCTTCTATTGGATGCTGAGAGGTCATGGGAAGCACAATGAATGAATACTACAGAAAATAAATATGGCTTTTTGAGCTCCGCTTTCTTCCTGCTCCTGCCTCAGTCCTCGAGATCCTTGAGCCCAGGTTTAGCAATGACGGTGCCATGGGGAAGAAGAGGGCCAGCAGGGTGGTAACAGCTGCTACCCCAGATTACCTTTAATTAAGTTCCCTGCTGCCTTTCTCCCCTTGTGTGCTTTTCATCAAGTATAACACTTTTTGGTTGGTCTCCAGTAAAGGGAAAAGTTGGATGGACTCCTCTCCTCACTTGCAATCCATTTATCCCTCTATTCTCCAAGACAATTCAAAGGAGAAAGAAAGAGCATTTGGACAGTGCAATATATGGTGAGTGACAACAGCTTTCCCAGCATATTTTCAATAAACTTTGGAATTAGAGTTCCTTGTGCTGGGCCACACTGATGCATTCAGAGACTTTAGCACCAATTGAATGTCAGTGGGTCACTTCACTGCTGGATGGCTCTCCCTCAGTCACCTCAGGGTATTTGGCCGACTTTAGTCTGGCCTTTGAGGCAATGTTCTGGCATGTGGTGGAATAGATTTGCTGCTGCCTTTAGCCCTGGATCTGGCTGCACCTCCAGTGTATGGACTCAAAGACCTCAGTGAAGAGGACCCAATATAAACACACTGCAGAAATGACCTGATCTGATTTTCCCAGTAACAATTGTTTACATTGCAACCGCAGCGTTCAGGGTGACAGGCGAAGTCATGGGAACGCTGTCCTATATTTCGGGTCCGTGTGCGGGCAGGGAGAGGCCTGGAGTATTTCTTGGCACGCATGGGAGTATCCAACTCGCATCAAATAAATTAACAGTGGCTCAGACTCGGTCTTTGCTTGTTACAGACTATTTCCGTTTACCATTGTGTAGTGACCTTTTTTGTAAAATACTAGCTATTTACCCTTTCCAAGTGGTTTGCTTGCCAGGTGTAACTTTTGCAAGAAGTGACAAGCCACTCGCGCTGCTCTGTTACTAACAGCTTGAAAATAGCAACGCTAACTTTCTCCTCAAATGAAATATTGTGGTGGTACAACCTGGTAATGTGTGGAAATTTGTTTGTTGATTATCAATATCAGTCGTGGTTGAATGTTCCTGTATTTATAAATGACACACCAATGTTGAATCCCACTGCCCTTCCTGAGGGTAATGTGGCATTCTTATGTGTATGCACATGACCTCCTCATCAATGAAGTACAAAATTTGTCGTGTTCCTCAGCTATTCTCTCCCAACAATGTGGGAGTTTCACAGGTGGGTGTTCCTCCAGAGTTAGCACTTTCCCAAACTGGAGGATTTTATGTTACTGTAAATCAGGCCATTTTCTGGGGCACTACAATCTCTCTCTCTCTCTCTCTCTCACACTCACATGCATGCATACACATTCTCTCATATCATGTCCTCAGCCAGTGACTCCGCATCTCTCTTGGTTAATGCAATGGAGATTGTTCAACTACAATTACAGACTACTCCTTTCCTCTTGAACTAATATAATGTACCTCGTTTGAGGGTCAGTGCTGCTGCTCCCTCTTCCCCGCCCAATATCTGTGTGTTTGTGGCGTTCTTGCAGTATTTGCTTGAATTTTGCGTTCAGCATTGCAGGCGAACAAGTGATCACAGATAACACAGACAAGGACGATGTAGCTGTATGTGTGCTATCATGACCAGCACCATCACACCCTCGGCCCAGTTATACTTTCCATCAATCCACTGAAGATGCGCCCTTTCCAACGCTCTAGCATTTGGGTTCGCGTATTTCTATTAATTGCTAAGGAATAGACCTTTCTGAGATAGTTTTCATGAATCTGACATGCCTTTTCATGCCATTCTGGCACTATGCTCCATCTTTTACTACTATTTTAAAATTTGAAATTGTGAATGATGAAAGTTTTAAGCTGCAGTTTTTTTACTTGAAGTGTTTTTTTAACTGGGGAGAGTTAAAATAATAATTTTGAAGGGAGAAGGAAGTTAGCTCAGTCTCTTGGTTAGTCGAAGATGGCAGAGGAGACTGAGCAGCTGTGTTTCAGTGAGCAGGAAAATAAAGCCCCAATGGACCATATGCACTGATGATGAAAATACATGGCAAGGTCCATAAATTATGTGCTGCGTCACGCTATATAAAAATACTTGAGCCGCATTACGCTAGGCTGCTCGTGTACATCCTGGTGTCTGTTGAGCAGAGCCCACCCAACTACAAAAGCCAAATGTCGGTCTTGTCTGCACTATTCCACCACAACGGGTCCATCGGGCTCCCCCACCTCTTCTAATGGCCTTCACCATTATTTTGTACCAACGCAAGCTGGTTCTAAAATTAGTTTATTTTTCCAATGGTTGAGAAACGCGGTGAACAACCATTTAACCAATGTGGGATACCCATGCATTGCCCACGGTGACTGGATGAGTAGATTAAAGTAGCTTTTGACCAATGCTGGTGGGGTCCTCCACTTCACACAGTATGTCCCTCCAATGTGTTTTAGCATTCTAAAACACCATGCATGCAGTGTCTTTGGTGAAACAAAAGAGTAATGTGCCACCATGTTAATCCATGAATTTCAAAGAAATTAATCTGCTGATTATTCTGTGTTGCCTCCCAATCTTCGGCCATTGGCTCTACTGTGTTCTATTTATTTCCAACTTGTATTTATTGGGACACGTTAGGCAGCCGTATGGTTACATACAGTAGATTGGTGGTGGCTGTGCCAAGTGATGCATTTGCATTATTCATTTTGCCATTTTTTGGTTGACTTGACAGCAGAGCTGTCTGCAACACGTGAAGTTAACAATTAAAAAAATATATATTGAGTGGACTTTGGCTTCACTTAGATGTGTATTATTCTCTCACTTCGTGGTATTGGATGTTTTGTGTATTATTCAGCTTTCCATGGAGTGCTACAATTGGACTGCATGAAGGACTGTTTCAGATCTTGAAAATACTCTCACTCGTCACAATGCATGTCAAATGAAACTATTTACCTTTGATATACATGCCTTATAGAAAAAAAAAATTTTTGCTTCTTTTTTCCCAGTGTTGGCAAAGCCAATAGTGCTGCCTTTAATGTGCTACCAGCATTTTTGCATGAGGTGTGGTACTCAGAATTTGTGAATGCCCGTTTTTACTTGCATTGGCTCATTTAACTCGGGCCCTTTGGTTTTGCCAGTGCTTGTTTTACATTAGATGTTTGCAGGTTCTGCATTCAGAGGTTGAGTGATTTCCCCAGAATTGTACAATGTTTGGCTTGCTGTCAAAGACAGGGTTGGGTCCCACGTCTACAGGTTCCATAGTAATCACTTTGATCGCTATGGCACAACTCCTGTGCCTTTATCCGGGGGTGGCAGAATAGATTCATTCACAGAACAAGCTGTTATGTTAAGCTTTTCTTTGCTGCTGTTTGTCTCCACAGCAGTTGTATTACATTCTCTCATCATAGCTTATTTCTCACACTTTTGATAGTCCTTAGCTTTTTCTCTGCTATCCACATAACGTGGGTGTTTGTCTATACTCTTTATGCTATTCGCCGAAAAAGCGCTTCGGCACCTCGTCAGGGGTAGTTAGCGCTATATAATTACAATTACAACACAATATTTCTCTCCTAATCATAGCGCCATTTTCTATCAACCCCATCCTGGGCCGGACAAACGGGGCATTTCCCCAGTGGGATGGAGCCTTGGAGGTGTATTTTAAAAGTCATGGGCCGCTCTTTGTGCCTCTGTCATTTTCTTATTTTCTCCAGCCTCCTCAGGTTAATTGCAGCAGGCACCTGGACACTGGCTAACCTAAATTGAGGGGGCCTCCCTGCAAGGTAAGTGGAGGGGCCCCCTCTGGGTTCAATCAGGAGCTCTCTGGCTGGAGTGCTGTGCTGAGGGGGTGCACTGGACCTTGGCCATCCCCCCGCACCGCGGGGGGCCTGTGTTACGGCGCTGCACCTGGAGGCTACAAGAGAGAGAGGGAAAGGGGAAGGGAGGAGGAATGTAGAGATAAAGAAACGAGAGAGGGAGTAAAGAGAGAATGCATGGATGGAAAGCAAAAGGCAGCACAAGGCAGTGCTTAAGTTTCCGGTGCTCAACATGGTGGCGCTGTTTGTGCAATTTAAAGATTAGCAGAAAAACAGTTGTTTGGTAATTAAATAAACATTACAAACAACTTATACCTGCCACCCAAGCCATTCTTACAGCTTTGGCGGCCTCGAACAGTCGGAATTGGCAACTTGTATCAGTGTGAATGTTAGTAGTTACAGTAGCATTGTGTGGTTCAAACTGCTGTGGCCTCTTGACCAGGGCACTGGAACTTACATTTTTTTTTTACAAATTAAGCACTGACACAAGGAGAGGAAGAATTGAGTGGGGCTGGTGTGAGAATTTTGCAATTGCTGCTTTTGTTTCCTCAGTCTGGCCCTGACCCCATCTACCTGCACTCAACTTACTGCAAAAAATGGATCAAATGACTAACGCTGGCTCATGCATTTTTCACAGTCTGTTTGGGGGTGGGAGAAATCTCAGATTCACAGCGTTTCCATGTGCACATTAAGTGAATGCCAAATACATACAACACAATTCACTTGTATCTAGCTTGCCATTAAGTTATCCTGGTGAACTGTTTTATTGTTTTAGATTTTTGTAGTTAAAGATTCTCAACTGTTGTGTTGGGCCTTAATGGTAAAGGAATAACATTGCCAGCACTTGGACCACATAATTGCCCCACACACAAACTGCCAGACTCTGGCGATTCGAATAATCGTTTGCACTTTAGTCTCTGTGTGTAAATGAAACAAAGTAATACAACACAATTCTGTATCACTTAATGACCATGGTCACTTTAATAACGGACTCGAAAATTTGGATACATTTTCAGGTCTGCTGACAGTTTTGCGTTTTTTTGCATTCAGTGATCACCACCAATTAATATATTCTATTGTAACAATTTTGCTTTCTATTTAAGTATATGTCCTTCAAGATCATAATACTGATGTTTTTAATGTAGGTCCATTCACATTCCATCAAGGTTTGTTGTGTTCTTTATGTTGTGTTTTCTAATTTGTTGCTGTATAATTTTCCTGGAAGAGAATGTTAGAAGTAACACGATCCTGCAGTACACAAAAGCCAGAAAACAATAACAACATTGTACAGAGCTTTGGCGCCCCCAGTGGCCAAGCCGCACAAATAAACAAATAATGAATATTTAGGCGAAATGTTCAAACAGAGCCTTATTTTCAAAATACTTCTCTTTGAGCGTAGTTTAAAATATCACTTTAAAAGTGTCTTCATGCATGTAGGGACACTGGGATTTAATAAATATTAATATTTTGTGGGAACTTGTGTTTGTTTATTGTTTGTTTAGGTTAATTGCATGGGTAGTAAATTATTTCAGCTTTTTACCAACGGTGCTCCTGGGTGACTCTTTATAATAAATACGATTCTTATGGCAGATAAGGCTCAGTAAGGTGTGCCTAGTTGTATTTATTTTTTAACTTTGAAACCTCAAATTGTTATATTAGTTGTTGTCCAATTATACAATAGCAAAATGTACCAGTTCAGCCAATGATAAGCTAGAATCATTAGAAGGCCTCAGGGCAGGGTTCTGATTATGATATATCGATTATGATATCTTTCATATACTCTATGACCCTTAGCCATAGGAGCTTCTGACACAGCTAAATGTATTACTGAATTAATGGATAGTCATTAGTTACGAAGCACCTTACAAAAGCTATTCCGATATTAGAACTCAGTGTGTGAGAAATATGGTTACAAATATATCAGCATGCAACTTTTTACATGCGGCTATGGATTGAAACCTTAGATTTCATTGTGATGTGCTTTTTAATTCTTATAGTGCTGTCATGTATTTGTATAGTATATATGTGAATGTGCAAAGTATAATGTGCTATTTATTACCACGTGCCCCTCCACAAAAATACAAATTCCCCACTCCACCCGGGCCCTAGCCCACTCCCGGGTAGTGGGGGGGACAGGTTTAATGAAAGACAGCAGACTTCTGTTTTTTATTGGCCCTCTGGGACACTCCCACCAGGCCTAGGAGGCAGGGTGTCACTACCCTGTGCCCATATACCTTTCTCAACTTTAATCTAGGGCAGGGTACTAAGTGCCCGAGTCCTAAAATGGCTACCACCACAGCTTTCTGGAAGTGGTAGCAGCCCATCAGATCTCACCTTGAGATCTGTCAGCTCTGCGGAGCCTCTGATGTGTAAAATATATAAAGTTGTTGAGCCTTAAATTCTTCAAAACTACTGAACGGATATACACCAAATCACAAAAAGCACCCTTTCTGGATCAAGAGCTAGCTTTCTGCCAAATTTGGAGTAATTCCGGTCAGCGCTTTTGGTTGTAGCTGTGTTTAATCTTCCTATGGAAAAATAAATTTGGAAAACATGTTTTGGGATCACCCTTGTTCTCAGCCCTTGCTTGCCCAAACACCCCGAAACTTTCCAGTTAATAACTTGAGGTGGAAGAACATATTTTTGGACTTTTTAGTGAAGATTCGTCAAATGGCACCAAAGTTATAAGCAAACCAAAACATGCTTTTCATATGGACCTAATTGGAACTACCCCATGGCAACTGCCACTGGGCAATCAAAATAAATATAGATGGTAATTTTACTGCATAGGTGGTAACTCGCAGTGCATGGCGGGGCTCAAGTTATAGTTAGCTCAGTAAATGATAACAGGTGAAATTACACTTTGTTTACGCTTAAAACTTGAAGAGTTGACTGTCATGTTCAACTAACTATGACTTCACTTTAACCTTTGGTGTTCTCCGTGAATTGTTATGGCTTTCTATTGTAAAGTTAGATATTATTACCATACCTACCTATAATGTCACTTTAACCTTTTGTTTTTTTCTGTGAATTTTCTGGGCTTTTAAAAATATTTTAAGTGGACTCCTATTATAATACCCAACACCTGTGGGTGGCCAACTCCTCGCCACACACAATCTTTTGGTCTTCTACTGGTTTTTGGGGTAATTAAACTCTGACGTATGGCAGAAAGATAGGCCTAGGCTAAGTGCTTCAATTTCATTTGGAGTGATATATTTGTTAGAAAGGTTAATAACTGGGTTGTTCTCTTTCTCATTGATGTTACTTTCTATTATGTTTGCATAATAGAAAGTTACATCATTGAGAACAATATAGACCTATAAAAGCACATATCATGGCTCAAAAGAATAGAAGATAGCACATTCGACCTGCAGGAAAAAAATACTTTATGGATTGTCAAGGATTTAGAAAGCTTCTGTGATGCATATGGCCTTAATATGAATAATGACACTCTGGATAGTCATAATTTAGAAAATCAAAGAATGAAATAAGTATGATAAAAACTCTTAAACAACATGGACATAACCGCAAACCTGAGCAGTGGAAGTAGGTCTAAACCAAAATCACAATCTATACCATCACTATCCTATGACTTTGTCGAGATATTTCAAGGAATGACTCTGAAAGAATTGAAACTCCTGAGGAGAGAATATATATATTTTTAATGATAAAGTTGAGTTGGGCACAATTTAAAATGTTGAAACTACTTGTTGAAAATGAAAAAGAAAAATGAAATGATTTAATAAAACTCCTTTACAGTGATAACATGAACTATTAATCATCTGGAGAAATGAGGGGCTATTAGAATATTATGAATTTCAATTCCTCATAACTGACAATCCAGAAACCCCCAGCTTTTTATTTACTGCCTAAAATATATAATTGCAAAAATAATCTACCAGCACTACTGATAGTCTCTGCAATAGGAAGCCTTCTTGAAACAGCATCAATTTACATAGATTATTATTTATTCCAATTCATAAAAAACTTACCATCCTACCTCTGGGACAGCACAGTCTTTCTAAAAAAATTAAGCACATACCTTGGGATGAACCATATAGTTTGTAACATTGGTTGTCCAATCCTCATATAGTATCAAAGATCATGATGGACTACATGCATGTTAACTCTTCCTAAGAGCAGGACCAATAAGTCTTTTTGAACATAATAGAATGTTATCATATATGATCAAATTCTGTCTGGATGAGATTATATTTTTGTTTGGCCAATGTCTATACACATAAATTCGAGAAACTGCCATGGGCACCTGTTTTCCCCTCCGCTGTGCCAGTCTTTTGATGGGCTGTTGTTGTTGGGAAGAGCAGGTGTTTCCTTGGACCCTGGAATGGAGAGATATTAGCATTATGTTATTATATGGCTTTGTTGTGTAGACTATTTCGTATTTGTTGTCGAAAGTCAGAACAACTATTAAAACAGCTATTAGATATAAAAAGAATTACACCGCCCACCCTCCATATTTAGGCAGTGGTGCAATGTCCTTCCTCCAGTAGGCCATACTCCATTGGGCCATCTGAGGAAGTATTCCCTAGCCAGAGCTAATGGGGGCCATGTCAACGGAGTCCTTAAGGTCTGGCTGTCTTTAAATGAGACAGGCAAACTGAGTGTTCGCGACTGAGTACCCTATCTGTCTAACTCTAAATCGGGACTTTAATTTGACATAGATACATGAAGATAGGTTTGTTTTGAGAATGCATCCAAATTGTATGCCTTTGGTCTTGTCTATGTTACATGGTAATTAGATTATAGACTTACTTATATTCTTTCCTAATTCTCTAATCGCCAACAGAAACATCACTTCATACAGCACATACTAGAAGATATCTAATGTACAGCGTTGAGAGGACAAAACTGTTCCAGAAGACATACCAGCTGTTTGTACCATTTCCTCCTTAACATCAAGGTAATCCCATTTACAAGATTGGTACTGCATTTTGGATCGCATGCTATTGTTATTTGCTGGCTGTAGTTAAGGCTGTAACATGATTATTGGTGCATACATTCACTAAACATTGCCATCAAGACAATAAAGCAAGGCACAAAGTAGTAGCAGAAGTGACTATGCTAATAATGTTTGCAACATTTACAATTTTAACCTCTTTAGGTAATAATGTATACTTTTATTCTGTAAAAGAAACAACTTACTTAGCTGAAACAGTAGTTTTCAGCTTCATTCTCCTATAGATTCACATGCCATCCTCTACCTTCACATTTATACGAAGGAATTATATTTTACAAGATACTAATTTACTTACCTCACACTTGATATCATGTCTAGTAAATATACACTCTGAATTGGTATCTATAAAGGGGGGGGTACATCATGAATGTTAGGTTGAGATCATACAGAGTTGTTCAAAACGTGTCTGTGGTTGACCAGAAAAGAAGATGCTGTCCTAACCCAAACAACTACATGGAAGAACTCTGCTCTGCTTGTGAATCTATAACAGAGAAAAGTTGTAAAACTATTATCATAGGTAAGACGATTGTTTTTTTTTCAGTGTGTATGGAGGAACTCCTCCAGGCTCATCAACATGTGTCTACTGTTATGTTATGGGTAGTGAACTTGATCTGGGTACTGAGCATCTTGTCTGTGAGGGAGAGAATGAGCTCTGTGCCATCGTTGGAGGAGAGGACGTTGATGTAGTGAGAGCGGATGATGCTGGCTAGAGGGGTCATGCATGCATTGAAGAGAGTCGGGCTCAGGAAAGATCTTTGCTGAACTCCACAGATGATGTTGCGGGCATCTGAGGTGTATGGTGCCAGGAAGTAGCAGAGCCATTGGAGTGCTTGTACGTGGATTCCAATGTTGTGTAGGCTTTGGATGAGGATGGGATGGTAGACCTTCTCAAACACTGTGGAGAGTTCCAGGAGGATGAGGGCCACGTGTCTCCTCCATCCAAATTCATGCGATATCATCCATGGCAGTGAGGAGGGCATTTTTTTTGCTGTGGTTGGGTCTGAAGCCAGACTGAGTGGTATTGAGTTTGTGGGGTTCGTGAGGCATCAATGAATGATTTTCTCTAAGGATTTGGCCACAAATGGTAACATAGAGCTAGGTCTGTAGTTGGTAAGCATTGATCGGTCCACAGAGGGTTTCTTCAGCAATGGTAGGACGGTCCCAGAAGAGGTGGGGGCATTCAGAATGGGTGTGAGCATGGTGCTCATGGGCTGCAGTCCTCTGGAGCAGGCATGGTAGGGGTAGAGGTCCAGTGGGGCCTCTGAATGGCTGAACTTCCTGGTAGCTGTGTTTTTTTCTGTGCTGATGATGAGTCATGGGGTTAGCATTGGTTCTTGGGACAAGATCGAGAGGTTTTTGGCCAGGTCTGACAAGTCCAGTTGAGGTTTGAAGTTGCTGTAAATGGCAGTGATTTTTTCTTTTCTTCGTAGTTTAATATAGCCCGAACTTGACTCTAAAGGTATCAGGTATCAAAGCGCTTTAAATGAGCACCATTTACATTACACAAGGACACATTCATTTTTGTTAGGCACTGGGAGATTAAGTGATTTGCTGCTCTTTCTCCTTCCTCGCGGCCAGAGCCTGGAACGCCCTACCGCTCCAACTCAGACAGACAACATCACTTACCATCTTCACGAGAAATCTCAAAACTTGGCTCTTTGACAGACCCCCTCCTTCATGGACTGCAACCTGCACTTCCCCTCCTCCCCCGCTCCTTCAGACCCTTACGGTTGAGTAGTCGCGCTTAACAAACACGTGATTGATTGATTGAGAACCACAGGATGTTCAGCGTCATTGCCGAGACTCGAACCCGGTTTCACAGATCTGTGATGGACAGCCCTAGCTGTTAGGAGTTTGTTGCTGAATAATTGAGCGACATTGTTGCAGAAGTCCTGTGAGGGTGTGACTGAGTTTGAGGTCACTGCTGATGAGGTGAAATCCTTCACAATGGTGAAGATTTATTTGCTTCTGTTGGTGCTGGCATCAGTGTGGTCTGCCAGAGCAGCGTATTCGGTGGTACGAATCATTTGATGATAGCGTCTCAAGGCAGATTTGAAATCGCTTATGTGTGCATTGTCCTGACTCATTCTTCATTTGTGCTCCAGTTGTTTGCTGTGAGGTTTCATCAGTCTTGAGTTTCTGCATATACTAACTGGCATGGGGGGGGTCTAGATGTTGTATTGATTTGTTCGAGAGGGCCATGGAGTTTGCACAGGATGTGGTCCAATTGTTGGAATTCTTTATGGCTTTGGGGAGGCTGTTGCTATATTCGGGTCGTTGAGTTTTGAAATTAGTGTTCCAGTCCTTGTCAGTGATGCTGCTTCAGTTTCAGCACACTGGTTCATTGGTGATGTGCGTGCATTGGACCGGGATGGAGAGGTTGAACTTGATGAGGGCGTGGTCTCTCTAGGAGACTATTATGAACTTTTTGAATTGGATGTTGCCGAATGTGGTGAAAATGGGGTCCAGGAGGTGTCCGGCGACGTGGGTAGGTCCCTTTATTCATTGGGTGAGGTCCAAGCTTCCAGTGTCTTCGATGAGTGCTTTTGAGTTGGGGTCAGCGGGGTCTTCCAGGTGGAAGCTCCGTTCTCCAAGTAGAATGTAATTGATAGTGTAGAGGGCATGTGGTGCGACGAAGTTCATGATGGCGTTGGTGAAGTTGGTGCATGGTCCAGGGGTCCTGTAGATGAGAGTGCCACGATGCTGGGCCTATTGGCTTTGCCAGTGATTGTTCATCTTTGTGTTCAATAATTCATGGGTTTTGCTAGTATGCGAGCAGTAACCTCTTGGCTTTGCTAGTGTTCACATGCTCTGCCCTTCAATTAGCAGTACATCCTTCAATCCCAGCAGCTGTCAGTGACATGCATAGTATCCCACTAACATCCACCCTTTACTGCACAAGAATTCGGACTTTTTTTATATCTGCACATTTGGTTTCCAGCATCCACTGCCATTTCCAAGATAGGCGGAGGTAATGTTAGGGGTCTGAATTGAGGAGAAACAACAACAAAGCAGTACATTATTGGTGACACTGACAGCTTTGGGCATCCTCCTTCATGTCTCTGTGTCTCCCAGTTGTGGGTTTGTTAAACTACAGTTCCATGATGTCAGCTCCACTAAGGAGGTAGTTTAAGTGGTCCTGAATGTTTCAATATCCCACTCCACCTGCAATGTGCCATGGGAAGATAAAGTAGTATGCAAAAACAACAGTTGATGGACAGAATGCAGAACAATGTCATACATTAACTCCAGTACAGAGATCTGGGCCTAAATCCATCATTTTTTTGCTCACCATGCCATTCCAGTTTGAACCCAGCCGTATGCAAATCAGTCTTGACCCTGTGCCTCATGGGAACAGTCCAGCCCGAACTGCCAAGCCAGGTCCTCCCTGGACTGGAACCAAGCATCCTAGGACCGGTTTCGGGGTTTCACTCCTCTTCAGCCAGGATAGCTTGATTCCAGTGGTATGGAGAGCACGGGACTCACGTCTGAGCATACCCGTCCCACTCGGGGTAAAAAATGCAAAAGATAAAGTAGTAAGCATGGTGAGAGTGAAGGGAAATCCACCCTCCTCACAGAATTGAAAGGTTCCAGCAGGGTATTTGACCACAGTATCACTTATCTCTGTTGTTTAGCAGAAGAAAAGAAAGTGAAAGTAAACCTAAATTTAGTAGGCAAATCTAAAAAGATATTTTTGAGATTTTTTTCTTAAGTCAAGTACATGAATTTCAACTCGACCAAGCATGAGACCGTTTTAACCGAATTTTAACTAGTTAATGTACACCAGAAGTTACTACTTTAAAGTCTGGGGGTGCTGCGGCTCCCCCCATACAACTAGCTTTAGTTGCTCACGAAGGATTATGCCGTTGAGCAAAAGTGAAGGGGAGCCGGGGTTTAAAGCTGAAAATAACAAGCATCCTAGGAAATGGTTAATTAAAAAGCAACAACTTGTAAAGAAACACCGAACCTCTGTGCTTTGCCATTGTTCGGACATAAAAATGTGTTCTGCTTAACGTAGCCAGAACAATGTCTCTAGTTAGCGATTGGGCTCCGGTCCAGCCATGTCCCTGGGCTAGGCTAATGCAGCTATGCTACTGTGTGTCGGATAATTAAAGGCAGAAAAAAAACCTGCACCTAAAGCAAACCTTTTTAAACATGTCAGTTTCAACGACAAAGGAGGAAGCGGTAACAGAAAGCGGGCATTAGCAAAGCGGAGATTTTCGCCTGAACATACATATTTACGGTATTTTTCTGGGTTTTTCTCTGCTATTGCCAGTTTAAACAGCCCCCGAGGAGCGTGAGTTATGAACATGACTTCTGTCCTACAGCCTGCATTAATAATTAATGAAAGGCAATAGAAATAACAGCTGTGTGTTCTAAAGCATCAGCACGCTGTACAGTTCCCTGTTTCACTCAAGCGTGTTTCCCCAAAAACTTTCCTGAAGTGAGTAATTCTGTGGGCGTTGTCTCGATGAACTATCACCCTGCATTGCGGATAACTATCGGGAAATGTCCCATTCGTCACTTAAAGTACTATGTTAATGGTGAATTAGTGCAAAAATATGTGGACATATGTTTTTAGCACTTTTTTTTTTAACCGTAAAACCCAATTTAGAGATTTGCATTTCTGTTGTACTTTTGCTTCCTTGTTAGACGGCGACCTCAGAGGAGCCTGGAAGGGGTCCTGACTACCCTGAGACCCACCCTCAAGGTATCGTAGCCGGGCACTGGCGGGAGACTCCCCAGGGGGAAGGAATCTCGTATCTAGGATCGTACTTCTGGCACCACACGACACAGAGTGACCACACCGGGTATTCTGAGAAAGCAATCTTTATCAAGTAGTTTATCACTGCAAATATGTACAAGGTGAGCACGAGCTCAAGAGTCTCGGAAGGGGTAGGGGGTAGCGGGACAGTCTCTGGTAAAGGTTCAAGCAGGGACGTATCCGGCGCACAGCTCACAATCCTCGAGCTGGGGGATACGATGTTGTAGTCGGGGTCCGGCGGGACCGTGAGAGTCGGTTGGAGCCGCGAGTCACTCAGCGGGCTCAGGTACAGGTTCGGAGGTCTTACGATCTTCAGGGAGCCGCGAGTCACTCAGCAGGGCTCAGGTGCAAGGTCGGAGGTCTTACGATCTTCAGGGAGCCGCGAGTCACTCAGCAGGGCTCAGGTACAAGTTCGGAGGTCTTACGATCTTCAGGGAGCCGCGAGTCACTCAGCAGGGCTCAGGTACAAGTTCGGAGGTCTTACGATCTTCAGGGAGCCGCGAGTCACTCAGCAGGGCTCAGGTGGGTCCAAGTTCCAGGAGCCGCGACCACGTGGGCAGGCTCTCGTTGTTCCAGCGTCGAATCTGCCGGACAGACCCAGAGCACCCCTTGTTATAGGTCGACCCCTCTTTGATGTCCGGAGTCTGTGCAGGCAGGGGTCTTGTCACCTGGGGGTCGCTTGTCGGGATTTCCTGCTATAGTCTTTTGATCCTTTCAGGGCCGGGTCGGGAGGAGTCCCAGACACCCAGCAGGCACGGAGCCAGCCCTCAGGGAGGCCGGAGGGCCGATCGAAACCCATCGTCCCAGGGGAGTTCAGAGGTGCGATAGAAACTGCTCCTCCCTCTCTCAACCCCTGGAAGCGTGATGTCCTCCAGCCGGAGTGGCGCCTCTAGGCCTGGGTCGCGCTGGGGCCGGGCGGCCATTTTGGTGCATGAAGTGGGCACGCGGGCCCGGGGTGGCCGAAAGGAGAGAGGCCATGGACGGGGACGTCCGGGTCGGTGCGTGTGTCCTGGTGGGGAGGTTCGGCTGGGCCGTGTGCTTGGGCTGCCGGTACCAGGTTTCGGTGGTGCGGGGGCACGGAGGGCCATTCTACGAGGCCGGGTCCAACATTCCTTCTTTGTGGTAGTAGTAACAAAGAACTGTTATATTCTTGTTGCTTGCACCACTAAATTTTGTTGATATCAAGGAACAAAGACCATTGGTAACCATAGTGCTAAATTTCGGCACCTTAACTTGACATATATCAGACATGCCAACAGACCCGATTGTGGCAGAGACTCATGATTTTTTAAAATTATAAAATATTTTATGTTAGCTATCTCCAGCCTAAAATTACCTCTGATTCGATTCAAGTCAACGTGGACAAAAATTCTCCCTATTTATTTATTTATATCTCCCTCTTTACAGTTTCGAATTGTTGGTATGTATGCTGTACTCCAGCGGTTCTTCCCTCTGTGCACCCCCACTTAATCATTACTGGAACCCGGGGACCCCCACTTTAATCATTATTGTAAACTGGGGACCCCCACTGAGTCATTTCTGGAAGCAGAGGACCCCTGCCTAAGCCTTTTCAATGATTTGAACCTCAAACAATACATAGGGACTACTTAGTGTCTATACTATATTCTGATCAATTCTATTGCACTCCTCCGACTAATCAATCTGAGGATACTAACTTAATAACTTAATATTTAGCCTCCAATTTCAAATTCCTTCACATTTACAGAATGTTTTTAACATTTTCAATCGTACATTTTTTTCTTCATTTATATACATACTATTAATATGTTAATATTGTTCGATTTTACAAGCAGTCGGGCCCCCTCAGTAGGCTTCAGGTACCTCTTAATAAGGCTGTTTGCTGGAGGGAATGCCCTGCGCCCAGCTAATCAAATGTTGTTGCACTATTGCATTCCTCTGGCGCACAGTGTTCCTCCTTCCAAAGTTACCACACACCTCATTTAAAAGAAACTCTCTCTGCAGTCTGTTGTTGTTAACCCACTTCGCGTGTTTTCAGTTTTAACCCACTCCGCGTGTTTTCCGTTTTAACCCACTCCGCGTGTTTTCAGTTTTAACCCACTCCGTGTGTTTTCAGTTTTAACCCACTCCGCGTGTTTTCAGTTGATCCAACTGGCGGTCCATGTTAAGGTGAGAGAATTTTCCAATGTACCGTGGCAGTACATTAAAGCCAGATTCTGCATTTGCGACTTAAAACTTCCATGTTCAAATATGACAAATGCCCACCTTTCTTTTTAGTGCTAATTTAATTTCTATTTTGGTTTACTAATTCTTTGTTCCCTTAATGAAGGGACGACCCATGTTTCAGTGCTGGAGTAAACCCGCACAAACATATGTTGCTGATAAAATATTCTAAAGCAGTGGTCTTCAAGTTTTGTAATAAGGATCCCTCCCAAGCAAAACGGTTTCTGATCTTTCCCACCTGAAGCTGATGTGCATGGGGTAAATTACATTTTGAGGAGTGTGGAAGGTGTATTAGGGGAGAAAGCTTATTCAGTTGTTTTTCACAGTGGGGTTTGTTATTTGCGGCCGGTGCAGATAAGCGGGGTGGAGCGGGGCGGGGGGTAAGTCGACAGGCAACGGAATAGGCTTTATTTATTTATTACATTTTACCTAATTCGTCATCTGCCGACTAGCCTCCCTCCAACGCCGCTCCTCCCCACCCCACCGCGCTTACCTGAGCTGGCCGTCACTGGGGATTGTACTGGTGCACAAAAAATACAGATGTGGCCAATTTCTCTTTTCTCCTCTTTTCAGGTCACTGCTGCGCTCGCTCATTGCCCATTCCCAATGTAAAGCTGTAGCACTTCCATCCTTCTTTTTTCTGTAGCTTTCCTTCCTGGCACTATTCCATCCCCCAGGCTCTTGGAGTATGTTGTTTCTAAGGATCCTGCTACACTTTCTCATTCTAGGCGACTGATCAGGCCCTACCCCTAAGATCTTTCAGTGCTCCCTCACGCATTACCAAACCCTCTCTCTCCAAGATCCTGGAGATCTCCCTTGCTTCTTGTTTATGCACTTTTGAATTCCTCCATGCTCTCTCCCTCCAGAGTTCTGTAGCACCCCATCTCTACTGGCTCCAGCAGCGCTCCCTTCATTCTATTCCCTGCAGTGCTCCTTCCTTTAGAGTTCCGGTAGCATCTTCTTCCTGTAGTGTCCCTCCCCTCTGGGCTGCATCACACCCTTACTTAAAGCCAATTCACAACACATGCTGTGGACATTTTCACAGAACAAATACAACTGCCTGTTAGAAGAAGTGCGAAACACCTCTAACCCACACAATGATTCTGATAAACATATCAATTATGATGTGGGCTGAACTTATTTTGCTCTTTTGTCCACAGGCAGCTCTGCTCATTTTTATCTTCCAATTCGTACTGTGAAAAGAAGGTTTAACAGTCTTCTGTGATGTGGAAGTGTGCCCCCAGTTCAGATGATGCCAAGGCCCACTAGGCATATGTGCCCATGAGTTTGAAGACCTCTGTTCTAAAGAGTTAATTTAGAGTCTGGCAATGGTATGCCAGGGAAGTGTTCACGAGCTCCTCCACTGTGGTGAAGGACTGTCCACCCTACTTAGAGATTCCTGCCTGCATGGGAGAGATTTCTGTCCCTTAAAAGGAGCCAAGGCCATGCCACTTTTCAAGTGCCAACATGTGGTGTCCTTCTAGTAATGAAGTTGTAATCTTGGAGATCTAGTGTGTCCATCTCCAAGCGACCCCATATGTATATTTTTTAAGGAGGAAAACCTTGAGACTGATTAATTCCTAGCTGTTTTCTTCTAGTTTAGGATGGCTAGTCAAGGCTCTTCTGAAAGGGTCAGCCATTGGCTAGGAAGCCGTGCAGCACAGCCTCTCTGTAGTACCAAGGCTGATATCTCTAGAATACTTAATATGAAGGGATGTGAGAAGATGGAAACATTTACTAGATTTCTCGCAGATGACAAACAGAAAGCGGTATCAGCCATTACAGATGCTCAATGCAACACAAGAGAATGTATATCACACAGACCAAGATATTAAAACAGGAAGTAAAACAATTCATTCAAATAAACACCTTCAAAACTGTGCCCCATAGCAAGTGAATGATGGTTCTTTACTCCCATTACTTTCTGACACCCAAAAATGTTGAGACTGCAAAAAAATAATAAGTGATAAAGATGCATAATTGTTTTAAGTCCGAAATCACTATGAACTCACAGTGCTAACTTTAGGCCTAACCTTTATGGGCAATCTTTTGCATGAGAACAGAAGACCCAAGTCTAATTGTAATAGGGGTAGTCAATGTTATGGAAATTTATAGTAAAAATGTGCAACCCAGAGGATAATACAACTATTCCTCAGTTATTGTTTACCGTATCACTGCTTTATTTCTTTAGGAGTTTTTGAAAATCAGTGCACCTGCTGTCTGCTGGATTAAACAGTTGTACTACATTAGAAGCAAAGAAGGCCAAATTATTAACTGAGTCCAGTATGATACGTGTATTTGACTGAAAAAATCAGAGAGGGACCCCTTAGACCTAAGGAATAGGGTTCAAGTAACAGTGAAAAAGAAAGCTTCCTTTGGTATTATAGTCCTTATTTACTACTCACCCTAACAATCCAGAAACTTTCACACACACATTTATACAGAAGGGAGTTTGGTCACTGACCCAAAGCTCAAACCACAGAAATGTAAAAATCAGGTTTTCAAGTGTGCACGGCGACGCGAGAGAACGCAGTATGGTACGATCGCAAGCCTAATTGATTAAAGGCGTAATCTAAATACTTGTACCCAACAATTGTAAAAATCGATGCAAAGGACGACTGACTGAATATACATACATCAGGACAGCATGTACCCTTACTTCTTGAGATTTAGGATTTTTACGAGACAGGATTAATTTTACGAGAGTGGTAGACTCGTAACTCCTGGGCAACTAGGACCGAGGATAAAGTACTGTTGCAGAAACAACAGCAGCGGTTCTGGCAACAAATCATCATGAAGGTTTAAGACCAACTTCGGGCACAATAAAGGGTCGTGAGAGTTACATGTTGTGGTCTTGAGAAAGATGGTATAAATGAACTGGTCACCATCGAAAGGCGTCGATGCTGTGTTTCATAATCTGTGTAGTGGCTGGAACCACAGATAGAGAAGGAGATACAATCTATCGGGCTCCAGCTCAGTATCTCTTCAAACACGGAAATGTGCTGTTTATGACAAAGTGTACCGTCTTGTTTTGTACTCTATGGTAGTATTGTATATAAGAAAAGATAACACACACGAGCAGAGGCAGGGCAAAGAAAAGAAAAGAGAAAGCAGGCACCCTTGCAAAAAAAAAGCATGTCGTGCCTGCAATAGGGAAAATCATTAAAGAAAATAGTGCTCACAGACTGTAGATAAAACCGACTGGCTAACAACACAAGTAAAAAGTCCAGTCCTCGTGGGAGGTTACAAATGCAGACAAGGCGGTACTAAGGAGGGACTACTAAGCCTACTCATGAATCAAAAGCAACCATTCAGAAAGGAAAATAACGAGCCAATTGTAAAGATGGGCGGAAAAGGGGTGGAGCTTAAAGTCAATACCTGAATACAGCATGCCTCGCAGAGCAGCGCATGCGCTGCCCATGCTCGACCTAAAAAGCAGCCAACATGCTATTGGAATGCCCAGTCCCCCTAAAAGTGTAAAAAAATCTTTCAATTTTTATTGAATTGCGTCACCTCTTCCCCCCCCCCCCCCCCCCCCCTCCACCCCAACTTTAGCACGTACAGGATGAGTGACACAAACATTACTGATGGCCCATTACAGAATAGCTCTCTGCCACTCAGGTTACTTTCACTAAAATGCAATGCTGTTTTCAGCATGATGTTTGACTTGGTTCCCCAGGGTCATAGTAAATGCTCCTCTTGGCCAGAGCCTGGCACCCTGAGATCAGTTCAGCTCCCAAAGGGGGTCCTTCCACAGTTCCAAGACTGTGGTCTAAAAGGACAGGGGGTCCTAGGTAATGATTATTTTTTATAGTTTCTGTCTCTCTCATCTGTCGGAAGTACAGGCCATACAGTAGGTTATGTTCCATGTATTTAGGTAATTGCCTTACGCCTTTCCTCTCAAAGGTGTTTACTTGGAAAATAGAGAATCAAAATCTGCCTTAACTGGCTAGAACTTCTTTGTGAGTTGTGGGGTTGCAACTGTCTACACCAGGTGGCCATGGACTGTTCTGTTGAAGAAAATAGTGTAATGAGATCGGTAATGGCAGAGGTATGTGTTGCGAAACAATTTCTGCCGCAGAAGAAGATGGGAAAAGCTGTATAGGCAGAAGCCCACTCGGGTAACTCTGGCAGGTACACGTCAAGTTGGCTTAGAAATGAATCAGTGGTGTGAATGCTATTAACCCCTTGTATGCCCATGACGAGCTGGACTCGTCATGGAGCACAGTCGCGCTGTGCCCATGACGAGTCCAGCTCGTCATGAGGCATACCCTAGGGAATCCCTCTCTGCCAAAATAGCCTCGGGAGCTGGGGAAGAGCTTCCCCAGCCCCCGAGGCGCCCCCCCCCCTTTCACTGTAATGACGATCGGCGCGCACGTTGCGCCGACGTCATTGGCTATCTCAGCCCCCTGAGCACGTAGAAAGACGGGAGAGGTATCGTTAGAAAGGGGAGAATCTCCCCTTTCCAATGGTACCCGTCTTCAGTGGATCCCTGCTTGGGGATCGCCACAGGAGGGCGATCCTCAAGCAGGGATCCACCCACTAGACACCAGGGAGGGGGGAGCGGCCCCTTGGGCAAGGGCCTTTGCTCCCCCCAAATTATTTTGGGCACATTTAGTCTTTTTGCCCCCCCTGGGGGGCAGATGGGGGCAGTAGCCCCCAATCTGCCCCGGGGGGCAAAAAGCCCACTAGACACCAGGGAATTTTTTTCACAATCAAAATAGGGGTGGGGGCTGCCCAAAGCGGGCAGGCCCATGCCCCCACCCCACCCCCAAATTATCACAGTCTTTCTGCCCCCCCGGGGGGCAGATGGGGCATTGGCCCCTAATCTGCCCCCCCAGGGGGGCAAAAAGACCACTAGACACCAGGGAAATGTAAAAATAAATAAATAGGGGTGGGGGCTGCCCAAAACGGGCAGGCCCATGCCCCCACCCCCCAATTATCACAGTCTTTCTGCCCCCCCGGGGGGCAGATGGGCATTGGCCCCTAATTAGAAAGCCCACTATACACCAGGGATTTGTTTTCAGTTGTTTTTAGGGTGGGGGCTGCCCGAAACGGGCACGCCAATGCCCCCACCCACCCGCCACCATTACAGCCTTTCTGCCCCCCCTGGGGGGCAGATGGGGCATTAGCCCCCAATCTGCCCCCCCGGGGGGGGGGGAAAGACCACTAGACACCAGGGAATTGTAAAAAAAAAAAAAATAGGGGTGGGGGCTGCCCAAAATGGGCTGGCCCATGCCGCCACCCCAACCCCCAATTATTAGTCTTTCTGCCCCCCCCCCCCAGGGGGCAGATGGGGCATTGGCCCCTAATCTGCCCCTCCGGGGGGGGGGGGGGGGCAGAAAGCCCACTAAATACCAGGGATTTTTTTTGCGCAAGTACCCACCACGGGCAAGGGCCCAAAATGTAGTGAGGCGCACTACGTTTAGGACCCTTGCCTGTTGAGGCGCACTACGTTTTGGACCCTTGCCTGTCGCGGGTACTTGGGCCTCCCACACGAGTGAGGCACCGTTTTTATCGGGAGACCCGGGGGAACGCTGGGTGGTAGGAAATTTGTGTCAGCCCCGTGATGCCACAACTTTCCCACACAAAAATGTGTCAAAAAGGGGATTTTTTCAGCTAAATTTGAGGTTTGCAGGGCATTCTGGGTAAGGAAACGTTGGGGGATCCACGCAAGCCATACCTCCCTGGAATCCCCCGGGTGTCTAGTTTTCAGAAATGTGTGGGTGTGGTAGGTTCGCCTGGGTGGCCGCCGAGCACCGGGCCAAAAACCCAGGTGACCCCCTTGCAAAACCAGGTCGTTTTGAGGTAGGCAATTTTCATGTCGCCTCACTACGTTGTGGGCCCTTGCCTGTCGCGGGTACTTGGGCCCCACACACGAGTGAGACACCGTATTTATCGGGAGACCCGGGGGGAACGCTGGGTGGTAGGAAATTTGTGTCAGCCCGGTGATGCCACAACTTTCCCACACAAATATGTGTGAAAAACGTGATTTTTTCAGCTAAATTTGAGGTTTGCAGGGCATTCTTGGTAGGGAAACGTTGGGGGATCCACGCAAGCCATACCTCCCTGGAATCCCCCGGGTGTCTAGTTTTCAGAAATGTGTGGGTTTGGTAGGTTCCCCTAGGTGGCCGCCGAGCACCGGGCCAAAAACCCAGGTGACCCCCGTGCAAAACCAGGTCGTTTTGAGGTAGGCAATTTTTTTGTCGCCTCACTACGTTGTGGGCCCTTGCCTGTCGCGGTTACTTGGGCCTCCCACACGAGTGAGGCACCGTTTATATCGGGAGACCCAGGGGAACGCTGGGTGGTAGGAAATTTGTGTCAGCCCGCTGATGCCACAACTTTCCCACACAAAAATGTGTGAAAAAGGTGTATTTTTTCCCTAAATTTGAGGTTTGCAGGGCATTCTGGGTAAGGAAACGTTGGGGGATCGACGCAAGCCATACCTCCCTGGAATCCCCCGGGTGTCTAGTTTTCAGAAATGTGTGGGTTTGGTAGGTTCCCCTAGGTGGACGCCGAGCACCGGGCCAAAAACCCAGGTGACCCCCTCGCAAAACCAGGTCGTTTTGAGGTAGGCAATTTTCATGTCGCCTCACTATGTTTTGGGCCCTTGCCTGTCGCGGGTACTTGGGCCTCCCACACGAGTGAGGCACCATTTTTATCGGGAGACCCGGGGGAACGCTGGGTGGTAGGAAATTTGTGTCAGCCCGGTGATGCCACAACTTTCCCACACAAAAATGTGTGAAAAAGGTGTATTTTTTCCCTAAATTTGAGGTTTGCAGGGCATTCTGGGTAAGGAAACGTTGGGGGATCCACGCAAGCCATACCTCCCTGGAATCCCCCGGGTGTCTAGTTTTCAGAAATGTGTGGGTTTGGTAGGTTCCCCTAGGTGGACGCCGAGCACCGGGCCAAAAACCCAGGTGACCCCCTCGCAAAACCAGGTCGTTTTGAGGTAGGCAATTTTCATGTCGCCTCACTACGTTTTGGGCCCTTGCCTGTCGCGGGTACTTGGGCCTCCCACATGAGTGAGGCACCATTTTTATCGGGAGACCCGGGGGAATGCTGGGTGGTAGGAAATTTGTGTCAGCCCGGTGATGCCACAACTTTCCCACACAAAAATGTGTGAAAAAGGTGATTTTATTCAGCAAAATTTGAGGTTTGCAGGGCATTCTGGGTAAGGAAACGTTGGGGGATCCACGCAAGCCATACCTCCCTGGAATCCCCCGGGTGTCTAGTTTTCAGAAATGTGTGGGTTTGGTAGGTTTCCCTAGGTGCCGGCAGAGCTAGGGTTCAAAAACTACAGCTAGGCACTTTGCCAAAAAAGGGTCATTTTTCACTGCGAAATTGAGGTGTTTCCACGTTGCGTTTTGCGCCGTTTCCTGTCGCGGGCACTAGGCTGACCCACACAAGTGAGGTGCCATTTTTCTCGGAAGACTTTGGGGAACGCCGGGTGGGTGGAAATTTGTGGATCCACGCAGATTCCAGAACTTTCCACCAGAGAAATGTGGAGAAAATTTGTTTTTTTTGGCAATTGTTTAGGTTTACAAGGGATTCTGGGTAACAGAACCTGGTGGGAGGAAGTCAAGTCACCCCATCCTGGATTCCCCTGGGTGTCTAGTTTTCAAAAATGTATAGGTTTGCTAGGTTTCCCTAGGTGCCGGCAGAGCTATGGTTCAAAAACTACAGCTAGGTACTTTGCCTAAAAAGGGTCATTTTTCGCTACAAAATTGAGGTGTGTCCACGTTACGTTTTGCGCCGTTTCCTGTCGCGGGCACTAGGCTGACCCACACAAGTGAGGTACCATTTTTCATGGAAGACTTTGGGGAACGCGGGGTGGGTGGAAATTTGTGGATCCACGCAGATTCCACAACTTTCCACCAGAGAAATGTGGGGAAAATGCGTTTTTTTGGCAATTTTTTAGGTTTGTAAGGGATTCTGGGTAACAGAACCTGGTAGGAGGCAGTCAAGTCACCCCATCCTGGATTCCCCTGGGTGTCTAGTGTTCAAAAATGTATAGGTTTGCTAGGTTTCCCTAGGTGCCGGCAGAGCTAGGGTTCAAAAACTACAGCTAGGCACTTTGCTAAAAAAGGGTACATTTTCATTGTGAAAATGTGGTGTGTTCACGTTGGGTTTTGAGCCATTTCCTGTCATGGGCACTATGCCTACCCCTACAAGTGAGGTACCATTTTTATCGGGAGACTTAGGGTAATTCAGATTTGTAAAGGAACTGTTATTACCTATTGACTTTCGATGCATTTCTGCCTTCCAAATGAAAGACATTGTGTAAAAAAGAAGTCATTCTAAAAAATGACTGATAATTCTCATGCTAGTATGAGTATTCCCAATTTCGGAAATGTGCAAATATCTACTGTTTCTAAACTCTATATTTTGTTCCCATTTCAGAAATACATAGGTGTCTTTCATACCGATTTTTCCATGTACACATTTTTACAGAATAATTACTATATACCCGGTACATAATAAAAAAACTATTGCATGTTGCTGCTCAGTTTTTGGCTCTGGGTTCATCGGGTTCTTGATGAACCTACAAGTCCTATATATCCCCACAACCAGAAATGTCCAGCGGATGTAACGGTATATTGCTTTCAAAGAGCTGTCAAAATTAGAAGAAGTTACAGGTGAAAACATTGACACAAAAGGCGCTTTTTTTTAACAAATTTTCAATTTATCCTATATTTAACTGTTAGTTTCTATAAAGAAACCTTGATGGATCTACGCAAATGACCCCTTGCTGAATTTAGAATTTTGTCTACTTCTCCAAAATGTATAGCTTTCCAGGATCCATTATTGCTTTTGTACCCATTTCTACCATTAACTGGAAGGAGGTCGAAAGCCCAAAAATAGGCTATGTCCCAGAAAAATTCCAAAACTGTGTAAAAAATGTTGGGTTTCTGACAAAAGTCTGATATCCCCTAAAAGCTGGGAAAATGGTGATTTCAGCCCCACAAACCCTTTTTTGATAACACTTGCAGGGAAAAACCCAGATGCTTTCATTTGCAGCCCGTTTTTCCCATTTTCCCCCCAAAAAACTAAATTTTGCTGTATTTTGGCTCATTTCTGTGACCCCTCCAGGGGAATCCACAAACCCTGAGTACCCTCAAAATCCCCATGATGTTGGAAGAAAAGGACGCAAATTTGGCATGGATACCTTATGTGGTCAAAAAGTTACAGGGGCCTCAGCGCGCACTACCCCAAATAGCCAAAAAAGGGCGTGGCACAGGAGGGGGGAAAAGGCCTGGCAGCGAAGGGGTTAAAACAAGCATTTGCAATGCAATAGGTCTCGAGTTTGCGAGAGTTTAAGCTATTTGCATTCTAAATGACAAAGCCTTTTATGTATATGTTTTGATAATTAACACATAAATAAAAGGCATTGACATGTACAGTGCCAATAGCTCAAACTCTTGTAAATGTGAGATCTATTCAAGGAAGTGGCTTCCATTGACCCGGGCTGCTTAGAAAGTGAAAGCACACATGAAGCGCTGAATGTTGCAGGAAAGCATGTCATACCCGCAGTAGGAGAAAGTACTTGAAGAAAATAGTGCTTACAGACTAAACAAGAATTGGCATAGCCAATAGGTCTCGCCTTTGGGACCTTATAAGTGTTTAGCCATGCAACAGTTGCATAACTAAATACTTATAAAGTCCCAAAAGCGAGACCTATTGGCTATGCCAAGCGGCCGCGAAAGTGATCGCGATCAAACATGAAAGCAGCCGTGCGGCCGCGAAGGTGAAAGTAATCGCGGTCAAGCGCGGCGCGCACGCCCGCGCCCATGCTCTGTAGCTCTAGGCTGGCCTGGTAGCACTTTTTGGAGCACTCTCAAAAAGTCTCGCCAGACCAGCGCATGCGCTGGGTCAGGCGAGACCTAAAAAGACTCCCCATGTAACAACCGCAGTGACAGGGCCAGTCCCCAGGCGAGGTTACGAAAGAAGACAAGGCGGTACTAGGGAGGGACTAACAAGCCTATTAACGAATCAGAAGCCAGCATTTACAAAGGTGATGACACAAGCCAATGACAAATATGGGCGAAGAGTGAGCGGGGCTTCTGTTCCATACTTCAATACTGAATGGCTTGCAGGGCAGCGCGTGCGTTGCCCAGGCTCGACCTAAAAACAGGGTTACAATGGGAGAGTGACTTCAGCGCTTTGTACCGGTGATAAAGTGCAAAGCAACAATTGGCTTACAATGCACACAGTGCACTATGCCTGTTAATGGGCATTGCAACATAACACATGGGAAGGAGGTGTCACATTCCAAATCTGCTCCAGAGACTTGCAATCAGTTAGTGTGAAACGTGCAAATCTTGTGTTGCAGATTTCATATTGCAAGTTAAAATTCATGTCATGCATAGATAAGAGGTACATGATAAGGTGATTATAAAGTCATACGAAGGGGTGACCGTGATGCAGGTAAGCTTGCTAACCGTGTAGTTACACTATAATCGGGGCAAACTATCTGAGAACAGAATCCTAAATCTCTAGTCATTGATTTGGCAGTACTTAACTAATATAGGCCTTATTTAGACATTGATGGACTGGTTACTCCATCACAAACAAGACAAGTACTCACTGTGCCAAAATAAAATTCTTGGTCCAACCAACAGCTTTCCGTCTGTGGTGCCCCTGCTGGTTCTGTCGATTGAAAGCTTACTCCATAGTCCTGACACAGTGTTGGCCAGTGGAGACAGGGTATCACACCGCCTGGCCTATTTAGATAAGACGGTCTGATGTCCTCGCTTTCTGTTTGCCACCGCCAGGAAAAATTGGTGGTGGTAAACAGAAAAATTAAACTAATGACTGCATGTGAGAGCCATTAGTTATGTGTTTTTAAAAAAACAAAAAGTTTGGAGGACGGCTGTCAAAATGAATGGCGGCCTTCCACCAAAAGTTTGGTACCTTCAGAGGAAGTGTTGTGACAGCGGCTCCACTGTCCGTCAGAGTGGAGAATGTAATGTCCTCCGCCACCCTGACAGACCGAGTAAATGCTGCTGTGCTATAAACCAGGCCCTATGCATTGGGAACCGTGTGTGCAAGTGTTGCATAAACAGTAGTTTATCCGTCGCTGTAATGGTGTTTAGGATGTACTGAAGCTTCTGTTTCCTCTCTGGTTAGACTGGGGGTATGACTAGCTCGGCCTCGTTTGAGCAGGCATCATCATGTGAAAGTTAATTACTTTGATACAAAACTTAGCATTTTGGGCTGCTTAAATGTGTTTATTGTAGCTTATTTGATTACCACAGCTTTCAGTCTGGAATGTAAATATTGGAAAATATAATGCCTACAAAACTGCAGAATGTACTAAACCAAGCTAAGCATAAGGCACAATCTTATCATGTATTGCATACACACTACCTAAAGTAATTCACATGAATTAGCCTCGAAGGTAGGGCAACTCAGTGAGTTAAGCACACGCTGTGCACAGCGGCAACTCAGTGAGTAAAGCACACGCTGTGCACAGCATGAAAGCCACAGGCTTGAACTTCATTAACATGAATATCATCTAGTTGGGTTATACTGAACCATCTTGCTTACAGTAATAAAAAAGGCAAAAATGCACTAGTGCACACCATATTAAAACAAGCATTGGCATAGCCAATAGGTCTCACCTTTGGGACCTTATAAGTGTTTAGCTATGCAACAGTTGCATAACTAAATACTTATAAGGTCTCAAAAGCGAGACCTATTGGCTATGCAAAGCGGCCGTGAAAGTGATCGCGAAAACGATCAAACATCAAAGCGGCCGTGTGGCCGCCAAAGTGAAAGTAATCGCGGCAAAGCGCGGCGCGCGCGCCCGCACACATGCACTGTAGCTCTAGGCTGGCCTGGTAGCACTTTTCGGAGCCCTCTCAATAAGTCTCGCCAGACCAGCGCATGCGCTGGGTCAGGCGAGACCTAAAAAGGTGTGAGTGTGCTAGAAGAAATGCACAGGATAGGATTCACACCACCTTTGGCACTGAAGTTGCCTAAAGATTCTGCGAGCCACATAGTTTTTTTTTTAGGTAGCTCTACACAATGCAATGAATATGATTAGCTGACTCTGTGGTGTTAGAAGTTTGCAAAGTTTCTTATCCGTAAACATCCTAAAATTTCCTTTAAAAAGTGTCAAGCTTTGTAATCTTTACAAACTTTAAGTTGCTAGATAACACATAAACAAATCTCAGCAAAAGCTCACTGTTTTAGGAAAATTCTCCTGCAAACACATTTTGGAAGATATTTCTACCACAACCAAAGTTTTTTTTAAATGTTTTTATACTTGCTAACTTCATAAAATAGAAAGCTTGTAAACTTTGCAAAACTTTGTAGGCAATATTTAGGCTTCCACCATGGCTAGTAATTTCTTAGGAGTGGGCAGAAAACTCCACGCCTCCTGCTAAGTTCACTGAGTTTTGCCTACTACACACTCTGCTTGGAGTGCGGCGTTCGGCATAAACTCCACCAACCGCCGTGTGGCGGAGTTTTTCTTATATGCGGTTTGCCAGTGATAAGTTGGTGAGCACGAGCGAAAAAAAACAAGCACTAGACTGCCTCTTGGTGAGATTTCTCAACGCGGACAGTCGCGGCAGGTCGCTAGTGCTCGTGTTGAGAAAGTTGCTGCTCACATTGTGAAATCTGTCGCTCAATCAGAAAATCCCCTTGAGCGGCAGAAAGAACCACGTGGTGTCGTTCGTGCTGATTTTACAACCTGGGACAAGCTCCCAGTGTAAAATCTCATGTAGTTTTTAGGTAACTCCGTGGGAGTGAAACTGCGCAGGTTCCACCCACCCCTAGTCAATTTTGCTTTTTCCGGATATAATATTCTTGGGTTATTTGAATTGTTTCACTCGTTTGTTCAACTTTTCTGGAAATAGTCATCTTGGGTTCCTTGAATTGCTTCATTCTTTTCTTCAACGTTTATGGATAATTAGATGCTAGCTTTGCAGGATGCAGGCTTTACGTATCAGACTGAATATGTGCCAGACACCTGGCATCTATGTGTTCTTACTTTGTTTATTTGACTTGTTTACTGCTACTCTTTTTTTATAATAGAACCGTACAGAGTGTGTTCCTGGCGTCATTAGGTCAGCCTTTTCAGGCTTGTATTTGATTTCTGCATTGATTTTGGTGACCGTGACTATGAATGACATCTTTGTTTTAACTGATGGCCCCTGTTGGTGACACGGCCAAACTCACCCTGGAAATAGAATTGCGGAAACAGCATCAGCTCAGATGTTTTTACTATGCTCTGTGGTGCTTGCAAGAGCATGCCAGAGGCAAAGCATTATTCATTGGCGACCCCTCATTCTTCATCTACGGGCCCGTCATTTTAAAATCCACCATTTTAGAACTCTGTCAGAGATCCACAGGGCAAATGGGTGACTTGATCCAACTGTGGCGATTAAGGACTTTTACTCCGGAAGTCCCGGGGCCTGACCTACTATGGATCCTGAGCAACTGGGCCAAGTACCCCTTCAGCACTTTGCTCTCAGTAATAGCGTGGGTCGAGCAGTACAAGGATCCCTGGGAGAGAGGGGGAGGTAAATACAGGGGGTCAACACACGCTCACAACTCAAAATATGCACAGCAGCAGCAATAAATTATTGTCCAGCAAAATGTTCACTTTAACAGAAAAAGAAGTCTTTTATTTCACCACTACTCACACAAAGGGAAATATGACCTTCACAAACAACTTCCACAGACTCTATTAGGTCTGGGCTCTAGCGTTTCTTATGTAGTACCCTGTGTCCCTCTACCTCCTCACTCTAGCGATAGTGGTTATTCCTCATTCACTATAGGCAACATCCAGGATAAAAACCCATTAGTAGCCAGAATCTCAAGAGCTCCACTCTGATTCTGCCTTAAAGTCAAAAGTGTTCCAGCGCCAAAGCACTGTGTAGCAAGCAAGGACCCTCGTGGCTGGCTGGCCCGCAATCAGTCGTACCAGCACCTGCAGGATCGGACCTACCGGAGTTCCTGAGTGCGGCCCTTCTGCAGTCGTAGGAGAGGCAGAGGCTGGTTCTGGTGAGTTCACTGCGCTCAGCCATAGTGGGCTGCGCTTGGTGGTCCTCGAGTTCCTCCTTCGCGGTCATGCAGCCACAGCAACCAGAGGTTCACCATGGCTCCTCTAAGTTGGGTATGTCCTTTGGTGTGTCCCTCGGTGAGTGGGTGAGGTTGAAGAAAGTAGTGTGAAGGTCCTGACACTACACTACAATACATACATACAATACATCAGCATTTGTAAAGCGCAACAGCTACCTCAAACAGAGGTGTCCCGGCGCTAGCGTGATCTAGTAACAAAAGGTATTGGGTCTCCAAACTAAAAGAATTCAGCTAGTCCTGGCTAAAAAGCCATGTTTTTAGAGCTTTCCTGAACTTCCCTCATCCGGTATACGCCGATTCTTACCGGAAGTGAGTTCCAAAGTCTGGTTGCTCCAACTGAGAAAGCCCTTCCTCCTATACGAGCCTTTACGAATTGGGGAACACACAGCAGATTCTGTGAATTGGAACGTAACAACCGCCTTTGCTGATAAGGGCAGATATGTTTTTTGATGTTATTGGGACCGCTACCATTCTGGGCCTTGAAAGCAATTGTCAAGGCCTTGAATTCTATATGCTGTGCAACTGGCAACCAATGGAGCTGTTTGACATGTGGAGAAATGTGTTGTCTGAATGGCACTCTTCTAATCCGTCTCACTGCTTCATTTTACACCATCTGCAGACTTTTTATCAAATATGCCGGAAGACCAAGGAACAGACTGTTGGCATAGTCAAGCCTTGAAGTCACCGTAGCATGACAACTCTCCGGCAGAAGAAAAAGAAATTTCCTCAATCCCTTCAGAATTCCAAAACAAGTGGATGTAATGGAACGTATTTGGGAAGCAAATGTCATCTCTGCGTCCCATTTTACACCCAGGTTTTTTACCGTAGAGGACGGACACGGTGCAGAGCCCATTTCCTCCGGCCACCACAAACCCAATGTCGGAGGGGAATTCTTACCAAAGAACAACACCTCGGTTTTCTCTGTGTTCAGTTTTAGTTTGTTGTTATTCATCCACCTAGAGACGTCACACAGGCAGCCCCTGAACCTCTCGAAGGTGTTTGCCGACAGGTCCTTGAAGGAGAACACCAGCCGTGTGTCATCAGCATAGGAGACGGTTTTAATTCCCCATTTAGAAATGAGTGCACACAAAGGGGCTAGGTAAATATTAAAAAGTAGTGGGCTCAGAGCTGAGCCCTGCGGTACCCCACACCAGAGGGGCTTGGCTTCTGATTTATGAGGGCGTAATATCACTCTTTGTGTGCAATCGCTAAGATAGGACTTGATCCAAGCGAGTGCCGTCACTTTCACTCCCGCCTTCCTCAATCTGGCCAGCAATATTGGGTGATCCACCATATCAAAGGCGGCGGACAGGTCCAACAGCATCAGCATAGCTGAGGCTCCGCCGTCCACTTCCATTCTTATTGATTCAGCCACTTCCAATAGCGCCGTCTAAGTACTGAAACCAGCCCGGAAACCGGATTATGTTTATGTTTCATGCAGTACATCGTTATTGACCATAAAATTACTGAGTTGATGTTGTATCAGTTTTTCCAACATCTTAGCAGGCGCTGGGAGGAGAGAGATAGGACGATAGTTTTTTAAATCCAACTAATCAGCATTAGTTTTTTTTAGAAGAGATTGGAGCATCGCATGTTTCCAAGACTCTGGAAAAAAGCCGGTGCTTAGTGAGTTATTCCATAGGAGGTTGAGGGTTGGATTGAGAATATGGACAAGTGCTTCCCACTATTTTGCGGGGCAGGGGTCTGCTGGGGATCCTGGCTTGCACTTCAGGATTCCATCCAAGGATGCCAGTGAGATCAGAAGAAATGCAGACAGGGAGGCATCCCCGGATTGGTTCTCTTCCACATCAGACTCAACGGTATTCTGTACAGGCGAGAAAAACTCATAAACCTTGTAAAAAAAATTCTCGAAAAAGATTGACAGAGTGCAAGGGATGATGGTATCCTGCACTCGGGCTGGTCTTAACACAGAAATGTAGTCCCTCAATGTCTCCAAGATTGAGCACCTCCGACGTTGTAATCTCACAGGAGTCTCTCACAATGAGAGCAACCCCGCCACCCCTTTTAGCTCCAGGCCTGTTTGCACAACAAATCTTAAAGCCAGGTGGAATGGCTAGTGCTAAAACGGGATTAGAGTCATCTTTTAGCCAGGTTTCAGTGAGAAACATCAAGTCCCAGTCATTATTAGCGAGGGACATCCAAATATCCCCCGAATGTTTGATCAGAGACCTACAGTTAATAAGGCATGCTCTAAGCCTGTCTTCTGAACGCTTTGCGCTACGTGTATAAACGAGGATTGAGTGGTATTTTCAGTACCCTCGGAGGACCCGATAGCCCAATTGCATTGTGTACAGACATATGGTAAAGCTGTATGTCCTATAACAGTAGTACAACAGTTAAGGTGTTTCTCCCTCCTTAGGTTCAACAATCCTTCGCGGGTCAGATAGGGAGACTTACTTATATTCCCACATGCAGCACGGCTGGCGCTGGCCGCTGACGGGCGCAGATGGGCTTGCCTTTGGCGCGCCCGCTGCACGCGTCCGCTGCGCGTCCGTGCCATCATTGGTTTTAAGTGTATTCTTGCCGGACATGGTCCTGGAATGACCAGCCCACTGGGTGGAGCCTCGTCCCTCCGAACAATCGACTACAAAGTCGCGTTGGAACGGGGACAGGAAAGTATAAGGTAACAAAAGTTAAAATTATGCAATAATAAATTATTGCACGATATGGTTAAAAGCACAGAAATACACAAAACAGAATTCGGGATTAAAAACGCACTCTACCCCCGCTACTATCACACTGCTGCGCATCTGTGCAGTCACTACTTTTAAGTGTATTCTTGCCGGAAATGGACCTGGAATGACCAGCCCACTGGGTGGAGCCTCGTCCCTCCGAACAATCGTCTACAAAGTCGCGTCGGAACGGGGACAGGAAAGGTAACAAAAGTTGAAATTATGCAACGATCAAAATATTGCAGGATATGGTTAAAAGCACAGCAATGCACAAAACAGAATTCGGGATTAAAAACACACTCTACCCCCGCTACTATCACACTGACCTCTGTCATGGTGCTGATCTGCATAGATCCCTACTATGGCCTTTCTCCTCCTGTGACGATCCTGATCAGGTCACGCTAGTTGCTTTGGCATACAGGGCCGCTGTTTCTCCACTGCACACTTGCTCCGACCCTATCAGCACAGCAAATTCGTTCACATCTGCCCTCCTGGCACACGGGGTCACCAATTACTCGCTGCACATGGGTGATGACCCTTTTGCCACTGTGACAATCATGGCTCACTTCATGATAGTAACACTAAACATAAGAGGGCCCCTGGCTATGGATTAAACGGGGGAGGGAGCAGGGGAAAAACTGAGAGCAAAAAACAGAACCTCCCCCAAGGCAATTCTTAATAGGCAATATGTCCACAAATATTTAAAAACATCATTGTCCCACAGAAAATATTTTCATATTGATTTATTTTTAAGAAAAAAATATATAGAAACAAACTATAAATATATATTCAATTTCAACAATTCTAAGTCTCTTTGCATGTAGAGATAATCTGGGCAACCCCTTCAAAATCAAAAGTGTATGTACATCACAAAAAATCACAAATTCAACGTACATATACAGGTGGCACACATACCAACAACACATACATAGGGAAGACAAAAAAGCAAAAAACACATCAGATGAGCAATAATGACAAAGGTCAAAATTGAACTCTAATAACACATAAGAGGCTACAAATAGCAAATGGGACCTTCTATATCCAGTATACGACAAAACAAAGCGCCGACGCACGTTTCGGAAATGGACCTCAAGTCCAGCAGTTCCTTCGTCAGGGCGCAGGAAATAGATTTGTTCAGGTGGTCAATATTCCATCCAAAGTTTCTTTAGATTTGTTATAGGCAAGTAACGAGATGAAGGGGCTCCTTATTAATACAATGATTAACCATATATAATTTCTTAGGTGGTTAGTAAGGACAAGCCAATATTTAGCGAACGGTCAGATGTATAGTGTTCCAAGACGTACGAGCTACTATGAAACTTTGGGTCATCAACACAAGCTAATGTCCGGAAATAGATATCTTGAAGTGGAGATCCTTAATTTAGCAATGCGGAGCTGCTAACGTAGAAGTGAACTATTTGGGCGTGTAAAACAAAGTCCTCGTTATGTTCGTCCTCAAGCGTTATGGGAATCTGTTAGACGTCTTGGACCCAAGACAATAGATAGAGGCTGATAAGTTTGCGATCGTCCGGTGTACGAGTTCCATTAATTCGTCAGGGCACTTCATGATAGTGCCCTCCTCTGGCATAGAGGGTCACCAACTTTTTCCTGCACTTGGGCACCCACCTGATCGATACACTAGCCGTCTCCTCACATGTGCAAAGGGAGTGTACTCAACAGGATTCCTCCTAGGCCTTGCTCCCTCCAAAGCTCTCCTCTTCCTCAGAGGGCACATTGGTCTTGGCAAGCAGGCAGGCGCTGGTGCTTCAGGCTCCAGGGCAGGTGGTCTTGGACTCCATGAGTGATTTCCCCATACCCAGCTGGGAGACTAGCAGACTTTGGCTCCCAGTCCTGGTCACAGGCAGATGTCATGCAGAGCTTCTCCTCTCACACAGCCCAACGGGTTGTTTGACAGTTGCCAATTTTTATGGCCTCAGTCTCCCCTTCTTTCCAGACATCCAATGTGGTTTAGGATTGGAATCGTTAAAGTTTATGTTGGGGGCTCCTTGATGCTTCCTTTTGACTTGCCCAACCTTCTGCCTTCTCTTCCTCCAGAAAGCAGTCTGTCACAGCAGGAGCAACACAACACAGTCCATGGGAGGGACTAAAGCTCACACTTGGATGTAGGCCACAGTGATATGTGCAGCTCACCCCTACTCTTTATCATTCTTTTAGCAGCCCCATCTCCTTCCTGAGATATGCCCAGGCCCCTTCCTTTTGATCTCTCTCTGAATCAAAGAGCATCCTCTGAAGTGTACTGGGGGAGCATGCGCTCCCTGCTCCAGTGTGTCCCACCCAGCTTAAAGGAATGCCGCAATACACAAATCTATCTGGGGGATTCCTTTACCTCCTCTTCTCATGTTTCACCATGCAGCCCTAGACATCCCAAAACGATACCCAGAGTCAACCATGAACTGTACCATCCACAGGATCACATACACCCAGCACATGTATACAGCATACACACACTGCACAGTGTATTGTACCATTTACAGGCACACATACACCCATCACATTCAAATACCATACCCGCACTGCACAGTACTGCATTATCCCTGTAGTATACTATTCAGAGGTACACATACTCCCAGCACATGTACACCACTCATGCACTGCACAGTGCTACACACCAAACAGATGTAGGCCAAGGGCTTGGACATCATTTAGGATCTCCAGGTGTTGCAGCTATCACCCCTGGCTTGCCCCTTGCAACCCCTGGTACTGCCTTGCTCCCCAACTGAGCCAACTAGATACGTATGCTGTTAGCTTGCTTTCAGTCTCCTATGACAGGAGGTTGAAAGCATGCATGCTTTGTTTGTCAGCCGAGGAGACACGAAGGTCTCAGCGACTACTCAACCGTTCTACTCAAATCTGCGCATGTGCAAGTGCCTATGACTTCATCTCACTCGCACAGCACTAGGGCAGAAGACCATTGCCTCCTGCAACTTACCTTTTCTGTTAATAACAAGGCTAGAACAAACTCCTCTGTGCCCTTTAATGTCGCGCACAAGATTCCCACGCCCCCAGCCTGATATGAGTCACTACACTGGGCCCTGGAGAAGGGATGGTCGATAAGAACCAAAGTGGAGCAAAGTAGGAAACAAGCATCAAGTTAGTAAAGTAAATAAAGGAAAAAGGAGATGCACGTTCAAAGTTTACATGGAGCAGCCAGGTTATGTGAACATAGTCATGGCTTGCGTCTGTAGATATGTAATACATATAGGTAGACTTGTTTGTAATACGTGGGCATTTTTGTTGGTTTGTGCCTTTGTGTTTACTATGTTTCTGTACATTTTTGTGCATATTGGTGTTTCTATTTTTATTCCCCCACATACCTGTGTATTTTTGCATAGGCTTACACTGTACATGTTTTGGTGTAGCACGTTCTGCACGTATGTATAGGTACATAACATACACACATAGCAGTTGGGCTTAGCTTCAGAAGGGATTTCAGAAGATTGGCTGGTTCATCCTGGAAACACAGCCCTTGGCAGTAAGTATCTGGCATTTTTAATAATCAAATAATTTCACATTATATACGTGAACCACATGCTGCCTGAATCTTCTGGTTTCTGTTAATCAGTTATGGTCATTGTTCTGTTCAGGAACAAAGGAGAACTGCGGTGTGAAATTTGTTGATCATCTTTTGGCGAAGCTGGCTTTTGGTGCAGTTTGTGTTCATTTACTTGTTTTCCCGTTCCTCCGTGTGTGTGTATGACTGTTTTTTTTCCTAAGTTGTTCCTGGTAATAGGTCATTTGCAATTTTTGCAAAATATCAAGTTTATTTTACAGAGACTAAGCACAGTGTAATTGATGGTGCTATATTTTGTTGGGAAAAATAGATTGTATATGAAGAGCAAGGCTGAACATTTATGTCGACAAACTCAATGTATTGCTTAAAGTAGCATCAATGGCAGAACCGCTTGTGTGAGAAGACCCATTCTCTCTGACACATGGTGAAGTCAGGCTTAGCTTTAGAATAGGCCTTGCGACTTTTCTTTCTTACTGGAGTTATATTCCTCTTTCCGTAAGTGGTGCTACAAATTTTATAATGCCTACTCCTACTGCCCCCCTCAGCTTCTAGAACCTAGAGTAAAATGTTATTCCCTAGCCTTTCAGGTGACCTGTTGAAGTAATTTTTAGATGATTCCTTGTGTGTTACTGAGTTTAGTCACTCACTTCATGAAGAAAGGAGAAATGCTTTTAATATTCTGCAATTTTATAAAGCATTGGATTACTTTACCATGCTAGATGGGGAACAGACAAAGCAATTCCTAGTTGCTTATGTGGATCTGCATAAGTCTATTAGAAACTATCAACTACGATTTCTTGATTTGACATTGTACCACTGGCGATCAGGGTGGTACAATGTCAAATCACCTCTTGGGCGGTGCTCACCGGGCTCTGACTTGGGGTAGGGGTGTCATTTTTGCAAGCATATTATCGTTTTAAAAGCACCCGCTGCCGCCTTTCTGGCCTCCAGCAATTTTCAGGCATCAATTAAAATGTCAAGATATCTCCCGTTACTCCTTTTCCTGCAAAGAGACCGGAGGTTTGTCTAGTGGAAGGTTTGACTCCTCCAAAGGTAGCGCAGAGGGATAAAAGGCCTGCTGCAAAGAATGTTGACCATGCATATAACAAAGTGTATATAATGTAAATGGGTCAGTGGGTTACTGCTTCTGAAAGAGACCTCCTTTTGTTACTTGTTTATAAGTTAAAATCCTAATATAGAACATTGAGCTATTAGCTGTCATGAAAGAGCTGCATGCAAACTGCAAGGTATATGTTAGAGCTATATGTTTTTTTCCCCAGTCTTTCATTATCCTAATCTTGCCAAAAGGGTTCATTTGGGTAGAAGACAATTCTAATTATTAAAGAGAACTCCTAACAATGATGTTATGTTTTAAATTCTGAATGTTTGCTTTTCAAGAATACGGACTCTTAAACTATATTTCCAACCAGTATCAAATACATATCACTCCTACACTACATCTTGTAGTCCTGTTTGATGTAACATTTTCTATACACTGATTTACACACATATGATTGGCTCTGTACAATGTGTATGTGATGTAAAGTGCTCTGACACCTTACACTGGTATGAGTGGTGCTATAAAACTAAATAAATCTAAGAGACAGTGATTATGGAGATTTGAGGGGCACAGTTAAATGGTGCTAGTGAAGGAATCTGTGGCAGAGGTGGTCATTGCGGGGGCGCCAACAAACATTGTTGCACAGGGCGCCACCAGTGATAAAGCCGCGATTCTTCAAAGGTTTCAGTCCCACAGGGCAGGAACAATGGCTTTGTTTCCTGAAGCGTGAGAAAAGGATCGGGTGGGTCCCTTTCCTGCTTCCATCTTTTTCCCCACTGGTCAGAGGCTGTGGTGGGCTCAAACAATTTGCAGATTTTCACCCCATCTGTGACAAGGTGAATTAATGAGGAGTCTCCAGCTCCACCCTCCATGATTGCTTGCCTGCCCTTAACAAAGCACAAATGTGTGGGCTTACTCTTGTAGCCTCTTCTCTGGGACTCTTCGCACCACTCTTATCCCTGCTGGCCAACCAGCTCTGGATACTGCGTTACTTGTAGATACTAGGCCTGTTCATGCTTCAGCCTTCTGAGCCTACCACCACTTATCTAGGCTAGCACAGGCATTTCAGATCCCTATTGCAGTCACCTTGCAGGACCCCTTGGAGAGACAGAGGTGTCGACCTCTGAGAAGGGATGGGAATCAATGCTTTTGTTAATGAGCTTATGTGTGAATGAACATGTGTGGATGTATATGCACGTAAATATATGAGTGTGAGTAAATATTTGTTGGGATTTACTTGTATAAAATAGGACTCCACTATGATACATCTTTGGCATTCTTGAGGGATGCCTGTTAACCCTGACATAATGACAGCTTATACAACACATATTGCAGGCATGCTTGGAAATGTGGAAGTTGGCCCCGGTGTGATCGTCTAATCAGTGACACATTTCTCGGTACTCCTCGCACCTTGTCAACTATTGTGGTTCATCTGTGACATGGTAAACCTGGTATGGTGGCCTATCAGTGACATATTTCCTTGCGTTCTTAGTGACATGCTGAATAATCCTGACATAATGAGAGTCCATCAGTGACATAACTGGTCCCATTCTTGGTGGTGATCTGGTTATCCCTGACATTAAAGTGGCCCATGTTAGCCATATTGTGGGCATTTCTGGAATGGTTTTGGCAATCCTTGGTATAATAGTGATTCACTATTGTCTTATTGTGGAAAATGTTGACAAAATCCTGGCTATCCTTGAAATAACAGTGCCCAACTTTCACTTTTATTTTGTATTCTTGATCCAAATCCCAGCATATTAATTTGTTGTTAAATAGGCTTGATATTTGTTGATGATAAATCGACATAAAAGACAGAGTCTGTCTGTGTCTGACCGTGTGGTAGAGAAGTGCTGCATGAAAGTGATCGACAAATGTTACAGACCAAATGTGTATTCACTAAAAATTCAAATGTGTTGCTTTGTCATGAAAACATGATTCTGTTAGGGGACTTGAGCTCAACTATACAAAATTTAAATCTTGTATTTCACTATGAATGTCTGTATTTTCAGAAAATGGCAAGCATGACTGCACATCTAAATTCTTGTTATAGCTAATGTTAAAGTGATGATATCATTCTGTGTGCAAGAGACTTACTGCTGATTTAGGTTCCTTGGTTCCAGAGGGCACTTGCTGGCAAGATTGCTATTTCATGAAAGGATATTATGATATTATAGTGAATGTTGTCTGAGCCCTTATAGTGAATGCTGTCTGTGATCTGAAGAGTCAAGTATTAAGCTTTTTTCTGAAAACTATTTTGGAGGGGGCTAGCCGAAGTTCCAAAGGTAACAATTTCCAGAATTTTGGTGTCAACTGACTAAAAGCACAACCACCAGTTCTAGCCTTTTTAAATCTAGGAACGGGGGCCGATTTTGCAGCAGCCAACCTGAGATTTCTACCTGGAACATAGGGAGTAAACATAGACTGTAGATAAGTAGGTATTTGACCAGAAAGAGTCTTGTAGCAATAGCAGAGAGCCTTGAAGGTAATTCTCAGTTTCACCAGCAGCAGAACAATTTCTTCAATACAGAGCTGATACAGGCTCATCAAGGAAGCCAAGCAGTGTCTGAGCTGCTGTATTCTGGACCTGTTGAAGCTTAATCAGTCACGATTGGGTAATACCCAGGTAGAGAATATTACGGTAGTCTAATCTGGATATAACCAGAGCCTGGACTACTGTTTTTTAGGCAGAATCAGGAAGGAGCAGAAGAATTTTTTTCTGAGATCTCAATATCCCAAAACACTTTCCTGTAAGGGCATTAATCTGGACATCAAAGGAAAGTTTCTCATCAAACCAGATGCCCTGGTTCTTAACCTTGAGCTTGGGAAGTGGTAGAAGACTAAGACTGTCAGGCCACCTAGCGTTGGACCAGATATTGAGATTCTTGCACAATACCAGATTCTCCGTCTTCCCAGCATTCAGCTTCAAACAGTTAAGGTCCATCAATGCTTTGAGACCCTCCTTTTATTGGCTCCTGCTAGACAGATCACCTTGGAACTTTCCAGAAAGGAGCAGAGGTGGTTAAACTGTTTTCTTTAAAGATTCATAAGAATTGGTCAAATGGTTCTAAAGTTATTAGCGAAAATCAAAATGTCTGTTCTATCTCATGATTTTCTCATCGAGGTAATGGAAGGTGCTCTAGAATACACATTTTCTAAGTTCACACTATCTTCCTCAGACATGTGAGAATAAAGTCTAATATTCTGAGTAAAACATCTACTTCGAACAGCAGCAGAAGTCTGTCAGTTGATTTCCCAGGGTTCTACTACAGTTTCACCACAGTGTTCTAATGAACAACTAGACTGCTAACATTCTGTATTGATGACAAAAATGTAACACACCTGAACACTATCTTGGTGCAATCAAAGCTGTAAAACTGAAAGCATTTCCTAGAGAACTTACAGAAATGAGGGAATCATGAGAGAATTCTATGTAACGTTTTAACTGCCACATTTAGTGGAATTCCACTGAACCCTTTTTCTGTAGCTGCGATAGACTTTTCCTATCAAATTAACCTTTTTTCTTGGCTCCCACTTAATTGATGATCACTGCAAAGCTTTAACAGGCAGAGATGATGTAGATTAATTACAGGCGGTGATGACATAGATTAACTTTTTTCTGTAAGTTTCACGAAAAAAACGGTGGCAAACCTTTAAGTGAAACAAAAAAAAACTCATTGTGTCGAAACTCACATATATATATCTGTGTGTGTATATATATTTTTTTAAATATATATATACATACAGACATATTCTCAATTCCTTGAAAGATTAAGAAAATGACAATCGTAGCATCAGAGTTCTAAATTACCAATTTATTTTGGCTTTAAGCATCAACATGTTTCGGTCCTTTGAGGACCTTGGTCACGATATCGGGTGCCATCATGCCCGTCACATTTAAGCAATACATAGACACAAACATAAACAAAGGACCAAAGGAAAGCAGGGAAGTTTAGCAGACATCTTCGAACATCAAAAAATGGCATTCTGTCTTTGTACGGGCTGAAGGTCATACATATTATACATTATAGCATGAACATATCTGTGTTGTGCAACAATTTTACAAGACACCACTGTCATATTTTTATGTGTTTACAACACGTTTAATACAGTAAAGTATTTGTTCAACTCCTGTAGTTGGTCAATCACACATGGTCATGTATATAAATATATAAAACATGCAAATATGATCGCTAAGCTTTCTCATTGAGCCCAAGTAGGCAAACCCATAGACCAAAACCATAAATCACTCTATGCCCCAGACATGTAGGACATGAATATTAATTTAAACCCTATGGCATTGTCCAATTATGCCTAAGTGGGCACGTCACAACATGCATGTTTTTAAATGTAACACATCTAATGCCCATATGTATCCATATTGTCAGCTTTCATTCCTACATGTTCATTACTCAATTATGAACAAGCAAAATGGTGGCCTAAGTACTAAAGCACAGATTACCCCATACAACCTCTACCATTTACAAAACAAACAAAGACAAATTTGAGCAAAAACAAAAATCATGAACGTATCTCAATCCGCCCAAATGACTCGGAGATATTCAACCAGGCTCTATTCTCCTTGTCTACTGGCTGCCAGTTAACAGTTTCTCATTAGTTGGTCCTAAAACAGAAAATAGAAAAATATATTAAGTACTGAACATGGTACTGGGTGGTACCCTGAAAAAGAAACAAAAGTTAAATAAAACCCATGTAATGCAACATCAACATTCAGCCCACTAGGTTCAAGAGCATCTAATTCTATAATATATCTGGCTTTAAGTTTTCGGAGCGTCTTCTCACCCCTTGCATTTGGGGGGATCATGTCAATCACAGAGTAATTAAATGAATCAATGTTCCCTCTGTGTATTTTCCAAAAGTGGGAAACTACTGTCCCTTTTCTTGATGGCTCACAAATTTTGTCAGACACTCTTATGTGCCTGCAAGATGGTACTACCAATATTCACTTTGTTGCAGTCACATTTTAACATCTGTACTGCATATTCACTTTTGCAGGGGAGATGTTTCGAAATTTTAGTTCATATCTAAAAGGTGTGTGCACAGAAGTAATGTTTTCACCTTGTTTGTAGGCCTTGCACCTTTTGCACTTGTAAAAACCTAGGGTTGGTTTTAAACATGAGGTGCTGCTCGTTCTAATGTCATAGGATATCATCCTATAACTCAATGACTTTGTCTTTTTGTAAGTAATAAGTGATTTACTGCTGACCTTGCTGGCTATGACGTTGTCACTCTTCAGAAGGTGACCGCTTGAGGCACGTAACGTACTGTTGCCGCTGTGGCTTTGCTGTGTACTTTTGTTGTAATCAAACTATTACTCACCTCTAGTTCCACATCCAGAAACTCGCACTTTTCTGCACTGATCTTGCTCATGAAGGCGAGATTTTAAAAATTTGTATTAAATCAGTTATGAACATTTGAGCCTGGTTTTCACCCTGCCATTCACAAACAAATCATCAATGAACCTTGCTTACAAGATTATATGCGAGGCACATTGCTTGTGTTTATTAAAGACTACCTGCTCCTTCTCCCAGCCCATATGCAGATTAGCATAGCTGGGGGCTATGCAAGTACACATTGATTTCCCTGTTGTTCATACACCTGACCATCAAAAAAGAAAATATTCTTGGTGAGTCAAAATGTCATAATTTCATAAAACATAGCATTGTGCTCCTAATATCTAGCTGGTCTAGCTTGCAAAACGTGTTGTGCGACTCTAAGCCCATCCTTGTGTACAATACTGGTATACAGTAAAGTGATGTCAAGTGTTAACAAAAGCATATCCGCCTCCCATTCCATGTCAAATATTCATTTGAGAAAGTCAGTGGAGTCCTGAATATACGAGGGTAAATTGGCAACAAATGGTCTTAAATAAAAATCAATATACTTGGAAGAATTCTCTAGTAAGCTGTCCTGGGTGAATATAATCTGTCTGCCCAGAGGTTTAGTGGGATTCTTGTGTACTTGGGTTCCAAATACAAGATGGGTAATTTAGGAAAATTGTATGTTAGAAATCTGACATCATCATTTAACATTTCTTTGATATGCCACTGTTTCAGTTTGGGATGATACTCTTATGGTGTTGGAATAGTCGGTCATGTTTATCTTTTTATAATATACTGTGTCACCAAGGTGACGATAACCTGTCTCCAAATATATTTTCTTAGGCCATAGAACCTCTTTGCCGCACTTGTGTGCCTTATGTTCCATGCAACCAGCTTCTTTGTTTTTTTTTTTTTTTTTTTTTTTTTTTTGAAACCGTTTATTGCACGATAAAAAAGTTACAGGCATGGGCCTACAACCATCCGGCCGGCCGCTAGAGTAGCAAAAGGCATATAACATACATACAGTGAGAGTCTCTTGGCGGAGCAGATTGGCAAATCAGGTGATATCAATAGCGTAGGCCGCGTCATTCCTAGCCCACAATACGGTTTCCTTTTGTAAAACAGAACAACACAAAAAACCACACCCGCAAGGCAACCCGCGATCCAAGTGGCAGTACATGCTCCGTGATGGGGGATCCTAACCAGCAGCAAAACTCTGAAGAGGGGAATGGGAGTATAGCAGGGACTGGGGAGCCACGTGCCCACGGCTGAGGGAGGGGGCGGCTAAGGAGATGGGGCTGGCGAGGCTGCCGGTAGGAGTGGCGGCTCACAAATACCCCCACGGTAGGCGTTCCAGGGGCCCCAGAGTTTCACCCACGCCCCAGGCTTACCCCTCGCCACATACACTACTTTTTCACGAAACATACACCAGTCCATATGTTCTTTCCAGGCCAACACCGCCGGGGGCCTCTGGGATCCCCACAATTGGGCGATGTCCCGCTTCGCTATCATGTATCCCAGAGTCACCCACCGCGTCTGCGGGACCGAATAATCATTTGGTTCCCACACATTCAGCAAGCATCTCCTCGCTTCAGGCAGCAGTGCAACACGCGTAACCACACGCAAAACCTCATGCACACCACGCCAGAATCGCTCCACTTTCGGGCACTCCCACAGTATATGCATGAAAGTTGCCAAAGCACCACAGCCGCGCTTACACAATCCGTCACCAACAAAGCCCATACGTAGAAGCCTCGGCCCCGTGACGTAAACCCGGTGAAGGATCTTAAGCTGGACGAAACGAAGGCGAGCCGGGATGGCCACCTCCTTCGGAGAGGCCACCGCGGAGATCCAATCCTCGTCGTCCAGCTCCAGCCCATCGGCAACCCAGGCCTCGCGGAGGCCAGTCAGCAGGCACGATCTGTCATTAATCAGTTTTTTATATATAAGGGAGATCGTGCTGTCTGGTACATGGCCATCCAGCACCCTGTCCTCCAGGGGGGAAGACTCCGGAATGGACGCAGCATCCGGGAAGACGGAGGTCAGCGCGTGGCGGACTTGTAAGTATCGAAAGTACTCACTGCCTTGCAGCTGAAACTCCGTCTGCAGCATCTCAAAAGTCTTGAAACCCCCCTCGTCCAGAGATCTCCCACTGTGCTGATTCCGATCGTGTCCCACTTCTCGAAGCCCTTCGATGTCCACAGGGAGCCCAACCTCTCAGACGCATATAGCGGTGACGCCCGGGTCAAACGGTCCTTCCACCCCATAGCTGCATTAGCCGCGTGCCATACACGCACCATGACACGCGTCGGTCCCGTCAGACGGGAGTCGGGCGTGCCAGAATAGAGCGCTCGATTATAATCGCCACCGGGCAGGAGCATCCTGTCCATTTCAAATGCCGGGTTCAAGGCGGGCCCGTAAAGGCCATGATTGATTGCAGCTAGCTGGGAGGCCCAGTAATACCGTTTAATGTCCGGGAGGGCGACCCCCCCATCGTACCACGGGAGCGTCAATTTGGCCAGAGCAATACGCGGCCTCCCGTCCCAGAACAGGCGCCGCTGCAGGCCCTCCACCTCGCGAAAGTAGCGCGCTGGTACCAAGTCCATAGTGTTCTGGAGGGCGTACAGAAAGCGCGGCAAGGACATCATCTTAAACAAGGCCGCTCGGCCAAGTGGCGAGAGCGGAAGACGCCGCCAACGCGCGACATCCTCTCGCAAGCGCTGGAGGGGGGGCAACAAGTTCCGCTCATAGCGGGCCTCCGGGTCTAGGGTGATATAGATACCCAGGTACCGGAACCCCTGGGAGGCAATCTGGATCGGGCAGTCACGCGGTAGGGCCGGAGCCTCCCCGGAAAGCACATATACGCAGGATTTCGCCCAGTTGATGACAAGGCCTGAGTTACGCCCGAAGGAGCGCAAAACATCAACCAGGACAATCAGCGATTTGCGCGGGGAGGCGAGATACAAGAGGATATCATCGGCGTAGAGGGACACGCGGTCCTCATACTCAGGGGTCCAGCGGAGACCACGGATAGAAGGGTGCCACCGTAGCCACTCAGCCAAGGGCTCCAAGGCCAGTGCAAACAGGAGCGGCGACAAGGGGCAACCCTGACGCGTGCCCCGCCCCAGCTCGAATGGGGCCGAGACTCGCCCATTCACCACCACCTGCGCCAGCGGGCCCGAATACAGCAATTTGACCCAGCTAATGAACCCCGGGCCAAATCCGAATTTCGCCAGCATCGCCCAGATGTATGGCCATTCAAGCGTGTCAAACGCCATGGTGGCGTCCAAGGATGCCAAAATGGCCGGCTCCCGCACAAACGGGACACGCGCGAGCACCCCGTGCAAGCGTCGCAGATTAAGAGCCGTGTTGCGATGGGGTATAAAGCCAGATTGGTCTTGGTGGACCAAGTCGCCCACCACACCGACCAACCGATTGGCCAACACCTTGGCAAGGATTTTGGGTTCCGCGTTCAAGAGCGAAATTGGCCTGTAGGATGTGACCCGCTCACGGGGTCTCCCCTCCTTGTGTATCACCACAATCGTGGCCAGACGCTGGTCCGGCGGGAGGGAACCCTGCGAGTGGGCCGCCAAGAACATCGCGCGCAGGTGGGGCGCTAGCACATCCGGGCGCAGCTTATAAAGCTCGATGGGAAGACCATTAGGGCCCATGGCCTTGCCGGACGCGACCGAGCGAATAGCCAGGGCAATTTCGTCCGAGGTGGGAGGGGCGTCTAGCGAATCCCTGTCCTCCACCGAAAGGGAGGGCAGCGCGATGTCCCGAAGCAGGGAATGGGAATCTTCCTCCGAGCAGGGGGAAACCGGGGAGTACACCTCGCGGAAGTAATCCGCGAAGCAGGAGACGATGGCTTCCGGCTCGGTGACACGCGTACCATCCATCCTCTCAATCAAAGGAACCACACGACTCGCTCTCTCCCTCTTATCCAACCACGCAATCAATTTACCCGCCTTATCGCCCACATCATACAATCGTCCCTGTTGCTCTCTACTGAGGCCCCTGGCCGCCTCCGTGACGAGGGCCCTATAGGCCGCCTGCTTGAGGTGCAAAACATGCAACTTGGCATCCGTTACCCCGCTCCCCAGGTCACCCTCCAGTTCCACAATCTCGGCCTCCACCCGGGTCACCTCCTCCCGCTCGCGCCTCCGGGCATGGGAGATAAAGGAGAGGGCCTCCCCTCTGAGGACTACCTTAAAGGCCTCCCACAGGGAGATGGCCGAAGGGACAGACCCCACATTCTCGTCAAAATAGCGCTGTAAGGATTTAATCAAGTCGGCACGAATAGTGGGGTCTCGTAAGTACCATGCATTGATTGGGGCCACCCTGCCCTCCCCTCTCGGGAAGACATCAAAATGTAACAGTAATGGGGAGTGATCCGAAATACCCCGCGCCAGATGGCACACCTCTCCTACCCTCCCAGCGTGGGCCGCCGGGACCAGGATGTAGTCAAGTCGCGAGAGGCTACCATGGGCGCCCGAGTGGAAAGTGTATTGCAGCTGCGTAGGGTGCTTTAGTCGCCAGCAATCCACCAGGCCCATTGTGTCTAAAAGGCCGGACAGCCACGCCCGTGCCCGGGGGAGGTCCCTAGGGGGGTGGCGATCCCTAGACCCAGAAACTACCGCATTGAAGTCCCCCCCGACCACCAGCAGGCCACCCGGGAGGTCCAGGAGGAGGCGCCCCAGGTCCGCAAATGTAGTAGCTTGTAACCCAGGCGGGACGTACACTGACATGAAAACAATCACTCTACCCTCCATTCTACCCACCAGGACAGTGTAACGTCCCCTCTCGTCATGGTGCACCTCATCAATCTCCAGTGGAAGCGAGTTCTTGATCATGATACCCACCCCCCGCGACCCCGAAGTGAAGCCCGAGTGGGCCACCAAACGATAGCCCCGCCGATTCATGGCATGGAAGGAGTTACCTATAAGGTGTGTCTCCTGCAAGAAGACAACATCTGGCGATATACGTTTCAGGAACTGCAGGACCACACCACGCTTAATCCGATCCCCCAGGCCGTTAACATTCCAGGACAACACAGCCAAGTCCCTACCCCCCATCATACGTAGAAGCAATCAGTCGTCCCCCACAGAGCATTTCGAAAACAGCAATACAGTAAAGGGTTTGCCTTGCGGTGCAAACAAACAACACACCCCCCCCACCCCCCCATCCCAACAAAACTCCCCCCTCCCTGCACCCCTGCATGAGCCCAGTCAGCCCCCCCAAAGTGCAGTGTGCCTGTCGCCCCATAGAGAAAGACTAACTAGTACCCCAGAGGAGGAGGGAAGCCCCCAACAGACCCCGTACGACCTCCATAGGAGGGGAATATACACTATCGAGAAATGGTAAAGAAGTATTGTCCCGAGCAGGGCCTATTATTCACCCCTTAGTTCTGATCCGGTAGGCCCTCTCCACCGCCCGCACCCCCCCCACCCCCCCGGCCCCGATCATCAGGCAGAGTGTCCAACCAGTCCCCAGCCGCCTCGGGGCGATCAAAGAAGTGCGTGCGACCGTCCACCTCCACCCTTAGCTTAGCTGGAAAGAGCATTGAGTACTTTAGGTTCAGGTCCCGCAGGCGACGTTTAACACCGAGAAAACTGAGTCTCTGCTTTTGGACCGCCGGAGTAAAGTCTGGGTAGAAACGCACATCCATGTTGTCAAGCTTGACCGGTCCCTGTTGCCTGGAGGTCTGCAGGATAGCGTCCCTGTCCCGAAAATTAAAAATCCGGGCAATGAGAGGCCGCGGCGGGGCACCGGCCTTCGGCCTGCCCCCAGGGACCCGGTGAGCACGCTCAACCGCAAAAAACTTACTCAGGCCCCGGGGTTGCAGGTGGGTAAGGATTAGATCTTCCACAAAAAGGTCGGCGGCCTCCGCCTCTCGTCCCTCCGGCACCCCCACAATACGAACATTATTCCTCCTGGCCCGACCCTCAGAATCCTCCAGTCGCCGGTCCATCAGGGCGCTCGCCTGGCCAAGCCGGCGCACCTCCTTTTGGAGGGCCGCCACATCTGTCTCGAGGCCCGTTGTGGTGTGGGTCAGGGAATCGACCCGGTCATTCGTCTTAGAAAGGTCGGCCCTCACCAGGCTCACATCCACCAGGACCGAGTCTATTTTCTGCGCTAGGGTGTCGAAGCGCTGGTCCACCGAGGCCTTCATCTCCGCGATGGCGCCCATGACGTCCCGGAGGGTCAGGTCCACCGGCTGGGCAGCTGTCTCCGTCAGGCCCGCCGGGGACGTGCGCGATGTCTCCGGAGATCCCTTCTGGAGGGTGTAGCGGTCCATACTGTTGGATTGGTGCGCCGGGCCACGGCGGGTCGTCTTCACCTTCGCCCGGTCGCCATCTTGTTTGGTGGACATGCTTGCTTCCCCACCGTCGTGCCAATCTCCGCAAAAGGGCCGATAGACCCGTTCACGGGGTCCGGGGGAGGGAGGGCAGCCACCGCACCGCAGGACGATCCACAGCAGGCGGGTCAGCCGGGCACCTGGGCAAGACCACACCACCGCACCCCGCTTCGCGACCCTACCTCACTGGAGGCGAGGAGGGCGCAAAAGTGAAAGTGAAAGCGCGGGGTACGCGAGTCGCCCAGCCGTGCCCGCCGCTGTTGTTCACTTTGTCCCCGGATCGCCCCACTACTCCAATCCGGGGGGCCGGCACGGGGAAGGCCGCAACCTTCGATCGGCGCTCCCGCCGGTGTTCGGGGTCCGATTCGAACACGGAAAACGGGTGGCGCCTCAGCTCGGGTTCACCGACACAGTCCCCTCGAAAAGGACAGGATATAGTCAGGATTAATTCAGGAGGTCGCGGAGGTCCTCGGGAGCCTCGCACCTACGCGGCCATCTTGGTTGCGCGCTAGGCTCCTCCCCACCAGCTTCTTTGTTGATTAGTTTGGAAACCAATTGGTTAATCTCTCTTTCTCTTATGATAGTGCCTATGTTTGCTTTGCAGTTGTTTTAAGTCATTGGTCACTGCTTCAGAGAAGAGAGAAATGTTATTTCGTGCAATTGGAGGGACACATGAGGATTTGGGTTTGAAATGAGATTCATCCCCTGCTGATAATTCTATGCCCCTCTTATCCTCTAAGGACATCCTCAGCTGAATCTTTCACCACACTCCTATTCAAGCTCCGCTAACTCCTGAAATACTATATCACCTTCAGCCAAAATAATTTTTTCCTTTCCTTTTTTCCTCTCTCGTTCTACTGAGCAATTTCCTAGTCCACAAATGGCCTAACTTGGCTCTTTCTTCATATGACTTCAATAGTTTGAGTTTACGAATAAACAAGTGCATATCAATTAACCTCTTCAGCGCGGCGCGGATTTCCGCGCCACGCTGAAGATTCCGTGCGTGGGCGGGGCCATGACGGAACGGTTCCGTCATGCGCACAGTGCAACCGACGTGCATGACGGAACCGTTCCCTCATGCGCGTCGAAGGGGTTAATATTGGGTGTAAGTAAAGTTAGATTGCTGACAAAAAGATAGTCCCAAAGTTAATAATTGTATTTCTGTCTCAGATAATGCCAACCCCGTTAGATTTATTGCCGTGTTGTGATCTGTCCTTATTTGCTGCTCCTTGTTTTCCTTGTAGATAATCCCTCTGTATTGTTGTTTGCATCTCCTTTGTTCCCTCTTGGCCTCCCCTCTTCCTCTTTCGTTCCCCTGTCTGTGGTCTGTCTGCCTGGATAAGAATAAAAAACGGAATTCATCAGATATGGATGGTTGTTGTAGATCCCCAGATTGGGGCCTTTGCTTGTACTGGCCAAATCTGTGCCTGAACTGACATCTGAACTGAAGGCACTGGTCAAGACTTCCTGTCTGGCGCAGTTATGTTAATTAAATCTCTTTACCTTAAGTTTTTTAATCGTCTTGTGAAAGTGAAGATTTGTCCCCTTTATTACTCCAAATGATGCCTTTCAAATTTCAGGGCCCTTTTCATTTTTATTTCCTCTTCATATTTGATCAGTCGTTCTTGCATCTCTTTCCTTAATCTGACCAACTGAGTCATGTTTGTGTCTTTGGTTGTATGGTCTTTGATTTGGTCAATTTCTTTAAGCATATTGTTTGTGTTTACATCAGCGTATTTTATTAGAATTTTGAGCACTCCTTGTGAGCTAGTATTGTTGTCTTCAGCCCACTCCTTAATCAGCTCAAGGTTTGGTCTTTCATAGCTTGAGTTAATCATTATTCTCAGATGGGATCCTGTCCACTTCCAAATATTTCTTTAGGGACTTACTTTCCCACCACTTTGAAATCTCCTCTTTTGACAACTTTTCGAAGAGAAAAAAACTAACTCTGCAAAGTTCTTTCTGTCAATTGAGCAAATTTGGTAGCATCTGCACTCTCCTCACCAGTACACTTGCTGAACAGCTCTTCTGCCCTTTCTCTCTCCTCACAATCTGCGTCAGCCATTATAGAAAATGCTCTCACTCTCCAACTAAACAAAGTTAATAATGCTGCACTGCGAGATTGTTATACTGATCTTAACTTTACTCACAGTCACGGCTCCGGTGTTGACTGTTAAACCTTGTGCCTCAGTTCCAAGTGCGAGTTGGGGGGTCCTCAGACTCCTCACTCTCGTTCCCAAAATGTTTTCCATGTCCAGTTATTCCAATTGTGTTGGCTACGCCTGGCGGTATGCCGGCAAAGTAAATCTCCTCTCCAAGCGCGGCAGTGCTGTCTTGCACCCGACCGCTGTTGGTACCCGATACAACGTGATGGCCGGCACACTTTTTAATTCCAAACAGGTTCTCCATTCCATAAAAGAAGAAAACAGCACTTGCAGCAGGAGAGTTCCAAATTTTCAATTTAATTTGGCTTTATGCATCAACGCGTTTCAGTCCTACGAGGACCTTAGTCACGATATCGGGCACCATCATGCCCGTCACATTTAAACAATACATGGACATAAACAAAGGATCAAAAGAAAGCAGAGAAGTTTGACAGACAATTTTACCAGACACCACTGTCTTATTTGTATTCGTTTACAACAAGGATAACACGGTTAAGTATTTGTTTAATACCCCCCTTGCGGCCCCAGGGACAACCACCTTAACGTGGCTGAAAGAAATTAAAGTAGGGGGTCTTTCACGAACCTCCTGCCTCAGGGACTACCACTACCCCAGGGCTAAGTTTTATGATGGAGTGGGGCTGGGCAGCCCCCCTCAAGGAGCCAGAGATGGCTCTCGGGACTGCCACCCACCAAGGCTTACCCTTGGTGTTTGCTTTTGCTTGTTCGGAGCGGACAGTTCCACCAAGCAAAAGCAAAGTTAACTCCCTTTTCTGCAAGCCGAAGCTGTCAAACAGCTCCGGCTTGCAGAAAGCGGTGTTTTCAAGCAAATATGCGTTTAGGGAAACAGATGAAAGCATTGCTCCCGCAAGCAGACAGCTACTATTTAATGCAGCTCCCTGCTTTCAGCAGCAGTGATAGCTCCTGTAGGAGACAGGGAGCCGTCTGGGACCGCAGGGGCATTGAGGCTCTCCCCGCAGTCCCATTGCACACTGGGTGCCCTGGGGGCACCCAGGAGATATGGTCGGGCCTTAGGGAGTAGGGTCCCCGGGCAGGGAACCATGCCACCCCCCTCCACTATACAAATACAGACTAGCAGCAGAAAGAGGCAAAATAAGGCCAGCAACGAGCAGAAAAAGACAAAATAGAAATCAGAAACGAGCAGAAAGAGACAAAATAAAGGTAAGAATCGAGCAGAAAGAGGCAAAATAAAGGGCAGTAGAAAGAGGCAAAATAAAGACCAGCAGAGAGCAGAAAGAGGCAAAATAAAGGTCAGCAACGAGTAGAAATAGGCAAGATAAAAGTAAAAAACGAGCAGAAAGAGGCAGAATAAAGGTGAGCAAAAAGCAAAAGAGGCAAAATAAAGGTCCGAAACAAACAAAGAGGCAGAATAAAGGTCAGAAAAAACAGAAAGAGGCAGAATAAAGGTCAGCAACGAGCAGAAAGAGGCAAAATAAAGTTGAGAAATGAGCAGAAAGAGACAGAATAGAGGTGAAAAATAACCAGAAAGAGGCAAAATAAAGATCAAAAACGAGCAGAAAGAGGCAAAATAAAGGTCAAAATGAGTAGAAAGAGGATAAATAGAGATAAGAAAGGAGGAGAAAGTGGCAACGTAAAGGTCAGAAATGAGCAGAAAGAGGCAAAATATAGGTCAGAAACGAGCAGTAAGATGAAAAATAAAGGTCAGCAATGAGAGAGGCAAAAAAGGTCAGAAGTGAGCAGAAAAAGGCATAAAATGAGCGGAACCCACTCAGGCAGTCATGCACCCACTTACAAAACAACTCAGACACACTCACAGCCACTTACAGAGCCATTCACTCGCTAAATATAACTTACCCCCACGCAATGCACTGCTATGAATATCACATCACTCATGACAAGGTCAGTGACTAACTGTTGACATCTCAAATCACATCACTGATTACATCATCCACAGAACCACTCACACCCCCATACAACCTCTCATACGCCCACTCACACACTCACACAACTACATACCTACCCATTCACAGACCCATACAAGAACTTACACAACCACTCACTTATTCGTAGTTACACACACACCAACTCACTCACTCATAGAGTGTGATCATACACCAGTCAGTCGCCCATACAACCACACATGCACTCATACAGCTACTGACACGGTCAGTTATTCACCTATGCAGCCACTCACACACCCATATAACCGCTCACTCACACACCCACACAAACACTTACATATCCATTTACACATCCATACAACCACTCACACTGCCACTCACTCACCCATACAGCCAATCCCACAAACACTCCCTCTTCCGTACAACCACTCACACACCAACTCTCTTAACCAAACACTCACTCAAACAGCCACTCACACACCCATACAGTCACTTACACCCACTCATTCAGCCACCATTTTAGAAAACACTCATAATCACTGGATGATGTCATCATTGATGTCATTTGAGATGTTATCTGTGTTGTAATAAGTGAGGTCATAAGCAGGGCATTGCAGGGAGTAAGTTATAGTTAGCTCAGGTAACTATAACTGCTGAATTTCACTGGTTTTGCAAGAGTGAAATCTGAGCCTAACTAAGATGTCCCTGTAACCTTTGCCCATATATATATATATATATATATAATTCTGAAGCTCTGCACTTCCATTCACCTGGCAAACAGAGACACGAACCCAGCGATATGAGGTCAGATGTTATTTATTAGAAGAACCTCGAACCTGACGCGTTTCGGGTATCTAATACATTTGCTCACAAGTCAAGTAAGAAACGTCATTCGGCATTTTTAAATACATTGCTGTGTTGAAGTGCTGTCACCACGTGATTAAAAGACATAGAAAAAACACTGGCAATCTTATGCGAAAGCACTAGCAAGTCTGTTTTCCAAACATTTTGAGTTACAGCCACCAATGGGTCCCCAATGTAGACATGAGACATATATATATATATATATATTTACATGGATGTCATGTGCAACCTGTTTTGGTTCTTTTAATGTAATGCATAAAATGCTGTGTTATAAAAACCCATATATCACAGGAAATATGGAAAATATTTATGATTGCCTGTGAAATAAAGTTAATCATTATAATGACATCCTCCAACCACTCTGGAGAGCTTTAACACTGTCAGAGCTGTAAAATTATGCGGAGTGGAGGAAAGAATTTGTTATCTAAATTAAGTTGCAAAAATGCAAAATATGAGGCACGTTCTCTGACAGTATCATTTTCATCCACTTGAGCTAGAAACAATATAGTTGGTGAAATCTGCAATTATATGGCAAATCCATAACTATGCGTTAAGCACTTATGCCACAAGATCGCCTAAATAGACTAACTTTCCCCATTGCCCATTCATTTATAAATGGTTTATTCAAGAAAGACAAAGAAAACTTTGTTTGCCGCATTTTGAAGAAACCGCTTTTTCAAGCTAACTACCTCAAAATTAAAATGTAATATAAAAAATGCATCATATGTATCATGTGACATATTTTCTAGTATTGCCATCTCTGCCTCATGGTTTATGACATCACCAGAATCCCTTGTTTGCAATATTGGACCACACTACTCAGTTACCAGTCATGTATCCGCATGCATATACATTATACCTAGGAGACTGCAATTGCTTGTCTCTAATTTGCTTATTAATGTCGAGTTGTGTCATCTTCAGTCACATGTAAGAAAGTAATGATGTGCCTGTTCAATTGTAATAACTTATTGGAAACGAGTTGTGGCGTCATAATGCCCGCTGGAAACGACAGCTGCAAGGATGATAGGCAGAACGCAGAACATAATTGTAGCTGCAGTTGAATCAAGCAAACCCGAATTGGCTTTTTGTTCTTATGATCGGGTTTTCGAAATGAACTGTGATTAGCAAAAAGGAGATTTATTTTGGAAGAATGTTATTTTTTCATGCTGTATATAATTATATGAAAGATAAAAACTCCCTGCATGTTTCTACACATTCTGTGCTACAGCATTTTTTTTATTTGACTTTTTGAAACTGATTGTAATATCTTATCCTTTTCGCAACAAAGTGCTGAATGTGTTTTGTTTTGTTGAATTTTACACTACAGATTCTGCTTTTATTCTTCATGTCTGCAACCATGTTATCTCGTTCATATGAAAGAACAAGACATCAAGGATTTAAGCAGTTTTCAGAAAGGGTGATGGATTGACCATATTAGAAATAAAATATTATCTGATGAATGTTAAAAGCCTATTGCACTTCACCTTGCAGTTTCATGACCTACTAAAGGAATTTGGCCTTTGGCCTCCTTCCTCAATATGGTCACAGAACTCGTTTGTGACTCTTGAAATAGCCTTATAATGTATCTCAGAGTGTACTTTTATACACACACACACACACGCCTATATATAAATATATGACCTCTCGCATCCGTGATCAAATGAAATTCAGAACATTTTGTGTTTATGTGCACGGTTTTCCTATAATGCTTAACCTCTATGCACAGCACATGGTGAAATATTAAAATTCACCAAGAATGGAAGCTTAGTCTAGATTGCTGGAATTGTTCCCCCTGTCATTAGTTATATCTAAGCCTTCGATCCTGTATGTAAGCAATTGAACCTTAACATGAGGAGGTCACATACCCTGCATTTTTCAGTAATTGTGTAGATTACAATGGTCAAAATGAATGTTTGGCCCTGGATGCAATCTGTTTTACCCCAATTAGTTTTCAGAAATCCTTTAAAGTTTCCTTGGCAAACTGCTGGCTGAAACGAATAGATTTATTCTGGATTTCGTGATTCCATGCGCAACCTGGGAAAAAACACAATTGAAGTTGGAAGAGGATTGTGACATTAAGGATTCCAGATTCCATCTCTGGACCTGTGAATATGAGCACAGCCACAGTTGGATCATTTTAGATAATGAGATACTAGGTGTTTCTCTGGAATGGGGGTGGTGGGTAAATAGTATGAAAACTGAGAAAAGGATCAATTTATTAAGCTTGCAGAGGCAATCCACTTGGAATGTTTCCAGTAGAGGATAAAGCTTGCTGTTGTAAATGTTCCTCTTAACTTCACCTTTGAGTTATTAATGCAAATGCCGAATATGGTGGTTCTGGAATACGTGGAGGATGAAAACAATTGTCCTGATTGTTTGTAAGTAGCTCCAGAAGGATTTTTTTACCTGTTTTTCTTGCAAATAAGCATAGACCGTAAAGTTGTTACAAAACTGAATCCTGCCTTGGAGGTTGGCATAACTGTGTCGTTTCGAAGAAAATAGTTGAAATGGTGTAATAGATTTACCATTCTTCCCAGTTATCTGAACACACAGTTTTCTCTGATGTATTGACTCCATTGTACTCCTCTCCAGGTATTTAAACTCAACTATTTTTTTCTTGTTTGTTTTCCAACTAACAAACCATCAGGATCTTTGTCACATATAACTGTATATTGAATTCTATCTTTAAAAGTTGTTCTCCCACTTGTCAGACATTTTTAGGGCATCCCAAAGCCCTAAAAGTGATTTTTAAAAAAAAAAAAACTATTTGAGTATATTCAAGAGAAACTGAGTAAGAATGTTTGCATAGTTTTAATTAATACTTCTATTACCTATAGTGGACTCGAATTGCAACCGTTGCCTCGCCTTGAACTTGATGATTGGTTGGAATGCCATATTAATTACTGGTAATCTTCATTACTTCTGGACTCGTTGTCCTTGTCCCACTCATGACATATGAAGATAACCATCTCCCAGACAGAAAAAAGAACAGAGGAATGCTGGGATCCCTACCCCACTGCTTCCCACTGGGAGTACTTAAACAGTACTTACTCAGCATTCATCCTAAACTACCAAGCCACCAACCAGAAGGCCGCCCGTCCAGGAGGGAGGGAGGGGCATCATGAATGGGACTAGGACAGCGGGACCAGGAGTAATAAAGATTACCGGTATGTAATTGGCATTACCCCCAGGACCGTCCTGTCCTGTCCCATTCATGACATATGGAGCATACCAAAGCCAGAAACCTGGCCTACCGAATCACCAAAGAACACCCAGGGCACCACATCGAAAGCAGCATCCCAAGTGAAGCAAACTGGAGAACCACAGGGAAAAACAGGCAGGTGCACACTGCCTGCAACACTCCCAACCAAAAAAGGGCTGCACCACCCAGAACAAGCAGGAGACGACCAAGGCGAACAAAAAAGCAGACCAGCATGCCCATGGCTCAGCCACACAGGCACAGTGAAGGACACCCAATGTCACACAACCCAGAGAGCAGCCAACCCACAAAGGGAATGCCCCTGAACGAACACTGGAGGAGGAGCCCCAGCCAAGGAAAAACCAGAGACAGCCATCAACAGAAAGGCAGCGAGGAGGCCACAGCTGTAAGAAGACCAAAAACAGCCAGATACAGCAGCAAAGGCATGGACAGACCAACAGGGACACAACCAAGTCCCGCGAGAACCAGGCCCCAACACCACAGCTGGAAACACCAGCCCCAGAGACAAAGGGAAAGCTGAAGCCACCACAGAAGAAGGCAGCCAACCACAGAAAAAAGACAAGCAGAGACCCTAACACCCAAGACTGCTGAGCGGAAGGGAGCCAGCCCAAAAAGCCACCATGAAGGAGACAAGGCAAGGACCATAACCAAGGTCGGAAAGGAGGCACATCAGAAACCCCAGCCCAAAGGCCAATCTCTAGAAGGGAAACAGTGGCCGAAGTAACCACACCACCAGAACCACAGGCACAAGGAGGACCATAACAGACCAAGCACCCCACGGGGTGTGAAAAGCCTGAATGGGCTCCCACAGGGACACAAGGCTGTCAACGCCCAGCGGCCCTCAAGCCATCCCAGAGACATGGCAGCAGAACTGACAGAGAGCGTTCCAAAGCAGACACCTGAAGGAAAGCCCATCAACACTAAAAGCTTGCACAACCAAAGTCAGAAGAGAGCCGAGAGGAAGCAGCGGAAAACCCAATATCCACCTCTCTCAACCAGGAAACGAAGAGTGACAGGGCCGACAACGGGACCAACCCCACCACTACCGGGGAGACCCACAACAGACCAGCCCAAAAAAAGGTGGGAAGGGCCCACCACTGGTGCCAGGGCACATACCCAGAGGACCGGCCAAGGATAGGCCACACAGCCAAACTCCAGAGACCTGCACCCGAACCCTAGACAGAAAACCAGGGAACAAGGAGGAATAAAACCAAGCCCGAAAAAAGACCAAACCAGTAAGGGAGGACACACCGACCAAGGAGCAAGCCCCCACTAACTTGATGGACCCGGCTACCAGAGAGCTCAGAGGATGCCACCTAAAACCCCAGAGGAGGACCAGGCCCCACGGCAAGAGCGTCCAGCACCAACCACCAGCGCTGACACAGGACGTCCGCCAAGGCACCCAGACCGGCAGAAGGAGCCATGGCACAGGGACAGGCCAGCAAGCCAAGACCGAGGCACACACAAAGAATGCAGAGGAAACCAGGACTCAACAACCGCAACTTTGCCCAAAGTAGCCAGGGGAAAAAAAACATGTCTCGACAACAAGGACAAGGGAGCCAGAAGGACACCAGACAAGCGGGGCGGCCAACAGCCCGATGGCCACAGAGGCACCTGACAAGCCAGGGGACTGAATCACAGACAAGCCAGCAGAGATGGGAGGAGGAACCCCCCACCAGCCACCAAAAGGCCAGACACCAGGATAGGAATGCCAAGTCAACCCAGGAGGTCAAGCAACAGCACTCAACACCTATGCCGAGACCTGAGGCCAGAGAAAGGAAAACCAGAGACTCACAGGAAGGGGAGCAGCCAGCAACTCCAAACCAAACAGCAGGGCCACCAACAACCGCCCCCGGAAATAAGGATCCAACTCAGAAGGCCCTGTAGCAGCCCAAAAGTCAGAAAAAAAGGCTGGATACAACCGCCCACAGAACAGGAGCAAGGCGGTCACCAACACAGCAACCCCAAAGACCCTGAAAGCTTGGCACAGGGACACCAAACATCCACACCCCAGAAACACTTTACCCGAGGACATAGAGAACGCACGTCGGAACCATCCTCAACCAAGGCCCCGCGGCAACAAACTACAACAAGCATTGGCATAGCCAATAGGTCTCGCTTTTGGGAACTTATAAGTATTTAGCCATGCAACAGTTGTTGTTGCACCAAGGATTTTGTGCTACATAACTAAATACTTATAAGGTCCCAAAAGCGAGACTTATTGGCTATGCCAATTGCTTGTTTTCCTCTTTGTTTACTGCCAACTGATTTTGGTCTCACATTCAGTCTAACTTATTCAACCATTCATGTCCCTACTCGTGTTGGTGATACCTGATCATGAAAAGTATGATGCGCAACTCTTGCTTGTGAAAGATACAGAACAATATTTCCCCCCATGTGCCCCACAGTGCTTGAAATCAGTATATCTGCTGTAACCAAAGATCATCTGTAATGCTTGTTAATGGCACCTTTTCTAAGTCTATCTAATCTACAGTTCTAGAGCGTGAGGATATATTTTGTTTTCGATGTATATCCATATTCTGCTGTACTCGTTAGTGGCACTTGTTATTTCTAAGTCAACCTAATCTTCTATCGTGTTCATTGAGAACATCTTTTCTTTCAAGGTGTACCCAATTTTCGTTCATGCTCATTCGTGGTAGGTTTTCTTTTGTAGGGCTACCCAACTTTGTGTCGTACTTATTGAGGACAATAGTTCCTTATCAAGAGCTATCAAATCTTCCATCCTGCTCATTGTGAACATCTTTCCTTTTGGAGGGTTATCCTAGGAAATGTAGAACTTCATGTTCCTATGGTTTGCACTGTATCAATGTGCACTTCTTCACAACCGGTGTAAAACTAGCACCATTGTTTTCTTTCCTAATTTGTTCCAATTTCTTTACTTCAATGCTATTGATTCATATCCTACCATGCTTTTATCTGACCATGCTCTATAGCCTGCCTTGTGTGAGCTGATTCGTTTTTTTTTTAATTGATCAATGGCGAATGAATTGGCCAGAGAATAATCTACCACCCAACATTCAAGGCAATGCGTTGCTGTGGTGGTTAGAGGTGGCTAATTAATGATGATGGAAACAGTGGTTGAAAGTTCAACACAAATGCTGCTGGCTGGGTCCAGCTGCTTTGTAAGCAGGGGTAAGGGTAAGAGGGCTCGCATCTTGCTGTGGGTCGTGTTTTTGATCACTCTCAGAGGGACCAAGTGGGATACATAGCCCCTTTCTACACCACACAAACATTGCCCAGAATGTTTGCTCCAGAGGAATCAAATGGCAGGACTTGGTGCAGTATCTACCCATTGGCAATGGAGAGGGATATGTATGCCCCCTGTCACCACCACACAAGATTGTCTAGAGTGTTTACTCCAGACAGTCTGGGCAGAATCATTTTGAGCAGCAGAAATGATTTTGAGCAATCTTATCTTCCTGTTCTAATGGTTAATTTCCTTCACATTCCTCTCCCACCACGTGGTTTTGTAGTCTGTCACGTTATCGATCTCTAATCTCGCTCTTTGATCCTGACGGACCTGCGTTAAAAATAACATGTGCGCATAGCGTAAAATAACACAGGACATCATTTTTAGGGAAATGTGCCAAATTTTGCATACAAAAAATATTTCTTCAATACGTGCACATTCTGGTTTTCTGAAGAAACGAACCTTGCTTAATGTTTTGTAATCGCACTTATTTTCAAACATCACAAAAATTCTGTGTATTGTAGACGCGTTGAACTTTTTCGCAACACTTTGTGCATGAGAGAAAATAGCATTATGGCCGAACTCACCAGACTTTGCTTTCCATGTTCTGCTTGGTGAGTGAGAGTACACGTACTTTCCCCATCAGTGCTGTTTCTGGTACATGCCATTCCATTGCCTTGGCATGAGAGAAGCCTGCACTTACTGCCCGTAATGTACCTGTGAGACATGCTTGATTTCCTCTTCCCACGGTATATATATATATATATATATATATATATTTTTTTTTTTAATGCAGATTTTTATAGCACAAACTCGACCCGATATTGGAGCGCTTCACATGAGCACCGGTTACGTTACACAAGGACACTTTCAGGCACATGGAGATTAAGTGATTTGCCCAGAATCACAGGATGTGGACGCGACCCAGAGGCTCGAACCTTGGTTTCCAATACCGAAGTCGGCAGCTCCAGCGGTCAGACCACATCCTCTCCCAATATATGAAATGAACTGTCCGCCTGTGATGTAACCTATGTATTTCTGTTGCCCATGGTGTATGAAAGGCACTCACTCGGTTTGTTGTCGCCCCTGTTGCATTTCTTTGCTTTGTGCGTCAGGGAAGTTTGCAAGCACTCAGTGCGTTACACCTGTTCTGCACTGGCATTTGGTGTGCTGCACCTGCTGTGGGCAGATGGCATTGCGGTTGCCGCTGCTGCTGTGTCTGTCCTGTGTGATGAGGTTGGGGAAGTGCCGTACTGTGCCGTACTGCTCACTTGCTGTATTTGTGTTCCGTGTGTAGTTTGCGCTGGTGCTGTCTCCCTATATTGCTCTAGACCTGTCGTCTGTGTGTCTCAAAATGTTGCACTCCTGCCGTCCATTTACCATCACGTCTGGGTGCAATGCACGCGTTCATACCACGTCTGCTTGCGCAAATACGAATAGTCGTCTTACTAGCTATCTCGATAACACATGGTGGATGGAGCTGACATAAGAGTAAGAGGCAGCCCCGCTTGACTTGGATGCAATGCCAAACAAGCACGGTCCGCTTTCACTTTCGTTCCTTGTGAAAGCTTTCTTGTCTTTATGGGGCTATGTGTTTGAAACACATGGCCCCATAAAGATAAGAAAGCTTTCACGACGCACAGAAGGCAGACGAGCCCGTCCAAATGGGACGGCTCAGAAAGCCAGCTCTTTTCCAATGGCTGGCCACCGTTTAGCATAAACGGTGACGCCAGCCAATGGAAAAGAGGGGCGGGATTTAATGCCCCTTACAGAAAATACCCCATATCATTAAATCTCGCCAGCGAGACTGCGTATGTGCGCAGCCTACGCTAGCGAGACCTAAAAAGTGGCCAGGAAGCTGGTACTAAGTAGTCCCAGTGGAAGGGGGCGGGGTAGAGATCCCAGCATTCCTCTGTTCTTTTTTCTGTGTGGGAGATGGTTATCTCCATATGTCATGACTGGGACGAGGACTGGAGGGACCAGTGGGGTAATGGAGTTCTCCATGTATTATATGTCAAAAGTTTTATTCACAACCTTTTGATCAAATTAGTGGCTCCTTTGAGGAATACTTTGGCTCTGCTGCCTATGTTCATAATTCCTCTTTTTATTTTCTCAAAATGTCTTGGGTGCCCTAATATTCATCAGTTCCTTTTGGTCTTGAAATGCCTTTATCTCTGTGTTTGTGAGTAGGGCTACAAAAGCAAAAAGAATCGCTTTCATTTTAATCTTTAAATTAGAAAGCACTAAAATTGAAAACAAACAAATCTGACATGTTGGTTAACTCTTAAGACACTAATGCCTCTGACCATGATAAAAACGAAAAGCGAAAAATTATGGTGCTTTCCTTCACATCTGGGAAACCTTTCACCTTCTTTACATTTGTAAAATGTATCAAAAGGTGACTGGTTGTATGCCTGTTGCTTTAACATGTGTTAGCACTTTCAGTGGTCTGCACTGTAACCTCTGTTTTGGATGCTATACAAATCAAGATAGAAGATTTTGACTCATTTTGGCTCGTTGCGTGAAAGAAACCTATCATGTCGTTCACGTAAACCTCTCTTGAGCCTTCAGCTCACCCATCCGTTCAGAGCCTCAAAGGCAAGCAAGCATTGAACCCAAATTAAGTGCCTTGGGTTCAGTAACTTTCTGTGTGTTCTGCACTTTTTCATCTGTCCGCCCTGCTGCTGGCCTTGATGCTTAGAATTGGCAACATCATTTGTAATTTTCTAAAAAGGAAACACTTGGCCGAAGAAAGTGCGTGAAATTAAAGAATGTACCTTTAATGTTGGTCTTTGGGTTAAGCACGTTGAGTCTCCTCTTCTGGGTTGCCTGTTTTCCCAGTGTCAGCCCACAGAGGAGTTGCAGCTTTTTGTCTCTCTGGGAGATACATTTTTCCACTCAGATTTGTTTTTTCCTGCAATAAAGTATTACTTTTCTTCTTTATTTGATGATCATGCTTATATGATAGTGCTGCGGAAGTATACAATTAGTAGATGCTTGGTAGATGTCACTGACCTCACCATGGGCTCTCGCTGTGGACACATCAATGTTATGTTGACTTTTAGAGTGTGAGTCTGATATTTGAGGGCTTCTTGGCACATGTAGAGATCAAAGCTGGCAGCAAGCGAGTAGTTATTAAGGGACAATCCAATCCCTAAGGGTTTTCTGAACTAGATTAAGGGACTTATTTAGAGCTGGTGGATGAAATACACCATCAGGAACGTGCCTAATATTCTGTTTGTTGTATTACAAATGCATTATATCCTGTGACACTTTTAGGGCAGCTGTCATGGACAGGGAGTGGTCTCACATTTGGACCTGGTGATAAGAGGGCACTTGTAATAGTTAGGTATTTCAAGAGGGTGCACTGCCTGCAGGCAGATGCTGAAATCTCTCATTTTAAGAACATGGATAAAGAGTGTAGTAGACCTGGTGAGTAAAGGTCATCTGGCTCTACTCATACAAAACAAGCTAAACCAGCATGCAGTCAGATTTAGATCAATATCTGCTTTGATAGGGATGACAAAAGGAGCCTGGAGTAATTATTACCACTAAGCCACAGTTAGAAGAGTGTCCTATCTAGTCACCATAACAAGTATTAGCAAGTTTGAAAAGTTTAAAGATATGTCTTTGTCTATATTTATTGTGTGAAACTATATCTCTGTTAAATATACTTTATTTGGATTTGTACATATCAATTGTATTATATTGCTGATTAAACTTGAGGATAACATTGGGGAGAGGAGCCAATGTTTTCCTTCATTCTTTTGGAACAAGATGAATTCTCTTTCTGATCTCTACTGAGAATTCTGCAAATTTATGGAATGTGAGAAAAATTAAGCTACGTGATGGTGTCTTCTTTCAGAAGTTATATCACCACATGACTTACTTAGAGGTAGATTTAGCGGCTTTACGGGGGTGAACATGCACTTTACAAATACACGTTCTGTTACAAATTTTGTAGCACAGTTCTGCCCTGGTTATGTCCCACATGCAGTATTTAAATCCTCAAAGGAGTAGTGCGGTGTTGCAGAGCATAGTTGTGCAGGGCACATGATGTGGCGCCAACCGACTAATGAATATATATGAGCTATGCCCAGAACAGGCATGTTTATAGGTTGGTTAGTGGTGGAACATCCAGGAACAGATCTGTGCATAATTAACTAATGCCACTCAGCTAGCTCTCGTGAAGGGCTCCATTCTCAGGGAATGTCCTATATATTACAGAGAAGATATCTGATAAAACAATGCCCAAGTATCTGCACTGCACTTACATAGAACTAAACCCGTCTGTATGTTCTATGCATCAATCATATGTGAGGTGCATAAAATGTGCTATGTATTTCCAGAGCCTCTTGTTATGAATCGGAATATTCATGGACTTCCTTCTGCTGGTATCCCTCTAGACCAGATATTCGGAGGCGAAATTTCTTTAAGTAATTTTACTGTTACGCAAATGGCAAATATATATCCTGCCCCCTTTTTCTTTTTAATGATCAATCTGCATCAATCTTCTTGTGAACACAAACTTTGCATCAAAATCTATATTAGATGCATGTATCAGTTGACACAGATTTTCTCAAACCTGCTGCTTCAGATTTGAATTGGTTTGAAAAGTTTACAGCTAACTTTTTCCATCATGATCCACTGCTAACAACCTAATCACCAGATATGGCTCTTTCACAATGGCATATCAGTCAGTAAAATCTTTATTTCGGCACATAGCCATAAAAGAATAGATGAAAGCATAATACATTAAAATAAATAAAAACAAAACAATTAACACAGTGTTAGACTTGGCTTTTTCAGCAGGTTTACCCCCAGTCTTTTTGATTTTTGGCCTGCGGCTTTTTACCTGTTTTTTGTTGGATTTAGGACCATGGGCACTTTCCCACTGCCATTCAGTGCTAAAGTGCATATGCTCTCTATGTAAATTGTGTTTATGGATTGGTGTTTCAATGAATGGCATATTATATTTAGTATTATAAGTCTCTAGTACTGTGCACAGGGCCTGTTAATCAAATGCTACTAGTGGGCCTGCAGCACTGGTTGTGCCACCCACACAAGTAGACTTTCAGAGGTGTCTCGGACCCGCGGCTGCAATGTCTGTGCGCAGTTTTTAACTGCCATGTCGACCTGGGTATTCACTTGCCATGTCCTCCCCTTCCCTACATCTAAGTCACCCCTAAAATAGGCCCAAGGTAGCCCCATGGGCAGGGTGCAGTGTACTGAAAAGGTAAGACTTGTAGTGGTGTATTTTTGCATGTCCTAATAATGAAATACTGGGTATTTTGTTTTCACTGTTGAAAGGCTGTCTCTCCCATAGGTTAACATGGGAGCTGCTTGGTAACACTTTACCAATGTAGCTTGCCAGTGGGAGCTGATGGAAAAATGGTGTTTAGTATGCCTGAACTCAGGATTTAAAAGTACATATTTTAGTATATTGTCTGTTTGAAAATACCACTTTTAGAAAGTGAGTATTTTCTTGTATTCCCTGGGTGGGTATAGAGTGACAGGAGCATTCACACTAGACAGATACAAGGTGGGGGGGGGGTGTTGAGGTGTGTCCTGTCCTGTGAGGATGACTCATATCCAGGCTGAATATGCCTGGCTGCATTTAGAGTTGTGGGAGGAGTCACTTGAGCCTGAATGGACTGTGGCTGTCTTCCACAAAGCTGTCTCCACCTCCTGTGGTGAACCTGATCTGAGCCAGGCTGAACTGGTTTATGTGTGCCAAAGGAACTTAGTTTGTACCAACTTAAAAAAAAAATAGGTATAAATATGGGGGCCCTGAACCCAGAACTTTAGATTACTGTTGGGACTAAGGAACCTGAGAGGAAGAAGGGCTGGAAGAGTTGTGAGGAGAGACTACCACTTTGCTTTGTGCTTTGCTGGGTTGGCCTCTAGTTGCTGCTTCTGTCTTGGGCAGGGAAGGAACTGGACTGTTCTTTCGGAATTCCTAGCATCTTCAAGGGCTTGATGTAGAGCTTGCCTCCTGTTAGAAATCAAAGGGTAATCAAAGACTTCAACATCTTCTGGGTACCAGCTTCTGTAACTGGATGTTTCAGCTGACAGAGGAAAAAGGTAACCAGATGTCGTCAATGATGCCGAAGCTCCTGGCTCCATGACCTGAAGGCACCACAGAAGGCACCGCCGTGCTTTGCACTGCAACCCTGATGTCATCGACGACGATGTCCGATGCCACCACCGAGCTGCTGCTTGCACCGTGACCTGTAGGCACTGCACTCCGCACCGCTTCGCTTCACACAGCCACCCTGGTATCCCTGACGACTCTTCAGTGCCATCGCCGATACCACTGCCTGCACTTTGACCAGGGGATACTGCTCGTGGAGAACACAAAGCACCATCCCGCTTCGCACCGCAGCCCTGGTCTTACTGCTGCTCCAAGCTGACATCAACGCCGCTGCCTGCACCATGGTTTGGGGGCACCGCTTGTAGGTTACTTGACTCACCGCACCTTCCCATCCCACACTGCAGCCTTGGCCCACCGATGCCAGCACCATTGACTCCAGATAGTCAACCGACGCTGCTGCCTGCACTGCGACCTGTGTGCCCTGCACACTGCATTGCCCCGTCTTGCACCACAGCTTGGGGTCTACCGATGACAGCGATTCAGAAACAACGACATCGCTGCTTGCACCGTAACCTGTCAGCACCGCAACGAGCACTGCTCAGCTTTGCATCGCATCCCTGGTCTCACCGATACCGCTGGACAACAGTCATGGAACCGCTGCCTGCCCTGCGATCTGAGAGCACCGCACGTTGCATCGCTCCACTTCACACCGCAGCCCCAATACCTGCCGGAGCTCCTGTCTTCAAACTCACGGAGTCCGACCTGCATTGCGTGGAACTTAAAGGGCCCCACGACTCCTGCACCCACTCCCTGAACCTATGCTGCACCACCGGAGCTCACTGCATCTTCAAAGGTACTGTTTTATGGGTCTCCCCAACACCGTAGCTGGCCCGCAACACCTCAGTCAGCCAGAACTGTTAGATGTGTTTGCTCACTATGCCGTGAATGCCACGGACGGAGCTGTTGACTTCATATAACTGTTTTAAAAAGCTTTTTTGCTTTATTTATAATTTGATCAGTGTATGTTGGATGTCTATCGTTTTGGTCTTGTTTTACACAGATAAATATCTAAAAGTGGTGTCTTTTGTAGTGTTTTCACTGTATTACTATATGTTATGTGCAAATGCTTTACACACTGCCTCTGAGATAAGCCTAGCTGCTCGTGCCTATCTACCAAGGAGGTGTGCAGGGGTTATGTTAAACGCGTAATACCTTTTTCCTGACTAGAGTGGGGGATTCCACCTGGCTTAGGTGCATTCTCTAGCCATCCAGAAAGCCCATTTCTAACACACAGAATACCAGTTCATAAATGTATCCATCAAATTCTAATCAAAGCACTGCACATCCACAATCAAATATTCATAAAGTATAAAATACAGATTAAAATCTGTAAAATCTATAAACCTATAAGAACATCAGACTCATTGAAGCTAAAAACAAGAAACTCACTAGCTGAATCGATGTTTATGCCTGTACCTCCACATATGCATCACAAATTGGAGACAGGAAACACAAATCATTGACTGGTGTTCCTTATTAAAATCCTATATGCAGTCCTATCATTCCTCGTCCCCAGGTTACAACAGACTAGTAAATCCACCTGTCTCTTATTACTTGGTAACCTGACCGAAAAATATGACCTGCACAGTGAACTCCTCAATCTGAGGGCAGATAGACAAGAACTATCACCCTCGCTTAAAAAGGCTTCCGTTTGGCCGTGAAGAAGCGTAGGGGAAGAGTCCCAATGACATATCACACACAACCCCTTCTTTAGATTCTATCATTACACGGTCTTAAATCCCACAGCCTCCTCGGTTGCTAGAATCTCCCAATGCCCTTCCATCTTCACCTTACTGTACCTTCTCCACAGGAATCTTATCATCTGCTTGCCAGTCTGCACTAAATATAAGACTAGCCCTACCTCCAGTGATCTCAGTGTCTTATCAAACCATTCAGATACACCTACCCACACTTCCACCTCCTTGGCACCTATTGCCCATGTTTTGTAATCTGTTTCTGCCCCTTCCTTCTGAATCACTGCCTGCCAAATGACTGTGTCTCGTGTCCTAGTGTATTTAAACTTTCCTGCAAAACTGAGCACCTCCTGGCTGGTAGGACGTGTGCATAGGTGGTGCATAAAAACTGGATCATTGATTAGATAACGCAGCAGCAGCCTTAAACTCCATGAAAACCCGGACTTAACACAAATACTTACTTACTTTAAGTATCGATGGAAGGGAATGTTCGACCAGCTACAAGTAATGCACTTTTATAATGTCCAAACCTTTGTCGGGATCTTTCCGGACCACTCATCGGTAGGCTGAGTGAGTCCACTGACCCTCTTTTGTTGATGACGCCTTGGCGATGGTAATATCAGTCGCGTGGACATGCTTCTGAATTTTATGGTCCATTTCAATACATTCTAACTTTAACATCCGAGCAGGCAAAACTCACTATGGTCCCTCGTCCACTGCCTGTTGTCAGTGCTGCTACTGCCTTATTGTCTGTACTAACATTGGGGAAAGGCCCCAACCAAGAGAAATATCAAAGCACACTACGACCATATGGAGGAAAAACTACAGGAAAGTGATGCTGTGTCTAGACTTTCACCAACGTTCTGGACAATTTGTTCATGCTCCAATGTCCTCTCCGGCTAAGACTGAATTGTGTAAGCCACCGGCACACTTTAAAACATTTGCATCTTCAGCTTAGCTGGCTCCTCAGCCCATAAGACTCTCTTTGCATATTGTGGGCATTCCAGGTATTATTTGCACTGATTTACAATTTGTCCTGTTACATGTTTTTTTCTCCTTGAAAATTGTGGGCATTCAGCTCAGCGGCCTTACTGAGATTATGAGATAAGTGTATCTTTATTTTGCCATGCTGTGTCCCCCAAGTAGAAAAAGACATGGAGGAAATTCAAAGGAGGCCAAAGGTTGAAAGATGTTATATTTGTGTTCAAAAGTGATCGAGACTGTATCAAACTGAATAACCGATTGATTGAACTGATGTCAAATCTTTGGCATTTAGCACATTTATTTGATTTGTTTTGATAAAATTCCCAATTTAGCCCAATTGCTTACAACATTTCCCAGTAAGAGCTACACTGATCTTCCCTCTCCGAAGTAAGTAATTATATGCTACTTTACAGGAGAAAAGAGCCGCCTCTGTGGTGTTCTAGGGAGTTGAACACTACCCCCCCAGGACCCCTGGGAAGAAGCAGACTTAATTAGCAAATTTTGAAAATACTGGTATACGTCATGAGTGCCCCTTCAGGAGTGCCTGTAAAACATTTAGCCTTTTACTGTAAAATGTACTGTCGGAGCCCCGATTTCCCAAAAGTTATTTAGGGCAGGAACTCCACAAGCTCAGATGGTGACGATCTCGGCAGTGGCGTGTTGCACACACTGTGCATAATTGTGTCTGGTATAAAGTAACTTCTGGGTATACTTGAGTTCCTGTGCAAGTCTGCTGCGTGCATGCTTTGGATACTTCGGTTATCTCAACCTGCTGAACTCCTTGTACCTCGCCAGGAAGTGTTCAGCAATGCAAACCTGTGTTTTGCTTTCTGTAGTCATCCTTTCCTTTGTGGGCAAGGAGACCCTTGTCCTAAAATATGACAACACAACATGCAAGGACACAATCACAAAAAACATTAGCATGAATTAGTATCAATAACCCACACTTTTCTATTTCACTTCTTCAGGTTTTCCACTTTCTTAATGCCATCTAGTTCCTCTTTACCTTTCATTTCTCTGCACTCTATTTATTTGTCCTTTTCTAAACTGACCGCTTTCCTTCTGACATTTCTTCTTCTCTTTCCTCCGCTACTCCTCCCACTGATGACTGCCTCCAACACCCCTCCTCACTCTTGTGACTCCAGTTCTGCACTTGCCCACTGCCTATTTACCACACCTCCTTTGTCGCGGAGTCACCCATTCTCCATGTGCTCCACCACATTTCATCCATCTTAGGGCTTAGACAAAAGCCATCCCTACAAGGTCAACCTGCTATATGAGCCTGCCTGTCGCCCGCCCATATAATCTTTCTCTGTGGACTCCGGCTGCATGCCAGCTTCTCCACCTGTAGTTCCCTTGCAGTTTCTTCTGGCCTTACCCATGTGCCCCTTCCAGGAACTGCCCCTGCCATCCTTTGCTGAATGTAATCACTGCTTTTTGAGTCCACTAAAATCGCCCACTACCTCACTTAAGCGTTATGATCAAATTCCCCTTCTTTCTTCACTCTTGACCCCAATGGTACCACACTCCGGTTCAATATCTCTTTAGGTTTCTCCTCACTCTCGTCCTGCAGCCTTGACTGGGAGCTCTTATGGGTTTCCCTACATTTAGTGATTATCACCCAGTGCTTAATTGTTTTTTAATTAAGTGCCAGTGCCCAATGTATTCCACGCGGGTTCTCTGCAGCTGGCACCACTCACTTGTTAAAATTCAACTGTAGATTGTATCAGTTTTAAGGCAATTAAGTAGCTAAATGTACCTCTGAAGGACTCTGTAAACACCAACATGGATATATAAGAATCCACCACATGGTGGCGATGTGGGTGTTTGTGTTTTGCAAAGATGTGACAGTGCCTAGCACCTGCAAACATCAGCACAAATTAAGCATGTTACCACCACCGCGAACTTGCTTGAACAATTCTCTGTGGTGAGCCTACTCAACACCTGCTATTGTAGCAGGCCCTTCTTTCCTTCAATGGTTTTGGAAGTCCCCGTTGACATTTTCTAATGCTGCCAGACTGTCTCAAACACTTGCCTTCTTTTGACATCCCACAGTCCCTGTTTTTCCTCATGTTCAGCGACTGTATGACTAGCTGTACACATAATATCCACCATTTCTCCCCATCTGTGGCAAGCCATCTCAAACTCTGGTGCTGCACACTGCTATTCCTTGATGGTCATTTCCCCGCTCTTTGTAACCCTGGTTTCATCTGCAATTCGGTTGCCAATAAATCCTCTCTCCTTGCTCCCATAGTCCTTATGCAGACCTCACTAAGAACACTGACATTCATTTTGTCTTGGGTCATCACCATTTTCTCTACCTGTTGGTTAGACCAATTTGAGCAAAACCTTTAAACTTATCTTGCCTATTTCTTTGTGTGACTCTACAAATACTTCTCCACTACTTTGTCTTATCCCTTGACTCCCAAATTCTTTTGCTCTCGCTGCCCGCAACGAAAAGCTGCTCATCTAATTCATGTTTCCTTTCACTGGTGCCGGGCTCACTCATCCTCATATTCACACTGCTCTCTGCAGTGCTGTAGTGCTGCCTCATCTCACAAAACCAACCACATATGTGATTGTTGCAGAATATCTGGCAACTGAAGCAGCTAATACTTCTCTTAGGTTCTGTCACTTTTAAAGCACAACACAAGGGCGTGTGTTGGTCCTGCCTCTTGAAATCCCATTTATTTAAGATTGCAAGCTTTGGGGTTCCATGGTGGCCCTTAAACCTTTAGTAATATTCTTTCCGACCATCAGTATTTTTTAATGTAGTTATAAGGATCCAAAAATATTTTGATCAAATGGACTGTCTCTCATGGGAACAGTCCAGACCGAACTGCCAAGCCAGGTCTTCCCTGGACCGGAAACAAGCATCCTGGGACCGGTTTCGGAGTAACACCCCTCAGCAGGCCACCATCCCTGTAATTTTTGCGATTCCTAATAGGTCGCAAATTGCAACCTTCCTCATTAATATTCATGAGGTAGGTCATTTGCGGTCCACCGGGAATCACAGAAAGTGTTAAAAATGTTGAGGATTCGCAAGTAGGGAGTCTCAAAATGGTGTCTTCATACAGCCAGCCCTATTTTTCTATTTACAACACAAGACATTGTTATGTATGTCGTGTTAGGTGCAATTTGGAAATCTTTGATTGAGTCTTGGGTGCGGACGACACATAGAAATAAGTTACAATGAAGGAGGCCTACCAGTTAGAAGCCTCAAAATTTTGAGGGGGCACGAATGGAGTAGGTGTTGTCAGAAGGATTGTAATTGGTGAATTTATGGTTTTGAGTTGGTGTATAGCGATAGGGCGATAGAGAGATGGCTGGATGCCAGGACAAAAGGTTTGTCAGAAACTTACGTTTTTGATTCTTCACCCCTGTTCCAATGTAGCCAATATTTGTAAATTAGTCTTGAATTACAGCACCAATTGCAGTAAGTGTGCATGTTTATTTTTTTGCACAGCTTATATAGCTGCATTTTTTGTGTTTTTTGCGACAACCTATTGCAGCTTATTTGAGGAAGGCTTTGCGCATGGCCACAAGATATGCCACCCATTAAAATGGTGCGGCCTTGTAACAAACAGTTCGACCTGTGTAATAGCTCATGCACACTCTGGAAATGGGTGGGAACCATCATAAGCTGGTGGTTGAATACTTACAATCTACAAAGCACATTTTTTGAGATATTAAGTAAACAGGTTTATTTCTTGTCAGCTGCCCTTGTGTCGCCACCGCGGACCTCGCGCCGCCATCTTAGGCGTTTCCCTTCAAACTTTGCCGCGCGTTGCATGTGAGCGCTCTGCCTCCTGCCGAGCCTAATATGTCCATGGATTATTCAGTAATGTACATTTGAAGATTCGAGATAGTTTCAATATTGATCCGGCTCTTCTGTGTACCGAATAGACACACACCACTTTTAAACCACATCGAAAGGCCCCTGGGGGCCCTGAAACCATTTTCCAGCATGGGAAAGAAACGCATCACTCTCCCCCGCTCGCGTGCTTATATTTGGAAGCCTTTTATTCATTTTCAGCGTGGCAGCTACTAATGTTTCCTTGAATTTCTTTTTCATTCACGACATCAATTACTGTAGTTATGTCACATTTAAATGAGGAAATGTGCAATTTGAAAGCCGGTCAATACTGGGCAAAATGCTTTGAGCGTGGTTTGCTATGGCTTTGCGTTCATGTTTATGATTTTGTGCATTTGTGTGTGTAATGGTTGGATTGTGTGGCCACGGTTCTCTCCTGGTCTCTCTGTGATTGTAATTGCATTTATATAGCGCTTACTGCTCCTGACGAGGCTTTGAAGTGCTTTTCGGCGAGTAGCACTACTCCGGAACCCAAATAAGGTTTAGTGGTGAATTAGTATCATAAAATATGAATTTAATTTGAGCGGTGGGCATTCGAGTATTATTTGGGTTGAAAAGGACAGTGAAGGGATAGAAGAGGGAGGGGGTTGCATCTATATAGCGTTTAGTACCTCTGATGAGGCCTTAAAGCGCTTTTTGAGGAGTAGTACGCTACTCCAGAGGCCAAATTTACCTTTGAGTGTGGCGCAACGTGCTGAAATGGTTCCCCCCTTGTTTTTTGCATGAAGTGGTGTAGCGTTAGTATGGATTTCCAGTGCAGGAAGGTGGTATTGGCACTATCTCGATGTCCTAACACCACTTTTAAAAGAGAGGAAATGGGTTACGTGCAAGGAAATCCACTTATACCTCATTTAATATGATTAAACAGAGAGCCTCTAGGTGTGGTACTGTTATCTGTGTATGATACTTGGAAAGCTTACACATTCACAGTGGCATCCGCATGGAAATGTTTCCAAATACAATTCAGCAATTGGCTCTTTGTGGAAGTGATATCTTTTGTTGAGAGGATACACGCTAATTGCCATCTGCACCATGTGTGGCCCCCCTGTTTAAAGTCACTTCCTTTCCATCACTCAATAAGTCATTTGAGGTGACCAAATTCTGCATTAAATAAAAATCTGAAAGCCCCCAAAGCCTCCTAGGGAGCCATATGTGGCACCCTGGCACCGGTCTGACTAATTTAGGATTTCTCAGCCTCCAGAAGGAGTTAAAACCATTTTCTTGTTTTTCTCAGCCTTTAATTTAGGCTCATTGTTATACAAAAACTGTTAGCCTGGGTAAAGCCGCACCTTGAGCACTGATGTAAACTGACTTTCTCAGAGTACATTAAAATTTGCCATACGCCTCCCCTGGCGCTCGCGAGATTTGCATCTGGTAGCGCTTCGCGCGGCCGGATGGTAGCTCGCGCTCCTGGGAGGGCTGCTAAGCGGACACATGACATTTGCAAAGAGCAGTTTGCCCGCTCGAGTGCCAGGGCAAGCCGGGGAAAAAACGTGCTTCCAATTTCATCACAAACGTCGGGAATATTGCAAATGACACAACCAAATCAACTGTAAATAGATGATAATTTGATTGACATCTGGAAGGCTGTCACAGGCTGAGCAGCCCATAACAGGGAACATTTACTGAGTGCAAAGGCAGCTTTCAAGTAAATCACTTTTTGTCCAGAGGGGCCCAGCCAGATTATAATTGCATGTCCTTCCCTTCATTGCAAATTCCCTATTACCGTTACCAGCAGTGTCTCATTTAAAAGGGAAGGTTGTTTTCCAAATATTCGCAAGCGCCTCCGGTTAACTCGTCACCTTCCTCCTGGCAGCTTTTTTCTGCTGGTCGGTGTTGCTAGCGCGTCACTCTTATTTTATCCTTCTCTTTGGCTTCTTCTCTGCTTTTGTGGCCAAATGAGTTGCTGATGGTTTTCTCTTTTTTTCAACTCTGTGACCCTCACTGTGACCATCAATTTCCTTCTGATATTGACCCTTTTTAATGTACGCAGCACAAATTGAAATATGTCCTGCTTTACAAATAGTAGATCTCACAACCCAACTAGTTGTTACTCCTTTCATTTAACTCGAAAGGATGAAAGGTTGAGTCGGTACAGATGAGAAATTTGTCTCAATTGCTGGGGTTTCAAAGGACTGTGATTTGACCCAAGGTGGTGTTGTGCCAGAAGAAGATTGAGGGAAAATAGAGTGAAACAGTTAATTTCTTTTTTTACTTCTTTATTGGATTTTCAACAATCATATATTTGTAACTCTCTGTTATTAATCGTGCTAAAATAAGATGTCACCAGATTGAGTCCAGATATCAATTTATCAAAGAGTGATGTACTAATTAAGTCTGGAGTACGTTTAGCTACACAATAGTAGTTGTATGAATTCTACGTATAACGTTTTTACAGTAGAGTATAGTGAAGAAAAAAGACAGCGCTCTACAGAAAAGAAATAACTTTGAGACTAGTTCCTAATACTATTTAGGCAACAGAGTTCACACAGCTAGACTGGAGAGAGAAAGAATAGAATAACCGAGTCTTGCTCCAATCGTTGAACATCATGCTCATATTTCCAGAGTATAGCCCTATAGCTTCAGAGTATCGATGATATTCCAGATTGCTTAAAAAAATCAAGGATTATATAAGGGCAGGAGTTTCATTGGCTAGTTTTGCAGATATTTGTCTGCAAAACCATTAAGGCCAATTAAGACCAGGCTGACACAAAAGGGCCCATGTAGCCTCATAGATTGTGCCTGGCCTGAAAGTCAGTAATACGTTTTTCATTGGCCGCTGTCGCAGTCATATTCTGCAACCGTTGGCATGGGATGGAGGATAGCACTGTCTCCACCATCTCAAGATGCGCTTCATGGCTACCGCATCGTGTATCCACCTCTTCTGGTGGTGAGTATGTTCTGTAAATTCCTGCGTAATTAGTAGTGTAATGAAACCTGAGGGTGCAAAGTACATGCAGGGGTCCCCCCAAGCTCCGGATACAGTTCAAAGCTCTCTGGCCAGGGGTCTGCCAGAGCCAGAGGGGCCCGGGAGTCTGCCCCCCCCCTGCATCTCAGGCGCTGCAGGGGCATTTGTTAGGCCTCTGAGCGTAATATATATAAAAAACAGTGCTGGGGAAAAACGAGTGGGGCAATATGTGACAAAAGCATAGTATTTGCTCATTCTCTCCCAAAAAGGTGCTAAGACCTACAAAAGCACCTGTGGCGTAACACAGGCCCCCGCAGCCCCTGCTGTGCGGGAAGGCCCCTAGCTGCAGGTGGCCCCCTCAGCACAGTACTCAGGCCTGGGAGCTTCAGATTAAATCCGGAGAGGGGGCCCCATCAACTTTCGTTACGCCACTGAGGAGCACAGCAGATGAATCATGCCCCCATCTTGCTCTGCACACGTCCAGCAGTCCGAGGAGTGGGAAAGGTTGGCAAGCCGTAGTCTCTGGGGGACCAGTGCCATTAATGCAAAAGCTTGAACCAGCTTAACCAAACCCTTGGTCATGCATTTCTGATATTTCAGCCTAGTCTTCTTCCAGGTAGGTTTTTTATGGTAACCTGCCATCTCTCTCTCAGTTGTTGTCACATTGATCTGGAGTGAAGCTCTTCAATCAAAACCATATAAGCCAGGAACAACTTCCTCATGTTTACTCCATTTTTGTAAATAACTCAGTATAGGTGATTGGGGCAGTGTATCTGGGAACGGAGCGAGCTTGGAACAAAAGCAATGCTTCAGCTGTAGATATCTCTACTTCTGTGTATACACCAAGTGAAATTCTTACTCAGGATAAGGTTTTTTTTGGGGGGGGGGGGATTCTATATATTGCAAACATCATCCTAAAGTTATCAGAGCACTTTACATGAGCACCAGTTGTGTCACAAACGGATTCATTCATTTTGTTAGGCATGGGGAGATTAAGTGATTTGCCCAGAATCACAGGATGTTGAGCGTCCCTGCTGAGTCTCGAACCCGGTCCCCAGCTTTGAGGTCGACCGCTCTAGCCATTAGGCCACATCCCATCAAGTTTTCATTTGTCTGGCCGGTTTATCATGTGGTTCAAAAAGTTGATCCCCGTGATTGACCATCATTCCTCCTAGCTGGAATGGTCAGCATGGTTGATTTTTCTGGAATGCTGCATTTTTCATATACACATGCAGAAACCAACGTAGTTTTAACTGTGAGTCTGAATCCAAATTTGCCTTGTCTCAGTTAACAGTGGATGTAGATAATCTTTTGCAGAAACTGTTCATTTCAATTTTGACTGGCTGTAGGGACACTGACAGCTAACCATCGTTGGCAACACACCTCATACCTCCTCCTCCATCCCCCAAGAATGAAGCCTTAAGTGAGCCCCACAGTGTTTGAGTCTGTGCCACGCCACACGCATGCAGGGTACAGGTTGGTGTTACAGCAGGCCCCCAAACCATCACGCGGTCTTACTATTGTAGTAATTTTCATGTCTACATCTTGCCTGGATTTTCAAATGTTGATCATACACTTAAAAATAAAAGGCTAGAACCACATTGTTGGTGGCTAAAGCGCAATAACCTAAGCTCTAATGTTGGTAATAAATACATTTTGTTAACTGCTCAGTTTATGATACATGTCACTCCTCTTGATTGTTGTTTTGGTAAATGTCTAAAAAACATTGTGCAGCACCATGTAGTTTAATATTACAATATTTTTCAAATGTGTAGGGATTACTTGTGTGAGCCAGATGAGGCCTTGACTCTACTGCACTATTCGGCTCTGCTAAGAGCTACCCAAATTACTAACCTTTGTGCTTATAGCAAAGCTCCTCGGACTTAAATATATATTAATAACATTAGATGCACATACTATACTTTCTCAACTTGTGTATGTGCCAGTGGTTCCCAAGCGTTTTCGAACCACAACCCACTTTTTAGAACAGCAATGTTTTGCGACCCACTTACCTTAATGGACATGAGCCAGGGTCAATTTTTAATGTAACTAAAGCAAAGTGTGGTAGTGTGTGGTCATTTACAGATAGAACATTTTTCATTGAACTGACTACTAAATCTGAACAGACATACAGTTTTACTGATAAAACTATATAGCACAAAAGTGATAATTTCTAAAAATTATTGGGTTTCTGTGAATATTTATCATTTGTGCATCATCAAGTGTCTAGATTTCTGTTTTTCCTATTAAAATTTCTGTTTTCAGCACACTTCAGAATTACAAAAAAGTTATTTCTTTTTGCTTTCCTAAATGCTGGATGCATACAGTTCATTTACAAGTATTTACATTTTGTTGTGTGTTGCAAAAAACAACATCCTACACATAACTCACTTTAAAAACTCCGCTCACTTTGCAGTTAGAGAAAGAAAAGTAAACACCTCACTTTGCAGTTAGAGAAAGAAAAGTAAACACCAATCCTCTTGTTAAAAGAATAAAGCATGGAGGGAGTAATTCAAACGCCGGTGGAATGCGGTAGCGGGGACAGGACCAGTGGCAGTCACCCGTTGGGCACGCGATCAGTTGACGCGTTTGCCATGCTGAGATGGTTGCCGGTATGAGGGATCTATGCAACCACTTGGTTTGATGTGATATTTCACAAGAAGTCTACATTGGAACCCCAAGAGCCCTGAAGAAGTTGCGTGATTAGATTGCAACGAAACATGTTGGCTTTGAAATTGATTATGGTTTGACTGAAACCATTTTTAGATGGGACGGCTTACAGCATTAAATAAAGTTACGCCAAGCCAGTAAGTCCTACCAGTTTTTTAACTGTGAGAATTGTTGGTTTGATTCTCACATGGGGTCCTTTGGGCATTAATATTGACACTTTGCACTAACAGCTTGTTTATATTTCATTTTGACTGTGTTCCTTCTCTTTACTTTATTGGGTTGGAGACTTCCACGATTGAACACACACATTTTTCAAGTAGGGGAGAAAGTAACCTATGATGATAAGTGGGTGTGCGGGCGAGTACCAGCCAGCAACCCCCTTGGTGTTACGACCGTGAGGTGCTTTCTCCCTTGTCTCACCTTTTTTTCATTTGTTAATTATTGGTGGTGTGACTGATGGTATGTTGACAATTTTTTGTTTATAAATTGACGCAGCATCACACTTGTTGACTATCAATGAGAAGTACATATTTGAGAGGGTTAAAAATATGGGAAACCTCTCCAGTGTCAACAGTGAAAAGTAAGGTGTGTTTTTGGTCAGGCCACTTTTTGATGTCTATGCGTTGAGTGGGGGGCGGCCTGTCCTTTCTCTTCCCCCTGTAGCTCCTTTTTTTGATAAAAGAATAAAGCAGCCTGACACTTGTCTTTGAATCACGGGCAAGTGGGACAAGTTAAACACAGAATTTAAAGGCATCTTTATTTATCGCTCTGACTTTGGCGACCCACCAAAAATCGGCTCTCGACCTCGGAAAAACTTGTATAAACTATAGCTAGGAGTGCTCTCACCTTGACTTAGTCATTTCAACCAGCTTCTATCTAAAATGTCATTGTAGGTACCAGTACAATGTCGCTGTCCATGAGTCATATTAAAGGAGGAAACCACAAAGTAGAAAAAAGGAATCCCCTATCCAAGCATTCTCTACCATAACATTAAACAAGCATTTACAATGCAATGGTCTCGGAATTGTTAAAGTTAGAGCTATTGGCATTGCTCATGACATTATTTTTGTTTTTGTTTTTGTTTTTAAAACATTTAAAGAAACTGCATTGTTTTTGTTTTTAAAACATTTAAAGAAACGGCATTGTTATTTACAATGTCAATAGCTTAATCACTCTCAAATGCGAGACATATTGCATTTGCACCCACACACAGAGCCACACACACAAAGCCACCCACACACACAGAGCCACTCACATAGCCACCTACACACACACACAGAGTTACCCACACACAGACAAAGCCACCACGCATAGAGCCACCTACAAAAAAAGCCACCCACACAGAGCCACACACACAGAGCCTCCCACACGCACACAGAGCCACACACACACACATAGAGCCACCCACACACACACACACAGCCACCCACACAGCCATCTGCGCTCCCTCAGCCGGCTTGTGAGTGTAACGTCCCATGTGCTTGTGTTGGCGTCACTAGGATAAGCTAGTCCCCATTGTTTGGTTTGCTGCGCGCGTTAATGACAGCTTTGCGGTAATTGTTCATTGTATGTAAGACATCAGGCCAATCTGAGCTGTCAGTCTAAGGAACAGGGCCTGGATGCTCGCGTTGGCCCCTATACTATGGACATCTTATCATGTAACTATATAGCAAGCTGCTTCCGTGCGCATTCGCATCATCGTCTTTATGAAGTCTGCAAAGGGAAATGTTGAATTTGCTTATGCAACTGAATGAAAGGCTGCAGTGGGTTCAGAGCTCGTATGTAAAGAGGTGTACATATTTTCTATTAGCTGTGTTGTGGGGCTTTTTCTGCGTCTGTCCAGCGATAAACTGATCGCCGCACTCCCATGTCAATTCCTTGTAATGCTAGGAGTCTCCTTCACGTGCTCTTTGAAATAACGCGGTGAAACGCCCGCCATGTTGTTTTATCTAAAACCACAAGGCCAGCCAAGCAGTGTAGCTAGAAACCTCCTTGTGACGCCAGCTCGGGTGCTTGAGCGGCACAACTTTTGGCAGTTTTTCACTCAGAAGACTTTTGGAGAGCTTCATTGCAGATATGTGACCGGGTCGCCTCTGTTCAAATCACTGTCGCTATGTAACCCACGCCCCCTTTTTACTGTCCTGTACAGTACGGGGGGAGGGGGGCTGCACGTAGCGGACTTTCCTGCACACCGCGCTTCTGCCATTTCTAATCTCTATAAACCAGTTTACTGTATCCTGCAAGCGTTTCAACGTTGGTGATTGCCAGGAAGTACGTAGCACATCGGGGGCTTGATGGCAAGCAGTGTGTGCCAGTGGTATTTAGCCAGCAGATAGACCCATAATTAAAGCATGAGTTGTTTGACTAGCAGGAGCGGCAACTCTAATGGTATTTTTAGTGCTTTGTGTAGTTTTCCTAGTGACTGTTGTCTGTGTGAGTGATGTTGTGAAGCCTGGGCAGTCATCAGTGAAATGATGAGCGAGGGGGCAGAGGGACGGAAAGGCTCTCTCATGGATGGGCCTCACCAGACAGCGAGCCATCCGCGGAAAGGCGGGACCGTCCAAGTTGGAGGGGCCGTGTTTAGACCGAGGAGCACCGAGGGAGCCGAGAGCAGGGGGAGTGGTGGACGGGGATGACGCCATGAACACCACCGCCTTTCTCCGAGGTCAAGCAGAAATGCCTCGGAGAAACGCAGTGTCATTTTCGGATTTGGGGGCGTGTTTTTCTTTCTCTCCTCTTCCCATTGGCTGGAATGTTTACATTCCAGAGGAGAGAAAGAAAGTAAAAAACACGCCCCCGAATCCGAAAAATACGGGGTTTAAACGGACAGATGCCCCTCTCCTCCAATGGTTGGCCTCCGTTTAGGAAGCCAGCTAATGGAGAAGAGGGGCGGGTTCAAGCCCCGTACTAAAAAACGTTAAGTCTCGCGAGCGAGACTGCGCAAGCGCAGCCTTCGCTAGCCGAGACCTAAAAATGATGTAGTATTTCAAGGGAAAAAAATCCTTTCACGTTGCCAGACAGATGGCTGCCCATTGATCTTGTTGGCTGGTCTAGGAACTCTTGTTCAGTCTTGACTGACATTAGCAGATCAGTGTTGTCCCCACTCATTCCCCACCCTTCTGCCCTTGATGTGTCTTTAGGAGATAATCTCTCGCCTCTCTAGGGTGGTGTCTTGAAAACTTGAATGAAATCCCCAGACCAGCAAATATGGTATTTTTATAATTTGTGAGAAAAAAAACATAAGTGGCGGGTCACATGGTGTTCACTGGAGGCAACCGCAAGCTGAACCACCCACTGCCTTGCCAGTGCTGCCAAATTCCAATACCACTGTTATCTCCTGATCTTCACTCTCCAACCAGTGTGTCAATTTGGTCTATTCTATTTCTCCCAAAGCTCTAAGAATAGCCTGGATGAGGTATTATTACTTTAATTTTAATTGATTTTGATTATCTTTAAACATTCAGCTGCTTTACTTTGCTCAAAAAGAGCAAGACAGTACCACCAAGTGAAGGACTTTCAGAAATAGGTGCCAGTGTTGAGAAATAAGTGCTGGTGCCAAGAACTGGAAAACACTGGCACAAATTAAGCACTGACTTTGGAAGGCCGTGTTCCGAGAGGTTCATTCCTCAGAACATGTCATAGCACAGAATACCGTCACAGAAAATAACTTTTACTGTCCAAACCTTACACCTAAATGAACCTTAAAAATACATTTTAATTAACATTAGAAGGACTCCTCGAAGGAAGTTGGTACCAGGAGCACAACACAATTTGTATTTAATTCAACCTTTCCTAAACATACCCACGGCTTGTCCTAACTCTATTTCAATTCCTAAACGTAACTCTGAATGGAACCCTAGCACCAACCAATAGCTAACTTAAAAACAGACCCTAACCAACAATCCTCATCATTCAACATACATAGATGACCATCGCAACATCTTTAAAACCTTAATTTTAAAGTGTCTTTTTTAATAATCTCTAAATAAATAATAATTGCATTGGCTTTATTTTGATGCCTTTTTAGATTTTCTTTCGTTGAAACAGCTTTTCTCCATCATGGTGTCGAGTCCCAGGGTACTTGCAAAAGCTCCCACCATGCCAAGAACAAGCCATCTAGGAACCTTAACTTATCTCTCTTACACCTGACTTACCAATAAACTTTTAGATGGCAAAAGGATGGGAGCCAGTGATTACAAGTTCATGGACATAAGCTCCAGAGCGTTCATCAACTTTGTCTGAGGGCAGGACTCACCTGCCTGGACTTCAGGAGACGGCTTAAAACTGAGCAGTCAAGGCCATCATCCCACCACAAAATTGCCCAGGTTCCAGAAAGTCATTAATTGTGGATGGTGCACTCCCTCATCGCCAACTGAATTACAAATCCCGATGACCTGGTTTCAGATCTTGTTTTTGATCTAATATGACACTCTGACGTAGCTGAAACGCAGCAAAGGGTGCCTTACAAAATGTCTAAATTAATAAAGAAATAATCAAATAGACAGAAATGTATTATATTTGTTATTGGCTATTATCACGTGCATACCAAACCAGCAGAGAGCTGACATATTAAGATATTAAGACATATTCCATTAAATTAATTACACTCCATATAATTTCAGATACACATGCCTTTGGATTCAACAAATGTATATCCACTGTAACCTCTGTTCCTTTGCTATAGTGAGCCCTACTCAAGGTTGCTTTGAGTCTTCAATACGTGTTAGTGCGTGTGAGGGCTCTACATAGACTTGGATCTTTTGCTAACATGATTAGCGCTGAAATGCTTCTTGGCTGTAGAGATGCTGTATAACCCCAACATCATTACAACACTCAGAGTTCATGTTGACCTGGCTTATTTTTTTAATGCCCTGTTATGATGTAAGCGGGTGGCATCAACACACACTGAGACTCTGTACGTTAGCAGGATGGTTTATTCAGCTTCATGCAGATAGGTACAAGTAGAAGTCATATACAGACAAAGCCCGCCAGGAGCAGTTGCAAATAGGTCTAACTGCCCAGTGACCGTTCCCACAGAACCTCCATACAACTGAGGTCCACGGTTCTATTGGAGAGTTGGATAGAAATTCACCACACATCTCACCGTTTCACAACAAAACAAAGAAATATAAAGAAAACATGTGAATGCTTGGTAAGACCTAGACAAATCTATTGTAAAGCAGGCACCCACATGCACAGTGAAGTGAATCAACAAGGGAACAAAACAATATGTTTGAAAAGAATACTGACAACAAGGGCAATGGAACACTTCCTCAAACCGCACGACACCCACATCACACACATTATACCCTCAACAAACCAACATGCACACCACCTGACTCCATAATCACCGAGGATGTACCGCACAGCTTGTACACTGCATGGATCTCTAAAACCAACGAAACAACCAAATTAGGTACCTTTCAACCCATACACATTTGTAAAATGGAATGTAGGGTGTGTTTCAACACTTGAAACAGGTAAAAAAAAAAAATTGCAGTCCTTGCCAAACAGAAAAACTGAGTGTGACGCGACCCTTGCAACTTCTCAAACTAAATTTCTCAACCATTTGATGGAGAAAAGATAAATACGTTTCTACCCATTACACACTACTAAAAGAAGTGGCTGGATATGAAAACTGAGTGCGACTCTTGAAACGCAAAGAAATAGTGTATAACTTTTATCAATGAAGAGGAAATGTGCGACAGAACCCTGGCAACTCTAAACTGGGAAATACTGATGCAACTAGAAAACATGGTTAAACCTTTGAACTTGACAACAGGATAAGACACTTGAAACTTTACACAGGATGTATAGTAACATATAATTCATCAAATAATCCACCACTGAGATAGCAATACTCACCCAATATGACAACAAAGAAACAATATTTTGCAACATGTATAAAGACAATTGCGCAAAAGTGTAACTTCTAGTCCCTGAAAGGGAGATCTGCCGATATGTGCATCATGCTAACATTAGTAAAAGTAAATAACCATATGCAAGTACATATCCTGCAAAGAACACATTTACAACGTATTTTGAATTAAGCAAATGCAGTACACCCTGTGAGGAAAATAAGAAAGACCATTTTGCTGTGCACTACTTTGACATGAAATTGCGGCAGGAATAGGGGACTATGGGAAATTAGTGTTATGGAAGAACAGCTTGAAGTGGAGGGTGAATGACACTAAACAACCTTAGCATACTAAGCACACGCTATGTTGCCACGTCACAAGCAGAAAGTATAAAGTGGGTGCTCTTTTACAAATGTGCATTCTTAGAAGTGTGCCATCTGATAATGCTTAAATAGCATGGCAACAACAAAAACAAAAATAGTTCAGTAAATAACTGAGCTTACTTTTTTTTAGCACAACACTCCAGACGCTGTGGGCTGTCACTAAGTGGATGTAAACCATTTCTGGATGGTACCGTGACATGTGGTGATGGTCTAAAACCACCTATGAAAGCCAGGTGCATAGCTTAGTCAATGTTAGGAGGAAGTGAGGCTGAGATTTCCCAACAAGGTGTACCCAACTAAAAAGGCTAGGATGGGCTGGCGCAACTGGATGGTGCTAATGGATAGAGTTAGGAGAGTTAGTTTTCAGCTATTTTGAAAAGTAAACCAGCCAGTGTAGCGACGGTGTGGTCTGTGTTATCTACCCCAGTCCAGTTCCTCCTCAGAGCAATGTAGGGCTGCAGGGCCCAGGAGAGAAGGCTAGCATAAGCCCATGTCCGTACTCACCTAGACGCTTAGAAGCGACTCTGTTCACATTAAGGAGTCGTATGTTGCATACAGAAATTTAACATAGGGAGAAAAAAAAAACTCATGGAATGCAACATAAAGTTAAAATATAATGTAAAAATGGGCTGCATCCCTGTTATGGATTACCTCAAGGCTTTCCACAGTCGTCGTTAGAATTAAAACATTTTTATTATTTTGAAATGACTTGAATGTAGGACTCGATAGCGACCAATTTTAAAGTTTGTAATTACTCTCTTATTTGAGACACGGCAGGACCCGACCCACGTACAGACCTTGAGGTGGCACACTGACGTGGAGTGAGGGATGGGCAGGGGTCCAATTTGATCCATGCTTTCAAACCTGCCTGTGCCTCACACACACCTTTTCAGGTCATTCTGTAATTCTAGGCTATCCAAACTGTAAAGCCAGATATCTGATTCTAGCTCATTTTAAGGTTCTCCTGTACCCTCGAGCCCAAATGGGCACAGCTTTCACGTGGATTCTGCCTATCCGATGGTCTAATATCATGCACGTAGAATTAACAACCAAAAACTGACCTCTGATGTAAATCTGGCAAGAGAAAGAGATACACAATCTAGTAGCTGAAGTGCTTAACATGAAACCAGAAAATCGGGGGTCAATTCCAGCTTTTCCGCTTGAAAACATTTTATGATCCTAGGCAAATAATGTATTCCACTAAGCCTTCTTTCTTCTTCATATCACAAATGAGAGTACGTTCAAATATCAGAGTTTTGGAAGTGAGCCGTACAAAACACTCTTATTTTTAACAGAATATAATGTTGCTTCTTCCAAAATAATCTAGGCCACATATGGGGTACACAAAAAACCTACTTCCCTGTGATTTCAGTGGTGGCATTGTCGTCAGGGAAGTGGGTAGCATTAATATTTCAAAGTTTATTTTTTAAAACTATTACTTTTAATAACTGCTTCTCAGTGCAGTAATGTAATTTGAAATAATAAGGTGAAACGCACCCGCATGCTAAAGAAATACACATTTTTTTAAGCGAATTTATCAAATTTTTACATTGTTTTTTGCATGATTACATGCTAAATATTTGCACAGGCATTAGGGCTAGGTTCTTTGCTTATGCACAGGCATTTAGGCTAGGTTTTGGCTCTACCATCCCTGTTAATATGTTGGCTCACCCTCCTCTACCCAGTCTGCACCAGCATTCCCTTGATGTTGCTGCAGACAGCCGACTGGCACTGCCAGTGAAGACCGGCTACATAATTATTAGGGGGTGTCCCACCCCATACATACTCCCCCCCCCCCCCTCCCCCCCCAGGAATCAGATCCTGAAGAACGTGACTCACCTGTCTCAAGTTAAGGGTTGTGTTACGCCCACACATGGTGCGTAGCACAACCTGCTCATCACCTCAACACGTGCTCCTACCATGGTGGCGTTTGTACTCTGCTTAGGTGGGTGCTTGTCTTCCCCCATCTTTCACCACACAATTAAAGTCACCAGCCCAGATGGTCAGGATACCAAAGTAGGGTGTGATTCAATTCAAATACTCTCCTGAAATAGTTTTTGTCTGTTTGTCGCATAAACCTTCATCATACAGATCTCCTGTCTTTCTAGCAATCCATGGACCATCACATACCTTCCCTCTAAATTTGCTGTAGTATATCGATGCACAGATGGTGTCCTCCCCTTGGGGCATCCAGATTGATATCCCCCCGGCATATTTATTTATTTATTTTGAAGGTTTTATATAGCACAAACAAGACCCTTGCGGGTATCAGAATGATGATTATGCAGACGAAAACAACTGCCCTCTCCACTTTTCCACACACTTTTCTCAGCTTTATCAGCCAGCTGCACAGCCTGTAAAATCAAAATTTGGCATCCTGCCATCTTAAATAAGTTTCCATCAAATAGCTTGCTTTATATAATCATCTAATACTTCCCATCCCATGTGATTATCTTAATACTTGTTTTTATTATGTTTTTATGCCCACACTTACCCTTTTACTGCCACAACACCAATACTTGAATGTTCTACCTGCACCTATTTATATGTAATGTCATTGTTCATAATACAAGAGTGCATGGCCATTCTTAAGTACTCTCAGGCAATTCCAATCCACTAACTTATCCGTCAAACATTACCGCCCTCCTCCCTGGTGGGGTAAATGCCATAATAACAATAACGTAGATGATTATTTATAAAAACTTGATATCCAATAACAATAAAAATATTGAAACTGAAAAATACCAATAAAAAGAACCATTCCAATTATTATCCTACAAATCCTTGCAGACCATTTTCATAAACCAAAGTCTTTTGTTTAGAAATTCTATAAGTGCAACATGAACGGTTAGTGAATCAAATCTTTGTAAACAAATAGGTCAAGCCTACATTGTTTAAAATTCTGAATCCATGGCTTTGCATACCAGAATCATGAATTTCTGTCGAATTTACACACAAAATTAAAGTGCATGGTGCTTTGCAGAGACATTCCAACACATGGCCAAATCCTGGGATCTCTCAACCAATGATCCATTTCTAGGAAGGCTGCCCAAATAGAGTATCGTATTAAGACGAAACCTGGCCAATAAAAATGGATGGTGCGATTTAGATACGTACATACAGTAAGATTGCATGACTTCAGTTGTTAGCAGACAGTCGTGATTAGCTACTGTTGATTTGCTATCATCCTCATCAAAACACTCTTCATTCGGTAAGGCGCCATAAAAGAAGCACGATATAAACAATCAAAAGCAAGTTATAGTTCCAATTCATCGAAGCATTGTATTATTTGCCCACCATGTCTTTCAGCCTTACTGCAGTCGAAATACATTTATAGATTATGCATAAAAATTCAGACTGAAGTACAGAGATTACAAAACAGAAAAAAGTGTAACATAGATTGAGCGTTTTTTTTAACCCCAAGGGCACATATCGAGGTCTCAGTTTCTATACGCATCTTTAGGGTAGGATACCAGAAGATGGGCTATATTATAATGAAACCTAACCAGATAAAATGTGTGCCGGGGATGCAATATAAAATGAAGATATTGTTCCATATAAATTGTGGACGATAAAAGTTGATAACTAACCACCATCCTCTTACTGCATTTAAAGTGTTCTCTTTTGCTCATTTAACATAGCTAAAAATGCAGATTTAACAGCATCTTTTACAGAACAATGAATACATCCAGGATTAGAAAAAAGGTCAGACCTCCCCAATATGGAAAATTGCTCCTTAATATAAGTCAACCTGGGGATTTTGAAAGCTTCGTAATGCTTCAAGCAATCTAGAATCACAATTCGATTAAGGTTAGTTTCCCTTTTTGACCGGACAGAAAGCCATAATGTTAAAGGGGATAATTTAAAGCAAACACAAGGATATGATGGACGGAGCGCTGAAACTTTTCAGACGCTCAACCCCAGTCGCAGATCTAGGTTGAATCCATCATCATTCTTTAGCTCACTTCGCCACTCCAGTTCAGACCCAGCTATATGCAAATCGGTTTTGACCCTGTGCCTCATGGGAACAGTCCAGCCCGAACTGCCAAGCTAGGTCTTCCCTGAACTGGAAACAAGCATCCTGGGACTGGTTTCTGGGTAACACCCTTCATCAGCCAGGCTAGCCTGAATTCAGTGGCAAAGTGAGCAAGGAACCCACGTCCGGGCATATCATGCCAATTTAGGGCAAACAAAGCAAACATAAGGAGATGATGGACAGAGCGCTGAAACTTTTCAGACACACACCCCCAGTCACAGATCTGGGTTGAATCCATCATCATTCTTTAGCTCACTTCGCCACCTCAGTTCAGATCCAGCTATATGCAAATCAGTCCTGACCCTGTGCCTCATGGGAATAGGGGATCATTTAATATAATCCACAAGATACGGAACACCCAGTTTAGGGTGGCATACATATGTTGAGAAACTAGTTGGAAAGGACAACAATCTCTTAAAAAAGTCATTTTCACTGACAAGTAAAGGAGATGCATTACCAGATCTCCAAATGCCTGCACCATACGTGGCCACAGATGTACATCTTGCTTTACAGATGTTAATCAACGTATCCAGGGGGTTAGAGCCCACTTTTGCAATAAACCTGGAAAAAATGCAGAAAATTGACTGTTCAGATTGGGACTTCCTTACTTTCATATGGTGTAACCAAGTACCTTTATTGGCGAATGGAACCCCCGGGTACATGATGGTCGGAACACACAAGAGTCTAGTCACTTTAACAATATGCATTTTCAACTTGCCATTCTTTTTTTTTTTAAACAAATTATATTCATTTCCTCCAATTACAGTACAAGCGAATAGAAAATTCAAGTGATCGTTATCTGCATACCAGGATATCTCATACATAGATGGTGGTAAAATAAATCGCATACAATTACTTCACAACTTAACCTTGTGCATCCTTGGTAATTTCGTTCATTTGGGACCCGGCTGTACGGCCTACGTCCTAATATGGCATCTCTTCCCATCCTGCTATTACATCAGGTGTACCATTTTCCTGGTTCAGTGTTTAGCAAGTAATGCACATTTTTGCAAACTCCCCACCCCCCTCCCCTGCTGAAGGGCCGCTCCAGCATTTTGGAAACCTAAATCTATATGGTTATAACTAAAACCTAGCTTGTAAGAAGCTGAAAGTGGGATGTCTGTCCAGTTGAGTGGGTACTACGTGAATTGAGGGTAAATGGGCACCTGAATACGTCTTGAGCCCGACAATTCTTGTATCTTCGCTGCAAGAGTAGAGGATCCTATCCAGGCAGGGGAGTAGTGGTGACGTGTGAAGACATTTACAGAGCTTCATTGAGTAAGGGTGTCAGCCGCTTTGAAAGCTTCCAGCTAGAGTTCCCAACTTGTAGCGTTCGGTTCCTTTCTTAGGCCTCTTTTTTCCTCACGTTGGATAGCTACACTTTCAGCCAGCCCCCATTTTTCCACCTCGAGCAGTGTTGGGGCCACGGGGGATTTCCACCTCCTAGTAATACCTTGCTTAGCAAGGAGCAAGGCCAGATCCGTGAATTTGGCTTGCACTTTGTGCTCCTTTTGCCTTCTGTATAGACCGAGTATACTTGTCTCTACTGTGTGCCATCCCATGTCACCCATGACTTCATTTAAGGTAGCAGTTATTCCACCCGAGTATCTCCCTAAGCTGGGGCAAGACCAAAGCATGTGTAACAGATCTGAATCCTGCTCAGGACATCTAGGGCAGGACGGCAGGATGACAGGAAAGATGGCATGTATTCTATGCGGAGTCAGCTATGCTCTCTGCGTTACCATATACTGGATGAATTTAAAATGGGTGTCGCGGGATATTCGTTTTGGGTATTCTAAAATCGTTGCCCATTCTTTGTCTGTTAATGGTCTGCCTATGTCTTCTTCCCATTTAGTGCGCGTTGCAGTTAGTGGAGATGGACGGTGCGTGCGTGTGCCCCGAGAAAGCCAGCGGGTTAGATGGCTACCCATCCCCATAAGGTACATCCGATGGACCAACTTGTGTGTATTTAGTTCTGGCCCTTCAGGTGCCCAGTGTCTTTTAACATAGCGCATCAAACTCGTGTGAGTCATGAACAGTGTCTCAGAGACCCCCCACTCATTTGTGAAATCTGTGTGCGTGAGTAATAGTTTGTCCCCAAATAAGTCCCCAACTGTTGTCACTCCGGCCTGCAACTAGGGTTCGAACTTGCGGGTGGTAAGTGTTCCTAGGTTGGTGGGAATGCCCAACAGTGGTATATTGGGGGCATACGCGGGGAGACTATTAGTGTAATTTAATGCCTGCTTCCAGTATGTGAGTGCAGTTCTAAGGAGCATTCCTGCAGTGTGCGGTATAGCACTACCCGGGGAGAGCAGTCTGTGCAGTGTGCCCTGAGCCAGCATGCGCTCCAAATAAGCAATTTCCTGCAGATTCTGGCCTGCTAACCAATACGAGAGCCACTGCAATTGTGATGATAAGCAGTACGCATAAAAGTCTGGAGCCCCCATCCCACTAGCATCGGATGGGAGTTGTAACTTCGTTAAGCTCAAGCGTCTGCAGCCCGTGCCCCATTTTAAGCTGGTGAGGAGTGTATTTAGTGTTGCAAAGACTGCTCTCTGGACTACCCCTGGAAGGTTAGTAAAAAAGTAAATGCGGGAGCACAACTATTTTGGAAATTGCTAATCTCCCTGCCAGAGGGGCAGTAACGTCCAAAACACAATCTGAGCCCTCAGGGAGCCGATCGCTCTATGCAGATTCCCTTCTATACGATCTATTTTGGTTCTATACATTTTTATCCCTAGGTATTTAAAGGTGTTGTAAGCAATTGTTATGTCACGGGTACCAAGCGGTATAGTCAGCTCTTCCGTGTTACCGAAGTGGAAGGCATAGGATTTTTTCTAATGAATTGCCAGCCCTGCTATGTGTTCAAATTGTGTGAAGAACTGTGCCACGGTGTCCAAGTTATTTAGCAGTTTCCTGGTGTATAGGATAATGTCATCTGCGTAGAGTGATATAGCATGGTGGGCACCATTTATATTTATACCCCAGGCCGCGGAGGGCGCCCGTAGTTTATAGGCCAATGGTTTAAGGGCAAGAGCAAACAATATGGGTGATAGGGAGCATCCCTGTCTAGTGCCCCGTTGTATTTGATATGGTTGTGATATATGCAACCCGGTGCGCACCCTAGCTGTGGGAAGGTGATACAATAGTTGGATCCAACGAGTGTAAGCATGTGGAATACCAAACTTCTGTAGTGCTGCCAGCATGTAGTCCCAGACCAATGTGTTGAATGCCTGAGGGATATCTAGTGTGATACATCCTGCTTCTGGGTCCTCCGTAGTACAGGCAAACATAACGTTGCACTGCTGGCATATATTCAAAGACGTACTTCGTCCATGGACAAAGCCACATTGATCTATATGGACCAGCTTCGGTACAAGGGGCTGCAAGCGATTGACTAGTATTTTACTTAGAATCTTATACTCAGTGTTTAACAAGGCGAGCGGTCGGTATGCGGATAACGGAGTGTGATCCCTCCTGGGTTTGAGAAGGGAAATGATTAGTGCCCTGTGTTGTAGAGGGGGCAAGGTGCCTGTTTCGTAGGCCTCCTTATACAATTTCTTCAGGTGTGGGGCAAGTTGTTGCGTGCAAGTGGCATACAACTCTGCAGGCAGACCATCTAGGCCTGGGCTTTGGTTTTTGGGGAGGGCCTTGATTGCAGCTTTTATTTCCGCTAGTGTTATAGGTTCAGCTAGCATTGTTTTGTTCTCATCTGACACTTGTGCGAGTTCTACTGTGTCTAGGAAGGCATTAAACTCTAGGTGAGCAATCGGTGGTGGGGCCGTGTAAAGCGTCTTGTAATGGTCATAGAAGGCTTTATTAATGGCCGTTTGTGTAACAAATTTTCGACTTGCCATTCAACTGACCACAAATTGTGGTATACGATTTTGATTCATTTGCAGACAAATCTATTTGGTCCATAAAGAGGGTAAATTCATCCAAAAGCTTCTGAAGGCCCAGTGCAGTTCTTTCCATTAGGACACAGTCATCAACATATCATAATACTGGGAGTGGCCTGTTCCCCACTTTGGTTTGGGGTTGTCAGACTCTACTCCTATTAAAGAGTGTTCTAACTCATATATAAGATACAAAGAAAAGAGGTCAGTGCCACCCTTGTCTGGCACCTCTCCCAATCTTAATTCTAGAAGTGCCCTAATCATTGGGACCATATGTGACGCATGCTATAATAACACAGTGAGGTTGTCTGAGAAAGTGCAATATAGGGGGCTCAACTCCCATTGCTAATATCCTTTCCTATAACCTTGATCAGCTCACACAATCAAAGGTAGAGCCCAGGTTCATGAAAGCTTGATGGATACAGCCCTTCTTCACCCTAGTATATTGATTGATTATAAGGTAGAGATTCAGACACTGGTCATTGGTGCAAATTCCCTCTGTGGACCCATACCGAATGCCAGCCAGAATGGATGTTTCCATGGCCCAAGCCTCTTGGAGATCTAACACATTTCTGCCTAATACCTTCTAGCTTTCTTATACATATTGAGGACGCACTCCACAGTAGGTGATTTATCCAAATCCTTTAATATGAAACCGACATGAACACACCAACTTTAATCTTGCCTGACGCATTTCGGAGCATCTCGCTCCTTATTCATAGGCCGTGCTGAAAAAGTCACAGTAGTACTAGCCCCGTTTGTTTTAAGCTGTAGGTAGATGACAACTTGCCCTCCAATGGGCCTCCCAGGTGAATACAATTAGCAAAGCATCCAAGGACTAGTAGTGTACATTGCAAATTATTTTCCTCCAGTGGAAACTGTGGTATATCAGTTCTTTTCACAATTATTTCAGTGCCCTCCAGTGGGCCTTGGAGTATCCTCCGGTTTCAAAAGAAAACCCATTGTGCCGCTTTCAAACCCAGCACCATTCCGAGCTCCGCGACCTCACACATCATTTCAAGGGTGGTGCAGTCCTCCGCGGCCGGACTGCCTCAAAATATGTCTTCCAACTTGCCTTGAGATTGAGGACGCACTCAACGGTAGGTGATTTATCCAAATCCTTCAATATGAAACCGGCATGAACCCACCAACTTTAATCTTGCCTGACGCATTTCGGCGCATCTCGCTCCTTATTCATAGGCCGTGATGAAAAAGTCACAGTAGTACTAGTTCACTTTGTTTTAAGCCTAATTTGCCACTCATATGGGTAAACACAAAAAATGCTAAATCAGAGGTCGGAATAAATGTCATGAGATTGTTTGTCATTACCTGATAGAATTTGGGTTCCTTCAATGAGATTTACGTTGGCTAGTACTTGTTTGGTGGCTTTTAGTTGTGTTGTGTTTGAATCCACTGTGTATTTCAAAAAAGATTTGTATTTAATCAGGGTTAGCCAGGCAGTTTACAAAAAATGCTAAATATTATTCATAAATTGCAATGTAGCAGTGATTCAATCAAATGCATGTATATCAAATTCAGTCTCGTATTCCAGTTTTACACACATATCAAGTTTAAAAAACGTTTCAATGTTATACATTTACATTGTAATATCATAAGTGTGTGAATTCAGTCAGCCAATGTGTGTTTCAAGCTCAACAGGCTGCTTTATCAAAGCCGGAAAAAAATAATGAACTAACAAGTCTTTTTTTACTATTATTATTACAACTGATGTACATTTACCCCTAAGGCTACATCAATCTCCAATCTAAATTCTCTGATATTAGCCACAATTATCTAGAAATAACTTGATATACTGCAGGCTTCGTTTATTGTGGAGTTGGTTATAAACGTGGACATAGAGTACGTAATATAAAATAAATGCTTGTTCATATTTTTTCTGTTCTTTTAATAGTATATGTAATTTTTGTAACAAAACTTGATATCTCCTTTAAGAAATATTCAACTAAAATGTTCAACTTTTCAAAACCTGAAAGAATTTTCAGAAACGTTTACTGAAATTAAACATTTTACCTAATTTTAACTTTTAAAACACAGAAAGCTTTAGAACTTTTTGGCTTACATGAACAACTTTTTCTAAAACTCTTGATGTACAAATCAATTATTAAAAATGATTTAACCCATGATTGTTAGTACAAACTGAGCATCAAATAAACAATATGAGGATGAGGGACATTGAGCATATAGCTATTGTTAGGTATTGTAACGCCCAAAAGCAAATTCAGTAATGTATAATTTTCAAACAGAGAATACTATCACCAATTAATTTTGAGCAGAATAACTGTTGTGATTTTCATGAGTAATAACAGGTGCTATGCATAGTATATTATTATTATTATTAATAATCAAATATTGTATTCAGTTATTGATTTTCATATTCTAATGGGCAATGGGATGTTTGAAAATTCTGATTATACAAAGGAGTATAAAAGGCAAAAAATACCAGATAATCATTGTCAATTATCATCGTATGTAAATACACATATAGTTAACTATCAGCCTCATGCATCAAGCCAAAATCCAGTCGGTAAAATACCGAATCGCTAATAACACCCGTTAGCGATTAAAAAAAAACCGAATCCCAATGCATCAACCAAAACTGTGACCAAATAACAAATCGCTAAATGAAATCCGGTAAAATACCGAATCGCAATTAACCAACATGCAAAAATACCGATTCGCTAAATACCGAATTAGCAATCACCGAAATCACTAATAGCTCCCAGCAAGTGCCAATGGCTAATAACGAATCGCTACCCAATGCAACAACAGTCGCAAATACCGAAAATCCCAAAAATCGCTATTTAGCATGAGCTAAATAAGGGGAATCAGAACCTGGAGGTAAAGTTAAAAAAAAAAAATTGTGAATAAAAAAAAATGATTCTACAGGTGCAACTGATTGTGGTAATCACCAACCCCTTAAATGTGGCCAAGGAGACCCTGTTGGCTACCACAAAATGGCAGCCCTCTACGTGCTTGCAAGGAGGATGCGTATCAATGCGACAGGACAGCGCAGGAGAAGGGTCCAGGAGAGAGTTTTCAGACTGCGCATCACCTTGCTCGGCCAGAATGAGGACGAGGTGTACGAGAAGTATCGACTCAATCGAGCCATGATCATGCGCCTCATTGCAGACCTGGAACCATTACTGCAGCACCAGACACACCGGACCAATGCAATCCCTGTGCACGTCCAGGTCCTATGCAGCCTGCACCTACTGGCCTCAGGAAGTTTCCAGGGGGTAATTGCGGTAGCCGGAGGCGTATCGCAAAGCGCACTCTCACGCTTCTTCCAGAAATTCCTAGATGCCATGCTGACAATGCTACACTCCCACATCAGCTTCCCCACAACCCCACAGCAGTTGGACCGCAACAAACAGGCATTCTACCAGGTGGCACAATTCCCCCATGTAATTGGATGCATCGACTGTACGCATATCGCCATATGTCCACCGGCAGCAAATGAGTACATAATCCGTAACCGCAAGTCATACCACTCAATCAACGTGCAGGTTGTGTGCGATCACATCATAACGGACCTAGTGGCACAATTCCCAGGGAGCACACACGACTCCTACATATTCCGCAACAGTGGAATCCACAGGTGTCTACTCAACGGAGAATTTGGAGAGGGACTCCTGCTTGGTACGTACAAATCCCGCTTCCCAACATGAACACCACACATGTATGAACTTCACCATTGCTAAGTCTTTGCTTCTATCTTCTAGGTGACAGTGCTTACGCCCTGCGTGATTTTATACTCACCCCATACATCAATCCAGCAACCCCACAGGAGCAACGCTACAACGCATCACACATTAGCACCAGGAATGTAATAGAGAGGACATTTGGGATTCTGAAGAGTCGCTTTCGAATCCTACACAAGACTGGCGGCGCCATGCTATACAAACCTGAAACCTGCTGCCGGACTATTGCCGTATGTGCAATGCTGCACAACATTGCGACCAGAAGGGGGATACCCATAGAGGTGGACAGGAATGGGGACCACCGGGATGACCAACCACCCGCCCAACACCGACAGGCACACGTCCCTAACACAGCAGAGGGCCGTAGGAGGCGGACATACATCATGCAACATCATTTCTGAATCAGGTGAGAATGATACATAACTAATTTGTTGGGGGTGCAACTGTTTAATGCACAGTAGCACTGCGGTATGTGAAACAAAACAAGCAATGGAAATAATGCACCACATGTAAGAAGTTAAAACAAATGTGCGTTAAAGTCACGGCTGTGCAGACTCAGGAAGGGGAGGACCATGGTTGCCCCACCACGGTCAGGTAGGTCTGTAATTCTGTCTAGAGGCGCTTGCCACGTACACCAAGCCTCCACTCAGGTGTCTCCGACGCCTCACCACGCCCTGTCCCCGTGGAGGCCCGCGAACTGCGGCGCCTGTTGCTGGCCTCTGCCACTGACACACTGCTGACACTCGAGGCAGCCTCAGTGCCGTCTTCCCCTCCCAATGCACCAGCACTGAATGTGCCGCTCTGTAGGTGTTCGATAGCAGCGGTCATCTGCCCTAGTGCCTTTGCTACATCCCCGCAAAAGTGCCCAAGGTCCACCTGCAAGGACACAGAGCGGCGTGCCAACACTGCGGTGCTGTTGCTGAGACGTGTGATGGCCTTTGTAGAGGCCGCGGACCGCAACAACTGCTGACGGTGCCTCCTCCTCTCGCACTCATGGCCCTCCCTCATGGCACGGGTGAGCTCTTGGATGTCCTCCCTGAGGTGCCCATTGCCCTCTGCCACCACAGTGGACATGTCCCTAACCGCCGCACTCATGGCACGCATCTCCCGAGCAAGGTGCACGATATTAGAGCTAATTGTTGCCATGTGTCGTCCCTGCAGGCGCTGTACACGTAGCATCCTCTCCTCGATGGCAGAAGTGTGTGGGAGATCAAGGTCGCCTGAGGAGACAGAACTTGGCCGAGCCCTGCGCCGCTGTTGGAGTCTGGCGCGTCCAGGTGGTGCAGCAGGCGGTGTGATGGGGCGCAGACTTTGTCCCAATTGTGTGGAGGGTGTTTCCATCACCTGCAAGGGCGCTACTTGGGACCTGCGCCTCTGCGCTTTAGTGGCTGTTGTTGCTGCAGCTGGTGTGGATGGTGCAGGTGCTGGTGTGGCTGGTGCTGGTGCTGGTGGTGCTGGTGCTGGTGGTGCTGGTGGTGGTGGGGTGGCAGGTGGAGGTGATGAATGCGCATCCTGCGCTGTCTCCATGTCGGAATCCACCGGTGTCTCAGATATGATCAGCTGGCCGCTGTCGTCCGATTACCCAGGAGATGCATCTGTGTGTGAAACAGTGCATGGTTAGTGGGATAGTTACAACTCCGTAGTGTTGTACACGTACATGTCCCTCTGTGATCCACTAAATAAACAGTCTATATCCATGTTCAACTGATGTGGTGATCCGTAATTGTATTTACGCCTGTACATGCACACTGGGCTGACTAGACTACAACTCCCATGATGCACTAGTGTTAAGAGTAAAACTGTGTGGCCCAAAGCTGCATACACACTGAGGTCCTGCTGGGGGCATGGGAATGGATTTACGCTATGCTGGGTATGGGCACAGGCATGCATCTTACCTTGGGCACTTGTGGCTGCGCCGGACGTGTCCATCTGGGTCACTCCCACGACGGCTTCCCGCTCGATCGTCCCTTCCACCAGGTCCTCCAGGGCAGTGTTGGATTGTACTGTTGAAGGGCCGCCTCCGGTCCTGCTCGCCTCCCGGAACCTCTCCGCAATCCTCTCCTTGGCACGCTTCCGCAGGTCGTACCACCTTTTCTTGAGGTCGTCGATGCTGCGGGGCGTTACACCTACTGCATTCACCCTCTCCCGGATGCGCAGCCATATGCGCCGCTTCTCCTGCTCAGGCACCTTGAGGGACAGCTTACCGAAAAGGCGATCGTGCTTGCTGCTGACTCCCTCTATAAGGTACTCCAGCTCCCTGTCAGAGAACTTGCGCTTGCGCTTGCGTGCTGACTCAGCGCTGGATGGCACTTCCTTCTCCATGATGAATAAGTTTTGCGAATTGCACAGTCGGTGTGGCTTCACTCTGCACAGGCAGTCTTCACTCACAGATCCCTTTTGCTCCTCTGTCGAGGCAATGAGGGTGGGGCTGCAGTATTTCCTGGTTGGTGATGTCATCTGCACGTTCCCGGAGCGACGCGGTCAATTGCAATTTCGCTAATACCGAATTCGCTAATAGCTAATTCGGTATTACCGAACTCGCAAATAGCTAATCGGAGTTTGCATGCCCCGCTATTGATTATTCTGTAAATATAGCGATTTTTAAGGAATCGCTAAAATTTACCGAATCTGTTGATGCATGCTCAAAAGCGATTCCTTAATAACGAATCCTTATTTCTCGCTATTAAGGAATCGCTTTTGGTTTGGTTGATGCATGTGCCCCTATATTTCTTGATCAAATATTTACTGACTAGGGTGATGTTTTTGTTATCATATAGCAGAGAGGTAGGCCATCACATAAGTATGCTTGAATTGAAAAGGTTTTACTGCATTGAGCCGGTGCTTGATAGCACTCAAAGGACACTTAAGAGTATTGCAACCATGCTAATGTTCAAATATATGTTATTTCTGGTCAATTGTGAAAACAATGCATTTTGAGACTCTTATGTCTTGTCTTCTGCTACACATGTGAGTTCTTTTTCTGGTTCTGTCAAACAATGCTATCATTTTAATAGATTGAAGGAATTAAGAAATGCTAGACGTACTAGAAAATCACTCCTATGTGCACCGGCTAATCCAGGTCAAAACTAGGGAGATCAGTGGTTTAGAGCCCTCTGCGCGAGGTCGTGCCCTGTGCCTGTGGAAGCAGCCATGCTAGGTTCGGGTGCAGCTTGCAGTCCAGAGGAGCTCTCTTCCTCTGTTACGCCTGCTCCAGCGTTTGTCCAGCTTTTCCCAAATTTGTTAACTTGCTAGAGGGGCGTGAGGGTCAGTGGAATGGTTTGAAGCTGACCATTGCAAAGAAAAAGTGAGCTTGGATCCATGGCAGCAGTCCAGTTAGGTCTGGGTGTGGTTTGTGGTCCAGTTCAGGGTGGCCCTGCTTTGTTCCCCTCTTCTTGGTCTATGAAGATCTGCCCCTGTCTTGTCCTATGCCCTATCCTTTGGCTAATGGATTGACAATACAAGCTGAGGCTGGTCGTATGTCATGTTTTGAAGCCACTAAAGTGCCCTTGCAGTGGGCACAGTTGATGCAAGTTTTCATGGCAGTTCTGTAGTACTGAGTTCTTCTGTAGTTCTGAATGGTTTTTGAGCCCTAAACCAGTGTGTGTTATGGAATCTTCCAGCCAGTAATAGTAGTTCTAAAGAGTTTGGGTCCTGGTATCTGAAGGGCCGCCTTGCAAATACGATGAAACTGCAGAAATTTTGCGTTGGCTGTGTAATTCCTTCTTCTCTGAATCAAAAACCAAAAGTAAATAAATCCATTTGTGGCATCAGGAGCATCCACCAGCAACTTTATAAATCTCACCCCTCTATCTCTGGAAGTTACAGAAGCTTCTAGTTTCGGTCTCCCTGTGCCTCCCTGGTTATGTCTCCCTCACCCATGGTCCATTGATGTCCAAAGGGGGTGAGTGATATTTCCAGGTTTTTGATGGTTGGCGCAGTACAAGAGGGTCTGGTTAATATGCTTCTGAGATTGCTCTCTGATGAGCTGTCTGTAGGTGACCCTATAGCACCCTATAACTCCACCGATAATGTTATTAAAGAATGTATCTCAATCTTACCCCAGGAGAAGGCCACCATGGGGTGTTATGTACAGACACAGAATTGTGTCCTAGAAGTGAAAATTGATCAGCTGTAGAAGTGTCTCTAGAGGACTGAAAATGGTGAGGAAGCTGCTACAGTTGTCAGCAAAAAGGTCGCACTGGGTGAAGATTTTACTTTGCCTGACATGACTTTGATTCACACATGGAGGGAAGGGTGGGTTCCCCTGACTGCAATCCTCTCTGAAAGCGCTGGATGAAGGGGATCAACCTATCACAAATTCTCTCTTTTGTTCTTTGCTTTCATCATTACCTTCCCTGTTGTGTATTTCCTCTCCCTGCGCGAGGGGGGGGGGGGGGTCTCTTTCAGAATTAGACCACAATGTATTTCTCCCGAGTATGCAATCAAACACAGACAATGGAGGAGGTGGCGTTTCGTCTGATATTTTATGTTGTATTGAAAAAAATATATTTTCTATTTTGTCTTTATTAAAAAAACTGTGTTAAGTTCAGACCATGTACTGGCAATGGTGTTGCAATTGTATTTGTAGTGCAGAGTGTGAATAAGTTAGACCTCTGTAATTCAAAACTGTCTGTAGTTTCAATTAAAGATAATATTATGAAACAAAAGTCAGAAATGGTTGTGTCCTCTGAAAGGGTAAAGGATGCTTTTGTTCAAGCTGGTACGCCACTGCGTTATGTGGTGTCCCTAAAACATTATTTATACAAGTACGTTGTTTGAGGATTATGAACAGAACCCCTCTTTGGGTACAGCAAAGATCGAGATCTTTCCAATGTTTAACAAGGGGAACTAAAAAAGCTGGAAAGGTAAATGGATTAGTACCTCAGCCTCGAGTGGGGCTGGAAGGGGAATTTGCAATTGCTAGTACATCAGCTGCATTGCATCACTTTGTGCCTATGTCAAGTAGTGTGTCTAGTGGTGTAATGATGGATAAGAATGAGTCTATCGTAATGAGTCGGATCAAGAGAAATAAAAATAAAAAGAGAAGAATCCCTAAGCAGAAAACGAAAAAATTGCATTTCCCCAGTGATTATGTTATGTTAAATCCTTTTATAACGCGCAATAGCTACTCCGAGGAGTATGAAGAGATTGAACATGGTGGGATTGACGACATTGTGTTTGGAAGGTAGTGCTTCAACTGTTCTTACAAAGTAAATTCTCTCGAATGATGACCTCCTTGGGTGGAGGGGAGAACTGCAGCAGTGTCTCCTGTTCCATCTTGTTCTCTTTCATCCCTCAGGAGGCTCTGGTTTCTGTTTTGAGTGCTCCGCTCGAGCCTCTTGGAGAGGGAATGGGAGGGGCAATAGGAAGTATGGTTCCTTTACTGCTGCTGAACGCATATTCCAGGGTTGTTAGAAACATGATTGGGTGTCCTAGAGGGGAAAGTTCCCATTTAGGAGGGGCAAATAAGGGGTGTCAGGTGTCCTGTCCATGGAATACGGGAAATGAAGATCATGGCACCCCATTTTCTCTCTTTCCAGTTGCATCCATTCAAGGAAAAGGTCCCATAAAAATGGTCTGTATGGTTGTCTGTATGGTTACCTGCATGTTTTTTCACTAATTAATTGCACATAAATTTAGCAATCGCAAAAGCAGGGTAAAAACGAGGTCCCGAGGAAAGCCTTCTGACCCTTCACGGGCTATATAAAGGCTATATAAAGGCTGAAACATGCCTGGTAACATTAATTCATAAAAGCATCACGCTGATCTTTTTTAACCTAGCCCTAGATCCCTGAATAATATATTTGGTACAAAGGATTTAAAGGCTATTTGAATATAAACACTCAGCCCCACCTACACTCACTGCTATCACTCAAAGAGCTCCACATACAAACGTGTCGAGCCTACCTATTCACGTTCAGAGTCTGGATTAAGCATGCCACAGGTGGGACTTGTCGGTGAGGAATATATCTATACATATATATATTGCTGTTAAATTTAAGAAAGTGTCCAGTGTATATCCTCAATATCAGGAAGAAAACAAAGGAGCGGCACACCAGGAGACTGCACAATTGATTTATTGCGCGTTTTGGCATTATCCTTTTTCGAGTTAATTTTTGTCTGCAACTTCCCTTAGAAATACAGGTGAAAGTTCATTAACATAGTAAACATACTGTGCATCCCGACACAAGGAAATCATAATGTTAGAAAAATACTTTCCTTAAATATTCATGATTAACGACATCACATTGTAATGAATATATATATGTTCGAGGCATGTGGGCTGCTGAATTCATATCTGTGCATAGATCGCCGCCTAGTGTTGGGTCCGGATGTTTGCACGTTGTTGTCCTGGAAGAGTCTTCGAAGTATCCTGGGATAGGTGACTCCTCCCCTGGACTACAGTGCGCATGGGCATCCTCTCCATCCTCAGATTGTTTTTTTCCGCCATTGGGTTCGGATGTGCTTATCTTGACTCAAGTTAGGAAAAACTTTTTCCAGGCCAAAAGGCCTTTAGTTCGCGTCGGTACTGTTCCCGATCGGTATCGATAGTATCTTTGTTAGTTTACTAACTTCCAGAACCAATTTTTTCGCATCTTACCCGACCATCGACCCGACATCGACGATGGAATCGAGGACACCATTCAAGTGGTGTCCTGTATGCAATGCGAAATATCCCCATGTCGACGTCCACCCGGTGTGCAACAAATGCCTTTCACCGGATCACGACGAGTCTACATGTATGGCCTGTGCCCGATTCCGATCCAAGAAGACTCTCCGGAATCGACGAGCAGCGAGACTCGAAGCGCAGCAAGTGGCACCGGCCCCGACCAACATCTTCAGCGCCGAGGACGAAGATGTCGAAGACGTGGAGAACCTACCCTCCAGCCCCGCTTCCGAACACGACTCCGGATCGGAGGACGTCGAAGAACGACTCTTTCACAGAGATGAAGCCGACACCGAGGTAGGAGACTACGATGAGGCCTTAGGGGCCGAAGAGAGTAGCTCCGGTGACGAGCAAGGCCTACCCGTACAGACTGAGGATATCCCAGTGCGCCAGTCTATGGCTCCGGTCGAGGGATCGCCTTCGGGCCTTACCCAAGACCTATCCCGCAGTTCTTCGGCCCCGCCCTCTGGCCCGGCCTCGGACATTCAGCGGCAGCCATTACTACCCAAAACGGCTGGTTTCCCTTCTTCGAAACCGAAACCGAAAGCTGTATTGGTTCACCAGAAACCGAAACCAAAAGTGACGCTGGTCGGATCGAGGCCCACCACACCTTCGACGCCAGCAAAACCCGTCGGCACCGACCGCACCAAACGAGACTTCGGTGCCGAGCTTGCAGCAGCCGACGTCGGTGCCGACACCCGGAAAAAGACCTTCGGTGCCACCAAACCTACTCGGCTCCCGGCACCGAAACAATCGGCGCCGACCCCAAAGGTCAAACTGCCTGCTGCGTCTCACACCGCTTCGACAGCACCACCAAAGGCACACTCATCGACGACGTCGACGGCCACTACCGCTCCTCGACTCGATGATCCACTGGCGCCGAAGAAGTCCACGCCCGCCTCTACAGAACCGGTCGGCGCAAAAGAATCGATGGCGCTCCAGGTGCGGACAGTTGCTGCGCAACGCATCAAACACAAAGCAGTCCTCCAGGACACGTCAGGCTCCGAGCCGATAAAAGCTCCACCAGCCTCTTCGGCACCAGCCAACATAACTTTTGGCCTGCCGCCATCCACGGCCCCGAAACTGTTCCAAATCCGAACACGGGTCACCCACACCACGATCACGCCTGCCGAACGCTCTCCTGCAGAGACGTCACCATCACACATCATCGACGCCGACACCGGCAGGATGATGCTCCACAAGAGGAGAATAACTTCCGAGCCAGCTTTGGACTCCTACCGGATCCCGCTTAAGAAAAAGCTGCCAGTGGCTTCGGAACCACTTCTTTACGAACCTCTCCATTCCTCTTACCAAGATCCACAGTCCTTCTCTCCCACACACTCCGAAACAGACGTTTTGGAGGACTACCTAGGTGACCACGTCCCCTACCCCGGAGAGATGGACCCTGAAGGCCAACAGGACCCTGACCAAGCTTGGGATGACCCTGTAGACTCGGGTGCACCTATGGATACACAGGACCCGCAACTCTATGGAGCAAAAACGTCTCCCACAGAGGACACTGCCGCATTCAACGCCCTCATTGAACGTGCTGCGGCCAATCATGGTGTGCAACTCCACTCTGACACCGTCGAGGACGACTTTCTCATGGATACTTTCGCATCCTCAGAAAGGAATATAAAAACTCTACCCATGTTGAAGGGTGTCCTCAAACCAGCAAAGGACATCTTCAAGGAACTCACCAGGGCAAGAGTAATAAACCCCAGGATCGACAAGAAATACAGGTCGGCGCCTGGGGATCCTACCTACATTAGAGGCCAGTTACCTCTGGATTCCATAGTAGTTGCGAATGCTCGCAAACGGGCACACTCGCAAACAACAGGTGATGCTCCTCCCCCGGACAAAGAGTCCAAGGTGCTAGAGACCTCCGGCAAACGGGTTGCGGCCCAGGCAGCTAACATATGGCGCATTGCCAATACTCAGGCGCTCCTCGCTCGCTACGATCGAGCACACTACGACACATTAGAACAATTACTCCAACATCTCCCTGACCAATTCAAAGAGGGGGCAGAGATCCTCATCAGGGAGGGGCAACTCCTCACAAACGCATCCATTAAGTGTGCACTGGATGCCGCGGATACAGCTGCCAGAGCCATAAACACTAGCGTCATGTTGCGACGACACGCCTGGTTACGAATCTCCGGATTCAAACCTGAGGTACAAAATAACATCCTCAACCAGCCTGTCAACCCCGACTACTTATTCGGGCCAGAGGTTGACGCCACCCTAGAGAAAATAAAAAAGGACACAGACACTGCAAAGTCCATGGGGGCTCTCCAAACGCAGTCCTTTCGGAGCGGCTCCTTTCGTCGCCCCGGAAATAGAGGAGCAGGTAGAGGACAGGGGTCACAGCAAACCTACAACAAAGGAAACACACAAAGTTCCTACGATAAAAACACCCGGGGTGGTTATCGTGGCTCAAGCACAAAGGGCAGAGGACGCGGATACGGCAACACCAGGTCCTCCCCCAAGAACAAACAGTGACGCCCTCTCCCTTCCTCCCGACCACATAACACCTGTCGGGGGAAGGCTACAAAGGTTCCTGTCCACGTGGAACTCCATCACCACGGACAGGTGGGTCAAAGATATTGTCAAACACGGTTACTGCCTAGAATTAACCTCGACTCCACCCACAATACCTCCAAAACACCGTCCTATGTCCTCAGAGCACTTAACGCTCTTACAGCAGGAAGTGCTAAGTATGCTACTAAAAGGCGCAATAGAGGTCGTACCCGTCCACGAGCAAGGCACGGGGGTGTACTCCCTGTACTTTTTAATACCGAAAAAGGACGGGTCACTCAGACCTATACTAGACCTGAGACCCCTGAACCGCTACATTCTCTCCGAGCATTTTCACATGCTCACTTTACAGCAAGTCCTCCCGCTGCTCAAGCAGGGAGACTTCCTGGCCACACTGGACCCCAAAGATGCGTATTTCCACATACCCATTCACCCCTCACACAAAAAATACCTCAGGTTCACTGTTCAGGGACAGCACTACCAATTCAAAGTCCTTCCCTTCGGCGTGACAACAGCACCCAGAGTTTTCACAAAGTGCCTAGCTACTGTGGCTGCACATCTACGGAGGCAGCACATACACGTCTACCCTTACCTGGACGACTGGCTTGTTCAAGCAAAGTCAGCCCAGCAATGTTGAGGTTCTGGACTTTTAAGAGTCCAGAGGTGTCAGGGAAACAACACCCGAAGACCCCTGAGTTCCCCCTGTCCCGGTGCACAAACAAAGAGAGACACGGGCTTCTCGATGGCGGCGTCAAAGACCAAGGTTTATTTACTGCAGGGATACAGAAATCATAGGAACCACACAGAGGCAGAATCTAGTAGACTGTTCAAATTGCATTAAGTGGGTCGCTTCTTAAATACAAGAAAAATGTCTCGGGGCAACATTACACAAATATTTCTCATGCCCAACCCGGTATCCCAAACAGACAATAAATAAATATCAAACAATGATTAGTTGTAGGTTTTCGGTATTCGATCAGGTCCTCTCGACAGTTTTTCATTCTTCGCCCGATCCTCCCCACCATAAAAATCGTAACCTCCCCATTGTAAAAGCCCAGAAGGAAAGGAGCAGTGCCAGGTGCAAAGGATTGAAATGTAGGATAAGAGGTGTTTATGGATCATAAACGGGCAGGGCAATCGTCTTCGGCCTTTCAGTCAGGACAACGGACACGAGAACCAGTATAGCAGGACTGGCCTCAGGCAAGGGAGGCAGCTTGATTCTGCCGAGTCATGCAGCGTCAGCCTTTCTCGGGCTCGAGCTTACGTGTCCTTAACAAGGTGATCTTGCCGGGGTCATCGTCCGTTCATTGACTATGTGAGGGCAAGAAACAAGATGGATGCCGTAACTAAAATGGATGCCGTGACTTTTAGAAAAAATGCCCTAGTTTCCAGTGAATTCGTGCTAGTTGCGCAGCGAAAACACTGTCACGTATACAATGGATCATTTGCGGTTCATTGGTACCAAAATCGTGTCAGTACTATGATACCGAATTCACGGGTTCGGATCGCTACAGAACCTCAGACCGTCCTTTTGCCCTTACATAGGCAATAACTCACTCTATATCAGAGTCCATTTCTATGTTCATTAGGTCACTGATATGTTGTTGTAGCATTACTTTATCTCGTGATGCATCTCCGAAAACAGGTGGTCTCCTTACACACGATGAAACACAAACGTTACATAAGGCAGGGCCACACTGAATAATGAGACAGCACGAGAATAAAAATACCAACGTAACACCAATGACCATTAGAACCTTCCACCCCCATGCAGATAACAGATTCCAGAACCATCCCATAAGTGACCAGTCACCTTCCTCTACATGAATGGAGTCGGAGATTTTGTGTAACTTAGAGATGGCCTTGTATACTGTTGGCGCATTATCTGGGATAAAAACGCAGCAACTTGATTGGATCATTTTGCATACCCCACCTCGATCTGCAAGTAACACATCAAGAACCATACGGTTCTGTAACGTCATGAGGCGATCCGCTTGAAGCTCAGCTGTCAGGTTACTAAGGGCACCTGTAGTTTCGATAATGGTGGATTCAACTACTCGTGTTAGTTGACTCATGTTTCTACTGTTGACCATAGGCCCCCAGAACGGGAGGAAACCTTTGAAAAAGTCTCCTGCTTCTTGGCCAGCAGTATCCTCTTTACTGAATACACCTCTCTCGTTTTGTGATAATCCGGTGCAGCAGTGTATGTCGGAGGTAACAGTTGAGCGATATAACATGAGCCTGAGAAGTCAGCGGGCAGCCATGTATATGCTCTGTCTTGACAAACAAAATAGGTACCCTTAGCGGCTAAGAATGCAGGGGAAGATTGTGACGGGAACACGTACGTTTCAATACAGTCACTCTTCCCTAGTCGAGCTTTCGGATTCCTCCCATTTCCTTGCAAACAGACCTGACCTTGGTGGGGTACGACCCAGATCGGAGTTGAGCTCTTACGTTTGTTCTCACCCAGAGTGATGCCATATTCTGTAATGTTCCACCCCATGTAAACTCGCAACTCATCCTTGGGAATGTACGGAGTATTAGTGACATCTCTCACCATATCAGTGATTCCTTTTACCAAGGCTCTATTAGCAGAGTTATACCGGGTGGAACGCGGAGGTCGTGGAGGGTAGGTCTCTAGAGCATAGGCGAACATGGTCTGAAATGCCCAGAATGATCCATTATAACTGAAAGGCAGAACCAAATAAGGGATGCCCTTGTCCATGGTATGTGGTATCAGGCCACATACCCAGCAGTTTGTTGTGTTAACCACTAGTTGATGTTGGTGCAAGAGCTGAATGAAAGTGTTATTTATAAACTCAGAGCGTCGAGCTTGCTCGTGAGCAGGAAAAGGGTGGAAAGAGTGAATAGTACCAATAGTTGGGGAAACAGAAATATGGGGAGATACTGTAGATATAACAGGTGCAGAGATCAATTGAATACCAAAAATAATTCCGCCTACTAGAGTTATAAAAACAATCAGAAGTGTCAGAGCACATTGCATTAGGAAACATTTACTGTACAATATGTCATATAATTTTGTCTTGTGCACATTTATGACTTTAACCCGTCGTAATTCAGGAAGCTCCATCTTCTACAACCGTTCGCAACGGATGGTTTGTACCTGTTAGAAACTTACCTCTGTCTATCCTGGGAGTTCCCAAGACAAACAGAAGAAACCGACCTAATGTCTGATTCCCTGTAAATTAAAACAAGGCACACGTTACGACCCTACGGTAACCCAGACGGCAAGGCAAGAGGATAGCAAAAATAAAAGCAAACTTCCTGACTGTACGGGATGCAATGCGATCAAAACAGTTTTACAGTTATCAAACGGAAATGTAATAATGCAATGTCATCAGTTCATCACATGAGAACGTAGATTATATCTGTATTTTCCAGGTCTTGTTTGGTCTTGAAATAGCTGGTCCACAGGTGTAGAAATGTTCGACTCCACAGGTGACAAGTGTTCACTTTGTGCAATACTTGGTTCAGGATTCAAAGGAACGGTTTCTGCTGAGGTGTCAAAGTTCTGCGTTTCAGTTCGTGGATGGTCCGTTAGGTACTCTGCATCACTGAAAGGGATGTGCCTAGGAACAGGTTCTGTCTCGGATACACCAATTCCCTGTCTAACCCAGTTGTCATAGGGAAGTGGAAGAGGGACACGCTTTGTGTGGCTGGCATGCACCCAAATTTTCCTGCCAGCCAGGCGTACTGCAGTTCTGGTTACAAGGAGGACCTGGAACGGGCCTACGAATCTTGGCTGAAGGTTTCGGGTGCGTTCAAAGTTCCGCACCACTACCTGGTCACCGGGTTTCAACGTATGGCCTGGACTCTCCGGCAGTTTAGGCAAAGATTCGAATACCTGTTGATGAATAAGGCTCAGTTTAGCAGTCAGATCATGAAGGTAATCAATCAACATTGGGTATTCTATTTGTTTAAATTCCTCTGGCCTAGGGACTCCCCAAACATTAGCAGGGCGGCCGAACACAATCTCATATGGGCTAAGCCCTACTCGAGAGTGTACAGTCGCTCTGGTGGACAGTAAAGCTAGAGGCAGTGCGTCTGGCCAAGAGAGACCAGTGGAAGCTTGAATTTTCGCAAGTTTCAGCTTCAGGGTGCCATTGTACCCTTCCACCAAACCTGCTGACTGTGGATTATTCGCACTGTGGAATTTTTGTACAATTCCTAGACCTGCACACACACTCTTCATAACTTTCCCTACAAACTCACTTCCATTGTCTGACCAAACAATCCGTGGCATACCATACCTAGGGAAGTATTCTTTGAGGAGGATTTTGGCAGTGGACATGGCAGTGTTATCCTTTAATGGGTATGCCTCAATCCATCTTGAAAAGGCACATACTACCACTAGGACATACTTAAGATTGTTACACCTGTCCATGTGGATATAGTCCAATTGAATCACTTCAAAGGGACAAGAAGAGGGAGCAAAATGACCGGTTGGGGTTCCCTTGCCAGGATTATGCATCAGGCATACCATGCAGTTTTTCACCACTCTTTCCGCACACTTAGTAATTCCATCGTTCTTCCATACTGGAGCTAACATTTTACAGATCCCTTTCGAACTGATGTGCGCTGTTCCATGCGCCATCGTGACTACCGCAAGTACATACGCGTCAGGTAACATCCAACGTTGCTGCTCAGACAGATCAATCCAACATCCACTCGAATCTATTTTACCCGTTTTCTCCTTCCATTCATTCTTCTCATTTTCAGTTGCCTCATTTTGGATTGCTTTCACACTGTCAATCGTATTCTCACACATTCCTGATTCAGCAATCCATCTTGCAGACGTTGCAACGTACATTCGGCTCATCATGTTCTTGGCCGTTTCTTTAGCGACCTCATCAGCAAACGCATTCCCTCGGCCAACATCATCCGTAATCTTTCGATGTGCACTGCACTTCACAATCGCAACTTCATTCGGTAGAGTCAGGGATTCTAATAGATCGCTGACTAGCTGTCCATGTTGGATCTTAGTTCCATGGGACGTGAGAAAACCTCTTTCTTTCCAGAGACGTCCAAAACTATGTGCAACGCCGAAGGCGTACTGGCTGTCAGTAAACGCATTCACTCTCTTTCCCTCAGCTAAAACACACGCTCTTGTCAATGCAATTAATTCTGCTGCTTGGGCAGAATTCTGACTCACTCTTGCAGCCTCAACAATCGTACTCAAAGTCGTAACTGCATACGTGGCCGTCACATCACCATTCTGGAGTTTGAAGCAGGACCCATCGACATATAACGTGCCGTCTGGGTCTGATAACGGAGTATCTTTCAAATCAATTCTACCTTTTGTCTCTTCCTCAGTTCTGAAACAACAATCATGGGGCTCTGAATCACTCGACTCCTGAGCAATCGGCAACAGTGTTGCTGGATTCAATATGTTGCATCGCTTGATCTGAATGTGACTTGCCAAAAGCGTCAGCTCGTAGCCTGATAATCTAGCACTGGTGAGGTGCTGAGTCTTCGTTCGATTCATGAGTGTATCCACAGCATGTGGAACCATGACTACTAGCATGTTGTTCATGACTAGTCCAGCAGACTGTCGAATAGACACTGCGGCTGCTGCCGTGGCTCTCAAACAACTTGGCAATGCTCTGGCTACCGGATCTAACGTGGATGAAAAATATGCACAAGGCCGCTGTTTGTCGCCAAATTGTTGAGTTAATACACTCAATGCACAACCTTCTCTTTCATGGACATATAGTGTAAACGGCTTACTGTAGTCAGGAGTACCCAACACAGGAGCTGAACACAGCGCATCACGTAAGTCAGAGAAGCTCTGTTGACATTCATCAGACCATGGCAAAGGGCTCGGAACACCTTTTCCAGTCAGGGCTACCAACGGTTTTGCCATGAGAGAAAAATTTGGGATCCATTGCCTACAGTATGACGTAATACCCAAAAACGCACGCACTTCTCTTTGTGTGCTTGGTACAGTCATCTGTGAAATTGCTTTGATTCTCTCTGGGGTCAACCTTCTTCCCTCCTTTGACAAAAGATGACCTAAATAGGTCACTTCTTGGCAACAATATTGTAGTTTAGAAGGTGACACCTTGTGATGTAAGTCTGACAAATGACGCAATAAAGAAATTGTAGCTGCTTTGCAAGTTTCCTTGTCATCAGCGGCTAGTAAAAGATCGTCTACGTATTGGATCAGAGCAACACCATGAGGAAGTACAAGAGCGTCTAATTGACTTTTTAATGCTTGGCTATAAATTGAAGGGCTCTCACAATAACCTTGTGGAGCGCGTTTGAATCTGAAACTGCGTCCTCCTAATGAGAAACCAAAAATGTCTCTACTTTCTTCTGCTATCGGAATGCTGAAAAATGCATTTTTCAAGTCGATCACCGTGAACCATGATGCCGATGCAGGAATCAACGTCAGTAATGCAGTGATATCTGGTACCACTGGAAACTGTGGAATCACAATTTTGTTAACCTCTCTGAGGTCAATCACAAATCTGTAGATTGGAGGTTTGGAAGGATCAGTGCGTTTCAAAATCGGCAGGACAGGACTATTGCAGACATTTCCTCTCGTTTCTTCTATCACATCCTTTTGTATCAAGTCCTTTACAATCAGTAAAAGTGCTTGTTCACCTTCATTTGAAATCCGATACTGTGGGATTCGTGGAAATTTAACATTCGCTTTTAGACTTACCACGTAAGGGGGAATTTCCAAGAGGCCTACATCGTTAGGACCAGTTGCCCAAAGAGTATCAGGGAGAGAACGCAGCTCCGGTGGGAGCTTGTCCATCGACATGTACATCGGGGAGATGACTCCTTTACCTAATGTGAGCTGTACTCCCGAAGGAGAACAGTACAACGTCGCATGCAGGCGTTTCAACAGGTCTAAACCAAGCAGATTCTCATTACAACCGGTTGTTAAAATGAGGGGTACTTCTAGCTCGCATGGCCCAACAGAGATAGATAAAGGACTAGACACAGGATTGTGAACAGGGGCGCCTGAGAAACCTACTGAAGTGTTCGTTAAGCCGGACAAAGGTGCGCCAGGGAGTTTCGCACGCATGATTGAACTTTTTGCCGCACCAGTATCCAACAGAAACGGTTCGACCACGCCTGAGGTAACTACTGTGACATAAGGTCCACTCTGATCAACTGGAACTGATACTACTCCCTCTCTCTGCCTGCGGCTGTCCTATTGTTCGTTTCTTTGAATCTCTTCATTATGATCATAGTAATCTTCAACATGATACTGTGGAGATCTACCTGGTTGCGTAGGTTGTACATTTCGCTGGTCGAAATAATTCGATTGGCGATCAGCCTGTGGTGTCATCGTACCACGCCCTCTACCTCTAGGAGCTTGCATAAATCCAACATTACCTCTCTGAGCTGGGACACCACTAGTTTGTGGGTGTAGTACTGGACACTCATTCTTATAATGACCCTCCTTTTTACAATAGGCACACTGATTCCATGCTAACTGTTGTCGGGGAAAACTATAATTAAATCTCTGGGCCGTCCCTTGCTGGAATTGTGGCTGCTGCTGAAACTCGGGTCGCTGCTGTGAGTCTGACTGATTCGAAGAGGCGGATATGCCTGTTGCAAAAGAACTTTGGTTTTTAAATCTTTCATTTTCTTTTCTGACTTTTCCTTCTCTTCTTTCTCTCTATTCTCGTAATACTGAGCAGTTGCAAGTATCTGTGCTGTTGTCGACACTGCCCATGCACTTTCAGAATCCTTTAACTTGTTACTAAGCTCAGGTAGTAAATTAAACACGAACTTATCAACAAACAACCTCTGACCTCCCTCGGTACTCATATCTTGCCCACTGTGATCTACGAAGGTCTCTTCAAATCTAGTGAAGAAGTCAGAGACGCTTTCGTCCTTCTTTTGCTTGCATGCTGATAGTTTATCCCAATTTACTCGTAACGCTGGCATCAGCGTTTTCATCAGGTTAATTATTCTGCCAGGTAAGTCAGCAATCAGAGGTTCGGGTTTAGCTCCGCCAACCTGCTGTGCGTCTGCCGCTACGATAGCTGGCCAATCACCTCCTAAGGCGACTGGGTGGTTCTCTTGCCGAATCTTGGCCCATATAGGCTGTGGCACTACATTACCAAACAGCATTTCAATGTCTGCCAAATTCATGATACACGCTTGGACTGTCTGCGTTAATTCTTTGTAATAACCAGCAGGATTCTTACGAGGATCTGGCAATGCTTGTTTTACCGCTAGTACTTCAGCCCGTTTCCAAGGAATGTGTATCCACACTCTCTGGAATTGTGCTGGAGCAGCTACAATATTATTAGCCCCATCAGCAGCAACTGCTTCGCGCCATATGGGCGGAACTTCCCTCATCGGATACTGACCTCGTCTTTTTCTAGTTACCGGTGTACCATCAGGGTCTCTTGCCGCCCTAAAAGGGGACTCATCCCTATAAGCTAGAATCAATTCTATCGCTCTCCCTACTTCTGAACCTATCACCATTCCTGCGGCGAATTTCTGCTGAATATTTATTAAATCAGAAGGGACGGAATCTAAGTCATCATCTTCCCATTCCTCACGCACAAGAGAACACATCACGTCAAAAACTTAACGTTGAGTTGGTTCATTCCACTGCATAAATGTGTCTAATACTCTTCGTGCATCATACTTCACAGCTTTCGACATCCACCTAAGAGCTGTCGAATCTAACGTCTCTCGTTCCTCGGGACCAGGAAGCTGGCTACGTCTCTGTATAGAGTCAGAAACGGGGGTCCCAATTAAGGACCTGTAAAGAGGGGTTAATATATTAGTTACAGAGTCGGTTATTTTCCGACGAACGGAAAGCGGAGTCAGAATGACAGGGCTTGGGGACAGGGCAGCTGAAGCAGATGAAGTAGTAAGGGTAGGAGTAGTAGGTAAAGCAGTTTGCGAAACGATAGGCAAAGGCGGAATAGGCGACCCAGGAAGAGGGGATGCCGTAGGATCATTGACCACGGGAAAGATAGGAGCTGGATTCAAAGGGAGTGGAGCACCTATCCCAGGCTGACCAACAGCTGGCTGTACAACAGGTAGTAACTGTGGTACTGTAATACCCTGTGCATACGGTGGAGGTGAACTCAACAGGTAAGACAACAGGGGATCCTTTTCAGGGTCCTCTATCGCCTTAGCAGGACAAGATGGCAAGACAGGGTAGCATTTATCGATCGCCAAATTATGTTTTCTACTCACCATCTCCATTGCTTTCTCGGTCTCGTTGACATGCAGCTGCCTAGCAGACTCCATTAAAGTCAACCCTTTCTCTTTCTGTTCTTTCTTTGTTTTCCTAATTTCTCTCTGTTTGGCTTCTTTGCGCCATACGCGAAAAGAATCAAACATCGCCGGCCGGGCTTTTCTCTTAAACAACTTCATTTCTAAATTATCTAGAATTTCCGTTTCGAAACTACCATGCGGTGGCCAACTAAGGACACCATCTTTCTTGGTATAACGGACCCATACTTCATTATACGTAATAGGACCCACACCATGTTTACAATAGAGCTCATATGTAGGAGTCCCAATCGGAGGAACCAAACACGAGTCCTCCAACCGTGAATCCCCGTTGCAACGTAACCAGGACAAAAAACAATTGTTACCCTTAGTCATGACTACAAAGACAAATTCCAACCAAAATGCGCAGAGAACTTAGGCCTACCAAAATGAACCAATACCGAATACCAAGATTATCTTAACAAGAGCAACCAATGATAATCTACAAATCCAAAACAAACGTATCCAAATAACCAGACTGAGCACAACCCAATTAATACTTAACTGAAATGTGGAAGACGTCACCAAGGAGAACCCGTCTGCGTCTCGCTGTACTAAGGTCTGCACCTCGGGTCCAAGACAGGGCGACAGTCAAGGCAGCGGTCCTCTGTAGCCGTCTGGGAACGGGAACCCTCGTGGAAGAGATCGTCGGGCCACTTTTACGACATGCAGGGATCGATGAAGCGGGGTACCTCCCTCCGGAATCTTCACACGAAACTTCTCGAACTTTTCAGGCTTTGGATCGGTACCGGATGACGTCGCCCCACGTTGGGCGCCAATTTGAGGTTCTGGACTTTTAAGAGTCCAGAGGTGTCAGGGAAACAACACCCGAAGACCCCTGAGTTCCCCCTGTCCCGGTGCACAAACAAACAGACACGGGCTTCTCGATGGCGGCGTCAAAGACCAAGGTTTATTTACTGCAGGGATACAGAAATCATAGGAACCACACAGAGGCAGAATCTAGGAGACTGTTCAAATTGCATTAAGTGGGTCGCTTCTTAAATACAAGAAAAATGTCTCGGGGCAACATTACACAAATATTTCTCATGCCCAACCCGGTATCCCAAACAGACAATAAATAAATATCAAACAATGATTAGTTGTAGGTTTTCGGTATTCGATCAGGTCCTCTCGACAGTTTTTCATTCTTCGCCCGATCCTCCCCACCATAAAAATCGTAACCTCCCCATTGTAAAAGCCCAGAAGGAAAGGAGCAGTGCCAGGTGCAAAGGATTGAAATGTAGGATAAGAGGTGTTTATGGATCATAAACGGGCAGGGCAATCGTCTTCGGCCTTTCAGTCAGGACAACGGACACGAGAACCAGTATAGCAGGACTGGCCTCAGGCAAGGGAGGCAGCTTGATTCTGCCGAGTCATGCAGCGTCAGCCTTTCTCGGGCTCGAGCTTACGTGTCCTTAACAAGGTGATCTTGCCGGGGTCATCGTCCGTTCATTGACTATGTGAGGGCAAGAAACAAGATGGATGCCGTAACTAAAATGGATGCCGTGACTTTTAGAGAAAATGCCCTAGTTTCCAGTGAATTCGTGCTAGTTGCGCAGCGAAAACACTGTCACGTATACAATGGATCATTTGCGGTTCATTGGTACCAAAATCGTGTCAGTACTATGATACCGAATTCACGGGTTCGGATCGCTACAGAACCTCAATGTGCCAGCCACATGTCCCGCACCATTCACCTCCTTCACAGTCTGGGGTTCTCACTAAATTACCCAAAATCCCATCTCCAACCCGCACACGTACAACAGTACCTAGGTGCGACTATAGACACTCTGGCGGCCACAGCTCAGCCAAATTTAGTGAGAATCAACAGCATGCAAATGCTGATTTCCAAGTTCAAACCACAACACTCCCTTCCCGCGCGAGTGTTCATGCAGTTGATAGGCATGATGGCCTCCTGCATTTTCATAGTCCCACACGCGAGACTACATATGCGCCCGCTTCAGGAGTGCTTAGCACGTCAGTGGAATCAGGCTCAAGGACAGTTGAAAGACCTAGTGTTGGTGAGCGGTCGGGCATACAACTCTCTGCATTGGTGGAATCCACAAAACCTTTGCAAGGGCCGACCGTTCCAAGAGCCTGTTCCACAAATAATACTGACAGCGGACGCGTCTCTCCAGGGATGGGGAGCTCATGTACTCAACTACACAGTGCAGGGACTATGGACAACACAACAAAAGAAGATGCACATCAACCTTCTGGAACTGATGGCAATCTTCCTGGCTATGAAAGCATTCAAAGTACACTTGTGCAACAAAGTCGTGTTGATCCGGACGGACAACATGACCGCCATGTACTACATACAGAAGCAGGGAGGAACACACTCTCCACAGTTGTCTCATCTGGCTCAGAGCATGTGGAAGTGGGCCATTCAGAGGAACATGTTCCTCATGGCGGAACACCTCCCCGGCAAGGACAACCAGATGGCGGATCTGCTCAGCAGACACAGCCACCAGATGCACGAGTGGGAGTTACACCCATCAGTACTCCAACCGTACTTCCAGCAATGGGGTCATCCAGAGATAGACCTATTCGCCACAAGCAAAAACGCAAAATGCCAAAGCTTTGCCGCCAGGTTCCCACATCCACAATCGCAGGGCAATGCGATATGGATGAACTGGTCCGGCAGATTTGCGTACGCTTTTCCCCCAGCGCCGTTGATACCGCTGGTTGCTCGCAAACTCAGACAACACTCCCTGACACTCGTCCTGGTTGCTCCAACGTGGGCACGCCAGCCATGGTACACCACTTTTCTCAAACTTTCCGTGGTGCCGCATCAACGGCTGCGGATCAAACCCGCGCATTTGACGCAGAACCATGGAGAGATTCAGCACCCAGATCCGCAACAGCTGAACCTGGCGATCTGGCTCCTGAAGTCCTAGAGTTTGGCTACCTAAACCTGCCACCTGACTGTATGGACATCATTAAGGAAGCTAGAAGACCCACTACCAGAGCTTGCTATGCAGCCAAATGGAAAAGGTTTGTCATTTATTGCAATAATAATGACATTAACCCGCTAGACGCATCTATCCAAAACATAATTTGTTACCTCTTACACCTATACCGATGCAATCTGGCGTACACCTCTATACGTGTCCATTTGACTGCAATATCAGCCTATCTCCAGAACAGGCAGCACCTCTCCTTATTCAAAGTGCCTGCCATCAAAGCATTCGTGGAAGGACTCAAACGAGTAATTCCTCCAAGCCACCCACCGGCTCCAATGTGGAACCTCAACTTGGTCCTCACACGCCTGATGGGTCCACCCTTTGAACCTCTACACTCATGCGAGATTCAATTCCTTACCTGGAAAGTAGCTTTCCTAGTAGCGATCACTTCTTTAAGAAGAGTTAGTGAACTCCAGGCACTAACCGTTCAAGAGCCATTTATACAAGTTCACGCCAACAGGGTCGTACTACGTACCAACCCCAAATTCATGCCCAAGGTGATATCGCAGTTCCACATGAATCAAACTATTGAACTGCCTGTTTTCTTTCAAAACCCACAAACTGTCGCAGAAAGAGCACTCCATACACTAGATGTGAAGAGAGCCCTCATGTACTATATCGACAGGACTAAGATCTTTAGGAAGACAAAACAACTTTTCGTTGCCTTTGTCCCACACCACAAAGGTAACGCTATCTCCAAAGCAGGTATAGCCAGATGGATCGTTAAATGTATTCAAATTTGCTATCAAAAGGCTAACCGCACATTAACGATTCCCCCACGAGCCCACTCAACACGTAAGTTAGGGGCCTCCATGGCTTTCCTAGGAAACATCCCTTTGCATGATATCTGTAGAGCAGCCACCTGGTCCACTACACACACATTTACCAAACACTATTGTGTAGATGTGCAATCAAAACAGCAGGCAGCTGTAGGACAGGCTGTTCTCAAAACTCTTTTTCAGACCGCTGCAGCTGGCACTGGTAGCCGCCGCTAATAGGAGGTACTGCTATGTATTCTATGCACAGATATGAATTCAGCAGCCCACATGCCTCGAACTGAATATGCTACTTACCAGTATGCATCTGTTCTTGGCATGTAGGGCTGCTGACATTCATATCGCCCTCCCTCCTCCCCGGCGCCTGTAACAGCTGCAGCTCTCAGAATTACTGTAAGCATGGTCATCACTTTCTGTATCTACTCCATCACTGCCACAATGGCGAAAAACAATCTGAGGATGGAGAGGATGCCCATGCGCACTGTAGTCCAGGGGAGGAGTCACCTATCCCAGGATACTTCGAAGACTCTTCCAGGACAACAACGTGCAAACATCCGGACCCAACACTAGGCGGCGATCTATGCACAGATATGAATGTCAGCAGCACTACATGCCAAGAACAGATGCATACTGGTAAGTAGCATATTCAATATATTGTTTCTTTTTTCATATTATTGCAGAGAAGGTTTACTGTCTGAGTAATTGTGAAGCAAGCACCGATTTGCTTGGGTACATCACGCTCACTTGTTTCGGATACAGTCAAGATAGACACTGTCACAGATAACTGGGTTTGCCCTCTCCTTGTGTTTGTTGGATCATGGCACCACAACAGCTTCTGCCTCCAATGCCCGTCTTTAGCTCAACCATGGGGCAAAAAAACTTCTTTCCTAGAGTTGGAGTACCTTTATGGGCAACACTACCAGTCCCTCTCAAAGGACTTGTGTGGAACAGAGCTCTCAGTCATCTGTTTTGGAATTTATCCTGTAATTTGATAACAAGTCTCCACCCGTGAATAGAAGCTCTATCCTTAATTCCTTTTTGGAGATTGAAGCTCTAAGGCTGGTGAAATGTGGTGACATTACAAATGTGACTATTGTTTCATTTGCTTCGACTCCCTATTCTGGAGTTAGCTTTGGTTCCTTGGCTATTGCAAATCTGGTTATACAGAACTATGAATTCTTTCTAAAGAGAGAGATTGATGTCGTCCCTGTTGTTGAGTATCTGGAACTTGTATTCAATAATTGAATAGTGTAAAAGTATTTAAGTCAATGGTGATTGATGCAGATGGGCCGATTCTGTCTTAATACAAGGGAATCCCAAAGACATAGGGCCTGATTTAGATTTTGCGGACGGGTTACTCAGTCACAACGGTGATAGATATCCCATCCACAGAAATATAAATCCCATAGGATATTATGGAATTTATATTTCAGCGGACAGGATATCCGTCACTATTGTGACGGAGTAATCCGTCCAGCGAAATCTAAATCGGGCCCATAGATATTTCATTAGGGCAAGGGGGTAAAATAATTAACTTGGTGGAGGGCATTGTAATTCATCCCCATGCTGTTGATTTGAAGGATGATCTTCTCCAGTGGAGCTGGGTGGCTGTTGCTTTGAGTAACGGCTGCGCTTCATCTAGGAGTAATGAGTTTTTGAGGTAGTTTGGGTGGGCTCCTTTTGTCATGGAATATGGCCAGGTTGGGTTAAGTAGAGACAAAATTACATTTCCTGAAGTCTTTTAATCCCATAATCATATGCTTCCATGAAACCTGGTTATGCACAGAGTAGTGGTTATTTTGTATTTTCCTGTAATGCAAGGTGTTGTGAAAGGGGCCACACAAGTGGAGGGGTGGCAATTTTACTCAAGAATACGGTTAACTGGAACCATGTAGCTTATGTACATCCCTCAAAATTGTCTTTGCTTGAAACTAGCATGTTAATGGTTATCCATCCTTCTTTTTATTAGTGAATATGTATATTCCACCTGGGAAACCATTTGATTACCTGGCGAGTTCACTCTTTGACTTTGTTTATGATATTTGCATTTCTGAAGATTGCCCCCTGGTTTTAATCATGGGTGATTTAAATGCAAAGGTGTCTAATTCTGCTTCCTCAACCTTTGCTAACACTGAAAACGATGTATGGTCCATTCCGGAGATGCTGCTCCCCAGATAAGATTTGAATGGACAAGCGTGTTCTTATTAATTGAAACTCTTGGAAAATGTGACTTGATTATATTAGATGGAAGATCTCCTGCATGTGAAGTCGCTTCATGTACCTTTCACTCAACCTCCACACACAGTCTTCTTGATTATGAGATAGTTTCTTTTCAACTGTTCGGGCCTGTGAAAATGTACTGCATTTCCAACCTAATTGAGCGATCATAGTGTAGTTGGCATATCTGTGGCCTTTAATCTCCACGAGTTAGATTCTGGAACCCTTCATATGGGTAAAATTGGCTTTAACAATTCGAATGGCCGTTCCTTCTGTGCAACTAAGAATATGGCGGCCTTAAGTGTCAAGATCAAGGAAGTTAGTGCCGACTCTATGTGACTCGTATGGGATGATCCTATTTCTTTTTATGAATCCCATATAGAAGAGTTGAATAAATTGAGTACTAGGACCAATGGTTCTCTGTTGCTGAAAAAGTTAAATTTTTCATTAAAGGCAGTAAATCAGGATATCAATTTGCAGACAAGAAAACAGTAGGAAATTGGACATCTTAAAAGGATAAGATCCCGACACAAACTCCAAAAATGTAGGAGGGAACATGATTTAAAATGGATCAATCGCCAACACCAAGGACGCTAGGAAGTACTGATGGTTGATTGCTGAATATTTTGATACTAGGATGAATGCGCAGGCTATTCCTATTCCTAATACTGAGGCAGATATCCCAGTGATCCTTTGTGTGAATGAGGAGATGTATTCCGCGTATGGTGCTCCCTCAGTTGATGAGATTCTGGGGTTTATAAAGAATGCCAGAACATAGCGCTTTAGGGACCTGATGAGGTTTCCATTTTGGTTATTGAAAAGGATGCTGCAGTCTGGGGATCCTTTCTTGGCCTGTTAGTTAAACATTGTTATTGTTCCAGTAAAATCCCCCTATCTTTGAAGGGGTAGTGTCAGCTGTATAAGAAGAGTCATAAATCCTCCCCGGCAAGTTTCAGACAGATAGCATTACAGGATGCTTCAGGCAAACTTTTTACCAGGAGTTTACATTGTAACTTACAAGAGTAGGCTCAAGATCAGAATTTTATTCCCCCCAGCACAAGCCGGGTTTAGGAAGGATCATAGTACAGTTGACAATATTGCTGTTCTTCAAACAATAGTTGAAAAATACTCCTTTTTTCAAGGTGTCTACAACGGTTGATAGAGTTGACCGTCAAACGCTGTGGAGAAAGCTTCTCCTCTTGGGTGTTCTGCACCACCTTCTGGGTCTTATTATGGAACTGTATTTCAGATACCTGGTGCCCAATTATGAGGGCCTATCGTATAGGGTTACAACTCAAAATGGTCTTAAGTAAAGCTGCTTGTTGGTCCCCCTGCTGTTTTCACTATACATTTACGATATTCCAGGTATTTTAAATCAGGTGAAGGGCGATCCTCCCAGAAATGGTACAATGCTCATGGTTTCCTTACTATATGCTGATGATGTAAACATAATGTACTTTACCCCTACTGGTTTGCAGCGTCGTCTTGTAGCATTTTCAAAGTATGCAGAAGTCCACTTTTTGAAGATTAATACTTCTGAAAGTAAAGTCTTGATTTTCCATAAGAATGGGTTAAGACTAAAGTCGAATCTTAAATGGTATTTGGGTACTGATAAATTAGAAAAAGTGGACTCAAACTTTTATCTTGGTATAGTATTGTCTAAGAACGGGTGGGATGCTGATCAAATGAAGCTTTTTTGGAGCAGCGCCCTCTCTCAGGCAAATGCTTTGAGGAGATTTTGCTAAATTTATGGGAGACATCATTTGGGGCATGTCCTATAGGGTTAAACTCCACCCCTCTGTGCAATTCGTATGAATTACTAGGTAGAGTCTCTGACAACCATTTGAAGAGATTGAATGTCAAATTCTTCGCCAGATAAGTAACTTGACCACACTTGGAGCCTCCCCAGCTTTGCACTTTGAGTTTGGTCTCCTATTTTCTTACTCGTTCTCCTTGGCTGCTGATTTGAGGTGGGGAAAGTCACTCCTATGTGGAAAGGAGGGAACATTGCAGGCAGCTCTGAAGCTTGAAAGATTCTCTTTTCAGAAAGAATGGACCACTTTATTTAGGTCCTTTGAGCGGGCTAAAGAAATATTTGGGCTTGATCTGAGTATAGATTCCCCTATGTTCAAGTTTGCTGTGAAGAGCTTAATAAGGAGCTCTTTGTTTAAAATAAGTCTGGCTAGAGACATTGCCTTTTATGCCAACCAACTGCAGGTAATCAAGTGTATCTGGAGAGTAATTTGGGGAATAAACCTCAGTCTTATTTCAATCGGAATCTGCCACATGGGATCAGAAGACTGATCCTTTTATTGAGATTGGATCTGCTCCCCATAGATATTATACTGGCATCTGGGATAAAATCCCGAAAAATGATAGAATATGTGAGTTGTGAAAGTTACATACCAAGATCTCAACCATGTATACACGTTTTGTTGGTCCCGTGTCACAGAATGTTCGCTGCTATTAGAAATGGGGTTTCTGGTTTGGCTATGGTATACACCCACGCCAGGCAGAACCCACCTCTTTAGTCAAGGTAAGCTTGATAAACAACTGAGATAACCTGTGCTCACCCTCTGGTAGCTTAGCGCAGAGCAGGCAGGCTTAACACTAGATCCAATAGTCAAAGTTTGCCTTTCTTTTTCTTTTTAATTTAAACTTTTCTGCCCTCAGTGAGTGAGTTTTGTTAATAGTCAAATAGCATTATAGCCATTCTGCCTTGGGTCCTACTGACTGTTCGAGGCCTGGCTCTGACCTATAATCAGGGCCACTGAATTTATGTGGCAGGGGAGGACCAAATTATGTGGCAGAGTTGAGTAAAATATGCGGCTAGAAAAAGCAAAGTATGAGGCGTAATGTGGTACATATTGTGATAGTTGTTACACTTGTTAACACTGTCTGGTAATTTGATGCACCTCAACAGTACCAGTTTAACACTCAAATATAGCAATAAGCAACAGAAAGGTGACTGGTCAACCTTTGCAAAGGGTCTTCCACTTCCCAGCAACATGTGTTGCTGCACTTTTACCAACTTTTGAACCGTTTGAGCTAGAAATCATTTTTGTTGTGTTAAAATCTGCAGATTGAGCAGCAGATGATGGATTATGTGTCAAATGCTATAAATCTAGAATGTGAAAAACACTGCAGCCGCACAATAGTATAATTCCAGTGGCCCTGCCTATAACTAGAGTGTGGTGCCTTTAACAATAAATATAGCCCTCTGTGGTGGACTATCTATAATGCTATACCACAACTACAGGATTTAAATCTGATATTCAGTTCATTCACTGATTTTTTTTATTATGAGTGTCAATATACTGCACTAATAGGCCGGTTCGACCCATTAGAGTGAGGAGATGTAGGGAGATGGTAAGTGTGCACTCTAATGGGACAACAGACCATAAGCATTAACTATGCCAGATTACAGCGAGCGAAGCTGCTGCCACAGTCACCAGGCCACTGATAAATGCAGCATTGGATTTCTATCTGTAATGACAATTAGAAAGTCACTCTGTATCTTGCTTTAATATTGTCTAACACGGCATACTATATTAAAATTGTAATGCATGCCTACTACTTACTTTTGGGACACCCTCTAAAAATTTCTCCCTGCATATTTGCAGTTCCTCATGGGTTCTTGAAGGGCAGATCGGCAGAATCAGCCCTCTGCCGTGTAAAATATTGCTTTCACTGGCTAAACCCAGATCTAACCTCTGAAAACCTATAGTATAGCTCTGGTGTGATATTATTTGAATGCATTTTTATCTGCTATGATATTCTTTCTGTATTCATGAAGCATTTAGGGAAACGTACCACATGCAAAGCAAATGACTGACATCAACTGGGACACATATTGCTTTATTCTTTTATCAGATCCTCGATTTTTTTTTTAAACATATTTTTATTGACATTTTCAGAGTGAATATACCATACATCAATCACATCTTTCCTGTAATTATGGCATACAGTATAGTATACGGTATCATACACCAACTGTTTGTCCTGACATAGATTCATCAGATAAATAATATGATCCGGTATGAGCCTGTGTGCGCATCCCAGGGATACGAATGAGTAATATGTCCTGTGAACCGGGGAGTAACATAGGTTAAAACTAGGGGAGGGGCATGGAAATTGTATCAGATCCTCGATAATGCCAGCTTTGTATATTGGTGGTGGTGTACTGAGAAATTTGCTGGGAGATGGAATGATCTTTGAAAAAGATCTGCATTTGTGCAAAGGAGTTAATATGTCCATTTGTGGCTATGGGTCACAGAAAGTGAGTCCATTTTCGTACTTGACATAAGGCTTGAGAGAAGTTCTTGTGAGGTATGGGTCAAAAACCGTCTGGAAGCTTCTGTATTTGCCAGGTACCATAGGCACCTGGTTCTACCAGGGCCGGACTGGCTACCGGGCATTTTGGTCAGCTGCCAAGCTGGGGCCCGATTTTACTGCCGTGGTGGCTGATTTATGTTGATGGGGACCTGCATTTGCTTCTAAGTAAAGAAAGCAAAACAAATCGTTTTAAAGCAGTCCGGCCCTGGGTTCTACATATTAAAAGGGAAATGTACTGCAGGGGAAGGGAACATGCGGAATCTGGAGCTATCTAGAAATAAGGGAAATGACGCCCCCTCTAATTCCACCTGCTCCATTTGAAGATCATGCTCGGCATCTCTTTTAGCCCTAGTATTGTTGTGCCCCCACTGGCCTGGTTGCTTTCTGAAATGTAACTTTCTGGTAACACTTCATCAGCTCACTACTTCGTGATATGCAGCTACATGGACCTCTGGAATGCCCGATATGTGATAATGCATTAATTAATATCATTGTTCCTTGAATATTCAGCAGGCCAAATGGCCAATCAATGCACCATCGTCTTTTGTTCATGACTTACGCGTGTTTCTACATAAAGAAATAGCGCCTAGTCTCACTCTGAAATGAGAAATCCTAACAGAGAAGCAAGTAGGTTGCTTTCCACCCCATCCGTTTATGGCATGCGTCATCTCCAGTAAAAAACACCTCAGGCTGCCTGTGATGGTTCGGTTCGTGGTAGCCACCTTTCAAGCCCCGGCCCCTGGGGGGTGACAGACGAAATCTGCCTCAAGCTGCCCCTTGCCGAAGAGGCCCGGCGTAGTGCGGGAAGAAAGTGAACGTAAGAAGGCTCCTATCTTCCTCCTCTTAATTCCTAACGAGCACGAACCCTGGAGTTTCTGTCACCACAGCCAGGCCGGTGGGCATTTGCCTCGCGGACAGGTTTTGATCTGCGCATCAGGACCAGTCAGGAAACGATTTCTTGGCAGCGGCGCGCGGCGGCCGGATGCAGGCCCCAGCAGAAGAGGCGCGCGCCGCCAGAGTCGCGGGGCCTGCTAATTGTACTGAGCCGCGCGGCCTTGCCCGTGTCAGATGGTTTGATAGGAGTGACATGCGGCTAAATGGAATGGGAAGAGACACGGCAGTGGACTGTTAGTCCATTAGTTTGCTCCGGCAGCTTGTTTTACTAAGGAGTCGTCTAATGGCTTCTCGGCAATAATTACTATCTCTCTTTCGCCTGCTATTCGACATGACAGGCACTTGCTGAAGTCACAGCTAATATATTTGCGCTCTAACTGCTCCGGTGCGAAGCCTCCTTGAGGAGTTTTGGCCCAAAATATGATGGCAGGTTTTTTTCTTGTCTGTGAAAAACGCGGCTATGCAGAGAGGAAGCTGTAGCGGGCAGTGCATCGAGCAAAAATGCCAATTGTAGGGTGGAGATGGCGAGGGAGGTAGATGGAAGGTTGCTGCTGACTCCATTCGATAACAAATGTATCACTAGGTCTTTTTACAGGCACAGTGAAACAATATATGGGACATAGATAATCTTTACTGTCACTTATCTTGGAACTCAACCCTTGATGGTTCGTCAGCCCGAGGCTAGGATACCATTGACGCAGCAGGTGCAGTGGCACTGGGGCACAGAGTCTAGATCAGCTCACTGAACCCTGTAGATTGCTGTATTTTACTGCAGCAACAGTAGTCAAAGGAGCCATGTTCCTTGTTTGCACCAGGGCCCATGGCATCCATGTTACGTTACCGTCACCAGCTAATCATCGGACATAAGAATTTCATCATAGCCCAAGTTCGTACCACAAAATTACTTGATAAAAGCACGAAAAGGAAGAGAATCCAACCAAGAAAATAGCTAAGTAAACAATAACAAATTGATAGGGCACAAAGTAAGATTGGGTTGAACCCTTATCCATGGTTAACCATTCTTTCTAAAAGCTGTGAGAGACTTACAGGAGAATGTGAAAATGACTCCTCAAGTTGTTTGAAGACTCAAATAGGTGTGACTTTTCCCATTATACTTTATTGTGAGTACGATTTCTGTAATGTGCTGAGTGGTCAGACATGTTCAAAGACAGTAAACGCAACACTATTTGTATTGCGGTAGGTGTAGAATGAGACATAATGACTGGAATGGGTGCTGAAAGGCATCCTCCTATGGTAAAGAGAAAGACAAATGTTACATAAGACTTTTTCTTTCTGTCGAGCATGGGTATAGGTAGGGCCACTGGATTTATGCGCAGGTGAGGACCAAATTGTTCAATAGGGTTGAGTAAATGATGCGACAAGAAAAGACAAATTATGCGTCGCACTGCAGCACATTTTGTGATAGTATTACTTGATTAATTTGTCATTTTTACACTTGTTAACACTGTCTGGGTATTAGATGCACCTCCTTTGTACCAGTTTAACTCCCAAATATAGCAATAAGCAACAGAAAGGTCACCAGTCAAGCTTTGCAAAGGGCCTCCCACTGCGCTGCAACACATGTTGCTGTGTTTTTAGTAACTTTGAAACCGTTTGAGCTAGAGACAATTTAGATTATTAAAATTTGCAAATTATGTAGCAGATGATGAATTACGTGGCAAATGACAGAAATATATAGTTATGTCTACAAAACTCTGTGGATGCAAAATCGTGTACTTCCAGTGGTCCTGGCTATAGGTGGAGTAGCTGTTATGTGACACCTACACACACACACAGACCTGTTTAAATGGAAAGCACTGACCATTTTATTGCCCCTAGATTCCTACAGCCTTTGTACACACAGTAACCATAGTAGCAGAGGAGCAACTGTAATTAAGCGATTATGTGACTGCAGAGTTTTCTGCATAGTTATGCATTTAACACATTTGCCCCATAATCCACCATCTGGAAAAGTTAATAGATCAAGTTTCGCCTGTTGATTGCTTTATTTGGAGACTAAAGAAGGGATAGTTTTAACTGCTCAGTGTGAATAGCCCTAATAAACGGATTGAGGATGTCCTTTTTAATAGCTTGTTGGCTTCAAGCATAAACAAACATTGGCAGAGCCAATAGTTCTAGGCTTGGTAAGCTGCAATTGTATGTACTTCTTTTTTGCAAACATGCAATAGACATATTGTTAAACTAACAAAAACAGGTATAACACACAAAAAAACAAGCGATGGCATAGCCAATTGGTCTTTTGGGACCTTATGTGTTTATCCTGAAGTTTTCGCTATGTTGTATAGCAGTGTGGCTGATGTGCATTATGTTTAAAAGTTATAATAAAAAGTGTTATGCATTTTTGTTAGCTTTATAAAAACCAAGACGACATTGTATACAACTGAACAACCAAATTAAAAAAATATTTTAACATAAAAAATGTCTTCTAATTTTTTTGTACTTATGTGGCACAGTGGTATTATGTCGAGTGTATTTGTTGCATTGAATAGAATGTAATTATGATGACTACTTATGTGGCATTGAGTGGTATTACGTTGAGTGTATTTATGTTGCATTGAGTAGTGTGTAAATATGTGACGTGCAATTATGTGGTACTGAGTGGTATTTTGTGGAGTTTATTTATGTTGCATTGAAAAGTGTGTAAATATGTGACGTGTAATTATGTGGTACTCAGTGGTACTGAGTGGTATTTTGTGGAGTGTATTTATGTTGCATTCAGTAGAGTGTAATTATGTTGTGTTTAATTCAGTGGCACTGAGTGGTATTATGTGGAGTGTATATATGTTTCATTGAATAGAGTGTAATTTTGTGACGTGTAATTATGTGTTATTGACTTTTAAGATGTATAAAATGTAAAGAATATTTTCTTGTTATGTAAATTGTATATATCAATATTAATTTACTTGTATTCAGTGTTAACTCATAGATGATATTCGCATGAGATTTAGTGTTCTACAATGTTGTAAGATTTGAAGAACCTATTTGAAATAAACTTTTATGGCAGATTGAATTGTTATGGTTTATAAGTCAGTAACCTGAACCCAGTCATACGTTGTGACTTTACAAAGCCGCGAGTTTTTATCTGTTCAACATGTACGATAAAAAGGAGCCAGGGAGATGGTGCCGCTTGTTTTTTATGGTTTATGTTTAAGACATGGTAGAAAGAGCGAGCAGACGTAAGAACCTCTTGCTCAATTGTGCATTTCACACTTTAGGTGAATGGAGGTGGGCCAGGCGGGTGTGGGATCTGCAGATGGCAGACAGCCCGGCGCCTCCCTCAGTGCGTTCGCCTTCTCTCGGTCCTTAGCTGCTGATATTTCTGTCCACGTTATCAAGGAATCAGGAAAGAAAGGACTGAGTTGACAAAAGATCATTCGTTAAAACGGAAGACATCGCATTTATAGAGCCGCATATGGCGCGCGCAACTGGAAGAGAGGGGGGAGCACAAAACAAAGTAAAAGATTAAAAAATATACTGAGGCAATCGCAGCACGGGAGGGGCAGAGAGCAAAAAGGACAAAACATGGTAGAGGTGCGGCATGCGGCACGGCAAAAGTTCAATGGCCATGTGTGGTAAACAAACTTTGAGCCAGCCCTATTGAAGAGTTACGGCGCTAAAAATAAAACAAGGACCAGAGTGTGTATGGAGTAAAAGGGGTGAACCAGACACACACAGCATTTCCCTTGCGGGAGCGAGCAGGGGCACCATCTTTTTTCAAGATAATTACAAACAGATGGTGCCAAAGCTCGCTCCCGCAAGGGAAACGCCAAACGTGCACACGTTGCAATAAAAAGCAATGCAAAACGTGCACGCTTTTTGCCAAAATGCTGATTGATTCAAAAAGGTCCCCTCCTAAGCAGCGCATGCGCACTGCGTAGGCGAGACCTAAAAAATGTCTAAAGCTGGCATCAGGGGCGTAGCTTCAGGGGGGAGTGTTACACTCCTAAAAACTGTATTCTGTTGTAAATAATTGGGTACAAGTGCTGTCTGTCGGATATGGTGATGAATCTGTGAGATTTCACCCTAGATTTTTGCATGCCCACACTGACTAAAAAACACACACACACACTCTCTCTCTTTTGTCTCTACCTTAAAACTTGACTATTTTGAAATCTGTTGTGTTTTTAGTACTCCTAACAGTCTGCCCTCCTCTCTCTTTCCACTGCCTCCCCCCGTCCTTCTTCTCAAGATATGCCAGCGTGATTGTTGGGAAATCGGAAGCTTGCAACCCCCCAATATTACTGACCAAGGTGCATTTTGAAAAAAGACTACATAAGAAATGAGGCATGACAAAAATGATAGCAGAGATTGGACTATCTGCCCTGGCCCTGAAACTGACTCCTTTCTGAGTGGATGTGCCCTGTTGCAAGAGCAAAATACCAACGTTTATAATAGAGTGAAGACAGCCAATGACTGAAGAGGGCTGATCCATTGTCTCATGATGTAGGCTGTGGTGGGCGGAAACCAAATGTGAAAGACGCTTGAACAGACCAATGGATGAAGAGGGTGGATTGAAAGCACCTCCATATTTGGTTATATGTATGCACTTTTTTTTTTTATTGGACAGCATCAGCCTGGCCAGACCTAAAAATATGTAATGTGCTACATTGTGGTATAGTATATACACACAAAGAGGGGAGGGATGCAAGGTCAATACTTTCCATATTCCTCCTAATTATCACACTTTCACACACAACAATTCCTCAGGATATAGATCCCTTCTGAACACACCTCCAAATTAGTAATTTTCTAGAGGAAGTTGGTTACAATTTTGTCATATTTGCCAGTTTGTAGTAGCACATCAGGAAATTCCCGAGTTCCATTGTCATTACTCCTAACACGGGGTAAGAGTAGGTACGGTGTGCTATTGTCTCACTCGTGATTGGCTTAGGGGAGCCTGTGTGCTTCCTGCTTCTTCCGTAATCAGGAAGAGAAGCGAAGAGACGCTGGAAGAGGTAAGTGTTTTTTTAAATATTTTGTATTTTTCCCCCGCCACCCCCGTTCCCTACCTGCCCCCACTGACACTATTGTAGACTGTACTATTTCAGTCGAATTGGCAGAAATGACAGTATTAAGAAAACAGCGCCATCGAGCTTTCATGCAAGACTGAATCAATTTCTGATTAGTAACATTTTGAATAGTATCTGACAAATCCATATAGTTTTCCTCCTTAAGAAACCTCTGTTTGTTGTTAAGCATTTTGTTTCGTTTTGTATTGATACATGTATGTTAAAAGTAAATAATAGCCAGCTAATAATGCAATGAAATGTATTGTCTAAATTGCATGTGATGACCCAAAATGCTTCATAATCTGTATTTCCCTTGCCACTTTCACCCAGTCAGCCCTGCTGCATAATGTGGCCTTGAATTGACTGTACAAACATGGAAAAACATTGACTTTTTAACAGCTCTTCCACCATGCATAGAGTGGGAGCAGGGTGAATAAAATAGGGTAAAACACTCCAGCACTTCTGCGTCAGGCCTGAGAAGTGGCCCACAAACTGAAATCACCAAATGTAGGAGTTTGATCATAGGATCCAAACATTCCCCGCAGAAATATGGAGTACAAAGTGAAGTGTAGCAGGGTTACCAAGATTAGTAGGGTGCTTGGCAAGTGCAAGTGATACGCAAGTGACAGCGAGCGTTTCTCTCTGCTTTCAGACATGCGTCTTCTGCTGCTTGAGAGGTGTCACCTCCGATCAGTGCTTTAAATGAAAATATAATAGTGCTGGTACTTACAGTCCAGAGCAGGCTTCTCCACTCAGTAGCTCGTGAGCTACTGGTTACTCTCCGGCTACTTCTGAGTAGCTCTCCTGTATGCAGCCCAGCCTACTAAATTAGAAGCTTTTGCTTGGTTGAATTAATATATGTATATCAAAATAGAAAAGTGTGTCTTTGAGACAAAAATGTTTGTATTTTAAGAACTCATTTCCACAGTATACTTAAGTCTAATATTTGACTAATGAATTATACAATTTTGGAGACTATTAATAATATTCCCTTGGTGCCAGTGGCATTGAAGCTGTGGCTGTTATGTATTATCCATGTAGAGGGACTTCAAACTGGCAAAGCCAAAGAACACTAATCTATTCTTGTCTGATACAGTCACTATTAACAAGACTAATTATAATAGTAGTTTAAGATGATTTGCATTGAACATAAGTAGCACTTAATACATAAAAGGTTGGAGACCCCTGGTCCAGAGTATCTGTTTGCTCCTGAAAAGTGCTTATACTCTCCCGCTAAATGTATTATAGTTGTGCTGAGAAGTGAAGGTACTCTTCCTTTCACATGAAAGAAGTGCAGGTACTCGGTTCCGGAGAGTACGTGCCCATTTAAAGCACTGCTTCTGATGCGTATCTCTAAGGTTGAGAAAACCAGAAGAAAAGTGACAGACATATATACCAGCTTCTGGTGTGTTCTGGTAAGCTCATTGATCCGAGGCTGCCAACCAGATTTATGCTGTTTGATGTTATCAATGGCCAGTGTGTCAAGTGAAAGAAAGAAATTGGGCGCCCCAGTTGCTATTTGAATGTTAAACAATAATTTAGGTTTAATGTGCGCTTCAGGCTTCTGTGACTCTGTCACTGCACCCGCTACACCAATTGAAGCGAAGCACCTAGATGTTGCAACAATAAAGATGTTTGACCACGTATGTCAGTGACCTTCTAACAACATAGTGGGCACATTCATTGCACACTAGACAAACTGCTGTAGCATGCCACAGGAGAGCATATGAAAAGCCATTCTAGCCTGGTCAGAAAACCACTGCAAACATCTCAGAAATGCAGCAACCGGTGATAGGTTGCCTGCCAGGAGAATTGCATGACCCTGCTGCATAATGCAGCCTCTGCAGCCGGCACCCTACTGTCCTATCTAGAATTTCACTGTCTACTTTTGAAAGTAACAAGGGTCACACAGCTACCGTTGCTTGACTAGCCGCAGTAAGACAAGATCTATGTTCCTGAGAAGTTATGAAAGGTGGAACCGTATAAAATGCGAGGTTTGCTGCACAAACAACTTTATATGTTCTGCTGAAGCAGGGGCAAGCGGGATGAGAACGACCCATTTGCTTCAAACCAGGTATGGAGTGGCTGGCTTAACAGATGATAGCTAAACTCACTTTCACATTCAGGATGAGGTCGATGGCTGCAACCAGGCCGGAAACTGTTACGTGATAGTATCCTAAGTCAGGACTCGAAACAAATAGTTCAAAGTAAGCCCCATGAAAAGTCTCCTGCTCAGCACGCGCCTCCAAGAATCGACAATGGCCGCACGTTTTGTTTGGGCCCCCATTAACGACTTCAACGTGCGCATGTATGAGTCCACAAACGAGACGTGACATTTCTGTACATGCCATGTTTTATTCCACTAGACTCGAGTGCTGTGTGTGACAGCGCGCGATGCTCTGATCAGGGGCCGGTGACCTCCTGCGTACCGGGGTCACGCTGCAGAGGATGATAGCGGCGCGTGCCCGCGGCGGCCGCGGCCTTGGCTCTCTGGAGTCGCAGGAATCAATATGCTGCGCAGCCTCGGGGAGCGCCGCGACCATGTCGAGTCATTACGTGTGTCACTCAAGAAGCATGCAAGCACATGAAAGGGCAGAGCAACCAAGGGGCCCTGTTTTGTGATTCACATTCCCCAATTACAGGTTCGTAACCTGGTGGTGGGATCTCATTGTGCTCACGCATCACGCCCCCAAAATAGCCACGTGCTTCGTGGAGCTCCCAGCCCCAAGGTTTTCTTTCTCCCTCTGGAGTATATCACCTTCCACACTGTTTGCTGGATATGTATTTTAACTCGGAGAATTCTTCAAAGTGATTATTTCATATTTTGTCGGTTGCCGTGGTGGAGATGCACTTCTGGTGTCTTCGAGGGCGCAAGCCTTGGTGGTGGGATGCAGAAGTCATTAGCATTCTGCCTCAAGCATAAGTCAAGGGTAGATGTGATTGTCATAAATTTGTGAAAATACATTTACGTGACTAACCACGGCACGAAATACTGTGCTAGACAGGGGAAGTGCAGATACTCTCTGCTTCAGAGTGTTCCTGCCTCTTTCAGAGAAGTACCATTACCTGATCACTTCATCTCACCAGAGACAATTTCTTATATAATCCATTGCACTCAAGCATTTAAATGCTATTGGTTCAAGTTTAGGCGAATCAGAACAACACTCAGAATACACTGTGTTGTTACCTATAAGCAGGGCTCGAGTCGGGGTACCACGCGGGTGGACGGCGTCCCCCCACTTATTTTACCAGGTTTTTCCGGGTGGACGCCGTCCCCCCTGCCCAAAAGCTGGACAGCATTGTGTGAGCAGAGAGCCCGGGTGGGAGGGAAGTTTCCCGTAAATTACCAAAGATATGCTAATATTTGTAATTGGAGACTTTAAGAGGCACCGGTGGTGTGTGCAGGCTGGAGTGATTGGGAGGCGGAGCGAGCAGGCGTTGGCGGTTAACGCTTGGAATGTGTGTCCTTCTGTATCTTGTGCACTTTTGAGCACTTCGTTGTGGAACTGGGGCACCCCCTCGGGGGAGTGGGGGGGAGGGGGGGTTGCAAAGGACATCGAGGAACAGACCAGGGGTAGCAGTGCTGTGAAATGCCCCGTCATCTAAAGGCATATGAATACTCATGAGATTCCTGTTGTGACGTCACTTCCGGTGACAGCGTCCCCCCACTTCTTTTCATGAGATTCCTGTTGTGACGTCACTTCCGGTGACAGCGTCCCCCCACTTCTTTTCATGAGATTCCTGTTGTGACGTCACTTCCGGTGACAGCGTCCCCCCACTTCTTTTTTTAGGACTTGTGCCCTGCCTATAAGGCTAAGATGGAGCATGATGACATGTAGTCATCTAAATGTCCTTGTAGAAAAGGCAATTCTCTACCTATTAGTTTGACTTTTCTGATATCTTGCACCCGGTTCAAGTATATGTCTGTCACACACCATACTCCACGTACTTCTCCGGTCCTAGCATCCCTGGTAGATGAACGATGCCACTTCACCCAGAACCAGTCGCACACAACCATCCTCCTGACTAGGGGTGGGTCTAACTTGCGTAATTTGCAGTGGCGTAATTACGCGAAAATACCTCTAAACTACGGGAGATTACGCACACCTACGCATAATTGCGCGAGCAGCGTACCCCTGCATTTAGCATTATTTTCTTAGAGCAAAATGCACCCTTATGTAAAAAATGAAACCGAGAATGCGTTTGGCGCTAAGAAAATAGCGATAAATACAACGGAACAGGAACAACAGAAGCCAGCAACTGATTGTTCTCTGTTCCTATGCTCTCGAAACTGATTTTTGCCCTAAATTACGCAGACATAATCATGTAATTTTCGTTAATTTCAGATCACAAGAGTAACCCAAAATTACTCTGATTACTTTGCCCAGGTCTACTCCTGACCACAACCAGACATTCCTGCCGGAGTCAATATTATATTTCCTAATCTCTACCACTCTGGAAGCAGCACACCTCTGCTAGACTCTGTTCGCACTCATCATTACATGGAAAATCCTTCTTATTTTTTTCTGTAAAACTTGTCACCCAAATTAAAAAAAAATTAAATCTCAACTTTAATTGAAATAAAGAGTTAACAAAAGTGACGTTTCCCCTTCTGTAGATCCAGTACTAATTTAGCCCTGATGCTTTCACCCAGTGGTGTAACACAGGCCCCCACAGCCCAAGCTCCAGAAGCCCCCTCAGCAAAGTACCCTGTCCTGAGAGCTCCTGATTAAGTCCTGAGGGCAGCCCCTCCATGTAGCTGGCAGGTGTGCCCCCTCAAATTTCGTTACATCACTGCTTTCACCCTGGCAAATGTTTTAAAACTGTAATCACTCCTGTAAAGTACTTTGGTCCAACCTGTGCGATATAGTGTGTGGTACATAAATATTGCACCAGACACAAAAAGAGATTTGCATAGGATCACACAGTTTGGTGAAGTTGGGAAACCATGATTATGGTTCATATTACTTTTTTGTCATTACAAAATCAATGGAGCAAATTGGTTGTCAAGTGTACCATGGCAAAATATTTGCTGCGTTCCAAATATCACCAGCCGCAAAAAATGCTCTGGTCTCGCAGTACACGCACCTTGATGCCGAACACTTTTTGCATAAATGAATAACTTCATTAATCACCGGTGGTGACAATAGAGTGCAATTATGCATGAACGCATTGTACAAAGAATGAGATGATTACTTAAAATTTAAGCATAAGAACATAAACCACAAATTCAGAAGTGGTCATTCTAGAGCTGTGATACTTTTAAGGGAAACCATTAACTAATAAGAAAAATATTCTGGTGCCAAATGTTTCAATCAATTTAAAAGAGCAAAGTACATTGAAAAGACGAACAAAGCATTGTTTGAGGCAAGACAATGGAGAGTTTACCAGGTGCACACAGATGTTTCTCAAAACCTGAATCTGCTGTGAGTTTCGAAGGCGCATGCTCAAGTACATGTGTTTTAAGCAAGCAGCCCATCATTTTTTGTCCACTCCTGCTAGGGGGCAACCAATGTTTTGGCATCACAGTAAATCTTCAAAAGTGGAATCTTTACAAAACTCTCCACTGCCGGCAGTTGCTGTAGGTCAATGGTGTCTGTAGTGCTATTTATATCATTCGAAATACATAAGAGTTGAAGTTTCTCCTACAGCACCAATGTAAGGATTCCCTCAACTTACCTTCCATGTTAATGGACAAGAAAAGACACTTGGATGCGGGGCATGGAGCTTACGGCTGCTTTCAACAAGGTCAATAGGGATAAACTATGGGTCATCCTTTTAGGGATGGGGATGGACACAAACATTGTCCACTTTCCACGGGTTCTCCATGCTTGTACTGCTGCCTCATTTAGGTATTTTAGACAGACTGCCAAAACAGATCATTGCACCGTTGGTAGAAGGGTACGACAAGGGTGCATATTGGCCCCATTCTTATTCTCCATGTACGTTAACAAACTTGAACAAGCCCTGGTGTCCGCAGGGACTAATTGCCTATACCTAGCTTCCCACCCTCTCACCGATCTGCTTTATGAGGATGACATGGTCCTAATGGCAAGAAACGCTAGGGGCTTATAAATATTGTCGAACACCTTTGTAGATTTTATGGCAAAGTTAGATTTAGCAATTAATCTCTCTAAATCCTTTATGATGGTGGTGGGTCCTGGCTCCATTAGGACTCAAGCCTTCAGTATTGGTGACCACAAAATCTCTAAAGTCAAGGTTTATCCCTACTTAGGAGTATTGTTTAATATTTTTTTTACTCCAACCTTAACTCGAAGTCTTTGGTGGTAGCCAGTAAGGTGCAGTTTACCAGAGCAATTGCTGCAGTTTTTTAGCATTGCAACCAGATAGGGCAGCAAACCACTTAAGTCCTTGTTGAGAAGATTTATCAGGCGAAATGCATTTTTAAGTCCTTATATGGAAATGACATTTAGGGCTATGTGGCAAGGAAGGATCTTCAGATCACTGAAAACAAACTTTTAAGGTGGCTACTGTGCGTCAAACAAAGCACTCCCTCTTTGTGTGTCCATGAACAGCTGGGGATTAGGTATGTGTGCAATCTCTTATCCCTCCGCCCCCTGCTAACTTAGATTAATATATGGACAAAGGTGGAACCCCGCCTGAACAAATTAATCATAAAGTACTTCCTCCATCTTGACGGTGCACTTAAGATGCCCTGGTTCAAATATATTAAGGGTTACCCTCAAGATACTGGGGAGGGCAAAGTTCTTTAATAATCCTGAAAGAGCTTGTAGGGCCGATAGAAAATGGGTGAAGGAAAACTTCCTAGCAATGAGAGCTTTGTGTAGGGAGGAAATCAAACTGGTAAAACCCACGGTTCGGAGTTTCATATTGTTGAAAACCACACAGCTTATGGGGCCATACCTTTCTTATTAAAAACAATAGGGATCGATATCTGCTCACCAGATTCAGGCTTAACCTCTTACACCTGGTGTTTACTTCTCTATGGGGTCAAACGGTTGCAGCACAGTGTCCCCGCAGGACACTTTACACTTTGTGAAGTTCTACAAATTTTATGATAAACCCAGAATAATTTTTATTTTGCCATTTTTTAAGGACAAGGGTTTTTTCCAAGTTGTCTCGGCACTTATATATCTCCAGATGTTACCTGATGAATTTCCAATTTTTAGTGTGGAATGCTTTTTAAGAGCTATCATGGTACTAAGGAGCCCATGGAAAGACAAGGAGGATTTAATTTTATCACTGTTTCATGTCGTTTTTAATTGGGCGTTATGTCTTGTTTTTAATCCGTTTTATCCTTTGTATTCTTTTATGGTTCGAAAAGTAACCGAATAAAGATATTGAACTGAACTGGATGCAGGTTTCATTAGTGGTGTACCACCACAAACATTTCCTACGCCACAGAGATAACATTGCAATGCTTGCAAAGAAGGGTTCCAGGCTGCACCAGCTTAGGATAGAACCTGGATTTTTCTTCTTTTCTATGGGGGCACATGAAGCTCCCTCTCTTATTTGCCTGGCGTTACACGAGAATACTCTCTGTACAAAACGTTTCACTTGTATACCACACTACTATATTAAGAGGTTTGGCGAAGCGTGGCATGTTGTTTACATGATCTGTTAGGGATTTTGCCTACATTTGTCATTGCATCTTGTCCCAGCTAAAGATGCTCTTTCTAAGGGTCAGATGTTTAACAAGCTACGAAAGTGGTGTGTTGTGCTGTAGGCCAATGGATTGCTTTGTTTGGTCTGCTTTTGATTCCGTGTGTTCCCGAATTGCATGGTAGTTACAGGAGGTGGCAGATTAATGCTGAATGTGTATTTGTTTTCATGGTCCATTGCCTCCCACATCTTGAGTTATCAGGCTGGCTCCGCCAAGCTGTGTATGTCAGAATGTTAGTTGCCTGTTTTGGTGGAGATAAGGATATTAGTGCACACACGCTGAAGCTTCATGGCACAAAAAAACAAAAGGAGAGGAGAAAGAAAAATTAAAGATGAGATGATTGTACCATGTAACAAATGTGCGCTAGTGCCTGGTGCCAGAGAGTATTACTGCTTAAAAAAGAATGTTTTAATGGCTTTCAGAAAATGGAGTAGTTTGGAGATTATCCGAATTTTGTCATGGGGCTTATTCTATTATCTGGCAGCAATTACCGAGTGTTCTCTGTCCCAGAAGGTTTTAGTCTGGGATCTTGGGATGACAAGTGCCCACAGGCCTCTTGATCTTAGGGGTTCTTGGCTGCCTGTATAATGCAACATTGATTTTTGCAATGTATGGCGCTGCACCTTCGAGGATTCAATCTATAATCACCAGGACCTTAAATAAAACTTGCTTCCTTACTGACAGTCAGTGTTTATGGCTCGAGACAGGTGAAATCCAATGGAACCTGGAGTCACCCATAATTAACAGGATGGCTGTTTTCCTTACCAGCTGCAGCCGCTTGAGCATCTTGTCCGAGATCCCCAAATAACAGGCAGTGGCGTAGGAAGGGGGGGTAGAGGTGGGGGGTGGGTTCAACCCCGGGCGGCGCAAATTATGGGGGCTGTGGACTCCCTCCAGCTCTTACCTGCTGTCTTTGGGCAGCAATCACCAGCACCCGCCCCTCCCTGTACTTCAGGGCAGCCGTCGCGGGGCGGCAACATACCGAGGACGCTGCAGCATCCACCCCCCCCCGCTCTTCAATACAGCAGCAAACACAGGGACATCCCCGGGCGGTCTAAGGTCTAGCTGCGCCACAGTTTTTTTTTTTAAAACAAATTTTGTTAGTTTTCTACAGTTACAGTACATGAAAAAAATAAAGAATTTGGTGTTTGCATATAGCTGCGCCACTGATAACGGGCATTACTGTAGTCAAGGTGTGACGAGACTAATGCTTTGATTACCAGTAGATGATAGATATAATCTACAAAAGAGAGTATTTGCTTACCCAGCTTTAACTTCCAGAAACTGGTTCTTGCACTTGTTTTATGTTCTAGCGATAGCTCTGTTTCCAGATGGAAACCATGGTTACGCACTGTTCTACAGGGGAGTAGGCACAGACCGATGAAACCTAACCAGGCTGAGGGATCTAGTTTAGCAATGTTGTTTCTAATGACCAACAGCTCTATTTTCGCTGGGTTCAACTTCTGCAAGATGGTAGACTTCCAATGCTGAATCTTCACAAGAGTGCTTGCCAATTTGGACTGTGGACTTCGACTGACCTGGTCGAGTAATTTCTGTTGGTGCACTGTACTGTGGCAGGCTCTGAACCCAGTTTGAAAGGGATTTAGTTGGTTATTGGGCCCGACAAAGGTTTGCAACTGATTAAATGACAGGTACTCCAAGACCTTTGTCAGTAATGGAAAAAGCTAAATCGGCAAAGTTATTAGAGTCTAAAGGGGACAATACCATGTTTTTAAAGCAGAGGTTCGACGCTGTTAGTTTCTGTGGCTAGGTTGGTGAGTGTTGCTGACACAGGTTTTTATGTGGGTGTATGGGCTCTCATTTGGTCTTACACTGTATTCTCAGTCTGTGGTGTCAATTCTGGGCTACTTGTTGAGTATCTTCAGATTCACACAACGTGTCACGACCTGTGGTTGTCATGGGCAACTGGGAGTAGACTTGGATGTTTAGTTGAAGAAAGTGTTTCCATCTCACTGAGAAATCCGCTTGAAGACTTTTTAGTTGGATGGCTGAAAGGCATTCTAGCATCTGCCTGATTTGTAGGGTTGAAGCATGCTAGGTACAAGTCAAGAGGAATAGGGATTTTGGAGAGCTGAAGAAAGACAGAGAAATGACAACCAGGAGGGAGGGGAAGTGGACCTTCTTCGTCAGCCCCTGACCCTGTGCTCTCGCCCACCGTCTCACATTGCTACTCCATTTTATGGGATCAGTCTGAGGTTCTGTAAAGCAATGGTCTTTAGCACGTCTTGGTTGAGTCACAACCTCTACCAGCTCAGAAGTGACTTAAATGTGACACATGCATACAAGACTGGGCCCTTTGTCCTTTCTGGACACAGGGGTTGGATCTTTGCAGTGATACCCAGGTGAGGGGGGGGGGGGTCCCATATTGTGTCTGCTCTCCAATACTGGATGTCAGTTGTTCCTGATGTGTTTCTTTGGGGCCATGGGGAATTGTAAACACTTTTGCAATACTCATGTGTTTCAGGGCCCCAAGAGCAGGTAGTGAGGAGGGGGTGGGGAAAGGGTCTGCTGCGTACCGCAAGTATTACTGTCTACAAGAGCATCGGCTATGTGTAGTGCTACACCCAAGCTGGCAGGCTTCGTGGTGATAGTCGCTAAATTTTCGTTTCAAGTACTTAGTATGTAAATTACACCGCGTGCTCACATTTCTAATCCTCTGCTTTTCTTCATGGCACATGCAGAGGGAAAAACCACAACATATGAGGTAATAAGAGAGCAGCTGGGGATGAAATGACATGAAATAATCAAATGATTTCTTTAATGATTTAGAAATTTTGCAGTGAAAGTTTCTCGAGAAAGTCAGTTCATTTCAAGAATGGTAGGGTTAACCTAACCAATAGTTAAGTTATTGTGCTATGTTGTTGTTATTTTCTCTCCTCCATATCCTGCCAACTTAGAGGAGGACACTGCTTTGCTTTGTGCTGGTGGCTGCAGGTGGTGGGCACGGGTACACCTTTTAGAGACTGTGACTTATTTTTCAAAATCAGAGCGCAAGGTGGAAAAGGGGAAAAGAAGACGGAAGAGAAAGCAGTGCAGAGGAAGAAGGCAGGTATGAAAAAGAACCTGTAAGAGCGACATAAAGAGACAGGAAGTCTAGGCTGGTAGAAGGAGGAGGCATGAGCTGGAACCAAGACTGGTTAGTCCTGGTGTTCGCCCACCCCAGCCTTCAGTAGCGCCTGCATGGGTTCCCAGAAAAACTTTGGGTTCCTGCATCTTTTTTTCTTTTTGTTTACAAATGAATTCCTGGGAGATGCAATATTTTACACCCGGGGATCTTGGAAACATGGCAGGCAGGTACATAGCACCAGGTCATCACGAACCCAGGTGGGGGGATACAAAAACACTTAGGACTTGTTGTAGAGGGATCATCATGGAGTATGGACTGAGGAGCTGAGCAAAATGACATTGGGCACATGATTAGAGATGAAACAAAATGATGGCAGTGTTACTGGCATGAAGGGGCTGTGGGACTGTAGGGGTTGGTAGGGGTTTGGTTTGGTCTGCTTACACCCGAGTCTGGAACCGAGGCCATTTCTAAATATTCAGTAAAGGGTTTTGGAAATAGAAATGCTGAAATTACACAGAAATAATCCTATGTACATACCTTAAGTATGGAAATTCAAAATCAATGCAAATAAATAAGACAACAATTGATTACTGACCACCCATAGAAACATGGTAGATGTTTAGTATAGAGTTAATGTTTGTGGCGAAGGGGCACTCATGGTGGCAAGAAAAAACGGATATCTTTACACTGGCAAGGTTTTTTTTTTAAAACAAAAAAGTAGTAAAAATAGAAAAAATTAATCACACGTAGTTATTGTTTTATGCAGATTCCTCAGAACCATGAACCTAAGCATTTACGCTGCACTGCAGCTTAATTCTGTTTCACTCCGCCACAAGGCTGGTAAAGAAGGGAAGCTGGCGGTGAGGGGGTGCGAGAAACCCTAGGCGGGTGTCACTCACCCAAGGCTGGTGAGGTGAGCTACGTACCAAGCATTTCAAGCACTGTGCAATTGGACATACAACTCCGGGTTGATTTCAGGAGTTCACTTTGATATGTGCTTACCCAGAGGTAATGGGGAGGGACTTAGTATTTTTTGCTGCTCCCAAGACAAAAAGAACAAGTTGCAAATGAGGATGTTATGAATGTGTCTGTGTTGCAAATGCAAAAGATGAAAGGAGTGTGCGTCGCGTTTCCATGTTGGAACCACTCATTTAGATTATATGAGAATTGTGTCTAGAGAAGGGCTGTTTTAATGTGTTGATCTGTAATTTCAGGTCAGAACAGCCATTTTTGAACTCTTCAGTTTACTATTTCCAAGTATTGGCGCATTATAAATAAATTGACATGATTTAAAGCACTCCTGAACCAACTGGTTTGGTGAGGATTCTCCACTTGGCAAACTGTTTCCCCGGAAACACATTGTGGAAGTAGCCTCGCACGTAGGATAGTCAAGTTTGTCTCTGGGTGGACCGAAGCGTCTCATAGAGGACACTCCTCTTTCTTCAAATGCACATCCTTTCCCACCGTCCAGTTTGGGAAAAGGAGTAAGAGTTGATGTAAAAAAGACATGTTATTGATAAAGGACCTTCAGTCATGCAGAACTGAGCAACAGTGGGCTGAGTAATCACACCAATAAGTTTTAAGAAAGTGAATAATCAGCTCCAATGAGACTGACGCAAGTGGATATCATTTTTTAAAAAAAACCCTAAAACTCGACACCATTGATATTTGCAGAGACTCAACTCTTGCTAGACTATTTGAACCATATTAAGGGAACTATGCCCTGAGCCGGCCTGAAAAAACACTTTGTCCATCCCTGGATTTGCAAGTTTTTAATTATAAATCTCTACTCTTCCTGTTCAGAACCTAAAGCCTAGTTTATTCCATTAGTGTTTATCACTGAAATGTTTTATGAGAAATTCCATTTAGTGCACAGCCTCTTACCAGACTAACCGCTCTAGGCAGCAGTGTGGCTAGAATTTTAGGCAGCTCGCTGCTCCAGTCTTCAAAGCTTGTACCTCACACAATGACAAATCCCCTTTTCCACTCCCAACTGCTTCAATAGAAAGCAAAGAAGGAGGGCAAATTGTATAAGGCAAAAGTGGTGAATCTGCAATTGAAGAAGAGACAATAAGGGAAAAACAGATTGAACTTTCTCTGACTTATGGCATTGGTTAGCTGAAGTGACACATACCAGGGTGTTAAAAATGGCCCTGGCACCACTGATACTGATCTCATACTTCTAATATTATCATATAATCACGTGGAGATGCTAATAATGTACACGCAAATTATAGAATGGTTTTAAAATTCATTAATTTCAATTCAAAGAAAAAGTCTACTGGAGACCTGTCTTACTAGAGTTAAGGATCCACTTGTGTTGTATAATGATAATAGTTTGCAATACTAGCTGATAAAGAGTGTTTGGGGAATCCAGTGGAGTTTATGGATTGTTGTGGTAGTATGAGCATGCAGGTGCAGAGAGCACTTGCACATGGAATAAAGGACAACACCTGCCTGTTATCCAAAATTGTGTAAAAGTATAGAGAATAGGAGAAAAGATAAATAACATGGGCATTGATTGGTATCTACCTCAAGTACAGACAGTAACTGTGATCTATCAGAAGAATAAAACATCACTTGTATCACAACATACATACATGTAATATGAACGTTTTCAGTGGTGACCCAAATGCCAAAATCCCTTGTGAGAGAATGGAAGCGGCTAAGGGCTTCGTCTTTAGTGAGGCCAAAGACTTTCGAAATCTCTCATTCTGTTTAGGGATAAGTAGATTAGCGAGGTACAAATCTTGATAACTCCTCTGAATGTTAAATATACAGGTAAAGGAAGACTTTGAGTTTTCTGTCAAGAACTGTTCGAAGTTCAGTGAAATATTGGATCCATATAATATTGGAGATGTACTATTATGATTGTAACCACTTCGCTTTGGATAACCAAATGAAATGTGATCAACAGAATATGCACTCCAGTTTCTAATATTTAAAAAAAATTAAGATAAGGTGTGAAGATTAATTATGAAAGGAGGCTCAAACTGAAAGCTGTAAAATAGGGATATGGAGTGAACCTATTGGGTTATTAGAGTAAGTACACAACAACTTTGCCTAGCTCAGGTCAAAAGTACATTTTTTAAATACTCCAATCTATTAAACCTGCTCTAGAAGTTATTAAGATGTTTTTTACATTAAATTTACTCTTGTATGAGGACATCCAGGAAAAAAGGTAGTGATGATGAACAAACTGATAGACCAGGAAGGCTAGTGTTTTGGCCATGAAGTGATGATGAAGCAAAAGATAATAAAAAGTCAGTAAAAGAGACCAGCAAACGATTGCACTAGTCAGAGGCTGTGATTTCCTATGCATTTCAAAGAGCATATGTTTTGAAACTGCAATTAAATGCCTGCCAGCATGAGTAGATTACATCTAACATTCTTGTTGAGAAATGATGCGACTCTCAAGAGATCTTCAGTTACGTATTCCTTATTTCCTTAGTTCAGTCAAACACAACTGTATGATTCTTGTGCCTGTGCCAATATGTTCTCCCATTTGTGGAAGCGGATTATTAATAACCCACTGGTGCAGGGTCACCACTTCGTCCACGGGTTCTTAACAAGTAAGGGGGAATCGACACTGGAGCGAAGTACCAACCATAGGTCATTTATTAGCATGCATGAATGGGGGCCTCGTCCGACAAGCACCATAGAGATACTCAAGGAGAGAGCACACTGAACGATGGTTACATTGGTTTTTATAGCAAAAGATCACAAACAAGGGACGCTCAGAGGGAAAGAGAGCTTTGGGAAAAACACACAAATGAGGTACCGGTAAGAATCGACAGCCTTGGTGCCTTGTGCAATTGCCGCGTCCTGAAGCTGCACAACAAGATATGCTATCTGTTGCTGGGGTACTCTAAGCCTCTCCCTAAAACACTACGACGACTGGTAGACATGGCGACACTCCTAGCCAGAAGATGCTTTGCGGTTTGCAGGCTTTGTGGGCCGACGCCTACGATAGCTCAGTGGTCAAAAGTTATGCTGTATTGTTGCACTCAGACTGAAACCTATAGTGAGCTGTTACCCCCCGCAACAGACTAAAGAACTTTTGGGCCCTATATATGACAAGTAGGACGAACACGGTGGATACCGAACCTGACAACACTAACCCCCCCCCCCTCGACGTTCCGCCTCCCCCGCCCAGGAGCCCTCCCTTTAATACCCCACCTGACAGATGCAGGTCCGACCGAACGTCCGACTTTGGTCATATCGGATCTGACAGGGGAGCGTTCTATTATACTTAGGAGATGGGCTTTCCCACTGTTTGATGAGATGTCTCCCTGTCTCCACCATAGCACTGCGCTGTTTATTCCCGAATGTCACATGATGCTTACCTCATTCGAAATACCTCACTGTCTTTTGTTTATGTAAAATTCAATAAACATATTAAAAAAGATATGCTATCTGGGTAAACTTCACTTGAGGCTTTACCATTGTCTGAAAAACCCCAAGTAGACACCATCTGTTCTTTTGCGCTGACTCTGCATGTATACACAGCCTACAATGCCCCAATCTAGATTCTTTACTCATGTTTATACAGATGCAGTGTCAAGGATAGAGCTGGGCTGGAAGCAGTGCAGAGGTTAAAAATGGATGAGGCATAGCTTATTCAAACAACGAGAGAATCAGATTTTACATTTCAACAGTCCTTCCTTTTCAGCCTATGCTGAATCCATTATTAAAAGTATATATATTAATCTCGTATATCAATGTTCATAAGTTCGTAAATTTCAGTGTGCATCATCATTTCTCGATTCAATTCATGAACATTAATTGGGGGAGGTTTAATATTATTACGGGTGGCTATACAAGCTGTACATATCGTAGGGGCACATTGAATGCAGCAACAGCAAGTGAGAAAGATGGCTCCTATAATTACTATTCCCATTAATAATTTCCAACCCCAAGTGGAAATAAGTCCCTGTAACCATTCGGACCAGGACCAGGTTCCTTGTTCTTGATGTATTTCTGTATCGATTTTATGTAATTTGGAAATGGCGTCATAGACGGCAGAAGGGGTGTGGTCAGGAATGAACACACAACAATTACTACCGATGATGCGACATGCTCCACCACGATCAGCTAACACTACATCTAGGACCATCCTATTTTGTAATGTTACAATTCTAGTAATTTGTTGGTCTTCCGTGATATTTCCTAGAGCCATTGCTGTCTGATTAGTTACTGCTTCTACCACTCAGGTCAGGCGTCTAATCTTTCTACTATTTAGGGTTGCGCCAACGAAAAAGAGTCCCAAATTAAAATCGACATATTGTTGTAATGTAGTGTCAGTTTGATCTACTTCATCATTATTTAGAGTTCTTTTGAATCGATTCAAAGAAATGTCATTAAACAATTTTTGGTCCTTGTGATAAGAAGCAGGTGCTAAGAACACAGGAAGAAGCAAAAAGGACACATTACAGATGCCGAACCAACTGACCGGTAGATAATAACATTTGTTTCCACAAATGAAGTAAGTGTTATGAGAAGATAAAAAACTATTGTTCTTTCCAGTGATATTTAATACTGTAGTACAGTCACTTTTTCCCACTGGGATACTGCCAATACTGCTCACACAAAGATCTGCTCGGGCTCTGGTTACAGCGAGAACATGAGGCCCATTACCCTTGGTTGTTCGAGTGTTGGGGAAGACCTAACGTGTGGAGGAACTTCCTCTGCTATACTCTTCCATTTCCCATACAGTTCCTTTGGCTTGTGGGTCCCCTTCCTCATCGGGGTAACAAACTTTATTCAGCTTTGCGTTAAGTCTTCCCACACCAGCTGAACTAATGTTAGCAATTTCAGAGGCCCACAACAATGCGAACCAGGCTCTACAGAAGCCATTATGTGGAAATGGTAAGGGAATGAAAGGCGTTCCTCCCTTTTTCTGATGGGCTGGCATCATTCCACATACCCAGCAGTTGGTAGTGTTCATAGCATTATGAGTATGATGTAACATTTGGATGAAAGTGTTATTGAGGTAGGACATTCGGTGTTCCTGTTCATGATAGGGAAGAGTGAAGTAAAAATGTTGCGTGGGGACAGGAGTAGTAGCGGGCAATGGGGTTCGAGCCGGAATCACTTTCTCCATTGTCCAAAAAGCTGCTGCCAATATTATCAATAATAGGATCAGAGTCACCATACACAGAGTCTTGTCATTGCTTCGCAACTTAGATCCCAATTTCTGCATTTCTCCTTCTCGGTATCGATACAACCACAGGTCGGAGAGAAATCCAGGCACCACTGAACACGTATCACAATTCCCTCTGAACCTAGTCCAGATGATTATGTGATCCTACCGTGTCACAGCCAAATCGTTCCACTATTTGAAACCGGTTCTCTGGTATCTCTATCTGCTCCTTCCCTTCCGTGGTCGTAAATCGTACCTTGTTGCTGAAGGCGTAGTTTGATCAGGAAACAAAGTGTCTTCGTTCAGAGTAGCAACACTTTTCTGAGTCTGTAATATGTCTTTCAGATCGTTTCTGCCTTCTGGCTGGAGAACAGTTGCTGGGATTCGCTTGCAGTGTGCAGCATTGATCCAATAGCGTCTGTTGGTGACACGGACAGCAGTTCTAGTCGCAAGCAGGATCTGCTCCGGATTCTTCCAGTGAGACTCCAAATTCTTGGAACGTTGGAAGTTCTTTATAAGCCCATAGTCTCCAGGTTGAAGACTATGAGCCGGACCCTCTGACTTGTCTGGAATGGCTTCTCGCACCTGCTGATGAATCAGAGACAGTTTTTCAGTCAAGTTTTTTAGGTAATCACTCAAAACAGGGTACTGTATTTCTTTGATTACATTTGGCCTTGGGGGTCCCCATACATTCATAGGCCTACCAAAGATGATGTCGTAAGGAAAAAGCCCAATCCTACTATGTGGGATGGAACAAACAGATAACAATGCTAGAGGTAAGGCATCTGGCCAATTAAGGCCCGTTGTTGCTTGTATCTTAGCTAGTTTCAACTTCAATGTGGCATTGTACCTTTCTACCAGACCTGCTGCCTGAGGATAATTCGCAGCATGAAATGTCTGTTTTACCCCCAAACCCTTCAGTAGGTACTCTATTATCTGACCAGTAAAGTGGGGGCCGTTGTCACTCTATAGGACTCTGCAAATTCCAAAACGGGGAAGAACTCCTTTATGAGAATTTTGGCTGTTGTCAAGGCTGTGATGTCTTTGGTTGGATAAGCTTCTACTCACTTACTAAAGGAACAACCCACTACTAGTACATACTTTAAATTGTTATAGCGCTCTAACTGGATGTAGTCCATTTGGAGTGCTTCGAAGGGAACCTGAGGTGGAGAAAATCCACCAGTTGGGGTTGATACTCCTTTCCAAGGATTGTGCTGTAGACATATCATGCAATGTTTAACCAAATGCTCAGCCGTTTTCTGAATGTGCTTTCCAATTTTCTAATTGTGTGTCTTTTGCTTTCATTATCCCAAACCTGTTCTAGTTGGGAGATGGTGTTTTTGGCACTAACATGATCAGGTCCATGAGCCATAGTTACAAAAGGCAATAAATAGGCATAGGACAACTTCCATTTCGACATATCTTTTTTGACCTCCAACATCCCTCATCATCTAACTCTCCTTCCTTTTGCCATTTTGCCCTTACTTGTTCAGTGGCTGACTGCTGCATTTCTTTATTCTCTGTATACATGTTTTCCCATCTTTCAGCTTGGGATTGTAGTACATATATCTTACTTGTGAGTGCACTTGCTGTATCTCGCTCTCCGCTTCCGAGCTGAGCGGTCGCTCCCCTGCTGCTGACATATCGTCTGTGCAGCGCTTACGCTCTAACCTGGACTGCGATTAATAATTACAGCCTGCTGTATGCTCTTATTGCCGCTGCGTGCTGGAACTGCCGCTTTGCCCATTTTTGATTGCTGAATTTACCGATTTGCCCATTTGCAGTGCGATACTGCTAGCGTGACTCTGTTGCATATTTTGTTTTCATCTCGCCGCTTTAACTCATTTGCATTTTGTTCCGTAGCGTGACCCTGTTGTAGTATTTGCGTTTCCCCCCTAGCGCTCCTGCCGCCCTGACCCCTCCACCTCCATTTTGTTGTTGTTGTCGTCCTCCTTTGCCTGCCCCGCCTCCCAGCTGAAGCGCCCTCCCACAGACAACAAACAGCGCTCCCACACCAGGAATCGCCGTGACTCGCTCTCCGCTTCCGAGCTGAGCGGTCGCTCCCCTGCTGCTGAGGTATCGTCTGTGCAGCGCTTACGCTCTAACCTGGACTGCGATTAATAATTACAGCCTGCTGTATGCTCTTATTGCCGCTGCGTGCTGGAACTGCCGCTTTGCCCATTTTTGATTGCTGAATTTACCGATTTGCCCATTTGCAGTGCGATACTGCTAGCGTGACTCTGTTGCATATTTTGTTTTCATCTCGCCGCTTTAACTCATTTGCATTTTGTTCCGTAGCGTGACCCTGTTGTAGTATTTGCGTTTCCCCCCTAGCGCTCCTGCCGCCCTGACCCCTCCACCTCCATTTTGTTGTTGTTGTCGTCCTCCTTTGCCCGCCCCGCCTCCCAGCTGAAGCGCCCTCGCCCCTCCCCCCCACCATCCATTTATGGCCAATGCCCCCACGCGCTACGTACACGCCGAAGGTGCGCCAAAGGTAAGCCCGTCTACGCCCGTCCGCGCCTGGACCGCGCCCAGCGCCAGACCCCCTGCCCCTCGCGCTACCCAGCCCTCCCGCATTACCTACGATGCCACCACCCTCCTAGCCCTTAACCCCGGTCGCGCCCCCAACTGCGTCCAAGCCGCTCCTGGACACACCCATGGCCCTTTCTCATGCCACTCCTGCAAATTCATCGGTACCGACAACATCTCTGCTACGACCACACCACAGATTCCCGACCCCAACCACCTACAATGCATCCTTCTCAACACCCGATCGGTCCACAGGCATGCCATTGACCTTTGGAATCTACTAGACACCATTTCTCCGGACATCGCCTTCCTTACGGAAACATGGATGAATGCTTCCTCCGCACCAGACATCACCATTGCCATCCCTGAAGACTATAAGATCACCCGCAAAGACCGTACCAGCCACACAGGAGGAGGAATCGCTATCGTCCACAAGAAATCTATCCGCATCTCAACCAGCTCTGACGTCAATCTCGCCAACTCCGAACATCTTCACTTCCAGATCCACATCGACCCCAAAACAACACTCAGAGGCACTCTCCTCTACAGACCTCCAGGACCTCGCGCAAAATTCAGTGAAGACATCACGGACTTCATCACCCCACACGCGCTCCCCTCCAAAGATTACATCCTTCTGGGAGACCTCAACTTTCACCTTGAAAAGACCAACGACCGCAACACCACCACCCTCTTGGACAACCTCGCCAACCTCGGACTTAAACAACTAGTCACTTCCCCCACCCACATCGCAGGTCACACACTCGACCCCATCTTCACATCCAGCAATCATGTCTCCTTCAGCCACACTACGGATCTCCTCTGGACCGACCACAGCTGCGTTCACTTCATCTACAACAAGCCGAAACCCTTCAACCACTCCCAACCTACCCGGCAAAGAAATTGGAACAAAATCACCACAGACCAAATCTCCGCATCGCTCCTTCGAAACTCCCCAGCCCTCTCTTCTAACGCCAACGAAGCCGCCGCCAACCTCACCCTATGGTTATCCAACACCGCCGACACCTTAGCTCCACTGAAAAAACGTCAAAGCAAACTTGGCAGCAAGAAAGCCTCATGGTTCAACGATGATCTCAAGAAGTCCAAGAAACTCTGCCGCTCCCTTGAAAAGGCCTGGAAAAAAGACCCAACCACCAGCACCAAGGACGCCTTCAAAAGCGCCACCCGCACTCACCACCAACTGATCCGAAAAGCCAAGAAAACAGCATTCAAGGATCGACTTGACAACAACGCCCACAACAGCAAGGAACTTTTCAACATCGTCAAGGAATTTTCCAATCCCTCGGCCAACTCCAACAACATCACCCCCTCTCAAACCCTCTGCGACTCCCTAGCCTCTTTTTTCCACAACAAGATTGCAGACATCCACAACAGCTTTGACAACCAACCCGGAAACCAACCCACGCTACCATCTGCTGACCATCTTCCCCCCGTGAACACCCTCAACGCTTGGAACCCAATCTCCACTGATGACACCATCCGCCTGATGAATTCCATCCACTCAGGATCCCCCACAGACCCATGCCCTCACCACATCTTCAACAAAGCAGACTCCGTCATAGCACCGCACCTCCGAAACGCCATCAACTGCTCCTACAACTCTGCTACCTTCCCAGAAGACTGGAAACACGCTGAACTCACCGCCCTCCTGAAAAAACCAACAGCGGACCCCACCGAACTCAAAAATTACCGCCCCATCTCGCTTCTTCCATTCCCGGCCAAAGTCATCGAGAAAGCCGTCAACAACCAGCTCGCCGCTTTCCTCGAAGCCAACAAATCCCTCGACCCCTCACAATCTGGCTTCCGAGCAAAACACAGCACTGAGACCGCCCTCATCGCAGCAACAGACGACATTCGAACTCTACTGGACAATGGAGACACAGTCGCCCTCATCCTCCTCGACCTCTCTGCAGCATTCGATACAGTCTGCCACAGCACCCTTCTACAACGCCTCAATAACATCGGAATCCAAGGAAAAGCACTTGAATGGATCACCTCGTTCCTCACCGGAAGAACCCAGAGAGTCCGCCTTCCTCCATTCAAGTCCGAGGCCTCTGAAGTCATCTGCGGCGTACCTCAAGGATCCTCACTCAGTCCCACCCTCTTCAACGTATACATGAGCCCCCTCGCGGCCATCGCACGCCAACACAACCTCAACATCATCTCCTACGCGGACGACACTCAACTAATCCTCTCTCTCACCAATGACCCCAGCACCGCCAAAACTAACCTACACGATGGAATGAAAGAAGTTGCCGAATGGATGAAACAAAACCGTCTGAAACTGAACTCAGACAAAACAGAAGTCCTCATCTTAGGTACTTCCCCCTCTGCATGGGACGACTCCTGGTGGCCGGAAGCCCTCGGAAAAGCACCCATCCCGACAGACCACGCACGGAACCTTGGCGTCATCCTGGATTCTTCACTCTCAATGAACAGACAAGTCAGCGCCGGATCCTCTTCCTGCTTCAACATTCTTCGCATGCTCAGAAAAACATTTCGCTGGATCCCCTCCGAAACCAGGAAAACAGTCACCCACGCTCTGGTCACGAGCCGACTGGACTACGGAAACACCCTCTACGCGGGTACTACCGCAAAACTCCAGAAGAAACTCCAACGAATCCAAAACGCATCAGCCAGGCTCATATTAGACATCCCACGCAACGAACACATCTCTGGTCACCTTAAAGACCTCCACTGGCTACCCGTCAATAAGAGGATCACTTTCCGACTGCTTACCCACGCACACAAATCACTCTACGACATCGGACCAGATTGCCTCAACTCTCGACTGTCCTTCTACACCCCCTCCCGCCAACTACGGTCTTCCAGCCAAGCCCTCGCCACTGTACCTCGCATCAACAAGACCACCATGGGAGGCAGATCCTTTTCATACCTGGCTGCTAAAACATGGAACTCACTCCCCGCTTACCTTCGCCTCACCCAGAACCACCTAGCGTTCAGAAAGCAGCTTAAAACGTGGATATTTGACAAATAATCCTCCTCCCCTTCCTAAGCGCCTTGAAACCCTCTGGGTATGTAGTGCGCTATACAAATTTTATGACTTGACTTGACTTGACTATCTCGTGCAACTTCGTCAGCGAAAGCATTTCCTTGTCCCACCTTGTCTGTAATTGTCTTGTGGGCACTACATTTGATAATGGCTACACTCTTTGGCAATGTCAAGGCAGTAAGAAGACTATTTACCAATTCGCTATGTTGTATTTTAGAACCATGGGAGGTTAGGAATCCCCGTTCCTTCCAAAGCTTGCCAAAATTGTGTGCCACAGCAAATGCATACTGGCTATCCGTATAAATATTTACTGATAATCCCTGACTGAGTTCGCAAGCCCTAAAAAGCGCAATGAGTTCAGCAGCTTGGGCAGATTTTTGTGGGATAGAGGCTGTTTCCACCACTGTCTGTAATGTGGTTATGTCATAGGATGCAGAAGTGGTGCCATCAGGTAGTCTTAAACAAGAGCCATCCACCCATAATTCTCCCTCAGGATCTGACAAAGGTGTATCTTTAAGATTCATTTTTCCTTTAGTTTGATCTTCTGTTAGGAAAATACAGTCATGCAAATCATGAGTTTGTTCAGCTGGCAAGGGTAACAATGTAGCTGGGTTCAATGTCAAACATCTCTTGAGTGTGATGTGAGGTGCCAAAAGCGTAAGTTCATATGCTGTGGGTCTACGCTAGTCAAGTGTTGTGTCTTAGTCTGATTCAGGAGTGCAACTACAGAATGTAGTACCATAACCATAAGTTTGTACTCAACACTATCCCCTCAGATTGTTGTATAGAGATGGCGGTGGCAGCAACCGCTCTAAGACAACCTGGAAGTCCTCTGGCCACTGGGTCTAATACAGCTGAGAAATAAGCACATGGATGATACTTATTACCATATGGTTGTGTCAAAACTAACAATGCACATCCTTTTCTCTCGTGTACATATAGTATGAAAGGTTTAGCATAGTCTGGAGTGCCTAACACTGGAGAAGAACAAAGGGATGCACAAAGCTGCTGATATGCTTCCTGACATTCAGTTGTCCATGGTAGAGGAGAGGGAGTGTCTTTATTAACAAGGGACAAAAAAAGTTTCATGATAAGTGAGAAGTTTGGGATCCACTGTCTACAGTAGGAAGTAATACCAATAAGTGCCCTGACTTCTTTTTGAGTACTTGGTATAGGAATTTTTAGGATAGTTTGAATCCTGTCTTTAGTCAGAGTGCAGCCTTCCTTAGACAAGAGGTGACCCAAATAAGTGACCTCAGACTGACAATATTGCAGCTTATTCTTAGAGACCGTGTGTCCCTTAACAGCAAGATGATGTAATAGGGAGAGAGTGGCCTCCTTACAATGCTCAACTGTGTCTGCTGCTAACAAAATGTCATCGACATATTGCACAAGTGTAACTCCTGGTGGCAAAAGAAATTCATCCAACTGTCGTTTAAGTGCCTGAATATAAACGCTAGGACTTTCTGCATAGCCTTGTAGAGCCCTACAAAATCTAAATGAGCGGCCCCGTAATGAGAATCTAAATAGATATCTACTGTTTTCATGTATAGGAATAGAGAAAAAGGCGTTCTTGAGGTCAATAACGGAAAATACAGTGGCTGTAGGTGGGATTAATGTCAACAAGGTCGTAATATCATATACAACAGGATATTGAAGAATCACTATTTTGTTGACTTCTCTTAAGTCGATCCCAAATCGGTAAATCTTATCCCCTGTTCCATTGCCCCGTTTTAGGATGGGGAGAATGGGGCTATTGCATACATTAGAGGAAACTTCCTCAACAACTCCTGTACATATCATGTCATTAATGATAGATATCAGCACATCCTCACCTTCCTTTGATATTTTATATTGCGGGACCCTTGGTAAGGAAGCATCCTCCCGAACCTGTATGTGTACTGGGGAAATGTCCATTCTTCCCACATCTGTGTCAGCAGTAGCCCAAACACATGAAGGGACAGAATCAAGATCCGAACATAAAGAAAAATTATATTGTTTAGGCAATGTCTTTTTCCCAAAAATGACACGTACTCCAGATGGGGAACAATGTATAGTAGCATGGAAATATTTCAAAAGATCAAGTCCCATCAGATTATCTGTAGTATGTGGGGGGAAGTAAAAAGGGGGCTGTAGTAATGAAATTCTTAACCCGCAAAGGTAGTTTTTGGGATACAGGGCTAGGAGTTAGTGTTCCATCAAATCCTATTGATGTAAATACTTGGCCAGACAAGGGTGTCCCAGGGACCAGTTTCTGAGATATCACACTACGTGTCACCCTGTATCCACTAAACATTTCTGATCCTGCCCAGGTATGGTGGCTGTTATATAGGGTCCTGACTGGTCTACAGGTATCTCAACTGGTCCTCCTTGTCCTACGCTGTCCTAGGCAAATTGTGTTCCCACAGTTTCCTCTGATTCCCAATCCTCCATAGAATATTGATTATTTCGTTGATCAAAATAATTTCCTGACCTATTTCTCTCTGAAGCTTGAACCTGTTGTGGCTGCTGTCGGGGATTTTGTCTATGAGATGGCCCTACTGGAGGTGTTTGTCTGAAATTCTGACCATAGATTTGACCATGACCTCGATCTTGGGGTGCTTGGGCCTGGACCATCATTACCTTAGTTTTCAATTCTTTTAGTTTTCCTTCTTTTCGTTCTTGCTCAGTGGTCACCTGATTCTGATAATACTGAGCCATATCTAATATAGCTTTCGGGATTACTGAAACCCATGTACTCTCAGAATTATTTAAGCTAACCGATATCTCAGGAAGTAAATTTCCCACAAATCGATCTACAAATAAATGTGCACCCGTAGGTGTAGATGCATCTTGCCCACTAAAATAGTGGAACACTTCCTCAGAGCGAGTAAAGAATTCAGGGACGGCCTTTTTCCTGTTTTCGTTTACAAGCAGTGAGAAGTGCCTAATCTATTTTTCTTGTCGGGACTATCGTTTTTATATAAGTATGTATGTTTCCAGGAAGATCCAGTATGAGCTGACTAGGTTTCTTACCAGGCTTCCTATCCCTATCAGTTGCTACTATGGTAGCCCAGTCTCCTCCCAAATCAACAGCATGATCCTGTTTCCGGGTAAGTCGCTACATATCCGGCGGCAGGCTCATACCAAAAAACATATCAATATCTGCTAAGGTCATGATACAAGAATCATAAAATCCTCTAGGAATTTTCCGTATGTCTGGTAAAGAGTACATCCGTCCTTTTCCAGGGCGTATATATCCAGTTGTACAAAAAATGGGCTCTAGCATCATGACTATTGGGGTCATCATTATTTGCATTCCCTTTTCCAGGAATTAATTTTGGCACGGCTTCCTTCATTCGAGGAGAGTTCATTATGATATCCAGTTATCGTTACTATGGCAGTGTTAACTCGACTGGGAAGGCTCCTATCTGTCGATTAATAGCCCTAACATCATCAGGGCCATTTTGCCCTGTAGTCATCTCCCATTGGACCATAAGTTGATGAGAAAGCTTATTTATGAGACAAAGAAGCTCGCCCTCAGGAAAATCCTGTATCTGATCTATCATTTCTCCTACTTCCATTTCTAAATCACTCAACCAATTTAATACCATCAACCTTATCGCATCCTGACATGATTGAGATACAGTAGAACGAAGAATTTGAGGGGTCAGGACAGATACAGAAAGTACAGGATCATTAGTCATTTCGGGTGCAGTTGCCTGGGATGGAGGTGCAGTGGCCTGGGATGGGACGCAGTGGCCTGGGATGGAGGGGGTAAAAGATGTACAGGTACTGGTTGGAAAATAGGGACCTGGACAACCGCGGCTAAAGGAGGTGGAGCCGGAGGTACAGGGGGAACGACATTTGGTGGTCCAGGGGGAAGAGGTGTTAAAGGTACATATGGGGCGGGAGTCTTCAATCAATAATCAATGAATATCTGAATCCACATCTTCTTGGTGGACCTGGACTGCTACTGTTGGTCTAACTATATATTCCTTAGATATTAATAATCTATACTCTCTATCTAAACATTCCTTTTTCTCCTGAACTTCCTTATCCTTCAATTCCTTATACTTCTGATACTCTGTCTTCCTTTCCTGTTTCGTTTGTACCTTCTCTGCCTTGAGCTACCGCTCCTTTACTTCCTTCCTCCACATACGCAAACTGTCAAACATAGCTGGCCTAACTTTCTTTAAAAACAGTTGTTTCTCTAAATACTCGAGTTTGTGAGGGTCCATTGTCCCCTCTAATGGCCATTGCAACTGGGGATCCCCTTTTGTATATTTGTTCCACAGTGCATTATACATGATGGGACAAATACCATATTTGATGTATATCTCAAAATTCAGCGTACCTTCTGGTGGCGCCTGCTGACTTGCTTCCAAAATGCTCTTCTTATCGCAGCAGCAGCAACAAAACTTCCAAAGAATACTAACTATAGGCATGTTATATAAGATATAAAAAACTTATAAACAGAGAGAAATAAAAAAAAAAATATTCTCACATTACCTGAAAGGAAAAAATGTTAGTCAATTCAAATAGCAAGTTCCAAAACAGATTCCAAATTTCAAATTCCGAACGGATTCCAACGCAAATGCCAAGCCAAGCAAATACTAAACAAATCCTAACCAAATGAACCGGTTCAATGCAGATTTGTCTTATGTGCAGATTTCTACTCCCACCTGTCGATCCTCCCTGATCCAAAAGAATGACCATCCAAAGGTCCCAGTCAAGGCCAGCAGCTGCCAGAAGGATCAGAGTCGGAGAGCTGAAAAATCACCTTGGACTACGAGAAATACTAGTCTCTTGAGGTGGGGCGCCTCTCAGAGAAGTTCGTCTTACCGACCCGATCTTCTCCCCTGGTCCGACTGCAAGCCCTTGATGGGGCCCACGTTTGGGTGCCAATTTGTGGAGGCGGATTATTAATAACCCACTGGTGCAGGGTCACCACTTCGTCCACGGGTTCTTAACAAGTAAGGAGGAATCGACACTGGAGCAAAGTACAAACCATAAGTCATTTATTAGCATTCATGAATGTGGGCCTTGTCCGACAAGCACCATTGAGATACTCAAGGAGAGAGCACACTGAACGATGGTTACATGGGTTTCTATAGCAAAAGATCACAAACAAGGGACGCCCAGAGGTAAATAGAACTTTGGAAAAAACACAAATATTAGGTACCGGTAAGAATCGACAGCCTTGGTGCCTTGTGCAATTGTCGCGTCCTGAAGCTGCACAACAAGATATGCTATCTGGGTAAACTTTACTTGAGGCTTTACCATTGTCTGAAAAACCCCAAGCAGACGCCAGCTGCTCTTTTGCGCTGACTCTGCATGTACACACAGCCTACAATGCCCCAATCTAGATTCTTTACTCATGTTTATACAGATGCAGTGTCAAGGATAGAGCTGGGCTGGAAGCAGGGCAGGGGTGAAAAATGGATGAGACATAGCTCAATCAAAAAACGAGAGAATCAGATTTTACATTTCAACACATTAACCATGGGTTTTTTAGGATGGACAAATCTGTTGGTTTCATACCATATATTTTTGCAATAGTGGTTTCCATATCAAAAGAATCTTATGTCCTATGACTTTATTGGAGTAATGCTCTTATGGCATACTTAACAATGAATATTGTATTATATGCATGCACTTTATTCACTTTGCTCACACTAACTCTGTGTACTGATGGTGCTTATAATATACATATACATATATTGTACAGGATACCAGTGATTTCATCAGAAAAGTTGCTGATATAAAATGGCAAAAGGGATGGTACTTAATAGCTCTTGACGTTTCCTCCCTATACACGTGCATAAAAAACTTAGATGGTCTTAAAGCTGTGGAATATTTTTTAGCTAATAGACCACTCAGATATGCACAACACAATACAATGTTGATGGACATGCTGGCATTTTGTTTAGAAAATAACTTATTCATGTTTAAAAATCAAATGTTTCAACAAATACAGGGTGTTGCCATGGGGGCCAGCTTTTCCCCCAGCTACGCCTGTTTGTTTATGGGGTGGTGGGAAGAGCTGGTCCTCATGAGAAAACATGAACACATGTTTAGGAACAATGTCGTTTGCTGGCTTAGATTCATTGATGATTTGTTTGTCATATGGAGTGGATCAGAGAATGAGGCCCATGAATTTGTGGCATCTTTAAACAACAATGATGTCAATTTGCATTTTACCTCCAATGTCAGTAGTACAAATATAACCTTCTTAGATGTACAAATCAACATAGTAAATGACAATATGACTACATCTCTGTACCGAAAAGACACGGCAGGGAACACTATGTTGCATGCGTCTAGTGCGCACCCTCCGCACTTAATACAGAGTATTCCATATGGAGAGATGTTGCGCATTCGTAGGGTTTGCAGTGAGGACTATGATTTAAAAGAGAAACAACTGGAAAGTAAAAAGCGATTCCTAGAAAGAGGATACAATAGTGCATCTATAGATGCTGCTATAGTTAAATCTAGGAAACGCCCCAGGCAAGATCTATTACAGGTCAACAGCAAACCCCAGAAAGCCCGTACTAATAAAGGGGAAGCGGGTAAGGAACCAAACAGATTGATACTAACTTACTCCAGACAGGAACAACAGTTGCGAGCCATTATTAGACGAAATTGGCCTATAGTCCAGGATGACCCAGTAATTGGAGCATTGCTCCCTAAACATCCGGCTATAACTTATAGGAAATCATCCTCAATGGCGAATGCACTAGTTCGAATAAACCCTGAAGAGCAACAGCAAATAGGATGGTTGGTGGCCAGAGATGGTTTCTTTAAATGTTCCAGCTGTAAAGCATGTCAGTATGGCATAAACAAAACTTCATATCACACTGCTTTTAGTGATAAAGCTTTCGATATAAAACAACACCTGACATGTCGGACAGAATATGCTATTTATGTTCTACAGTGTAGTTGCAATCTATCATACATAGGCAGCACTAAGCTATCTGTCCATAAACGCATTTTACAACATACAAGGGCCATCGTCAACAATGACCCTAGTTACCCTGTGGCTAGGCACTTTAAATTGCATCATGACAGTAATTTACAATTCCTGAAATATTTTGTCATCGATGCTATCCCAGCCCTAAGAAGGGGAGGGGATCGTGAACAAAAATTAAGGCGCCTTGAAACAAAATATATTTTAGAGATGGATACTAAACATCCAGGTGGCCTCAATACTAGTGAAGATTTGCATACTTACCTTGATTAAGAACAAGTATAATAGTATATAAGCTGTAACAAATAGTCCTACTGTACTGTAACCCAATGTATTACCTTCAATCAAACAGACATGCTGAGCACTACGATCTTTTACCCTCCTTTTATCTTCTTTTTATTCTGTTTATATGCTTTAATGTTCAAATGGTTTTATAGGGTAGATTTTAGTAGTTGGATTGTATTTATTAACATTTTATGTATTTAATATTTATATACATATTTATATTAATTTTAAGTACAATAGTGGGAATCAATTACTCTGAAATACAACCTATTCAACATATGAATAATATTATTGCTATATTCTCCTGGACCCTAGTCTCAACACTTATACAATAAAAACCCTTCATTGCCTCTAAATTCAATTTGGAAATGAAATTAGTCAGAAATAAATGAGGCAATGGGAACATGATATCATTTTTTCTAATTACAGCACGAGCACTTTATATACGAGAAAAAAGAAGGGTAAAATAAAGCTTTTTGTATTTTAAGGGATTTTTCATAATTTAATATTTTTCTCACAGTTTAGGCACTTGAAAATTGGGTCCAATCAATACAATAGACATTAGGTATTGCCGGTCTCTTTTTGCATTGAAGCAAATTATTTCTGAAGATTATCAACAGAATTGTGATATGACCGGTACTAATTTATAAGACCTAAATCAAGAACAAAGCAAGGTATGATTTACTCAAATTACTAGGTTCTGATTAGGTTATTGTACATGCATGCATTTTACAATAAGGTGCTGCTGACTGAGTTTTATTTGTATTTATATGTTTATACTCTAAAATTGTCAGCTTGATGATTTTTTAGGCATTTATGCCATCAATGTTCAATGTTTGAAACATCTTGCAAACTATTCCCTGTTTGATGTTTTCTATGTCTATGAATTATATGATTGGATGCCGTCACTTTAAATAGACTAAGCACACGAAGTAACGCTGTCATGTGATCAAGGCAGGGAGCTGTCGAAACGCGTCATGGCGATATTTCTAAAGGAATAAAATAGAAAACGAGCACTTATCTTGGGTCCACTCTCGTTTGTTTGTCTGAATGAAGGGGTTATTTCAGTTGGAGTGACCGTGAAATGAACATGGCTTGGCATGCTGCCTCTGAGGAAGGAGGTTTACTCTGAAACGCGTCAGGCAAGGCATGCAATGATTATTTTATCTGTCTTTCTCTGAAGTTGTTCCTGCGCTTTTGAAAGACTTGTTGGGAGTGCAGTCTGCTAAAGGCAACTTGTGAAACTTTATTAATACGGCCAGCCAGGTCGGGGATTGTACCATTGTAGGAATCAGTACAAGTCCTGTGGCATGCAGATGCAAAGTGCCATGTGGGAGCAACAAGTTGCGCTTTAATTTTGGGAACAATTTTGAGAGACTGCACAAGTAATGCTAATAAAAGAAAAATATGCTGTTTAAAATTTTAGCCTGTTTTGTTTCCGGACCCACGAGGGTTTAATATGGACTCCAACTCCCAAGATTCTTAGCAGGGATTTCTACTCCCATGATGCCTATCAAGACCCACCTGGGCAGGTTTTCAAATTGAAGGGGTTATTTCAGTTGGAGTGACCGTGAAATGAACATGGCTTGGCATGCTGCCTCTGAGGAAGGAGGTTTACTCTGAAACGCGTCAGGCAAGGCATGCAATGATTATTTTATCTGTCTTTCTCTGAAGTTGTTCCTGCGCTTTTGAAAGACTTGTTGGGAGTGCAGTCTGCTAAAGGCAACTTGTGAAACTTTATATATATATATATATATATATATATATATATATATATATATATATATATATATATATATTAATAAACAACTCCCATATTCCAGAAGTATCACGGACACATCGGTGATTGCAGCAATAAATGTATTCAGGCTGCACAGCCTTGATCACGCTAAGTGACAGGCGTTTTTACACATATTTTTACATGCAGTGTTGAACATAGAAAACGGACAGTGAGTGGCAAAGTAACAATACGAAAACGGCGGCCATCTTATGTGCAATTCCACATTTAAATAATCGCGATTTTGATCTTTGTGTGAATTTTACACAAATATTTGAAAATTACATGATTAAATATCAATCGCATTTCAAGAAGCATTACATTGTAGCGATTACCAATGAATATATAACTCATAATTGTTTGTACAAGTCATTCTCCATATGCGCAATTCAAAATTAACATCGTATATATATGTGTTTTACTTATTCACTAGGGTAAAAGACCTTATTGACAATATTGAAATCAATCTGGTCTAATACGTAACAGGCTTCTATATATTTAAAAACCATTATACCCCACACGTATTCTCAATATTTAAACTGTATTACGATGTAAAATATATTTACAGTTCCGCCCAAGTGGGCTTCAGTTCAAACAAGACATCAACAATATGTACAATACCCTTCCTCATATCGTACACTGCGATTGTCCAATTATTATTGACATTTGGAGATTTTTCTGGGTAGCCATATTATCTGAATAATTCATTATACTATGCATCTTCAATGTTGAAACCCATTGTTGAAATAGCAATGTAAAAAGATCAAAGATTATGATAGCCAACCGATGAAAAAGTGCAAAAACCTAAAATGAAAGAACATCAAATTAAAATATAATTAAAATCAATAATCTTCAGCTCTTCAGCATACTCTTATTTCTAACAAATTAATTCTTCAAATGTACAGACAATTACTCATTAGAGTTCAACCCTAAAGGGGCCATATTTTCAAGGTCTATAATATACCTTGACTCTTATTTGCATAGGGTTAATAATCTATTCCCACCTCGAACACTTTCTGCCACGGCATCAATTACAACCATTTTTAGAAATTTCTCATTCTGCATATGTTTCTCAAAAAAGTGTCGCGCAACAGGATATTGTCTATTATTATGGCGGATAGTTCTAATATGTTCCAGTACTCGTTTTTTGGCACAATGAATTGTGCTCCCTATATAAGCCTTATTACAGGGACAAACTAGTGCATAGACACAATACATGGTGTTACATGTCAAAGATTTTTTTAATCACAAATTCTCTTTTACTTCTCAAAATCCTCAATGTTGAGCAATCAGAACTGTTACAGCAAGCTTTACAATTTCTGCAGCACCAAAAGCCTGCTCTGCCAAATTGTTTAGACCTCTCCATGTTAATTACCAAATTGGGACTTAATTCATCCCTTAATTCATTGGGAACTGAACTACACACTTGTAACTTTAGATGTGTGTAGTCTTTACACCAGTATTCAACATGATTTTGGCTTACAAGCCATAAGACACTATTTGAAAACTCGATCAGTTTCACTGCTTGGGCATTCAGAAATGATTCTGACAATGATACAGTTTTACTTAAAGAACAATTACTTTTTATTTGATGATGTCTATTGCCAGTCACAGGGAACAGCCATGGGCACCTGCTTCGCCCCCAGGTATGCCAATTTGGCATTGTACCCAAAATATATTAAATACATAGACACTACTGTAAAAAGGGTCACATTTGATGCTCGTTTTGAAAACTTCAATACACGGTCCTGCATAGGGCTTCTCTCACACCAACCCGGCTAAACCACATTTTCCACACAGCCAATCACACCTGCCTTAAATGCCAAGCTCAGGTGGAAGACCTCCTGCATATGCTTTGGCTATGCGCAAGCATAGCCAGTTTCTGGCACTCTATACACACCTCCTTGTCCACCGTCATAGAACTTATAACGCTAAACTCTTGGGAAGCTACAGCCCTAGGCACTGGTGTAATGAAACTTGAGGGGGCCTCCCTGCAAGGTAGGTGGAGGGGCCCCCTCTGGGCTAAATCAGGAGCAGAGTGCTGTGCTGAGGGGGCCCCTGGAGATTGGAGTCCCCCGCACCGCGGGGGCTGCGGGGGCCTGTGTTACGCCATTGGCCCTAGGTATCTTCCATAGGAGGAAAAACCACAAGGTGAGGACATGTTTTGCCAATCTCACCCTCCTGCTGGCTAAACGTCTCCTGACCATGCTCCGGAGAGCCCAACATCCCGACCCTCTCCCAGTGGCACAGGGCATTACTCCATTGGGGTGAAGCTGAAAGCTCCGCACTGCAGTGGGAAGCAGCCTTACGAATGCGCAGACGCCCTATAGTTCCAGCCTGGAATACCATGCTTATGCAGTTCAAAGAACTGATCTAGGAGGACTCCCCCCTTCTACCTCCCTAATTAACACAACCCCCAGTCTTTTATTCCATCGAGGCCCATAGCAGTCCCAGACCTTGACCCCATGCAACCTCATATCCCCTTGCGACACACAAACCCTCCATTCAGATTCCCCATATATCCAGAAGTGTTAAAAGACGCTAGACAGTGCACAGCCCAATGATTGTGTTCGAGCATGCCCCCCCTTCCCACATTGCCCCACAGCCCTTATTCCTTTCTGTAACATCCTACCACCATTGCTCGTGTCCCTCCCTGGCTATTTCCCCCCCGACCCTGAAGCCCTCCCCCACCACTGGGTTTCCCAGTTGATTGATGAAGGGCCTGATTATTCTTTCCCTTTGGGTCTCTCACATCCTACTGGGACATAGAGGGCACATTTAGCCACGGGATCACACCACACAGATTTACGCAACACAGTGAACCATCATTTACAGCTTATAACGAGCCAGTACACTTCTCACCAGCCCACATATGATACACAAGCTGAAAATGTCTTTCTGATGAAATTTGCCTTTTTCCTCTTTATTTCCATTCTGAACTCCAAACTGTATCGCATGATGTCTTGTTATTTTTCTATTGACAACTAAATGTATCTGTTGGATGTTAATTGCTTTCTTCTCTAATTTGCTGAAACTGTTAAGATCTACATCATAAAAACCCAATAAAAATTGTTGTGAAAAAAAGTCCCACTTCTACTTAATGCTGATGCTGAGTTTATAGCTATATATATATCACCATTGCGTGAGTCCCGTAAAAGCCCAGCCACATCCACCTGTCAGGGCTGGTGCATAACAACGGGTACTGGTCTCGTATTTAAATGTCAAAGTGCGGCTAATGCCATAGTGATGTCATTTGAGATATCATCAGTGATGTCATCGGTGATGTCACTGACCATATCATGAGTGATGTAATATGTGAGGTCATAAGCAGTGCATTGCAGGGGCGTAAGTTATAGTTAGCTCAGGTAACTATAACTGCTGAATTTCACTGGTTTTGTACGAGTGAAATCTGAGCCTAACTATAACCTGCCTGTATCCTTTGGTTTTTTAAGTGAATTTCTAATGTTTTTTCAATTCTATTTCCTAACTATAACGTCCCTGTAGTCTTTGTTTTTTTAAGTGAATTTCGATGTTTTTTTAACTAGCAGTCGTGTGTGCAAAGTTATGGAGAAAGGGAGCAGGGCCTCCGATCAGTTCTCAGGAATCCTGCTGTGTTGGACTTACTGGAGGTAACAGTTGGGCTTCTGGGCCCCCAAGAACCTTCTGCATCCAAGAGGACTTCATCCCCCAGCCAGCAGTGCGCCAGGAGGTGCATTTGCAGAGTGGTGGAGAAAGGGAGCGTGGCCTCTGAAGACCTCTCAGCAATTCCACCCTGTGGGACTTACTGGAGGTAACAGGAGGGGAAGTTAGCCTTCAAGGATCCTCATCAGCCAAGGGGATTTCATCCCCCAGCCAGCAGTGCACCAGGAGGCGCGTTTGCAGAGTGGAGGAGAAAGAGAGTGTGGCCCCCAAAGACCTCTCAGCAATCCCGCTGTGTGGGACTTACTAGAGGCAACAGGAGGGCTTGTTGGCCGCAAAGAACCCTCTGCAGCCAAGGGGACTTCATCCCCAACCCAGCAGTGCACCAGAAGGTGTGTTTGCAGAGTAGTGGAAAAAGGGGGTGTGCCTCCAGTGACATCTCAGCAATCCTGCTGTGTTGGACTTACTATAGGTAACGAGGGATTGTTTGCCCCCAAGGACCCTCTGCGGCCAAGGGGACTTCATTCCCCAACCAGCAGTACACCAGGAGGCATGTTTGCAGAGTAGTGGAGAAACGGGACAGGGCCTTTGTTTTAAAAATTTTAGTCGGGAGGGTGGCCATGTGGGTCCCTCTTCCCTTGGGCAATTTCCGCCCCAGGGACACCATCCCCAGGGCCCGGCCTTTTTCTTTTTTTTATTACATTAAAGGGATGGGGGGCGAGTAGCCCCCCTCCCAGGCCGATTTTGGCCCCGATACCCCATCCCCTGGGATTAAGTCTCTCTAGTTGGTGCCCGGGTCCCACCCAGGGTACCCACTCAACAATGATGGAGACCGCGGGGGAGCCTCAAGGCCCACTGCGGTCCCTGCCGGCTCCCTGCCTCCTGCGGGAGCCAGCATTGTTTTAACAAGGAGGGAACTGCTGAACATGCAGCTCCCTCTCTGTCATAGCAATTCTACTTGCATTTAGCAAGCAAGAGAGTTTTTTTGTGCTCTTGTTTGCTGAAAGTGAAGCACAGTTTGCTATGGCTGGCAGGAGTGGTACGGCACCCCAGGAGATAGTAGGAGCTGGCCCTGGGGGGTGTCTGTTCCAGGGCCATGTATGGCTCCTTTCTTGATTTTGCCCTGGGGAGATGGTGGTCCCGGGGCTGTAGGGGGGAGGGGTGCAGCCCCGTTTTGCATTTTAGAAAAGCTATAGGCTGGCGGCGGCCCCTGGGCTGCGGGGGGTCCGCATGGCCACCCGCATCAATTACAATTAGTGCCCCGGGGAGGTGGCGGCCCCTGCATATTGTAAACCTTTAGCCCCGGGGAGGTGGTGGTCCCCAGGGCTGGGGGGGTTCCGAGAGGACCCCTGTTGGACCCGGCCTCGTAGCATGGCTCTACTTGTCCCCGCACCACCTAACCTGCTACCTGCAGCCCCAAGCACACGGCCTAGCCGATCCTTCCCACCAGAACACACGCACCCGACCCGGACATCCCCGTCCATGGCCTCTCTCCTTTCGGCCACACCGGGCCCGCGTGCCCACTTCATGCACCAAGATGGCCGCCCGGCCCCAGCGCGACCCCGGCCTAGAGGCGCCACTCCGGCTGGAGGACATCACGCTTCCAGGGGATGAGAGAGGGAGGAGCAGTTTCTATCGCACCTCTGAACTCCCCTGGGGCGATGGGTTTCGATCGGCCCTCCGGCCTCCCTGAGGGCTGGCTCCACGCCTGCTGGGTGTCTGGGACTCCTCCCGACCCGGCCCTGAAAGGATCAAAAGACAATGGCAGGAAACCCCGACAAGCGGCCCCCAGGTGACAAGACCCCTGCCTGCACAGACTCCGGACATCAAAGAGGGGTCGACCTATAACAAGGGGTGCTCTGGGACTGTCCGGCAGATTCGACGCTGGAACAACGAGAGCCCTGCTGACGTGGTCGCGGCTCCTGGACCTTGGAACCACCTGAGCCCTGCTGAGTGACTCGCGGCTCCCTGAAGATCGTAAGACCTCTGAACTTGTACCTGAGCCCTGCTGAGTGACTCGCGGCTCCCTGAAGATCGTAAGACCTCCGAACTCGTACTAGAGCCCTGCTGAGTGACTCGCGGCTCCTGGAAGATTGCAAGACCTCCGAACTTGTCCCAGAGCCCTGCTGAGTGACTCGCGGCTCCCACAGACTCTCACGGTCCCGCCGGACCCCAACTACAGCAAGCGTATCCCCCAGCTCGAGGATTGTGAGCTGTGCGCCGGGTACGTCCCTGCCTTGAACCTTTGTCAGAGACTGTCCCGCTACCCCCTATCCCTTCCAAGACTCATTGAGCCCACGCTCTCCTTGTACATATTTGCAGTGCTAATCTGATTGATAAAGATTGATTCCTAAGAACGCACGGTGTGGTGTCTCTGTGTCGTGTGGTGCCAGGGGTACGATCCTAGATATGAGATTCCTCCCCCTGAGGAGTCTCCCGCCAGTGCCCGGCTACGATACTTCGAGGGTGGGTCTCAGGGTAGTCAGGACCCCCTTTCCGGGCTCCTCTGAGGTCGCCGTCTAACAACCCCCATCGACAAAATAAGAGTCCCGGGGAGGTGGTGGTCCCCAGGGCAGCGGGGGAGGCCATGCAGGCCTCCCCCGCATTTTTTCACAAAGCAGCCCTGGGGAGGTGGTGGTTCCCTTTTTTCACAAAGCAGCCATGGGGAGGTGGTGGTTCCCGGGGCATAATAAGCCCCAGGAGGGGGGGGCCTAAGCGCCCCCCTCCTTTATCTTTATACGGCCCGTAGGATCTGGCACACATGGGGCAATAACTAACTAGGCGCGGAAGCCCGCACTTCATTTTTTAAATTTTTTCGACCAGATCTACAGACCCTCAAAAAGAAATAATAAATTCTTTTTTGGCTCTCTGGGGACCACCCAAGATGCCTAAGGGGTCAGGGTGTTTCTACCCTGCCTCCCTTTTTATTTTTTATTTTGTTCTGTGAGTCGGTTTCAAGCGACAGCACAAGATGGCTGCCAACATTCCTGGATTGATGTGTTGGCAGCCAATCCGATCTCAGCTCGAGTTTGGGAGGGGTCATGAGCCATTCACATTCCCAGTTGCATATCTGAACATCCTATAAATAACTCAAACTACTGAACGGATTTACACCAATTCTCAAAAAGGTCACTTTCTGGACCAACAGCTACCTTTCTGCCGAATTTGGTGTCATTCTGTTCAGCATGATAGATATAGAGGGGCCCATCATCTGAGATTAGTCAGCCGTAAGCTGTTTAAGGAGTGTGGGATAGTTTACCTTATAGAGGTAAACCACTCTAGGAGTAATCTTGATTCTCAAATAAAGTAGCTCTTTCTTAGCCCATTTAAAGGGGGTGGATCCTTCTATCGCTTCTACCTCGCTAGTGGAGAGGGTCAGGTTGAGCAGAAAGGACTTGTGAAGATTTATACAAAACTCTGCCAATCGAAATTCAGTGGATGGCTATTCATCTCTAATTCTAGCTGCTAGGGGCTTGAGACTCGGGGAAAATAAAAGCGGGGGATAATGGACTCCCCTGTCACGTGCCTTGTTAAAGGGTGAAAAGGTCATAACCAGTCCCATTTACCACCACGTGGGAGTGCGGGTGAACATAGTTGGCTTCAACCATGGCTATAAATCATTCCTCAAACCCAAATGTAGTAATGTATGGAAGAGGAAGGACTAATCAACCCGGTTGAAAGCTTTTTCAACATCTAGTTCCAACAGCACAGCCGGAAAATGCTTTTTAGTAGCTTTTCAACCAGGTGGACCACCCTCTGCAGGTTGTTGTGTGTCTGACGCCCCTTAATAAATCCAGACTGGCGCTGGTGGATCAGTTCTGACATGATAACCTCCAACCTAGGGGCCAATATTTTCATATATAGTGTAGCATCTAAGTTAAACAGTGCAATAGGTCGATTGGACACACAATAGTGGGGGCACTTCCCAGGATTTGGTATAATGGAGATTAAGACCTCACCCATCGTATGTGTCACCTTACAAGAGTCAGCAATGTAATTAAATAAAGCAGCCAAGTGGGGTACCAGACCTGAACTAAAAGTCTTGTAGAGTTGGGCAGTGAACCCATCGGGCTTAGATGATTTATGGAGTTTGAAGGCAGCTATGGCTGCTTGAACTTCTGCTTCCCTTATGGGAACCTCCAAGAGCTTGTTTTGATCGATTGTCATCCTAGGAAGATTCACCCCCACTAGATAGTCCATCTACACCTTCTCGTCTGTGGTTTCAGTGGTGTATAATTTTTTATAAAAGTCTCGAAAAGCCCTGGCCTTGTCCTCCTCTTTTGTAACTACTTCCCCGGAATCCAGATGCAGTTGGGTAAGGTATTCTTTTTCGTGCTTGGCTCGAAGCTGTTGTGCCAGATGTGAGCCAACCTTATTCCCCTGGTCATAGGTAGTTTTTTTTAGATGCAGTAGAGTCAGCTCGACCCTATTTGTGTATTTAGCATAAAGCTTGCCTCATAAGGCTGTGACCTCTCTTTGTAAAGCTAGTGTGGGGGAAACCTTATGGGCATGTTCTGCTAACTGGAGTTCAGCCTCCAGTTTCAACCTATCTTGAGCCTCCTGCTGTGACAGAGTAGAAAATAATGAGATACATTTCCCTCTAATAGCCGCTTTAAAAGCGTCCCAGATAGTGGAGGGGTTAGTGTCTTGAGGATTATTCAGTTTAAAATAATCCCTGATGGCCTTATGAAGTTCATCAAAGAAGAGACTGCCCCATGTAAGAGGTATAGGAAAGAACCACCACCAAAATCTGGACTTTGGGGTATGCCACGCCAACACGATCTCTACTGGTGCGTGGTCCAAGAGCTTAATAGGGTAAAATCTTGCCTTTGCAATAGTATGTTGTGGGGATTGACTTATGAAAATGTAATTTAGCTGATAGTATGTGCAGTGGGAATGAGAGAAAAGGTATGGTCTCGGGTTGTAGGGTGAGTGGCTCTCCAGGCATTTATTAAACCTACATGTAGGAGTGCTTGCTTCAGGGCCTTAGTTTGAGTACTGTGTGGGTGGATGTGTGCTATCTAAGGCAGGGTCCCAGGTAAGGTTGAACTAACCCATCAAGATAATCTCTCCTTCCACAAAACCACCCAGTAGAGGTAATAGAGATTGGAGAAAGTCAGCCTGGCCCATATTGGGCGCATAGATCGAGGCCACTGTACATTTCCTTCCATTAATATTGCCCTTGACCATCCCTATTCTCCCCTCTTTGTCTTACTGCCTATCAATTGAAACTTTAAAGAAGAGTGAAAGAGGAGGGACAATCCATTATGCTTAGTGGTGGCCGACGATTTGAATATCAGGGGACACGACTTGTGTCGTAGCCTGTGTTTTTCACTATACTTGAGGTGTTTTTCTTGTAATGCCACTATATAGAGTCTCCAGTCAAGTATGTATTTCAAGGGTTTGTGTCACTTGGCTAGAGATTTAAGACTTTTGACATTTCTTGACAATATAGTCAACACCATGGACTTAGTGCATCAACGTTGGACTCTAATGCATAGATTAGCGATAGTGGCATTTCAACTATGCCCCCATCTCTATTGGTAATAATTGCCCTAGACTCCCATCTCTGTTCCACCCGCTGTCTCCCCCACTTTGTACTGCATTGTATCCGCCCATGCAACATAAATCAAAATGATGAAACCTGGGAAACCAGTACCCCAACAAGGAATTAGAATCATCCCTGACATATTAAACTTAGGTGTTTAGGTTAAGTGCCACTACAGTATAGTATTCTGATTTTCATGGCAGTCTGGTCTGGTAACCTGATAACATGTCGGGTAGATAGAGGTGACCCTGAAAGGTCAGAGCGTAAAGTTTCGCTCTAAGACTGCCAAGAACCCATTGCCCCCCTTGTAGCGACCATTTCTCACAGGAATGGTTCATACATGCTGGGCATGGCTTCGCAGACATAGAGGATAGGCTGAAAATGCCTGTCTTTACAGGAGTCTCTGGTTAGGAAGTGCATTTCTGTCGAGTGTTGCTCAGTTCAGGGTCCACTTTTTCCCTTTGGCGTTTCATGCGATATTGCGATCGCAACTGTCCTTTGACAGAGTTGCTCGTTATGTGGAAACGTGTAATATTTTACTTAGCATAAGCAACAGCCATTTTGGCTGTGGTGTCCATTTCGTTTCCTTCGTAATTCTTCCGTCCTCTGCTGCTCGTCTTTTTCACTCTGCTTGTGTTATCTATTTTAGTTGACTTCCTGACATGGCTAAGCACAGTACGTGCTGGGGGTTTGTAGCTGCCAGTGCACCTGGTCTCAGATGTTAACTGTCGAACATTTTCTGCTGCCATAAGCATTTCTGTTTCCCCTCCCACTTTGCTGACCAACTGGTTATCCATCTGCCCTTGTTTGCTGATAGCTATTTCTAAACTTGTTCTTTCCATTTCTGTTCACATGCTTACATTGCAACACAATGATTTGTGAAGCCAGTGTACTACCTCTTGCAGCACTTGAGTGTTGTGTGGACGTGGTCCCACTCATGAGTGATTAATAAACTTGGTATTTTATTTCAACTCCAGTGCTGATCTCTATTTTGTTGGTCTTTGGACCCGTGGACAAGAGGGTGACCCTGCTCACTTTTGGGTACATTTCCACAGTTAGTCCATTAGACATTTTCCCCCATCTCCCCGTCAGATCCTCAATGGTCAGAGAGGGGTATCCCCACTGGCCGTAGCGGGCACCGGGCAATTCCCCGGTGGGCCACACAGGTGGGGGCCAGTTTTGGGCCCCTGGGGGCCTAAAACTGGCCCTGGCAAAAAGCCCGGAAGGCCAGCCGAGCACTTTGTCAGGGCCGGTTTTGGTTCCCAGTCCGGCCATGGCTGCAGCATCCTCTAGCTCTACAAAATGGTGAGATTCATTATGGTAGTCAAAAGAGAGACCAAAGGGGTAGGTCCACCTATATTTAATGTGGTCTCAGCAGAGTCTGTCTGTAACCGGTTTAAATTGTAGGCAGCGGGTCAGTGTGGTAGGAGCAATGTCTTGAAAAAGTGAGCATGTTGCTCCTTAGAACGAGATTGATTCTAGTTTCTGGGCGTCCTGTAGGATTGAGTCTAACTCTAAAGGAATGCACTTTAACTAGCACATCACGGGCTGTCTCCCCCTCCGGTGGGAACCGGGCCGACTTTGTGCACCCGATCTAGTCACACTTAAGCATGATTCTCTCCCAGAAGCTTGGAGAACATGCCTACCACAAATCCTTCCAGGTCTGGATGCTCAACCCCTTCTTCCAAATTCCGAATTTGGATATTGTCTCGCTGGGAGCGATTTTCCAGATCTTCACACTTCAGCAGGGTGGAATGTAGTTGGGTCCACAGTTAATCCGTAGAGTCTTCCATTTGTTCAATCCTGTGTTCCAATACCTGGTTTTTAAAGTAGAGAGCAAGGGTTGAAGTGCCTACTGAGTCCACATCTTCTTGTAAAGAAGTGAGCCTGGAGTTAATGTCAGTTTTGAAGGTTTCAAAGGAGGAGGCGAGATCTGCCTTCAGTTCCTCTCAAAGCTCTCTCTTAAATTCCTGAAGGGAAGAAAGGAGGTCTTCCTTAGTTAAGGCCATTGTCCACTGGGGTAGTATTGGAGCAAGACTCCTTTGCTTCTGCTGGACTAAAATAGCTTGAGACCCTGTGAGATTGCACTTTTTTGGAAGGCATAGAGGCTGTAATGAAGCACTGAGTTGGGAGCAACAGGATCCAGGTGCCGAGGACTACCCTTCCAGGAGCTTTGTAAATTAGTCCAATTCGACCCACCCTCCCTTAGGTCAAGGGTTTTTAAATCATGCTGAGATGCAAACAAACAAAGCCTCCATGTATGGAGTCACCCCAGTTTGGGGCTATGGCCCCATACAGCTATTTGTCCTCTTGTCTGAAATGGCCAGCCAGTGGTCAGCTATCTCGCCCCAATGAGTATTAAGGAGCCTGCCAGACAACTAAGGGTTGAGGTCGCCTCTCTGTCCCGCTGTCACCTTCCCTAGGATTTCACCATAGAACAGGGTGTTCTGTTTAAACGTTATAGGCCTCCGACTGTTCAGAATCTTTCTTTAGCTTTCCTGCATGGTACAGAGGCCCACAGAGCAAAAAACCACTAGCCCCATAAATTATGCCTCTCTCCTTCAGTGAATGGTGTGTAAGAGCTCATGTATCCCACCGTCAGATTAATCACCATTGCTAGTGCTGTGCTGCTAAGTGATTATTTTCCCCATTGAGGGCTGCGGTACAGGGCGGCCGTCATGTTTAAGTCAGGCAGGTGTGTAACAATTGGGCCATCAGACTGCCACCCCTTCTAAATGCTACTCGCTCTCTTCCTCCAGTGCCGGGATTGCGGGGCTCTTGCCGCATGCCTGACAGCCTCCGACATTCCCATAAGATGCAAGTTAGGGAGCGATTTGGCGCCGACGGTCATCATGCTCCTTGCCGGATGCTTTTCACAGATTAGTCCCACACCCCCCACTGTGAGGAGAAGGCAGCCCCCGCCCCACCCCTGATGTCTTCACCGTCCTCAAAATTCTAGGGGGCGGTTAGGTTCAGATGTTAAGCATCAACCAACCCAAATCCATTGTAAATACTGTGGAGCCTCAGTGGATCATATCCATGTGGCCATGATGGTTATCGCAACTCTTTAAAAAAAATATATATATATGTCACCCCTAGGGTATGCCCTAAACAGCCCATAGGGCAGAGTGCATTGTATTTAAAATGTTGGATATGTGCTGTCAAGTTTTACACGTCCTCGTAGTGAAATACTACTAAATTCGTTTTTCACTTCTGTGAGGCCTACCTCGCCCATAGGATAACATTGGGTTACCTTATGAATTTCAAACAAATGAAGGTACCCCCCTATAAATAATTCGAAGGCCTGGGAGTGAGGGGGAACAAACTATACTGTATTGCAAAGACAACACCCACTGACCTACCTTTCCATAGGATTAAATAAGCTCTATAGGCCACCCACTGCCATATACACAAGTTCAATCTTTCGTTTAATTTCTGGTCCATTTTGTACGTTTTTATTAATTCATTTTTTCTTTTTTATAATTAAAGACATTACATCAAAATATATCATTTCCTTCATTATAAAAATATTAAAAACATGGAATCACCAAACATTTTTGAAATGTAGAACAAATTTTCTATTATACAGATCCAATGAATATATTTTCTGCTTCTTTTGTTTTTGTAGCGATTTACATGTATATAGAAATGATTACCATATCCCCATGATTAAACCACACTCATGTCTTAACCTACCACACTAATGCTCACTGTCACACATAACTTGCATACATACACTCACTACCCAGCCTCTAACAGCATACACTGATGAAATCACAAAGATGGTGTGTCATGACCATCCGTGGTGGTGTTGCCAACTGGGGTACTAATCACTCTAGTCGACGTACGTTTCGGTGGCGCTTTCAACTTTTTCCACCTTCATCAGGACCACTCTAGTTGAATTTTTACTGGTGAGTGGTTGGGGATCTGTAGGCAACCCGCTTTGTCATAAATATCGGGACAATCTTAAAACAAACAGTATAATTGGTTTATAGGAGGTTTGTTGATGGGCTTTAGGAATTGTTCAGATGGTCTGATGTATCCATGGGTCAGTGGCGTGTCCTAATCTTGAGTGACACATGAACCAACAGGAGGAGGCTTTCAATCTAAAAGTTGTGCGTGGACGGAAAGCCAGCGGGGATTATCTAGGTGTGCCAGTTCTTCAGTATGTTGTATTTAATGCATAATGCTTCCTAAATACCCCTTCTCTTGTATTAAAGTCATTTCATCCTGGAGGTACTTGAATACATTTTCTACGGGGCACCGTCCGCATTGCAACACGCCCACTGCCTCGTCTTTGCAATAGTTTGGGTAACCTGATTACATTTAATAAGTGATACATTTTGTTTGGGAGCAGGTAGAAATGTCCTGGTTAGTGTCTGAGGAATTGTAATTCAAAGCACTCTTTAATGGTAAAGTCAGATTTCTTAAAATACCACTTTTAGAAAGTTGCCATTTCCTTGTCTTAACCATTTGGTGCCTGAAGACTTTTTCCTGGATTGCGTGACTAGGTGTGGTTGGCAGTTGACCTTTGTACATTCCTCCCAGACAGCCGCACAGTAGAGGTCCTGAGTATTGGCAGGATGGACCATCCAAGGCAGAATGAGGAGGCGAAGCTATGCACAGCCCTAATTGCACTTCAAAGACACGGTCTCAGCTCACACACAAATAACTTCACACTACCCCACTGTAGCTGCAGATGGACAGGGGCCAGGGCAGGGAGGCAGGAAATTCTGAACACCTCTGTGGGGGAAACTCCAGAAGCTTCTATAATTTCAAAGCTAGCATCAGGTATACATAGGGCACCCTTAGACCCATTCTTCAGTACACTCCTGGACCTGAGTATACTACAGAAAAAGGACTGCCCTGTTGCCAGAAGATTGCCCTGCTGTCTGAGAAGGAAGACATTACCTGCACCTTTCATCCCAGGCTACCCGAGTTACTCCAAGGGCTAGTTAGCTAGCCTCCTATTCTGAGCGACAGGGACACAACAAGCTCCCTGCAACAGTCTAGCTGCCCTTCTGCACGGGATCTGTTTAGCCCTGCAGATGGACCTGCCTGAGCACTGCGGCTCCTCCTGTAAGAGAGAGTTCCTGATCCCCAAGAGGTGCCTCCCTAGTCCTGGACTCTTGGTGTGGCATCACGTGAGCTCTTCCATTTAAAGAAAAGAGAAATTCTTAAGTTTGGGCTCTTCATGTCAGTGAATCGCCACCTTGTATGACCAGATAACCACGAGCAGCACTTTGCTCTTTTATGTGCTAAACTTACCATAAATCTTTGAAATTGCATATCTCTGGTTCTACTGATCGTTTATTTTGTTATTATAGTGCCAAATAGTTTATTTAAATGTATTATATTTTTCTAAATTGGTGTGCAATTTTTCTTGTGTTATTTCACGTTAATACAGTTTGTGTGCTGAATAATTACTTTACACATTGCCTCTATGTTGAGTCTGACTGCTTTTGTGCCGAGCTACAAGAGGATTAGGCACAGGTTAATTTAGCGACTTTTGTGGTTCACCTTGACAAGTACTGTGGCTGCTGCTTGAGAAGGGCTAACACCCCCGTCAAACAACCCAATTTCTCAGATGAAATAACTATAACTCGAGCCCTGAGGTAATTATAACTCACATCCTCGCCATGCACTGTTTATACCCTCACATATTACATCACGCATGTCCTGTTCAATGACCATACTGAGAACATCACTCATGACATTTGAAACTACATCATGTATGACAAAACTGTGCGTGGCAGGCTGCAAGTAATAGTAACCTCAGGGCTAGAGTTATAGTTACTTCAACTAATTTTAGCTGGTGAATTTCAATGGAACTTTCTGTTTAAAATACTATGTTGCATCTGACATTGTATCATGACAAAAAATACACTTTAATCTTTGTTTTTTTCAGTGAATGCATGTATATATATATATATATATGTATATATTACCTACTGGCGGTCGCCAGTAGGTAGTTATAGTTAGGACCCCTTTTCCATAGGAAAACCTCAACATTCTATTTTGAATAACTTTGGCGCCGGTCGATGAATCCTCGCGAATTTCTCAAAATAGGTGGGGCGCTACGCTCCGCTCCTACCCTGAAAGTCTCGGGGGGATTCGTCAAGCGGGGGCTGAGATAAAAGGGGGGTCCCAAAACGCGTTTTTCCCATGCATTTTTCCATAGGACCTTTAGAACGAGCTACAGCCCGAACGGCTGAACAGAATTACTAGAAATTTGGCAGAGAGGTAGTCCCTAGGTCAAGGAAGTGCCTTTTGTAGGTTTGGTGTAAATCTGTTCAGTAGATTCTGAGAGAATAGCCTTTAAATCAATATATATATCTGAGCCCGCTTACGGTACGCTTACCGTACGCTTACCGTAAGCGTACGGTGGCGTGCGCGAGCGCGATTCTGATTGGCTCTTAGATCTTAGTAAACATTCGAATCGGCCGAAACCAGGAAGCGGCGTCCGCCATTTTGTCTCTCGCACTGAGTGTTGTTTATCAAACATGTTGCCCAAAAACATGTTACGGGGCTGTTTTGACAACTCCCTCCCACATAGTCATGTTGAGGGAGTCCCCAAACATCCCCCAAGAGCAAAAACGGTTTTATTTTTTTTTCGGCAATTTCGCCGAGTACGCTTACCGTACGCTTACCGTAAGCGTACGGTAAAAAAGAAAAAAAAAAAAAAAACACTATCCACACTTACCCCACCCCCTGTGCTTTTGGTGGCCGTAGGCCACCAAATGTACAGGGCTTATTAATAGGTAAAAAAAACTAAAATTTGAAATTATAAAATCGAAATAAAAAAAACACTATCCACATTGACCCCACCCCCTGTGCTTTTGGTGGCCGAAGGCCACCAAATGTACAGGGCTTATTAAAGTTGATAAAAACCGTGCACGGAACGAACTGCGTTAAGTGGGCGCGCACGCCTCGAATGGCGTAAAGTAACTTAGCATTTAAAAAACCGTACAAATTCACTGAAAAAACCATAGGTTTCACACACGTTATAGTTAGGAATTAGCATTTAAAAAACCTTGCAAATTCACTGAAAAAACCATAGGTTTCACACATGTTATAGTTAGCGGAAATTTTACTGATAAAAAACCAGTGAAATTGCCCCGTTATAGTTAGTGCTGGCAACTATAACTCACGCGACCGCAATCTTCTGCTGATGACATATGTGTCTTTATGAAAAAAAAATATTTGTAATATATGTATAGCTAAAAATGTATGGAAGAAGACATGGGCAAATAAGTGTCTAAATACAGTATTAGCATCAGCAGAGGATTGCGGTCGCGTGAGTTATAGTTGCCAGCACTAACTATAACGGGGCAATTTCACTGGTTTTTTATCAGTAAAATTTCCGCTAACTATAACATGTGTGAAACCTATGGTTTTTTCAGTGTATATATATATATATATATATTCACGTACGTTCAGTGCATGGTGGGGTGCAAGTTATAGTTGGAGCAGTAAACTACAACTAGTAAATTACAGTTGTTTAACCTTTAGTTTTTGTCTCATTTCACCACCTAATTATAACATCATTTTAACCATTATTTTTTCAGTGGATTTCTGGGTTTTTACATCATATTCAAACTTGAGCATGCGATCAATCCCCTCTGGCAAACTGCGGCCAATGCCTCCTGCCTTGCATGGCCTTTGGCTGTGTGCAATGGTGGGGTTGGCCATAGGACCTGGCCTCCCAACAGGACCTGCGTCCAACCCACCACGTCACCCAACCCCCCACTACGAGCAGCTTTTGTTCGTAGGCAGCGGGACATTGGTCGCAGGAACTAGCCTCTGGCCTGGCTTTGCGAAGCAGGAGGCCAGCTGTGCACAGCAGGGGGTTAGCCAGTATAAGTGGATAGCCAACCCTTGCTCTATATGCCCTTGACTGCATAGTAAAGTTGTGGCCGCAGGGCTTGGACTCCAATCAAGCCCTGCATCCAACCCCCTGTTGGCACCCAAATCCCCACAGCGCACAGGTTGCAGCAGTGGGTTGGCCCGGCGTCCAGCCCACTGGAGGTGGCCAAAGCTCACTACGCACTGCCTACTTCCTGCACAATGGTGGGAGGCCCCAGGGTGTGTTCTGTGACCAGCGTCTTTATTTTTTTAATGTTTTCTTTAGTATTTCATAACTGGTATTGCAGTACCACAGTGGGTGGTGTGCTGGGGGCCATGGTACCAGCACCCTGAGAAAATATTTTTTTATTAAATTAATGGGGGTCTCTTTGGGATCTTGTCCCTTCCTCCCCCACATGGCGCTGAACCCTACTGGTCTTTTTCAAAACAATTTTTAGGGGCAGCTGCAAAATTTTGTTTGGAGGTGCAGCCAGCCAATCAGATCACTTAGTTCCACTGTACCAGCACCAATACCACTGTACTGAAATGGCTGATGGAGAATAAAGTTCCCTCCATCAATCTGGAGGCCCTATTTTTAAAACATGTTGATACTGCAGGACTCCATTGGGACCAACCCTCCCAATATACCTATCTCTACCCCTTCAAGCCCCTCTTTAGATGCTAATTTCTCGAAAAACAGCTGAATGGATTTATACCAAATCACAAAAAGAATGGTTTCTGAGTAAAGTCCTGACTTTTTGCCAGCTTTGATGTAATTCCGTTAAACTGTTTTTTCTGTATTGCATGACAAAGATTCCTATGGGAATTGACATGGGAAATCATTTTTGCCCCCACCCTTGTTTCTTAGCCCTCGATTGACAGATCAGTGTAAATCTTTCCGTGAAGGAGCAAAGGTGGATGAACTTTTTTCCCAGAAAGTTTCACACAGAATCGCCTCCAAAGGTGCCAGAGTTGTTAGCCAACCAAAAAAAGATCTTCCTAAGGAAATTCTAACCTAACTATAACTATACAGTATTCACCACTGTGTTATATTATCTATCTATCTATCTATCTATCTATCTATCTATCTATCTATCTATCTATCTATCATCTCGGTCTATCTATCTATCATCTCGGTCTATCTATCTATCTATCATCTCGGTCTATCTATCTATCTATCATCTCGGTCTATCCATCCATCTAGTTATCTATCTCTGGCTGTCTATTTATCTGTCTATCCATCCATCCATTTGTCTATGTATCTATTCACTGAAAAAACAAAGGAAAAATTATGTTATAGTACCCCAAGGTAACTATAACTTGCGCCCCTGCCATGCACAGTGTTATCATCAATGTTGTCATCTCAGATATCATTAGGGATATTACTAATGTAGCCATTCAAGTTGCCATGAAGCGAGGGCGCTAGTTATATTTACTTAAAGGCACAAGATAACAAGATAACTATACCTGGCAAATTTCATTGGCTTTGTTTGTTTAAAGAGTTATGTTTTAACTGATGCTCTCTCCAAACTATATGTCCCTAAAACATTTGTTTTTTCATGACTTTCTATGTTTTTTTTCAATGTTATGTAAATTATTACAAAAGCCAACTGTAACATCACTTTAACCTTTGTTTTTTCAGTGAATTTCTATGTTTTTTTTAATGCAAAGTAAGATATCTAAATGCCTGGATGGCTTGCAGGGTTTGGCGCTTGGAAGAGGTTGGGCACAGGGCCTGGCCCGGTGAACAGATTTACACCAAATCACAAAAAGCATGCTTCTTGGACCAAGGTGTAGCTTTCTGCCAAATTTGGTGTAATTCTCCTCACCGTTTTTGCAGTGTTACATTTTTGCTATGGAAAATAGCATGGGGAAAACGTGTTTTGGGGCTCCCATTTTTCTTGTCCATGCTTGATGGATCACCCTGGAACTTTCCAGCCAGAAACCAAGGTGGATGACAGCTTAAAAAAAAAGAATTTGTGAAGATTCGTCAGACAGCGCCAAAATTATAAAAAAAATTTAAAGAGTTTTATATAACGCGAAATAGACCTGAGACATTGGGTATCAGAGCACTTTACATGAGCACCAGTTTCGTTGCAGAAGGACACATTCATTTTTGTTAGGCACGGGGAGATTAAGTGATTTGCCCAGAATCACAGGATGTTGAGCGTCGTTGCCAAGACTCGAACCCGGCTCCCCCGCTTCTAGGTCGACAACTTTAGCCAGTAGGCTACATCCTCTTCCCATTAGTAAAATAAAAAATGCTTTGTCTACGGAAACGTGGTACTAACTATAACTACACAGTGGCGAGTTCCACTGGGATATATATATATATATATATATATATATATATATATATATATATATATATTTAGAAACAGGTTGCCCAAGATGAGAGGCTCACACTCGAGAGGGTTGACACACACTTGCTGCCGGCGGTGGTGTAACAGCATGGACCACACCCGCCCTCTGACTTGCCATACGCGTTTCGGGCGTGAATACCGCCCTTGTTCACTGGCTACACAAAAGGAGGACAAGACTTCATTATCCCCACCTGTATTTATTGCACGTTGTTAAGTTCCGCCCATGTGGGCTGTGGCAAGGCATGCTGGTATTTGAAGTTCCTGCCCACAAACATTGCAAGGTGCTTACCCCAGTGGGCGTCTTGATGCTCCCAAAGTTCAAATGTCTACCCCAGTGGGTGGGGTGATGTGATCACATTACTGCAACATCTCCAATATGTACCAACAGCTCAGGCCCCTCTCGTTCAAATCACCGCTCTAGTGCTGAGCAGTGTCGATCCGCCAGAGCCAGCAACCTGTTTCTAAATATTACGCGACTCGTCCGGTCGCTGGGAGGCCCCGCCGCTGGCTCTGGCGGATCGACACTGCTCAGCACTAGAGCGGTGATTTGAACGAGAGGGGCCTGAGCTGTTGGTACATATTGGAGATGTTGCAGTAATGTGATCACATCACCCCACCCACTGGGGTAGACATTTGAACTTTGGGAGCATCAAGACGCCCACTGGGGTAAGCACCTTGCAATGTTTGTGGGCAGGAACTTCAAATACCAGCATGCCTTGCCACAGCCCACATGGGCGGAACTTAACAACGTGCAATAAATACAGGTGCGGATAATGAAGTCTTGTCCTCCTTTTGTGTAGCCAGTGAACAAGGGCGGTATTCACGCCCGAAACGCGTATGGCAAGTCAGAGGGCGGGTGTGGTCCATGCTGTTACACCACCGCCGGCAGCAAGTGTGTGTCAACCCTCTCGAGTGTGAGCCTCTCATCTTGGGCAACCTGTTTCTAAATATTACGCGACTCGTCCGGTCGCTGGGAGGCCCCGCCGCTGGCTCTGGCGGATCGACACTGCTCAGCACTAGAGCGGTGATTTGAACGAGAGGGGCCTGAGCTGTTGGTACATATTGGAGATGTTGCAGTAATGTGATCACATCACCCCACCCACTGGGGTAGACATTTGAACTTTGGGAGCATCAAGACGCCCACTGGGGTAAGCACCTTGCAATGTTTGTGGGCAGGAACTTCAAATACCAGCATGCCTTGCCACAGCCCACATGGGCGGAACTTAACAACGTGCAATAAATACAGGTGGGGATAATGAAGTCTTGTCCTCCTTTTGTGTAGCCAGTGAACAAGGGCGGTATTCACGCCCGAAACGCGTATGGCAAGTCAGAGGGCGGGTGTGGTCCATGCTGTTACACCACCGCCGGCAGCAAGTGTGTGTCAACCCTCTCGAGTGTGAGCCTCTCATCTTGGGCAACCTGTTTCTAAATATTACGCGACTCGTCCGGTCGCTGGGAGGCCCCGCCGCTGGCTCTGGCGGATCGACACTGCTCAGCACTAGAGCGGTGATTTGAACGAGAGGGGCCTGAGCTGGTGGTACATATTGGAGATGTTGCAGTAATGTGATCACATCACCCCACCCACTGGGGTAGACATTTGAACTTTGGGAGCATCAAGACGCCCACTGGGGTAAGCACCTTGCAATGTTTGTGGGCAGGAACTTCAAATACCAGCATGCCTTGCCACAGCCCACATGGGCGGAACTTAACAACGTGCAATAAATACAGGTGCGGATAATGAAGTCTTGTCCTCCTTTTGTGTAGCCAGTGAACAAGGGCGGTATTCACGCCCGAAACGCGTATGGCAAGTCAGAGGGCGGGTGTGGTCCATGCTGTTACACCACCGCCGGCAGCAAGTGTGTGTCAACCCTCTCGAGTGTGAGCCTCTCATCTTGGGCAACCTGTTTCTAAATATTACGCGACTCGTCCGGTCGCTGGGAGGCCCCGCCGCTGGCTCTGGCGGATCGACACTGCTCAGCACTAGAGCGGTGATTTGAACGAGAGGGGCCTGAGCTGGTGGTACATATTGGAGATGTTGCAGTAATGTGATCACATCACCCCACCCACTGGGGTAGACATTTGAACTTTGGGAGCATCAAGACGCCCACTGGGGTAAGCACCTTGCAATGTTTGTGGGCAGGAACTTCAAATACCAGCATGCCTTGCCACAGCCCACATGGGCGGAACTTAACAACGTGCAATAAATACAGGTGCGGATAATGAAGTCTTGTCCTCCTTTTGTGTAGCCAGTGAACAAGGGCGGTATTCACGCCCGAAACGCGTATGGCAAGTCAGAGGGCGGGTGTGGTCCATGCTGTTACACCACCGCCGGCAGCAAGTGTGTGTCAACCCTCTCGAGTGTGAGCCTCTCATCTTGGGCAACCTGTTTCTAAATATTACGCGACTCGTCCGGTCGCTGGGAGGCCCCGCCGCTGGCTCTGGCGGATCGACACTGCTCAGCACTAGAGCGGTGATTTGAACGAGAGGGGCCTGAGCTGTTGGTACATATTGGAGATGTTGCAGTAATGTGATCACATCACCCCACCCACTGGGGTAGACATTTGAACTTTGGGAGCATCAAGACGCCCACTGGGGTAAGCACCTTGCAATGTTTGTGGGCAGGAACTTCAAATACCAGCATGCCTTGCCACAGCCCACATGGGCGGAACTTAACAACGTGCAATAAATACAGGTGCGGATAATGAAGTCTTGTCCTCCTTTTGTGTAGCCAGTGAACAAGGGCGGTATTCACGCCCGAAACGCGTATGGCAAGTCAGAGGGCGGGTGTGGTCCATGCTGTTACACCACCGCCGGCAGCAAGTGTGTGTCAACCCTCTCGAGTGTGAGCCTCTCATCTTGGGCAACCTGTTTCTAAATATATATATATATATATATATTTAGATGTGCCGAGTGTACTATGGTTTTTGTTGGCATTGCTGAGAATGGGGAGGCTAAGCCTTGATAGGGTCATGATGCACACCACCTCCCTCAATAATAATAGTACTAAATAGCACATTACTCTGCGGATTTGCATGCAAGTTTTATGCCTTGCTGTTTTGCCAAGTAAAGTAGTTGTAAAGAAAGGCTTTTAACTGGAACCATGATACATTTCATTAAATTCATGCTCTGAGATAAAACCACACTGAAAAGGCTTTGTTCCAATTAGCGGAGTTGTTTCCCCTAGTCAAGTCATTGTAAGGTGCCTTCTGTGAGATAATAAGCAGTGTTTTTTCAAGTCACACCTGCTGTGCTGTGTAAATAACATGTAATTTGACCTTTGTAGCTATTAATAAATGTTTAAATGTGTGTTTGTTAGCACACTTAGTGTACTTGGTGCAATTCAAGTGTTATTTGGCTACGTTTATTTTCACTGGCATGGAATATTTATATGGGATAAGTTACTCCCTGTCAAACATAAGGGTTTTGCAAGACACTGAGGAGTTCCAAGGCCATATAGAGGAATGAGAATGAAGGCACAGATTCTTTATAAGGTCACAGAACTCCAAGGTGACTTGAAATTTCCTTTTAACGTAATGAAGAGGATAGTATTTCCTTATATTATATGGTGTTACCTGTCCTGTAAACTGCCTAATTCCTCTGTGTCTTTCCTCTTCATGTGCAAGAGATAGTATGGTTGCAGACATGGATTCTGTAGTACGAAATGAAGCACACCAAAAAGCAGTTCGTAATTTATTTAAAAAAATGTAATACAATTGGTTGGATGCTTTGATTGCATGAAGTGTGGTGCTATAAAAACATATGGGATATATTTCACATCTTCCTGTGAAATACAGGTTTCATATTCATAATAACCTCTCCCAAACCACTCTGAAGAACTTTACTATTGTGAGGGTCACTACATGTATACAGCAATGGTATCTTAAGTTAGGCAACATGATCAAGTAGTATTTCTCCACATTTGCACTAGAAACTAATTTTTGGGTGAAATCTACAAATAATCCAAATTATCTGGAAAATTATATGACAAATGTCATAAAATCCATAATGGCTGCAGCCAGAGAATCGCATAAATCCACTGACCCTCGTCATTGCTCACTCTTTTATCAACAGGTTATTCCATATGTGGTAAACATAAACATTTTAATTCCAATCAGTGGCCAGGGTCAAAACTGACTCAATAATTCTCGCCTCGGTACCTACTCTAACCAGGAACACACTCGGCAACTCTGGGCATTAAGCTTGCCTTATCTCTACAACGGCCCCCCACAGACGCTGGGGATGCCTGGTTTCACCTTGGAAATACCCAGAAAGGGACCATCTCACAGGGATAGCCAGGACGGGTTCCCCAGCGGTCTATAGCGCCGGGACACCTCCTCGTGAGGTAGCTGTTCGCGCTCTACAAATATCAGTATTATTATTATTATTATTGTTAGAAGCACTTTGAAAAAAAGTATTTTTCAAGCTAAGAATCATAAAATAAATAGTTAATATAAAAATATTTAACAGATATGGTACTATTTTGTCATCTTTGCATTCGGCTTATATTTAACAACCAACCACTCAGCCGTTGGCCTTGTGGTTTAGTATTTCACCAGAACTCCGTAATGGCAATGTTAGACGATATTATACTGCACCATTATGTCTTCTCCTTTTGATAATATACTTTAAAAATACCATTACAGTGCAGTTATGGGTATAAATTAAAACGGAAAAGCTACTGAAGTTCTAAGATCATGGTTAAAACCACAATCCATAATCTGCACAAAGGCATGCTGACCACAACTCGCACACCAGCCACAACTCGCACACCAAATGCAAAGCTTATGACCTCACCTTTAATGCTACGGATGCAATCACATTGCAAATGTAAATAATCTTACAGATGAGATTGCATATCATATTACCCATCGAAAGGGGTGACTATGACTGTATTATTGAATGGTTTGAGTAGGTGTCATTTAATTACATTTTGCTTTGAGGAGTTATTTATTGATATAAATATTTTGAGACATGAGCATTGCATTTGAAGTATGAGTTAGAGTTTAACATGGCTTTTGTGTGATTGTGACTCCTCACCATAACTTGCAAATTTCAATGGCTTTTCGATTTTAGGTGCTTTTAGGGGATCTTACATCCGACCGCCATCCTATCGGGATGGGACCGCCCGACAAGCTGTAGGCGGTCCCGCACACCGACTTACAGTGCGACCGCCGCACAGACCGCAGTCCAAAAAACGCACATTGTGCATATCCCTTATACATAGTGCTAAAGCCTGCGCTATGTGGCAGACACCATGCGGTGCCTGCCACATCGCGCAGGGATATGTAGGGGGGCACCTTTAACCCAATTCTGAGGGCTACGGAAAGAGGGGGGCCCGCTATGGGCCCCCAATGTCCCTTTCACCAGCCTTTTTATGGCGGGTAACCCGCCATTAAACGGCTGGTGGGGAAGGACACCATAATCACTATGGCAGTGCTTGGCAGGCACCGCCACCATTGTGGCAGGCACCGCCACCATTGCAGGGATCGGAGTGCCCTCCATCGGGCTCCTTGAGCCTATCGGCACCGTGGTGGTTGGTCTCTCCCACAGCCACCCCTCCGCCCACCATCCTAATGTGGCAGGTGGAAAACATGCTAACTATGGCCATGAGACCACCACTGACAAGCTGTCCATGGAGGTCTCACCATCATTGTAATCAGGCTCTAAGTTTGTAACCGTAAATTCACTTTGTATTACATATGTTGGGATGTCATTACCAAAGCTAACCATAACTTCACTAAAAATGTGTGAAATGCATTTATTTTATCACAAAACATTCAAGAATTCCCTGTGGCCAACTCACAGCAGGTGGCCAACAATCTCTGCACACAACCTGGCCTACTCCCAGGCCCTGCATCCAACCTGCCATAGGCAGCGACCCCTCACTGAGCACAGCCCTTGGCCATGAACAGCAAGGACTGGCCTTTAGCTAGGGACTGTTCTCAACCCCCCATGTATGGCCATTCCCCACTGCAAAAGGCCAAAGGACAAGCACAGTGAAAATTGGCCAAGAGCACCTGAAGTGCACCTGTTTTTTTATTTTGTTTAAATGTATCTCAGGATTTGTGAATCCTGTGTTGGCTTTCCAAATTCTGACACTTTAGGAAAGTCTTTAGGCTGTGGGTCCCAAGAAAGGTCTAGCATTTGAGAATCCATGAACACAAATCATTTTTAAATTTCTAATTTAAATGCTGGGTGGCTCTCTGCCCCCCTACTCCTGACTTGACAACAGAGGTCAGGGTAGGCTCACCCTGCCTCCTCATAACCTTTGTTTTTTATTTTTTCCAACAAAGTTGGTTAATGGCAACGACAACAGAAATTCTTTTGTGATAGCCAGTCAGAGAGTGGTGGATTTATGGCTGGATTTAAGAATCTACAGGGGACAATGTAAAAAATATACCTAGTCCAATGGTGTACTTTCTTGAGGGGGGGGTATTTTCGAATCCTGTGGAATTGGGTATCCCTGGAGGACCTAAAGATTAACAGTTAAGATATCTCTACAATGTAACCCCTTTATGCCTACCTGAAACACTATTTAAATTTTAATTACTTGAAAGAGACTGAATAGATTTATTTTACATCAAACCAAGCAAAGGCGCTTCATCAAATAAAGTTTTACTTACGTGCTACGTTTTTTGTAATTCTGTACATCTGTGTTTTCCAGCAGAGAATAACAAATAATTCTAATGGAGTTTAATGAGAAATATCACTTTTTTGATCCATTCTTTATTTCCTTCCTTGCCCTCTTGACACATCTGCATGAAACTTTCAATGCTGAACCCAAAACGTATAACCTTTTTTTTTAAAATGCTTCATTCAGATTTGTCTCACTAGGCCATAATTATTAAGAACGCAAAACGTTTTTCAATCGAAATTCTGACCTAACCATAACTACACAATGGCTATTGCTAAACTACATAACATGCTGCCTCAAAAACAGAAAACTATTACTATGCTGCCCGGTGGAGCTACCTTGTTAGCTATAGAGGAGATGGGCTGTGGCTTTCCTCCTCGGCCCTCACCTACCCAGCCAGACATTAGACAGACTTTCCTTTGCCTCTCCGCTGTATCTCTCTCCTCGTTACCCTTTTACATTGCCCCCTTCCATTCTACACGTCATTACCAAACAGATGTAACTTGTAATGGATTTAACGTGTGTAACAATGTGTAACTTGTGACTGATGTAACTTTAAAAAAAATGTGTAACCTCATGTAAAGCGCTCTGATACCTCCGGGTCTAGCAAGCGCTATATAAAACTCAATAAATAAAAAATGCATAAGATTCCCAAAAGGAAGCTTATAAATCTAGAACCTTGCACTTACAAATAAATAGGAGCTTTGGGAATTTACATCGAAAGTCACAGGTGTGCCTGGAAAGTCGCAGGTTCCCAGGTCTCCCACTGGGGATGTCATGTGACAACGTTTTGACCACTATTCCCTAATGTTAACTGCACTTACACTACAAACCTGTGTTGAGTAAATATCAGCCCAATGGGTTGATGCACATTTTTTGTTTTCTTTTTTCTCTACAGGAATTACATTTTCCCTGGGGAGAAACTGCTTCCCTACACCCCCAGGATTTTTAGGAGCTCTCCACCCTACCTTGGAAGGGGATTTACTCCATCCCCTTCCCGGAGCAAATCGCCACAAACTTCCAGTGTGGAATAGCGCTGGAGTGGAGTTTGCGAATGCCCACAAACTCATGTGTTTGTAGCCATTCACAAACTCTCGAGGCAAACTACGCCTTGAGCTGTCTGCTCCACACCACTTGTTTGGGGTTTCCTACTGCATATTTTACCTGGTGCATAGTTATGCCTATGCTTGATAGGTATGCTTTTGAGTGTACCAGGGCACGAGTCGGGGGGACACGCAGGTGGACACCGTCTCTTCTGCAAAGAAGTTGGGCCCCACAGAAATATGCTGAACACGTCCCTGTTTAATTTTTCGAAATCGCCACCGCTCCCCCCCCCCGCTCTTTCATTCGGCTGCGGGCGGCAAACGCAGGGCCCACCATGAGCGGTCATAAGGCCTAGCTTTGTGCACAATGTCTGCTTTCATTCTGAGCAGCTGATTACAAAAAACAGTGGTCCTCAAATAATTTAAATAGGAATGAGAATAAATATAGTCCAGAATCGGTACTATATACAGGATGTTCAGCCGGACAACCAATTTAATTCTTCAATGAAACAAGACAGAAATACAACAACAAATTATTTGTGGGACACAGTCCTGCATCCGTTAAGAACAAATGACATTTACACAACATACATAGACATTTCAGGCAAGACAAGAGAGCTTATTTACATTATCCAATGTTTAAGCTTTTTCAAAACAGCAATTGCACTTTTTTACGCAATGGATTGATGTGCATGCTGTTTAAACTAAGGTCGACGACGTTTCGATCCTGTTAAGAAGATGCAAGGATCATCATCAGGACAGGGATGTGTACAAGCCTGATTATGAAAAGAAATTGCCTGTGGGAGAAACAAGAGGTGATGTAAGGAAAAGAAGAAGCGGTAAAATAAAATGTGTCCACGTTGCGCTTTGGACCGTTTCCTGTCGCAGGAACTAGGCCTACCCACACAAGTGAGGTACCATTTTAATCGGGAAACTTAGGGTAACACCGAATTGTAGAGCAACTGTTATTACCTATTGACTTTCAATGCGTTTCTGCCTTCCAAATGAAAGACAATGTGTAAAAAAGAAGTCATTTTGAAAAATGACCTATAAGTCTCGTGCTAGTATGGGTACTCACAATTTCGGAAATGTTAAAATATCTACTGTTTCTAAACTCTATATTTTGTTCCAATTTCAGAAACACATAGGTGTCTTTCAGACCGATTTTTCCATGTATATATTATTGCTATATATCCGGAACATAATGAAAAAGCATTGCAAGATGCTGCTCAGTTATTGGCTCTGGGTTCGTCGGGTTCTTGGTGAACCTACAAGGCCTATATATCCTCACAACCAGAAAGGTCCAGCGGATGTAACGGTATATTGCTTTCAAACAGCTGTCAAAGTTAGAAGAAGTTACAGGTGAAAACGTTGGCACAAATGGCTGCTTTTTTCAACTAATTTTCAATTTTTCTTATGTTTATCTGTTAGTTTCTATGACGAAACCTTGAAGGATCTACACAAATGACCCCTTACTGAATTCAGAATGTTGTGTACTTTTCCAAAATGTATAGCTTTCTTGGATCCATTATTGCTTTCATACCCATTTCTACCATTAACTGGAAGGAGGTTGAAAGCACAAAAAATAGCAATAATACACTATGTCCCAGAAAAATGACAAAACTGAGTTAAAAAATGTTGGTTTTCTGACAAAAGTCTGCTTTCCCCTGAAAGCTGGGAAGATGGTGATTTTAGCACCACAACCCCTTTTTGATACCATTTGCAGGGAAAAAACAGACACTTGCATCTGTAGCCCTTTTTCCAAATTTTCCAAATAAAAACAAAATTTAGCTGTATTGTTTCTGGGTCCCTTCCTGGGGAATCCTCTAACCCAGAGTACCTTTAGAATCCCCATGATGTTGGAAAGAAAGGACGCAAATTTGGTGTGGATAGCTTATGCGGTCAAAAAGTTACAGGGGCCTAAGTGCGAACTACCCCAAATATAAAAAAAAAAAAAGGCTTAGCACAGGGGGGAAAAGGCCTAGCAGCTAAGGGGTTAAGAGACGCATGCCTTTGACTTTGTTCAGTCCCTTTATATAAGACATATATGTATGTACTGTGAGAATGTCAGATGTGTTGGTCTGTCCCTGCATTTACACAAATAACAATTTAAATACTGCTATTCTGTTGTATTTCCTTAATAGCACTACTTGTCCCAATCTAGGGTGTCAGAGCGCTTTATATCACGTACACATTATACGGTGACAATAAATCTTGTGTGTAAATCAATGCCCAGGATGTGTTGCATAAGACAGCTATTTTAGAAGGATTGCAGTTTATGAACTGCAAGTAACAAAAGGATCTCTGTGGTAAAAGCAGTAACCCACTTACCCATCTACATAAAATAAAATATCTGTCATCTGCGTGTCAAAGGATGTACTTTGCAGGAGATATATTTTGATTCAAAACTGGGACTAGATAAAACACATCTCTCTCCAGCAAGTGCATTAACCTCCTGAGTTATTTTACCATTATTATTGTCCCTGAGATTTACTGCTCACACGAAGATCTATGCAGCAGGTGTCTTAACCCCATAAGATATTTTAAAATGCATGCTTTGCAACAATTAAGCAGAAGAGATTTGCTGCCACATTTCTCATTGTTGCCAATTTCTTTCTTGCAGAATGAAAAGCAAAATAAGTTGAGGTCCAGATTTTGCGTTCGTTTGCGTCACCTTTTTTGACACTCCTCTGACGCAAAATCTAATTTGTTAAATATTTTAACGTGCTCAAATGTGCTCATGATAGACCTGCTAAACGTATGTGGGAGGTGTTAAGATCTGAGGTCACTTCCTGTTAGGTCATGGGTTCTGATGCCACTTCCTGTGATGCCACGTGCAATGTCATGCTCAGTCATGTCATGATACCATGGTGTCACTTGCATACGACCTAACTTGGTTAATCCTCCTACTTCTTTTTTTAGGACTTTTGCCCTGCAGTGTACCTAGAAGGAAGAAACATAGCAATTTTGGCCATAAACAAGCGTTTATATCTCAAAATGACTTTCTGAATTGTACCCATTACAGTGGCAGCCGGTATGGTTCGGGGGGGTGGGGTAGCGGGGCGGGATGGGAGGTGTAAAAAAACTACAAATGAGCTCACCTGATCGCTGCATCTTTCCTGTCTCTCCCACATCGCCCCTCCGCTCCGGCCAGAAGAAGGAAGCACCCAGGCTCACCTGAGCCATTCACAATGCTGCAAGGCAGTGATGTGATTGGTTTGAGCACCGCGGTTCGGCAGTCAGACGAGGAATGGGAGCCTGGGCATGTTCTCCACCCAGGCTGTAATGCAGCCTGGGTGGAGAACATGCAAGGTGCACATGACGGTTTGGCCAGGCCAAGCCGGCCAGCCAAACCATCATGCGCACTTTAAAGTGCAGCAACCACTCCTCCTCCCTCGTCACAGGAGCCTGTCCCCGCCCGACCAGAACCTGGCAGAGACTAAAAAGAATATGATAATAACTTATGTAAACTTTTTTTTTTTTTTTTTACACTGCTCCACGAGTGGTGGGGCGACACTCCTTCGCCCTGGTGAGCTGCCAATAACCCATTGCCTTCATGATCAGAAGACTAATCGGAGTGCCTGGTTATTTTATGGAACAAGTTGTGTTTGTGGTGTATACTAAATATTTTATATCACCCGCGCACATGCACACTGACCCGTTGTGAAAGAGTTACTTATAATTGCTGTTTGAATAAATGACTTTACGGCTCCTAAGCTTTTGAAAAGTCACATTAAAACATGTTTTTAGTATTGTCAAGCTCCATGTGGAATGCATGAATCATATAATTTTAGATTTCTGTGGGATCTCTTTTACAGTGTACCGCCTGTTGTTAATTTAAGTTTCACACCTTCCAGGCCACATGGAAAGTAACAATTTTTCGGCGTAGCCGCGAAATTGCAAGCAGCATATTTTTTCAATATTTTTTCTGCTGCCTCCTGCACAAATGATGTAGCCTTAGCCAAAAATCAGATCGCCATATGTGCTTCGTTGGTTGCCCCGTACCTGTCAGTTACAGTTAAAGAGGATAAACCTCGCCCTCTGACTGGAAAATGGCAGAAGCAAATAACACACAGGGAAACTATGCTGCTGAGCTGCCGGCTGTACTCCTTACAGCTCTTTTTGCTTTTATATTATGCCATATTTTCCACTCTTTGTAGGCTGATGACAGCATTCTTCTAATGTATTGTCAGTAGTTGGGTGCTTTAAGATTAAAAGTGAGATGCTTAAAAAAATCAACAACCCTGGTTCTGCATGTCTCTTCTGTAATCTTCATAAGATATCTCATGAGAAAAATGTCAAAGCTTGTATGTTGTCTCTTGATGCTGTTGAAGGCTCTGGGTCACAGAGCTTCGCTGAATGTGTCTTTGACGAATAAAATTTGTTTACAAAAAAAAAAAAATCAACAAGCAAAAATTGAGAAAACTTCAAGTAAGAAAAAAACGATAATAGTGTGAAAAATGTTTTAAAAAACAATGAACTGGGGTTTGAGTATCGGATGTGATGGGGTTATAGATAGGTCAGGGAAAGGCATTAAGTTATGGTATGGGTTAGTTTGCAGGTTAGGGTTATGGATTTTAAATTGGTTGGTTAGTAGGCTTGGGTACAGGTTAGGATATGAGTTAGGCTTAGTGATAGTGTGAATGTACGGTGGTTGGAATGGGCTAGAGATCATGATTCTAGATGGAGTTATAGGTAGACTTGGAGTTTGAAGTAGGGTAAATGAAAAACCTTCAGCTTGAGGAAGGGTAATCATTAGGGTTGGGAATGGTTAGGGATGCGCTTATGGTTTGGAGCATTGTAAAGCAGTGGTTCTTAACCTTTTGGCTTCGTGGACCCCCACTTAATTAATATTGTATTCCGTTGACCCCCCCAGTGAATCTTTATTGGAATCCGGGATCCCCTCTTAATCAGTCATCACTGGGAGTTGGGGACCCCCAGCTAAGCAATTTCGGTGACTTGAACCATAAAACAATACACAAAAATACAGACACAAGCATTCCTTAATCAAATACACACAAGTCATTAAATGTTTTATTAATCTGCACAAAGGCATGCCGACCACAACTCGCACACCAGCCACATCTCGCACACCAAATGCAATGCTTATGACCTCACCTTTAATGCAACAGATATAATTACATTGCAAGTGTAAATAATCTTACAGATGAGATTGCATATCATATTATCCTTCGAAAGAGGTGACTATGACTGTAGTATTTGGTATGAGTAGGTGTACACAAGTGATTCAATATTGTATATAATTAACAAACAAATATAAAAGATGCTAATTTAATGGAAAGGTTGTCACTTTTCTAAATTCAATTGGGGCCACCCATGAACCATTTTATATTCTGTTTGATGCACTTGCACTGCTCCCAAGGATTAATCTGCGGATACCAACTTAATGTTTAGCTTTGAATATGACATTTTTCACTTTTACAGAACAGTTTAACATTTTCAGATTGACATTTTGCTGCTTTATCTATACTCTGCTAATAACAGTTCATTTTCTAAGCAGTCGATGAGACCCTGACTAGGCATTTCAGACCCCATGTGTCCCCGGACCACAGGTTAAGAACATCTGGGGTAAAGCAAAGCCCCAAAGATAGGGTTAGTATAAGGTGTAGTTTGAAGCTTACAGTTACTGTTATGGTTAAGTGTAGGGGTGAACGTGTCTAGCTTAGGGGTAATATTTAGAAAATATGGGAAAGCACCATAGCTACCTGTGAGAAATTGGGTTATTGCTTGAGGCCTTCTCAAGCAACTCCCACAACCCCTTTCAGGGTGAATCACAAAAAGTCACTAAATTCACTTGTGCTTAAACTAACCCTGGGCGTAGTTCTCGTAGTAGCGCTACGCGTAGCTACGCGAGGTGCACTTCGCACTACGCAAGATAAGCGTAGCACTACGTGAACTGCGTAGTGCGCTGTTCACGATGATTGCACAGTGCCGGATGCTTGTCCGCACTGTGCAATCATTGAAAACGGCATCTTGCACAGTGCGAGCTGTCGTTTTCTGCCGCTCTAGTAGATTTTTACTTAAGCGTCAGCTTTCTCAACGCGGACTGGTAGTTTCTCATCGCGAGCGGTCGCGAGCATACGCGACCACTCGCAATGAGAAACCTGACCTCCCCGCGTTGAGAATCTCGCCGGGAGGTTTATTTTCCACGCTCGCGATCGGCAACTTGATGTTGCTGATTGCGAACGAGGAAAAAGTCTCGCCGGGATGTCATTTTGCTCGCTCGCGGTCGCCAACTTGACGTTGAGGACCACGAGCGAGCAAAAAATGGCAACTATGCTACGTGATTTTGCACTGTGCTACGTGCAATTCGCGTAGCGCGAAGTAGCACAAACTACGCAAACTTCGCGAGCATAGTGTAGTTGTCCGCCCAGGGTTAGCTTAAACCTCTGATAACTTAGCACAAAGCAGTCCGGCTTAACTGAGAGGCAAGGGGTATCGTAACGTGTGTGCTTAAAAGTAATTCTATCATTATTCGATCACAACTTGTTCCAGCGGCATCACTGAGTCAAACCACTTCAAAATCTAAATAACATGCCTCCGCCCGTCTTCGCATGCTCAGTGTCCTCTGCATCTAAAAGTGTCATTTTCCGAATAGTGACTTAAAATCCAATTTTATAATTAAAGCGGGTTTAAATTACAAATCCTCAGACACCAAACATATCTTTTACACCCACTCTAAATCAAGAGTTATCACTTATTACATGTAATATGTTAGTCCAATATTATCCTATGGGATATGTAGGCCTTGCAGTAGTCCTAAATTAATTTGAGAGCATTTTAATACCAATGTAAAACTTACCTATAAATACAACACACCCTGCTCTAGGGGCTGTTAAGGGCATACCCCTGCGGTGACATATGTATTAAAACAAAGGTTTAGGCCTGGCAAAAGGTTTATTTTGCCAGGTGAAAATGGCAGTTTAAAATGGCACACACAAAGGCTGCAATGGCAGACCTGAGACACGTTTAATTTAGTGCTACGGGCCCACTTGTAGCATTTAATTTACAGGTCCTGGGTACATGCAGTACCACTTTACTATGAACTTAAAAGTAAATTAAAGGTGCCAATTGGGTGTAAGCCAATTCTACCAAGTTTAAAGGAGAGAGCACAAGCCCTTTAGCTCTGATTAGCAGTGGAAAGTGGGCAGTGATCTAAAGCCAGAGCGGCTAGAGAACCAGGTTCGAGTCTGGCAGGAGGCTCAAACATCCTGTGATTCTGGGCAAAATCACTTAATCTCCCCGTGTCTAAAAAAAAAAATCATTTAAAAAACATTTAATTAATGTGTCCGTCTGTAATGTAATTTGTGCTCGTGTAAAGCGCTCCGGTACCTTTGGGTCGAGTTCGCGCTATATAAAAACTGCGAAAAAGAGAGAACTAAAGCATGTTCAGCAAACCAGAGGAGTGAGGACAAAAGTCTGGGGGACACCCACTCCAAGGATATCGGGTCTAACACTATCATTAGGATTACCAGGTTGATTTAGCAATTTAACAAGTACAAATATAGATTCTTAAATGTGCAGACCATTTTCACTAAACTTTCTCTGGCTTTTCGTATTTCCCTTTTATTTAAAGTATATATTTTCTCACTAAAGTTTTCACTTAAATTTTACTCACTTTTAACCTAGATTCAATAAGTACAGTGTGAAGAAGTATGTAAATTAATTCTGAACCTAGAGCGCATGGTTTACAGTGAAAAAGGAACAATTGAAATGTGCAGTCCTGCCAAGTATCACGCATCGGGCGTTAGACTAATGCATTTCAGTGTGGTGATCCGCATCACCGCACTGAAATGCAAAGTCACGCATTATAGGCATAGCCTCTGCCTCGGCTGTCAAGCCGTAGCGCTGCTATGCTGACTGTAAAACTAGTGGCTGGTGTGGCGCTGTTATTAGCACGCTGCACCGGCAGGCTTCGGGGGCTGGCTGAAGCGGAGTTTGGATACAATGTATAAAGTATATCTGGGCGCGGCCTTATTTTCTGACAGTGATCTCTGTCAGTAGAGACCGTGCCCAGTTGCTATTTCCGCTGTGCAGGACGTTGCGTCCCGCTGCAGCTTCCTGCGGGGGCGAAAGTGGGAGGCTAAAGGTTTGGAACGGTGGAAGCCTGGCTTGGCGATTGCCGCTGCTCTCAAAGCCACGCAGTAATTGAATCCACGCAACCGCGGCTGGAGCTCAGGCAAACGCTACAGTACTGCAGCTGAGCCTTGAATGCAGCGGGGCTGAGGGAGTCCAGTAGTTCGTTGTGGCCTGGAGGACTCACTATGAGGAGGCGGGCTGCCCGGCCTTAAACCGCATTTCCCTTTTGCCATTCACCTCGTATTGTAAGTAAGCTTGTTTCTGTCTCAGTGCAGGTAAATTTGCATTATGTTGTGCGGCTCGCTGCAACACACTTTAAATCATACAACGTTCTGGCTCACTCAGCTGCTACACTGTGTGTGTGCGTGCGTGCCTCGCAGCCTAGTCCCCAGAATGAATGCCCGGACCAGGGCTCTCTGATGCGGTGGCTGTAAGTGACTTTCATGTGTGTCGGCTCATTGAGGCAACTCACCTGGGCTGCTGGCTACACCGTTTCTCTCGTCTTCACTCCTTGATTTTGCTTGTGAAAGGTGTCACTTCTATTTGTGGTAATGTTACTCATAATTACACTGAAAATATGAAAATGTCACACCAATCTGAAACCTTGGCAGCTATCAATGAGTATTATTGATTTTAAAGAAAGGTTTTCAAGGAACCATTCTGGGTAAAACAATTCATCAATTTGACCAGTCAGAGAGGGTTTTTGAAGGTTCCAGTTGTGATATATGGCTTTTGTACCAGGACATAAAGTAATTGGCCCTGAGAGTCTTGGCGATGAGGAGGCGCACGAAGAGAGAGGCACATAATCACAGATATGGGAATGTACCAGGACAGTTAGGTAATGGGTCCACTGGGGAACAGAAATGCAAGATTAGTTAAACATAAGTTCTTGTTGACATGGACTAAGGATCCTTTGGGGCTGAAGGGTCTGGACGAAGAAACAGACTTAGGAAATGCCATCATGAACACCTTAGTAAGGAAAACAGCAGTGTCAGCGAAGTTTTAGGATACTGAGGAACTTGAATGGGAAGTCACTAGGACACGCCAGAATGGGGAGGCATGTTGGACATGAACTTTGGGCAGAAGTGTACTAACACAGGGAGGTAGTGGGGCAAGATAAAGATATTAGGACAAGGCACATGAACACAGGCAAGAAATCAGATGTATAGTCACAGAGATACTCGTTTAGGAAAATGTAGTTAAAAAAAGATATTGAGACAGTATAACTGGGACTGGGAGACAACTGATGAGGGTGAGGCAGAGACATGGTGGTAGGTAATGAGGCAGTCACCTGGAGAAGGAGTTGTGGTTTTGGGCCAAAGGAAACATGAGAACAAAGAAACAAGCATTGGCATAGCCAATAGGTCTCGCTTTTGGGACCTTATAAGTGTTTAGCCATGCAACAGTTGCATAGCTAAATACTTATAAGGTCCCAAAAGCGAGACCTATTGGCTATGCCAATGCTTGTTTCTGTTTATTACTGCTCTGTAGTAATGGCGGCACCCGTGCTTTAGCTTAAACATCTTAAGCTAAAGTTGGGTGCCAAGATTGCTTCGAAAGTAAAGAATTGTCTATTTCTTTACTTTTGAAGCAATCTCAGCACCCAACTTTAGCCTAAGATGTTTAAGCTAAAGCACGGGTGCCGCCATTACTACATAGAAGTAATAAACAGGAAAAAAAAACTGGCTCTGGAGCACATCAAAGCGGCCGTGCGGCTGCGAAAGTGATCGCGATCAAACATTAAAGCGGCTGTGCGGTCGCGAAAGTGAGGCGCGCATGCGCACATGCACTGTAGCTCTAGGCTACAGTTGTAGCACTTTTTTGAGCCCTCACAAAAAGTCTCGCCAGACCAGCGCATGCGCTGGGTCAGGCGAGACCTAAAAAGTGTTAGAGAGACATGCGAACAGTGAGACTGGGGACACTGCAGCAGGAAGGCCCTAGAACAAGGGCTTCAAGCAGACACATGGACAGGTAGACAAAGAGACAAGTAAACATGAGGATCGCGAAACAAATCATCAGAAACAAAACAATTAGATGCAAACTCTGCACTAAAAACTCTGACTCATAGGAGTGCGTAGCAGTAGCCCTCAACACCCAACATCACTGCCCTACATTGCAGCATGTGTTCAGTGGAGTACCGCATGACCCACTCCCACCCCCTGGAACATCTCAGCTACAAAAACCCACAGCTGATAATGCTCACGTGGGTTTTTTTTATTTATCGCTCATACTCTCTCCCTACAAGGATGGGAGGAGTTGCTGTGACCATCTTAGGGAGCGGATGGAGTAGAGGCAAGTTGTGGCGACCCGAGCATGGATTTTTTGCTGCTGGATCTGTGCTGGGCACTGCATGGCACTTAATGCAGTGCGTACTGCTTGTTGGACCCCTAGCCTTGGGCAGAAGATGGCGGGCACATCGGTGATTATGCTCAGGGATCCCTTATAGGATCAATGAGGATGCTGCCATCTTGCATCGTGCCCTCCCCACGTCTCTCAATGTACATTCCATGAAACATACCATGTCTGGATACAGAATTCTAAAAGTAACTAGATAGCTACCCGACCATTACCGAGTCGAAGCATTTTGTAGTCTAAATGAAGGAAGAAATAATGGCTGCCCGTCTAGAGTGCCTGCTGTTGATGATTGACAGACTTTACTGGGTTTAGAGAACTCATAAATGTCCTCCACTTTCCTCAGAGTAATTTTATTGGCACATTTTTGTAGCCAACAGTAATCTTCGCCATAACATGTACTAAAGAATAGGGTAATATTGTTATTTTAACTTTGATTTAGTGCTTACATCAACTGCTTGCATGTACATGTAACTTTTCTTATGTAATTTGCTCTGATACCCATTGGATCATGCTGGTGCTCCAGAAAACTGCAAAAACATAAAAATAAATAAAGCTCACTGCTGCAGAAACATCCACATGCTACAGACCAAGCCCATCACACTCATATGGGTGAGGCCGAAATCCTTGGCATTCTCAAAAACTGTTATCATTCTAACTCAAACACACAAAACCACTAAAATTCAGCACGCATAAATCATGTCGTCCACCATGGACAAAACTTCCATTTGTCAATGCCAGTAGAAAAAAGGAAGCCAAGCAATAGTGAAACATAAAAAGCAAAAAGTACTATAGGGGGCACCCCAAGAAGAGTTCAACATGGTGAGTGACCTAAGTTATGGCGTTTGTTGCTTAGGATAGCTAAAGAATTTCAGTGGTTTTGTGCCTTTAAGCCAGAACCATATCTCAATTTTTAACTGTGTGTTTGTTGTTGTTGAATATTGTGCTTGTGTTCTTAGTGGTAACTGAGCTAATGCAAAAAAAAAACCAATACTGTAGAATCCTAATATCAGTAGTTTTGAAGCTCCAACCCTAACGACCATCAACGGCCGCCTCTGGGAGTATGTGCTGTGTTTATAAAAGAATCTACATTCAGTCACAGTAACATTCAGTGCATTGGGATTGTAATTGTGCAGCAAGACCTTGGAGGGTTTTTTCCGAGTAATAATTCAGCCACGAGGACACATGTAACTAGGAGGGAGTTTCCAGTTGACATGTTTGCCTTTAGGGCCAACCCGGCCCTCGACAACATTGCGATTCATGAGTAATTTAATTATGAATTCTCTACAAATCGGCGGCCAGGGCACCCTGATCTAACTTTAGACTTGTGGTGGTAAATAATGCAGCAAGCTGTGCATTATCCTGGCATCTGTGGAGCTCGCGCTCACCCGCAGGTGCGGCCATCATTCTAATTGGGCAACCTCAAGGAGCCAGATAAGATGCACCTGGAGGCGTTCCAGCTCCGATTGGCCGCATACCACCGCATATGATAAAGAGACGTGGTCCCAATTACTGCTCTGCGGTGGGATTCATTCCAAATGATGTTAAAGACATGAATCTGCTGTTGAGCCTGTGAGGAGCTTACTCTGCGACCTTCAAGAGTGAAGGGGCACTTGTAGACAAGCAAGTGCATAAAAAACTATTGCACGAATCCTAGTCAGCAGCGGGTTTATACACAGATGTGCAGCCAAGATCATGATTGAATTGAAGTAAATTGACTTCTATTCAAGTGTTAGTTTTCTGATTTCGGGAAATTTTAACACACCGCCCAGAAACACACTATTACACATTACGTAACATCACATCACAACATTACACACCCTTAACACCATACACAAGCTCCTCACACACAATCAGTTCCTCACTGGTCAGTGCACTGTGCTACCACAAGACTGCATACAATATCAAATTAAATTACATCTATTGTCAAATGTACTTCTATATAATCTACATCACTATGTTCTGCATAAGTGATGTTGTACCGTAACACACTATATAGCGCAGTACCACACCATGCTACAACACACCTTCCAGGATGACTTCACACCACAATATTGGGCACTGTTCAATGATTCATCACCATAATATTCCATACCATAGTGCACATTCCATCCAGATTATATTAACCCACTCTGCAGTTTAGCTCATTATGCACATAACATTACATTTTTTCACATCATTTCAACACACCACTCAATCTCACACCTCCAGCACCATGTAAAGCACCCACTGCACAACGTCACATCAAAATATACCTCAGCGCACAACTCCACAGTACACTTCACACCCCAGTAACGGTGGAGATGTGGTCTAAGGGTCAGAGCTGCTGACTTTGAAGCTGGGGAGCTAGGTTCGAGCCCCAGGGTTGGCTCAACATCCTGTCAGTCTGGGCGGAACACATAATCTCCCCATGCAACATCAGCTGATGCTGGTGTGGGCCTTGGGCCAAGTTCGCACTGTATAGAAAAAAAGCAAATACAACAGTGCTCTGTATCCCTCCATTCAATACCATGTCTTTCTGTACTTCACTGCAGAGGTACCCAACACACCACACTCACTGCCTCATTCCATATCATAGAACTCTAAATGATGCCTCGCTGCACCAATGTCCGCCTGATTTCATCTACCACCTCCTTCAAAAAAGAAATTAAAAGATTTGTGATAAGCAAGTTTTTGCCCTAAGTTCACACCTTTTGTTTATTGATTTTATACCTGTCTGTTGTTCATTTGCTGATTTTGTCTACTACATTGCTGACTCCCTATGGAGGTCAACTTTATTAATTTGTTAATCCTCAATGTCTGTTCCTCGTTCGTATATGTGACTGGCTCTTGATCTCACACCTACCTCCCCTTCATGTAAAGCGCTCGGATACCCTCTAGGGTCATGTTTGCACTATATAAAATAGAATTAATAAATAAAAATAATAAAAATAATCAAACAATGTTAAAATATGCAGGCCGACTTACAAATACGAGCTCCTGGGGGGTAGACAGGGCTGTGCTGTTGAGTTGACATCATGCGTTTTTATGAAGAATTGATCTTTGTTGGTAATTCTTTTGTGCTGTTGGCTGAACATGCACAGTCTCTTGCTGGGAAGACTCTGATTTTCCTAGACACTGACACACACCCGACGTCTATCTCACACAACGTCACAGAACATTACCCCCTCATGGGTCCTCCTCGTCCCAGTCCTTACTATGTGAGGCAAACCTGCCTCACATAGTAAGGACTGGGACGAGGAGGACCCTAATCGGGGTAATGAAGATTACCGGTAAGTAACAAGACATTACCCCCTCATGGGTCCTCCTCGTCCCAGTCCTTACTATGTGAGGCAAACCTGCCTCACATAGTAAGGACTGGGACGAGGAGAATCCTAATCGGGGTAATGAAGATTACCGGTAAGTAACAAGACATTTCCGGGACTCTAAAGACATTGACATGCCTGCCAATCACCAGTGATAAACATATACTCCACCAAGACAATTATGCCTTGCTAACCCACAACCTGAAATTACCAGTCATCAGAAACGGTGTATCATGGAGCATTACAGTGAGAATAAACAACCACCAACAAAGCTTAAGATAGCATCTGCAGGAATCCACATTATTCCGGCTGTGACTCGTGTACAGGCAGCATAATTTAACCAGGTATGCATTGATAACCTGCTTTAATTGTGTGTAGTGTCAGTTTCTTTAGTATTGTGAAGCCTAAGGACAGGTTGCTCATTTTATCTCTCACACTGACAACCTGAGTCTTACTCCGACAAGCCAATATTGTGACAATGCATATCTTTGCAGCATATGCGTTCATTCTCTGTGATCCTTTACTCTTCTGCCATTTCCGATGACTCGCGACTGCTATGGACAGAAAAGGAAATGGCTTAGCCTTTGTCTAAGGAATAAACCACAAAGGTGGCAAATTACATATAATGCTATAAAATCTAAGTTTCTTATAGATGCACTCTTCCCCCAATAAACACTTAAAACTAATTTTGCTCATCTTTGCAAATGGTTGCTTGTGTGAAAGAAATGAAGGTAGCTTGATGGCCACCATGCTACATTTCCTATATTTGTTGTATTTCTTGATTTTTGCAGTGGAATATGTCCTCAATCCACAGGCTCAGTTAATGATAGAAGACAACATCGCGCCTTGGAGGTGGGGCGCTTGCTTTTGTTTCCATCTGCAAGCATACGAGAGTCATTAGTTGAGTCTGTAGATCTGTCCATTGGTTGGGGACATGGGCTACAGTGTGTCTATCTATGCAGCTCATGACGCTGGGCGCTTGAATGGTCATCAGAAGATTGTTAGCGGAACAGTAGCAGGGAGCGTAGGGAGAGACCTTATTGAAAGATGACTCATGGTGTCACTGCACTGATCTCTGTGCAGGTTGAAGTTGTGATCTAGGTGGCAATTCTAGTGTTTACCTACTTAAAGAAGAAGTTAAGCATTGGTGGGTGGAGTTTTAAACCATTGTATTTCCGTTGAACCATTGCCCCTCCAGACCTATAATTGTCTCTTTCCTTCTGTCATGATTCTCTTTCATCTCCTGCACTTTTAAGAAATGTATCATGCGATCCAGTGTAACGAACATGGACACGTGATAGCGGTTTTATTTATATATCAGTCCTCTCTTGTGATATGTTTCGTTGGATAAGGTTGAGAGTTATGCAATGATGTTACTGAAAATTAGATTTTGCGATATGATTTCGTAAAGTGGTTCTGCACCATCTTTCCTTGATTCAATATTTAGTTCTCAATAAATGGTACCAAACCATCCATATAATCTATTGCCTCGAAGGCCAGCCATACTTATGAAACTCAATAGGATGTTAGCACCTGCTAGATCCTTGCTTGTTCCCAACTTGCTAGGAAGCACCGATGACTGATTCGCAGAACTCAGGATGACTGATTCGCAGAACTCAGGATGACTGATTCGCAGAACTCAGGATGACTGATTCGCAGAACTCTGCTCTGTAGTGCAGGGCTTGTACCACACTTGCTCCAATGAAAGAGATTTACACGGAAAAACAGACTGACTGGGATACAGCATCAGCTAGAGCCTGAGATGAGCAAAGAAGTATAGGCAAACAATGTACACAAGAAGCAAACAAAGGTAGCGAAGAGTGAAGGGATCACTACTTCCACTGAGGGGGTACGGTGACTCATGATTGGCTTTTCCAGAGTAATTTGGGAACTTCTATGCCCTTATTTTTAGATTTGTGTCACAATGTGGTGGCTAACAAGTTGTGGCAGTAGGACACTAATGCACAAACATGGACCAAATATGTAGCACCCCCTTGCCCTAGCAGCCACTCTTTGTATTCACAAAAATAACGCTCTGTGCTAAATGCGACTCTTTAACATAAATTCTCCATCTCTTGAACGCCAATACTTATAAAGAAATGTGTCCCACGTGGTAATTTGAGTGCCCGGTAGTCTATTTTGTGCCTCTCTAAAACTTTAGCATATAAAACGTCTTTAAATGTCTAGGCAGCTATATTTTCAACACAATTAGATTTCCGCGTCCTCGCAGCATATTCTGGAAAGAGAATTCCAGCTCCCTCGGCTATTCCTTTTTGTCCCTTATGGATCTGTAGGAATCTATCACTACACAATGCCTGCACTAAGGGATAGTGTGATTAAAGGATCATATAGAGGGTAGAATATGTGCATTCATTTAGCCTTTTGGGCTGCAAACACTGTTTGCAACATTGTTGGTGTTGCCAACAAATGTGTTGAATATCACATATGCTTTGCTTCAAGCAAATCATAAATTTCCAGAGTATTTAATTTAATCTTTTCGAGTAGGGAAAACCTGCCTGCCAGTACAGTGTATTCGTATACAAGTCTCTCATCTTCTTCTTGTTCAGCAAGCTGACACTAAACTACTACTGTCCCTTAATATAAATTGGAAACTGTATCAGAGTGATGTCAACACTGATGAACCCTGCATCCTAAAACGATATTCCTTCTGGAGCTCAGGATGGACGTGAGCCCCATCCTTTCACCATTGTCCAGAATGTCTCCTTCTCCCTCGGGGCTCGCTCATCTCTTCATCCTCTCTGCCATTCATCTTTCCTTCCGTACAGTAGGTCTTTGTCAGCAAACGGGCAGCACTTTGTCCGTTTCATCAAAATGGTTCCTGTCAGTCCATCAGCAACTCTGTGCAGTGCTTGCCTCTCAGCGATTTAGAAGAGAGACAAAGCTAATTTGTGCCACTATTTCTGACAAGGAAGCTGAGGCCCCTGATGAGTTGACTGAGGACGGCCACGGGTGTCATCGCGAGGAATTGCCTTCATGCTGTGCATGCCCCTGGTGCCTCAGCCACCATGAGCATCTTGTATCATAGACACCAATGTGAGCAGAGGCACAACTAGATTCAAATTTCGGAGGGGGGGGGGGGGGCTACTAAAAATTTCGGGGGGTGGGGGCTAATTCTTCCAGCAATAGGCAGAATGGAGATGAAGGGGTGAAAAAACAACAAAGCCTTGTTAACACATAAATGGTCTTTTAAAGACCTGTGAAGTACTCGGGTGCAGCTGCGATAAGCTCGAAAACTACCTGTGTGTGTGCTCGGGAAGCTGTCTCAGCCCGGGCTGCACACACGACGGGGGGGGCGGAAGCCCTTTGAGCCCAATGGGCATTGCGTGCCTGAATGTGAGTCACAATATACCGTAAAACCCAAAGCATTCTCATTCCCAGTATGAATCTAACAGGTGAGCAATTTCTAACAGGAGCACTCAGATCCAGCCCCAATCATTTGGCAAGACAAGTTCAAGATGCTGTCCCTGAGCCATGTCCTGCTTGCCCTGATTTTAGTGGATTGGCTGGTATCTCTGGCCCTCCAGGATGCCTACTCCTGTTTGCCGATCCATATTGCCACAAACACAGACAATACTTGATGTTCAATGTGCGATCTAGGCACTATCCCACAGCCCTACTGTTTGGGCTGATGATAGCACCACATGGTTTCACAATTTTGCTTGCAGTTCAAGCAGCTTCAATTTAGAGGCGAAGAGTCAGGGGCTACTCCTCCATTTCAGCAGAGGAGGGTTGCCTCACAAGCCCCGACCTGAAAAATAAAATGGTAATAAAGTTTATTTATTACCATTTTATTTTTCAGCAACTCCTGCTGAGCTAAGTGTCAGGACAGGGCAATTGCTGCCGAGTGGCAGCAGCAGAGAGCTCTGCACTAAAGTTTAAAATGCGCATGTCTCTTTGACTGCCCGTCTTGGGACGGCCAGCCAGACATGCACATTTTAAACTTCTCTAACCCAGCTGTCTTGGACAGCTGGGTTAGAGAAAGCGCAGGCCTCCAGTGCTTGTGAGAGTGCTTAGTGAGGCCGCTCCCTCCAATCCTGGCGCTTCTCTCATGCTGTGAGAGCAGCACCAGGATTGGGTAATGCAGTTTCCTGGGTCCGGAGCTTCTAGAAGACACCCGAGGAAAGAGTACATCATGCTGCAAGCCAGGAAGGTACGTTTTTTGTGTTCTCCCTGCCCGACCACCCTTGGTACGTGCCAGCCGCCACTGCCAAGAGTCCATGTATTTCCGCACTTGGAGGATATGTTTCTTTACCTGTGCACTGTGAACCATCTGTCACAGCTATTAGGTGACCACGTCGTTGTATTGTCCTGATTAGTTAATGGCTGGGCCACGGGAATCATGGAATTCAGCGACTGTGGCATTTTCTGCATAATTATGAATTTGCTGCACTTGCCACATAATCCAACGTCTGCTGCATAATTTGAAGGGCAAAAGTTACTAAAGTATCAAAATAATGAAGTAATAATTCTGCAAGTTGTGCCCCATTAAAGCGTATAATTTGCCTTTTCTTGAAGCATAATAAGTGAGTCCTCCTCTGCCGCATAATTCCAGTGACCCTGATTGCTGGTGCTCTCAATTATTCTGAATCCTAGTTTTCATCGCCGTCTTTAGAAATGTGTGGCGAGTCCTCATCCGGAACATACTAACTCCCAAAACTAGGAAGGATTTTTTTCCCCTATTCCATACAGTGGGATGTAGCCTTTCTTCCCTTGTAAAACTTAGGTCCGACCCCTTCCCCATAACACTGCCAGGAGTTCAACGCCCAACCTGTCTCATGTCAAGTGCCCAAACCTGGCCCTGGCGAAGCTGCACAGATAAGTGCACTGTAAAAGAGGTAGGGTGGAAGCAGGGGCTCATATAAAATATGTAAGGACCGGGATAAGAAAGACGGACGAGTTGGTAGTGTGCCACTTATGCACACCTAACAGCGATCACGCAAGATAGGTGGTGGGGGTGGTTGCAGGCAGGCGCGCAACACCCATTGGACTCACAGGGCTTAAGCCCCCCCCCCCCCCCCCACCCCGTGTGTGGCAGCCCGGGATGAGACAGCTTCCCCGCGCACACACAGCCGCACCCGAGCACTTCACATGTCTTTAAAAGACCATTTGCATGTTAATGAGGCCTCGCTGTTGTTTCACCCCTTCTTAGAGCCCCTGCAGCTCCACTCTGCCTATGGCTTAAAAGATGCAGCACCCCCCCCCCCCGAAATTTTTCTTAGCCCCTCCCGAAATTTGGCTCTAGTTGCGCCTCTGGTTGCAGGGCTGCCCTTCACTTGCTGTGTCAGTAACAAAAGCCCATACCCTGTGCGCGATCTGTTTCTTGTCTCTTTCCATGTTCTGTGCTGTAAATACTTCATTGCCAGGCTGGGGTTTCAGGACAAACACCCGTGCCCTCCGTTCTACACCGAGCTCCCGGGCAGAGAGCGGAGAGCGCAGACTCTGAATGGGGTGGGCTGCGCGGCCGCCTTGTGGGAAAGGATGAGGTTTCAAGGTTATGTTTGTGTTTGAATTTAATTTGTATGGTAAGTTAAGTATAAGATTTACAGTGTGCAGCGCGCACAACGTTTTATTTATACTGCAAAAGTTTATGAATAAACGCAACATCTGAAACTGATCTTTTGAAACCATACTGCACAGGAAATCTGGCATAATTTAATACTGATTTAATTGTCCTTAATTGCACCGCTCTGTCTGTTTATGTGCCGGTCCTGTTTCTAGCTACAGCTTACAGCAGTGGTGGTTTGACTGTTGCTGGTGGCGCGCAGCTTGCCCCCACTGTTAGCGGTCTGCACATTATGCTAAGTGACCTGTTGGCTTATGTTGTATTTACAGTGCGATAAAAGGCAGTTTGAGTACTGTAAGGAATGCATAAAAAGAATTGGTTTAATTTCATTTGCGAAACCATGCATCCAACTGCATTGTCACGCATGTCAGACTTGGGAACGAATGTCCAATTCAAATTGACATGGTTTGTGTGAAAAAAAATCCTTAAGACTTGTTGCTTTTTTTTTTTTAGGGGAAAAAATGCAACCCAGTGTTAATATTTTCGCGATGGAAGGTGTGAAGCAGCTGCGCTACCCAGAAAGGTAAAATGAAAAATAACGTGCCTGCTTATTGACGCTTTTTTGTCCTCTGATAGTCGGCTTAAGACCTTTTGAGTTTTTAGAGTTGCATTTTATTTCCAGAAAACAGTATCTCGTGCCTTTCTGACTGCCACATTCGTAAGTTGGATCAATAAATTGATTATTTCAATGCTGCCAATAACACAAGGTTACACCCCCCTTTTAGCATCCCATGTGTGCCTAACTTAATTTCCTTTCCCAACAACCAGTGTGAATTGACCCTGTTTTTCAGCTAATTTTCTTTTTTTTTTCTTGCTGGGGCCCTTCAGTCATGGCTATTTTGTCAAGACACTTGGTACACAACCGTTTTGCCCTTAGTGTAGCAAATACAAATTTGGACTGACAAAAATAATGCCATGCATTAGGGAGGTTCAAAATGCCACTCGCAAGTAACGTAATTCTTTGCTCATTGGTCCTGAATCACAGATGGTACTTGTGGATAGTGGCTGCTCCAGGCCCGCGAGTGCTGCTCCAGGCCCGCGAGTGCTGCTCCAGGCCCGCGTGTGCTGCTCCAGGCCCGCGTGTGCTGCTCCAGGCCCGCATGCACTGCTCCAGGCCCGCATGCGCTGCTCCAGGTGGCTCGTGCTGTTCCAGGCCCGCGAGTGCTGCTCCAGGCGGCCATTGCTGCTCCAGGCCCCGAGTGCTGCTCCAGGCCCCGAGTGCTGCTCCAGGCCCCGAGTGCTGCTCCTGGCCCGCGAGTGCTGCTCCTGGCCCGCGAGTGCTGCTCCAGATCGCGAGTGTTGCTCTAGGCTGCGAGAGTTGCTCTAGGCTGCGAGTGTTGCTCTAGGCTGCGAGTGTTGCTCTAGGCTGCGAGTGTTGCTCTAGGCTGCGAGTGTTGCTCTAGGCTGCGAGTGTTGCTCTAGGCTGCAAGTGTTGCTCTAGGCTGCGAGTGTTGCTCTAGGCTGCGAGTGTTGCTCTAGGCTGCGAGTGTTGCTCTAGGCTGCGAGTGTTGCTCTAGGCTGCGAGTGGTGCTCTAGGCTGCGAGTGTTGTTCCAGGACTCGAGAGCTGCTCCAGGCCTTGAGTTCTGCCCTGTTCTAGTGTTCATTGGCTCCCATAAGCCACATTTGTGGTGGTACAGGGAGCTGATGATCTCAGCAGTCTTCAGTTCTTTCACTCACAGCACCCATGATAGTGTAATTAGCAGTAGCGGACGGCATGGCTCGCAGGTGGGCGGGCCTGGAGTTGTGCAGGAAGGGGGAGGGGGGGGTCGCGTGGAAGCTCAATAATAAAAATGTACAAAAATAAAACCTACCTTTCTGCCAGCACAGGTCCTGTGTCTTCACTGCTCCTGCTCTCCTGCCTCCGAAAGGAACAGGAAGCAGGCAGCCATGCTCTCTCCCCTAAGCCAATCAAAACGCTCCAGTGGAGCGCTGTGATTGGTCGGGATGCCGCCCAGCCAGGGGGTGTAGGGGATGGCATGTTCTCCATGCAGGCTACGAAGGGCAGAGTGCGCATGACTGGTTTGGGCGGCCTCAGAGGACTGACCAAACAGTCTTTGTGCACTCAGGAGTGGGCAACCACTCCTGCCCTGCTCTCCAGGGCAGCTCCGCCTGCTTGCAATGCGCATAAAACATAAAATGGTAATAACCAAAAGTTATTACCATTTTATGTTTTGGCTTTCTCGCACTGCGAGAAAGCAGTGGGGCGACGCTCCTCCGCCCTAGTGAAGAAGCAGCCCCTGGTCATTAAAATGTAAAGACTTAAAAGGCCCATGCATGTTAGCGCTACATATTCAATTTCTATATCCAAGCTATGGGTAAAACTGTAATGCTATGCTCACTTCTTATGGCTTACACAGACATTCGGGGACAGGAGCTTGTAATGCTGACACTGGATCTGACTGTTCTTTGAAAGCATTGCTTGACTTTAACTCTGTATCATAGAACGTTAGAGAATTGAATGCGCAGTAGTCACACGACCTGCTGAATTCCCCTGTGAATCCAGAAGGCACCTGCGGTCTGTCTTTTTTTCAGTGCATAATTTGTGCTGGTGGTTGCCAGTGGGGGACAAAGGCACTTGTTTTGATGAACCAGGACATATTTTGCATCACTAGACTTTTTGACCTGACACAAGAACAAAAAGGAGAAAGAGGGAGGAAAAGAGAGGTAGGAAAACAATAACAAAGTGACAAAGAAGGGATGAAAACAAATGTTAAAGAGTGAGACTAAAAGTGCTAGGTGGTGGATGAAGAACGCATGAGATGAAATCCAAGGCTAGGCAGACTTGGTATTCACCAACTCCCACGTTCAGCAGCACCGGTATTGGGGTCCTTATAAAAACGACGGCCCTGGTACTTCATTTTGAACAAAAAAAAAATATTAAGTATTGTATGTTGTCCAACCCCAAATTCAAAGATTTCTTCACCAGGAGTATGACCTGTGGAGTGACAACGCAAACTGTAGACCCAAAACATATTTAGCACAAGTACAGATTTTGTTTGTGATTCTGCATGTCCAAAAATTTACTTTTTTTCTGTGTAGAGGAATAAAAAGGCTTCCCAATGACTTCTTTCTTTTGACTTGTAACAATTTAGGAACTTATTTTGATGTCGGGCGGACACGGTTGCGGATACGGGTCCGACCGATCTCCAGTCGGCAGTCCCGACTACTGAAGTTTGATGCAACTGCACATGGTGCTGTCGCATGCTCCCATACAGAAAAGGGAGTTTGTGTTCATCCCTGCACCATGGAAGAGACACCTCACGGTGCCTGCTACACAGTGCAGGGATGAACAGGGGATCCCCATAGGTGTCCCATCTGCCCCCAACCGGAGGCCACTGGCTGAAGGGGGCCCTGCTAGGGGCGTCCAAAGTCGGTTTCCGACAGGGTTTTCATGTCGGAAAGCCCGGCATGGAAACCCTGCCGGAAACCGTCATCGTAATCCGGACGGCGTAAAACGAAATCCATAGGTATTACGTGTTGGTTCCAACTGGCAGACGGACTCCTTGAGCCCATCGTAAACCAGACGGAATGTAGGCCTGGGTGTAGTTCGCGAAGTAGCACTTCGCGAAGCTACGCGAAGTGAAGTTCGCACTACGCGAGCTACGCGTAGCACTTCGCGAACTGCGTAGTACCTTGTTCGCACTGTGCCAGATGTCATTTTCAATGATTGCACAGTGCGGACAAGCAACCAGCACTGTGCAATCATTGAAAATGGCATCTTGCACAGTGCGAGCTGTAGTTTTCTGCTGCTCGAGTAGATTTTTACTCGAGCTTCAGCTTTCTCAACGCGAACTGGTAGTTTCTCATCGCGAGCGGTCGCGAGCATACGCGACCACTCACAATGAGAAACCTGACCTCCTCGCGTTGGGAATCTCGCCGGGAGGTTTATTTTCCATGCTCGCGATCGCCAACTTGAAGTTGCTGATCGCAAACAAGGAAAAAGTCTCGCCGGGATGTCATTTTGCTTGCTCGCGGTCGCCAACTTGACGTTGAGGACTGCGAGCAAGCAAAAAATGACCGCAGCACTACGCAACACTACGCTACGCGCGTTCGCACTGTGCTACGTGCAGTTCGCGTAGTGCGAAGTAGCGCAAACTTCGCAAACTACGCGAGCGTAGCGTAGTGCTTCGCCCAGGCTTAATGTCCATATGGTTTCAAGACCGACAGCCTCCATTGTAATGAAGCTATCAGATTTGAAATCGTAATAAGGATCGGAAAGCCTCTGAACGCATTGTAATGAGGCCCTTAATGTCTTCCAGTAGTTTGATGTAACACATTTGGCTACCACAAGTTTCAAGCTGAGTGGTATTCTGTAAAATGTTCTCTGTAGATGTGCACTGGTATTGCCTCATCCATAATCTGTACAGTTATAAGGCCATATCACAGTTAGGGGTCGATTATGATCCCGTTCGGAAGGGCTCCGAATCAGATTCTGGTTTGCCGAAGCCAATACAGAACATTTGTTTCCGACTGAATTGTACACAGTTCCGAACGACCAATTACGATGCCCGAAAACAGTTAGGGCTTTCAGAATTGGTTCCGAAAGGCATTCGGAAAGGTTGAGCATTTTGTACAGCTCCATGGGCTCGGTTTCCGAGCGAGCAGTTACAATGACTGATTTGGACAGCCGTTCTGATTCGGTTTGCCCGAAACAAACGGCTGTTGGAATTTATCTTTGGGGGCCTGTAGAAGGCCCACCTTCACTCTGGGCCCTCCGAATCGGGCCCGTGGGGATACCCATGGGTCCCCTCTTCCCAACTATGCACGGTGTGACAGGCACCATAGGTTGCCCGCCACAGGGTGCTCGATTTTCCCCAGCCACCCCTTTTTTCAATGGAAGCCTATGCTCACGTTCGGAACACAGGCTCCCATTGAAGTCAGTGGCAGTCCAACCGAATCGTATCTGGAAGCATCTGGATGCATCCAAATCACTCGGTCGGACTCCCCTGATCCGAGTCGTTCGGAAAGCATTCGGAACCGATTCGGTCAGAATACTTTCTGGACGAGATCGTAATCGGGCCCCTTAGTGTTGTTTTTACCATGTTCTTGCTTCTGTCCTTTATTTACTGCTGCTGCTTAGGGGTCCTCTCACTCCTGTCAAAGTAATGGGGTGTTTGCAGAGGAGCTCCACACCTCCAGCCAGTTATCTTCTCTTGCTTGGTGCCTCTTTGGTTGAATGAGGTTTCCACTTCTGACATCCCAGGGGGCTCAGTCATGTTGCAGCTGTCTGACAGTATCAGTCGTTCTAAAGGCAGGTTACCTATGTGATATGGGCACTTTAATATGACAGCTCTGGGAGTGCAGAAACTGCCTCATTCTGTCAGATGATCGAGATGCAAGGGTCGTCTCTGGAGGAGATCAGTATAAGGTTTCAGCGAGGTGTGTATAGATGTTTAGTTACATGATCTGGACAGTCTTTTATTTCAGGGGATTGTGATTATGTTCAGGTGTAGGGTGACCTGTAGATCACTTGTCCCATTCCAACATATCCACCACTCAAATTACTTCATATTTCACTATACTAATTTTCAACACTAATCCTTTATGGGTTCCAGAGTAGCATCCTACTCGCCAGAAAAGCGCTTCAACACCCATCCGGGGTAACAGGTGCTGCATGAATGCAAACCTTTCTTCCCCTTTTATCCCTCCGCTATCCTTCCCACTCCAAATAATTGACTAATATCCACCACTCAAATTACTTTCATATTTCACCATACTAATTCAGCACTAATCCTGTATGGGTTTCGGGAGTAGCATGCTTCAACACCCCATCAGGGGTAACAAGCGCTATATAAATACAAACATTTGTTTTCCTCTTCTATCCTTCTGCTATCCTTCCGAATCCAAATAACTGACTAACCTATCCACCACTTAAAACTTAATTGCATGTTTTCACTATACTAATTCAGCACTAATCCCGGAGTAGCGTGCTACTCGCCATAAAAGCGCTTCGACGCCTCGTCAGGGGTAGTAAGCGCTATATAAAGGCAATTACAATACAATACATTCCTACAAGAATGCTGTTTCTGGTGATTAATATTTCTGTTTTGCCGGCCGTCTTAGGCCAGCCAAACAGACATGCGCACTTAGCATTTCGCCACCTGGCTGTGTGGCACAGCTGGGTGGAGAACCAGCGCAGGCCACCAGGCCCTAACTGAGCGGCATTTCAGCCCACTCAGGCCAATCACAACTCTGCTCTCATGTGAGATCAGCATCGTGATTGGGTGGGGATAGGAGCAGGGAAGCATTGAGGCGGCGGGAACAGAGGAGCTCTGAGGCGGCGCCCGGCAGCAGCAGAGGCAGGTAAGTTATTATTATTATTTTTTATTATTAACCCTCCGTTCCACCAAGTGTTATTGGCAGTAGCCGCTATTGGACAAAACCATATTGCTTCTAGATGAGGGCTGCAAATGGTGATCTATACACCAGGTGGACAACTTTCTTACTTGCTGTAAACTGAGGGGTGGGTGCCATGATACAATGGCAATTTGCAGACACAACGCTAGGTGGACTGCCGCAGCCATTGCCACTTATTCACTTGGCATCAGTCACACCAACATAGCCACGTCTGCAGAGTGCATAGAGAAGGAAGGAACACCTTTGAGGAACTTGCTCCCTAGTAACCCTGGGTCAAGGAATGGCAACAACAATATACAAGGAATTATATTCGTCAATCCGTTCTTGGAAATCGGATGTAGAATTTGTTTTATTTGTGAACACAGACACATGTTCCGGTTTTGCTCGTGTGTTTGTGGACAATAATGCGAATAAGTCATGCACTTTGTTTTTTGTATTTTTCGGGCCTTTTTCTCTCTTTTTGAAAGCGAGCTGCCATTGGATTTCTCAGAAAAGCGCTGCCTTTGTAAAAAGATCAAACGCTGGCCAGCGTTGCAGGTGAGTTCCAGTAAGTTCTGCCCGGCACTGATTGGGACGTCTCTGTTTGAAGTGTTTTCTACCTTTGCTTGACAGTTTCTGAGCCTTTTGCTAAAGCTGTCAGGCACTTTTTCTCCCACAAGGGCAAATGCAAGAGCCATGCCTGCAAATAATACAAAAATCAAGTTACAAAAGATGTCTTGCAGGTAGGCCCTTTAGCAGGTGAGGGCATGAAAGCTGCGCATGAAAAAATCAGATGCCCGGACAGAAGTTACTGCAGCAGACGCGGCTCCTAAGACACCCAGAGCCGCGGGCCGGGCTTTTCAAAGGGTACGTATTCACCGGCCTCGGCGCAGTAATCATGCCTTCTCACAGCACTGCTTGGGCAAGGGTTGCTCTTTATTGTGAACAATGCCCTGCACATATTCGGACTGTGCACTTGTTCGAACACGCTTTCAGGGGTTTCTCCTACCAATCAGGCAGCACCCAACCTCCATAACAAAGTAAAATACATGTTTCAATCTTTAATTGGGAGAAGGTTATTTACTGACGTGAACTGCCCATGTCACTCACTCACTCTCTTCAAATATTCCCAGGGTTGTTGAGGGAGGATGGGACGGCACACGGGGAGGGGCTAAGGGACAACTTCCGTCAGAGAGTGACAGTTTGGTCTCGAGCAAAGTTTCAAAACAGCCCTTTCCTTTGATGGTAGTAAATTGCAGGCCTGCACGTGACAGGACGGTGTCCCGCTGGTGGCGCGTGATCTGCAGCGCGGGAACTGGCACCGCGGCGCGCGCCTGCGTGCGGTGTAAACATTTCACGAGCCGCAGTGGCTGATCCATTGGTCTATCTGGGCAAGACGCGTCCCCTGACGCTAAAGAGAACAGCAATCAGGACGGAATTGGTCAATGCAGCATGTCTAATGGCGGCAAGGTATTTGAAGGACTTGCAATCGACACAATAGACTGGCTGAATAGCCTCTTTGCACCCCGAGCCTTATTGCAGACAGGTTCATTAAAGTGAGCCATTCTGGCACACAGCATCTCCCAGGAATGAGAGGAGCTCTGGTTTTCTAATATTGCATCTTGCCACTTCAGTTATGCCGCCGGAACAAGATTTCCCTTGTGCTGCTGTTGTATTTTTCTCCCGGAAAAGGAATTCGTCTTCGTGCGCTAACAATTATTTTGTGTGGGTGTATGTAACTCATTCCGGACTCCGATTTATCTCTAGAGTGTGGATTTGTGCAAAAAAAAACACAACTAAATAACTGGACCTAGGCACCCTGCATTCTATATGGCCACAATTCAGTGGGAAAACCATGCAATGTGTACGTGCAGATTCTACGCGTTGTGACCGACCATGACTGCAGCTTTTCTTCAGTGGTAGATTTTACACGTGTGGTGGAAAAGGAAGGGTTCCATGTGGGGTGTCATCAAAAAAGGGAAATCGCAACTAAAACACGGGATAGAGAATGAATTCACAAAAATATTTTTTTTCGAAAAAGTTGTTTCAATCCCATAACATACTAATTATTGACGAAGTGAGCCAGCAGTGCCACATACTAATACCAGAGACACACACACCCTCTAAAATGCTCCTCAAATCTCAGCGAATGCTAACGTACACCTGTCCAGCCTAGGTGTAAGTCCCAACCCACCTGTAGCCCTTAAAAGAGAAATGGAAACAGCCACAAGAAACATTAGTCATTTGTGTCTGCCTGTCATTTACTCACAAACCTTTTCATGCTTTTGTTTACGTAAATATTGCTTTTGTTATTTATTACTCTTCCCCACCCAAAGTATCCCCAATGCAATTCAGGTAAAAGGAAAACACACATTCAACCTCTTTCAAAATCGCCCTCTTGGTATATACTCTGTAAACGGTATCCAATAGCAATTCTGCCATGTATCGTTTAACTCAGATGAGCCTCAGAGGAACACACGTAACCCTATCAAGCTATTTAACCCTCAACCGTTGAAATAATAAACTGTGCTCCTACAGAACACCTGAGCTGAATACTAACCACAACTGATGTCCATCTGACTCGGAAGATTTCACCACCTTTGAAAGAGATAGGAGCACCTTTAATCTTTCTGACTCTTGTTGACAACTTATCAAGATGAGGTGTTACCATATGGCTTGCTTGAGCAGGTGAATGATGCTGATGAGAAAGAGAGGGTACTGACACCCACCACAAGCTTAATTGTGGCCAACAGTGAGGTCCACCGGATTCACTGCTTCCAACCAAGCAGGGTTGGATTGGGATTAAAAATAATGCTAAAGAAAATGGGTCCACGTTTGCATATTGCTGTTCCGCAAACCACTGCTTCGACGAAATTTCATTAAAAAAGGAGGTGGGGGTTAAAAAAAATGCACGGATTAGTTTACACTGGTGAAACACACCTGAAAACAAGTGAGGCCACTTTTGCTCAGGCCCCCTGCCCCCGCTCAATATACATATATCAATGGGCCGGCCCACCGAGAGAAAGGGAGTGACACCTCTGCTGTTGATAAAAGGGAGGTAATGGACGATCATCTACCTCCAGAAAGACCACTCGGGCACCCACTGGGCTGCTGGCTTCATCAAACAATGCAGAAACCACCCAAATCGGCCCCCCCAGGCTGATCAAAAAAGCAGCCCACAGCAGGAATTGGGATACCGGCCCCTGGGCATTGCCTGAGTGCCAGCGTTACCAATACGACGCTGCAACCAAGTCACCATGAACGTGCTCCGAGAGTGAGCTCACATCTGGCACTGCCCTCTGCTATGCCATGCTTGCCCATGTTAAAACAGTTGTTGTACTGCTCTTTGCAGTAACTTCCTCATTTCAGAGGGTCAGTAGGATCACTGCAGACACCTGCTCCATGTGCTGTGGTGTCTCATGAACCGTGTGCAGCACTAAATCACAATGCTGCAGTCTGTGCAGGAAAGACAACATGTGAAGCAGAGGTTTTATTCTCTGGCACATTGTCCATGTTTTCCTAGTACACCAGCCCGCATCCCAGCTAATCTGGTCCGGTGTAAGTCTTTCCTGCATTTTCCACTGATGCACTTCATGTCCAAACCACCTGCGATGACAAGGGTCAGACCAGGCAGATGTATACTATTTCCCATTGTAATACATAAGAACACAACATCTACAAGCAGCAGTCAGTTACTGCGGCCCAAAACTGGCTTTAGACTACAGGGACGTGTGCCTGGCTGATCTCAGTAGACAAACATTGCCCTCTCAGTGATGTAGACATATGCAGCATGTACACAGTAAAGGTGCACATAGTGTCATGGTTGTCCAGTGTAACTAAAAAATATACATAAATGCATGTCTTTTTCACACAGGTGACAGTGCCTACCTTCTCTGCCCCTTTCGAATGCCTTCTGCCACTTTGCTACAGTCCTGCAACAGAGGTACATCAGACCACACACATAGACTCTTTCTATCAATAAGCAATTATTTAGACACATTGGGAATGGTCTTGTGTTATTTCTGGAGGTTTGCTAGCAGTTACACAAACTGTCTATTGTGGTCCGCGAGCTAAAATTTCTATTTCTGATCCCGTGCTGAGATGTATGTTGTGGAAAGGGATATCTGATTTTGGTTCGAAGATTAACAGACCCGTGATCAGCTTCAAGCAGAACATGTTGAGAAACAAGGTGAGGCCACGTACCTTCTCACCTACAGAGCTGCAATGATGTCCTACCCAGAAACCCTCACACCTTTCACTCTCTCAGTGCCATCACACCAACCTGTGACGCTGCCTTTTCTCCATCTTCGCCCCATAGAGAAGGTCTCAGGTTCCCCCACCTGTGCCCTGCATGACGTGTAAGTGATGGAATTCATCTATGTTAGTAATGACGTCTAGCAACAAAACAGCATCGCCCTGAGGGACCATGGGATTTATTTTGCAGTGTTGATTTGATTTCCTTCTCACTTTAATATAGCAGATATTTGGTGACTAACTTTGTCTCTCCTGTCCACTTTTTTTCACCAGGACCCCACTGTTAGTTTGTCCCCCAATTTTCTAATCTATAAGTTCACTTCCTGTCTCTTCACTGAGATGGACAGCATTTGTGTTCTCCAGCAAGTCTGTCAACCACAGAGCTCAGCGCCTCCACCATGTTCTGGACAGTTCTCTGTATTGAGATGCATTTCTGTCCATCTGGCTCCTTATGTTGGAAAAACCTCCTTCCACAATGCCTGTAAGTTCCAACCCATGTCGCCACACATGCATTGCCTGCAGGCTAGACTATCAGATTCTGGTATTGTGACCTTCGCAGTTCCTTGGTCATAAAAATTGTGAAGGGTGAATGATGCCATTCAACTCCTGCTCCATGGGGTGAGACGAAGGGGAACGTCCTTTCAGACGAAGCCGGAATCACGCTGTGCCAACACAGCGCCGGCAATAGAACAAGTGTGGCATTAGCACGTGTTCCTTTAGTACGCAAGTAGTAACAACGACGTGCTTTTAGTGGGGCTCATTAGTGGAATAGTGTTGGATTTAAAGTCCAACACCTTCCCTACAGTTGCGCAGACTGGAGTTGGAATAGTAAATTAAACTATTCCAACATCCAGCACCCCCAAAGGCAAGTCGTTAAAACGACTGGTACGCTGAACAAATGCATCCTGAAGATGCGTTCATACAAAAGACAGCGTTCGGAACGCATGCGTCCTGAATGCATGCGGGATACCGTCATACATTCGAGACGAAGACTTGATCCCGGGCTGTCTCCAGGCACTTTATATCTTCCACTTAAGTCCTGGTGACTTTCTCCCTCATTTTCATCTTTCGGGCTTATCCCCTGCCCTATGTTGTAAAGCTCACTCATATGCTGCTCATTATATCCGTGAGTCCTACTAGATGGCTTCTCTGTATCACAGGGGTTATGAGAAGACCGATTAGAGAACTCACCAGTATGAGCCACTACATATCAGACGGCAATGTTGATCTCCCTGTCTGTAAAATTCGTTTTTATCTTCAGTGTTTTCAAAGCCATGGTGGTGATGTATGGTTCACTATAGTAAATGAAGAAGAGCACCATGTCTTGACCACGCCTGCTATTTATGTGGTGGCTGATTTACCACTAAGGACCTCATTTAGAGTTTAAGGATATCTTTAAAGATGCAGTAGAATCCACCGATTGGATTTCCTGCACTATAATAACCCTATGATGAAAGAAATTCAGCTGGTGGATTTTACATATTTGGTGTCTCCTTCAGAAATTGCAGGATTCTGAGATTATTGCGCATCCAAGTTGCAAGATTTTCATATAAAAACTAGCCAAAATTTGCATGGTGACAAGAGTTAGAAAGCAGCAACACATTTTGTAATCGGGCATGCGCGCTCTGACACCAATATCATAACTTCCCCCAATTGGATTCAACTGGTAAAACTGATGGAGAGTAATACCACACCTTGCAGTATCACTATATCCCTGGTTGGTATTAAGTAGTAATCCGAACATAGCAGGTGTGAAGAAGTCAACGTAGCTTTATTGAAGAGTAGATAAACAGGTAAATATCTTCAGTATATCAGAAGTGTAGGTCTCTGTCAGCAGTCCCAGCAGCTAGGAGCTAGTTATCATAAGAGATAGATAGTAATAGGAGAATACTAGATATTAGTACGCCAAAATAGGGGCACACTCAAAATGAGATCACCCATGTATGTTGCTAGTCCTAATTTTGTGCAAACGAATCCTAAATTCTCGAATTTTTGTTCTCTGAGGTCTTGCACCAACTTTCTGCATGATATTTATTTTCTAGTATAATCTGTGCATGCATATGATTCTTTGATGGTTCATGTATGTTCATGCCCTCACATGAACATTTTTGCTAGCAATATTCTGCTAGCAGAAATGTGTGGGGAAATTTGTGTATGAATCGACTATTATTGTGCGCACATAAATGGGGTGTCTACCTGAGTTTCCATATACATTTCTTGTGAATCCTTTATCGTCAGAAATGCATGTCTGGGTGCACATTTATGCATGCAGACATAATGTATCCATTTATAATTTTAGTGAATCTGGCCCAAAGATAGTATCTGGTATGGAGGAATGAGGCTGCTAGCCTAAGATGTCGCAGGAACATTCCTTAATAAAGAAGCAAGAGAAACTAAGGGAACTACAGCTTCCTCCTTTGTTTCTCTTTGAATTGTTCACTGCTCTGCTTCCTGGGATGGCATCTGCACATCATGTATGTGAACAGAATCAGGATTATCTTGAGAAATGTCTTACTGTCGTTAAGAGAACCTGTATCACAACCATAGTTTGCCTACATCGCGGTTTACTAACATTCTGGCATTGGTCAATTCTTTACAGGTAATAGTGTGAGGACACTCCATAGGGTTTTCCAGCCGTACTAGACAAATCACATTCATATGCAAGCGGTGCACACATGCTTAGTTGTGAAGACTGCGCTGTGCCTGCCCGAGGTTTGCACAAATTCACTCACCGACTGCTTACGCCACCACTGGGCAGCGAGAACACCACATACCCGAGGAGGAGCCTCCCAAAAATAGAAAAATAAAGTAATAATGTTTTAAAATTGGATATGAAAAATGTAATGTACACAAGTGGGAACAATGCCATATTAAAAAAATAAACAACGCGCGACACAAATCTAATAATTCACCGGCTCCTATAGGACCCAGACCTCATCTCTCATGCTGCCTGGTATTTTTTCTTTTATACCACACCAGTCCCAATTGCAAATACTTTGTATGGGTTCCACTGCAAAGAGGCAAAACCAACTCCAGGGAAATTAGCTGGGAAACCTTTCATTAGAGATGGCCTCCTGGTGCCCTGCAGTTTACCATGTGAAACTGAGCAGTTGCTGTCTTTCAGGAGGTGGCTCTAGTCTGTAGTAGTTTATTGCTAATGCACCAAAGATGCGGTATTTACGGTTCTTTTTAGAACAGTCATAGCAACATATTTTTTTTTAAATCTCCAGATTGCCAAATAATTTCAGCAAACGCACTTTCAGAATGTGGGCTAAGGTGCAGATGAAAATAGATTTCCACAAAAGCACACCACAGAACAGTAGCAAACACTGCGCTCTCTGGGCTTCGCCTTTTCCGCCTTAAGACACATAGGTCTACCACATAGACTGAGGAGGCTGTAGCACCTTTGAGCCCCTTCCCTCCCTAAAAAACATAATGAAATAATATGTGACACTTACGGCGTCATCGTTATGTTCCCCTTCACATTTAGGCTTTTTTCTCCGCTTTGCTTTGGGATGCAAAGCAGTTGTGCACAGTAGGGTTATTTATTGCTCATGTAGGCATGATGCTACAAGCGTTTTTCTCCAGCACCTGGGCTCTGGAACCCTCCCGTCTTCCGGAGGGAAGCATGGCAACCCCAGGGTAAGCCCCCCTTGCTAAAAGTACACGTGCAGAACAGGTGGGACCAGTACACGTTTCGCTCTCACACATATGGCACAACACAGGAAGCAGCAGTACACTCTTCCCAGTGGCGGCTGGCAGGGAACATGGTCTTGGTGCAAGCGTGGTGGGGAACATGAGGGTGATGGGGACAAAATATTGAGAGAAAAAAACGTATCTCTTCTTGCCACGGCTGCCTCTGTCTTTTTGCCTTCGTTGCTGACTCCAGAAGCACTCAGGCTCCCCTGAGCCAATCACAATGCTGCAATGAGCGCCGTAGTTCGACACTCAACTGGGAGCCTGTGCATGTTCCCAACCCAGGCTGTAATGCAGCTTAGGCGGGGAACATGCAAAGTGCGCAGGAATGTTTGGCCGGCCCGAGACGGCCGGCCAAGCAGTCTTGCACTCTTAGTGTGCACAATCCATTCCTCCTTCCTGAGCCACCAGCCCCGCCCGCCCTAACCCAGCCCTGCTGCAAAGAAAAATAAAATGATAATAACTTGGTTATTATCATTTTATGTTTCCCTTTTCCACTGCTCTGAGAGCAGTGGGGCGATGCTCTTCTACCTTGAAGGAGAAGCTGCCCTGACTGGTCCTTACTCACACGCTCTTCTTTGAGGTGCCATGAGGAGAGGAATAGAATTATGAGGCTCTCATTTCCCTCTCTATTTCTGTCTCTCTCTCTCTCTCTCTGGCCATCTGTGAGCCTGCCACATCCCTGTGACTGTACCGGCATCTGCATAATGAAGTGGCAAGGCAGTGTCAACCTGCAATAACGGGCGCACACAACAGTGAGATGCCAGGAAGGTGGAAGGCGATAGGACCAGTCACTGAGATGAAGAGAGAGAGTTAGGAATGTGTCGCCTTTCTTCTCTTATGAGTCTAGCTGAGTCCTGAGCCAACAATGGATGGAAGTAGGTTGAAGGAGACAGAAATTGATGGGCAAGAAGAGGCAGGAGTCAAAGAAGAAAAAGAACACATTAGGACATGGGGACAAGCAGGTCCCAGGCACAGGGCAGTGGAGAAACGCAAGATGGGAAAATGACAAGTTGGGAGTTTATTGACTAGGATATGCAGACAGTGGCGTTAGAACAGAATACACGTAAAGAGGTGAGGAAGAGGGACCAGTGCGCCCATGAAACCCATCAATAGCTGCACTGGCATCATGCAATGCATATGTGATGCTGTTACTCTCAATCCTGATGGTCTAGATGCCATTTTCAGGCGGCTAAAGATATTTTCAATTCACGTGTTAGTGTGAACTGCTATAAATGGATGCTTTCCATCAATACTTTGCAATGTAACCATTTCTTTGGTAGAGTAAAGAAACTGAACTTAAGGAGCGTGCGATGCCTCCAGCTACTACCTGCCAAGTAGCCCATTTATGAAAGATGTGCTCTAGTAATGTTTATATTTGTTAGAGGACCCACTAAAAAGTCAATTTTATATTGTCTTTTCTCAAAGTTTGGTGAGAAGAAACTTTCTCTCATCTTAAAAATGTGATATTGACTTGTCTTGAATGGCAATTTTCTCAACAATTAAAGCAGCACTGGCTTATTGTTTAAATCGTGCAAAAGCCTAAATTATGATGTATCTGCCAGGGCAGCACCTCAAGTTTGCACTGTACACCATGCATTGGCTTGCAATAGCAAACTAGGTGCAAGGCTTAAGGTAGATGGGTGCTGGAGCCATTCAGGTTCGTTTGGGAAAGGGTACTGTGTATCCCAGTCAGTGCCAATAATCATGGTGTCCTGAAAACACAGCTTCTCTACCATTACCCATGACCGGCAGCGGCGGCTGGTATGGCTCGCGGGTGGGGGGGTATGGGGGTGGGTGGTATCACAGGGGGGCGAAATAATTTTTTTTACCTTGAGGTCGGTCCTGTGTCGCTGCTCCTGCTCTCCTATATCTGACTACAGGAACAGGAAACAAGCAGCCAGGCCCCCTCCCCTAAGCCAATCACAATGCTGCAATGTGGCGTTGTGATTGGTCTGAGCGCCGTGACACAGCGGTCAGCCAGGGGCTGGAGGGGTGGGCATGTTCTCCATGCAGGCTGTAATGCAGCCTGCATGGAGAACAGGGAAGTGGGCAAACCACTCCTCCCCTGCCCTGCTCCATGAGCAGAACAGCCTCGCCCACCCGCGGGCAAAGCAGCAGGACACGTTATGAAGCATAGAATGATAATAACAAAGTTATTATCATTTTATTTTTCTCTTCTTCACACTGCTTAAAAGCAGTGGGACGACGCTCCTCCGCCATAGCGGAGGAGCTGCCTCTGCTTCTGGGTCATGGGCGTGTGTGATGAGGCCACCCCCATCACGGAACAACCTGACCGCTCCAGCATGGGAGCTGAGTATGTCCTGACCGGAAGTGGGGTATGCGGTCTAGTAGTTTCGGCCGCGAACCCAGAAGGCGGGGCCGAAAACCGGGCCCTTCTGCTGGAGGCAGAGAACAGCGAGGGTCCAATAGAAGCCCAGAGGAGGGTCCAGGCATCGGGAGAAGCAGAGGACGCGATGTACACTGCGGGAGCAAGAGCCGTAGAGCCGTCATCGCCAAGAAGCCAGTGCCCCGAAGAGGAAGGCCACGCCAAGAACCACAGTTCAAGGAACAACGCCCACAAGTCTGGTGCTCCCACAGAGGAGGTGGAGACCGTGACTCTCCACCCCGCAACCCAGGAGGGTCGTGGGTGCAGGCAAGTGCCGGGGTTCTTTTCTTTTAAAGGCTGTGGGAGGGAATGCGGGCCACCTTGCAGTAAATCACCATGACCCCTTCCTTCCCTCCAGACTCAACACGCAGCACGGGTGACGGTGGCTATACCTTCTCCCCGTCCCCCTTCCTTCTTTTGTCTTACCGTGAGGAAAGCAGAGCCCTGGCTTTTTTGTTTGTTTGTTTGTTCTTCCCTTCCCCCTTTTTCTAACCATGAGTGGAAAGGAGCGAGCACCTCCTGAAGAGCGAGCCGGACCTGGAGACAGAGGGAGCCGACAAGCCTCCTAGAACTTATATTGACTGAACCCATAAACAGACCGTCCTGATATTGATCATAGGGACAGGACATTTCCTTTTGATATTTCTGTTGTTGCTGTTGTGGATGGCCTCAGAACAATCTCGGAGGTGTAGAACACTAATAAAGAAAAGGACCGTTACCCTCACACATTCTTGCCTTGGTTCAGACAGTTCTTTATTGCGCTGGGAGTGACGGTGCCGTCTCAGGCAGGTGACATAGACCACAGCGTGTCTTTGATGAGTCATGAGATGGCGGTGGATCTAGAAGCATAGAAGGATCTGGTTATGAGTAAGTTGGGCTGGCTATAAGACACCAGCGAAAGCTCTTGTGCCTAGTATCCTAGTGTTTACATTGCGTCCTGTATTCAAATTTTGTCACCATCCTATCAAGTTGTGTGAGAGTTTGAATAAACACGTCTACTGCCAGTGGGTTGGGACTGAAGAGATATGGCATTTATTGAACATATTTAGTAACAAATTTCCTTGGAAAGTTCTGTGTCAAAAAGTTTCTTTTTCCCGTTCTGGATACAGAAGCAAGGGTGACTGGAAAAGCACAAAAACTGTGGCATGCCATTTTTTTCCAACTCTTTTAAAGTTTAATATTTATATTGCTTTGTCTGAACAGTGCTTGTTTAGACAATGTCAACAAAAATATATTTTCAGCTGTAGTCAGTAAATAATTTCGATGAGCCTTGCAAACATCTTCATCTACAACCTTGCATATTCTCTACTCAATTAAGACACTTCCCCTAAAGAAAAGGTATCTAAGGTTCGAAGATCTCGCCTTTGTCTTTCCTGACTCTTTCTACAGATAAACGATACATATTTTTTTTCATTCCATATGTATAGCATTCCTCCTTAACAATGATACTGCCGAAGTTGACATCGAGTCCTATACAAAAAGGAATAGCAGGCTTTGTGGTCTATATTTAACTTCAGGGTATGTTTCCACATCTCCTGAAAGCTCGTTTTCAGCCGAAGACAATAGCACACTTTCTTTGTGAAGATGTCGGCATTCACCGAGATTGCTTTTCATCCCTCCACGCCACACAGGTCTTATTAAAGAGCAAAGTGACAAAAGTGTTCTACTCAATTGTTTACAAAGTCACATATTTTATGAAAAACTGAAGGGGTACAATTTGAAATTTCTATTTCTTTTGAAGGTTTCGGAATAAGAAGTCAAAAAAGTGCTTCCTTTTGTAAGGGCACTCTTCATGTAATTCTTCAATGTTTTTTAATTTCTTGCTGCTGCCCCCTACATTCACCCTATGTCTATTGGAATTTCCTTCTTACAGTTGTATGTTCTGCAAAGTGTTTTATGCATCAGTTCTTTTGACACTTGCAATGCACCCAGGACCATGTTGCCCACTCTAGTTTGTACAGATGTATTCTGATCCTGGCACCAACGTGGTGGCAGGTGCATGCATGCCAATTAGGGCTGGCTCCTACGGATGCAGCCAGTTCCACCAGAGCGGCCGTCCTTGCCAGTCATTTGCAGGATTACAATTTAAACAAAGCTCTGTTTGGCATCTTGACTAGAGTGGGACTGGCATAACCCTTTGCCAATGGGCATGTTTTTACTCGAACACAAGGGCATGAGTGGGCACGCAAGAACAGCCAATGAATTAACTGCTGTACGATTCTGAGCTGAAATCATGGAAAAAAACACAAATACATCTGTATGCATTCAGACATGGGCATTTCAAAGCTCTGTGTTGTGTTTCACGGCTCAGTCTCAAATCCAAAATGTTGAGGTATTTCAGGAGCTATTACAGAGCCTGTTAAATATTTCAGGAGCTGGTTCATAGTGCAAAAGATACTTCAGCAGTTGGTACAAATTATAGAAGGTAGTGAGGGAGATGCAGGGAGGTATAAGGTATGTATGATGCTTCAGTAGTGGGTACACAGCTTGTACAGTACTTCAGTAGCTAGTTCAATGTGTGTACAATAATTCAATTGCAGGTCGTTTATACGATACTTCAAGAGCTGGTTGAGAATGTGAACGATACTATAGGGAGAGAGTATGTACCGTATATGATACTATAGGGAGTGAGTATGTACCCTGTACGATACTTAAGGAGCTGGTTCAAATTGTATACTATAGTTCAGGTACTGGTTTAAATTGTGTAATATACTGTAGGAGCTGGCACTTGGCAGAGTTAGAGAGTTAGATTCCATTCTCACTCTTGTTGCTGTATTGTGGGATTAACTTGGAGAAGTCCTGTATAATACATTAAAACATTTTGGGGTCTAAAGTAGACGAGAGTAATATTATTGATGTCATAAATAAAATGTCATGAGTGATGTAATACGTGAGGTAATTAGCAGTGCTAGGTGACTGTGCAAGTTATTTACTTCAGGGAACAAGTTATAGTTACTTGAAATAAGTATAATCAGTGAATTTCAGTAGTTTTGTTTGTTTAAAATGATGTATTTTAGCTGACCTTTTTCCTTCAACCTTTGGTTCTTTCAGTGAATTTCTAAGTTTAAAAAAAATTCAAATAACATATTATTACATATTATTACAATTTCTAAGAACAGCATCACTTTAACCTTTGGTTTTTTCAGTGAATTTCTATGGCTTTTTAATGTAAAGTAAGATTTTAATCGCCGTTCATGGAGTGGAGTTGGGTGCAGGGCCTGGTCACAGGCCTGCACCCACTCTGCACAGGTGCTTAAGCCTTCCTCCTCCATTGGCACCCTTTCCTTCCACCACAAGCCCATACAAGTGGTGGCCAGATAGGAGGTCTTTACTTCCAATATGCCCCCCAGTGGGGAAGGGGAGAAAGTTCACTAGACACCAGGGAGTTCTGGGTGCTTATAAAAAAGGGTGAGAGCATGGTGTGATGCCCGAGTGAGTTTCCCCCACACCTATTTTTATGTGGGCCAAAAAAATGGTGTGGATACTTCCACCACAGAATAGATGCAGAAGTATTTCTACCCCCCCAACCCTCCCCATTGTAGTGTATTGAAGGTGTTCACCCAAAATTTGACACAGGGTGATAGAAAGGGTACTCGACACCACGGATTACAACATGGCTCCAATACAAAAGGCCTGGGTGACTTACTTTGGCATTGAGCCAATACTCCTACCCCAGAATGGTCAATTGAGTCTTTCTGCCCCTCAGGGGATTACAGCATCCCCACCACTATGGAAAGAAGGTACATTTTGATTCTTTTAGATTCTTTTTTTTGGTTAGGAGAGTGGGGCTAAGACCCAATATCGTCCTCCTTCTAAGCAGAACGGCTGCATGTTTCGGGCTCGGGTCAGCTGCCACCTGGAAAAACCTTCCAAACCCATGCATTTCTGAAAACAATACACATGGGGCAGTCTAAGATGGTGCGCCTTGTGGATCACATGACATTTTCTTACCCACAATGCCCTGCAAATCTAAAACCTTTACTAAAATCGCACATCTTTGTTGCATTTCTGTGACATAAACTTCTGGGAAACTCACAGGAATCCACAAAATCCCTACAATTCAGCATTCCCCCTCTTGTCCCGATGGAAATGTTACTCCAGTTGTGTGTCTGGGTCTAGTGCCTGTGATATAAAAGGCCCCAAAACGCAATGTAGAGAAATCACCAGTAGGGGTAGATCTGGTGTTTGGGCCTGAGGTCAGTGAGCACCAAGGGAAACCCACCAAAACCAGATATTTCTGAACACTAGACATCCGGGGAGTCCAGGGTGGTGTGTCTCGCGTGGATTCCACGTTTTTTTTTATTACCCACAATGCCGTGCAAATCTCAAACTTTCACTAAAATTGCACATTTTCTTTGCATTTTGGTGAAGTGAGTGTCTGGAAACCACAGTGATCCACAATATTCCTACCATCCAGTATTCCACTTGTCCTGATAAAAATGCTACCTCACTTATGTGGATGGGCCTAGTGGCCCCAACATGCACACATCAAACTAGGGTTAATGAGAGTCGCCCCTTGGGACTCCTATTGACCTTGGTTCGATGCCTGCCTGTCGCGGGCACTAGACCCAACCACACAAGTGGGGTAGCATTTTTATTAGAAGCTGTGAGGAAACTCTGGGTGGTAAGAATTTTGTGAATTTCTGTTGATTTCGGACGTTTTTCTTAAACAACAGCAACAGGTAGTGTGATTTAAAGGGCAAAGGAATACCCACTTATCATAGAAACTAAAACACAGCTTTTCCCAGCCCAACCATCCAATTAATCATCAAAACCATTACCTTCATCAATATAACAATTCGATTTCCTACAAAATGTATTCCTAAATAAATCATAATATTTCTTGAAAAACCATAAACAATTAATAATATACACTACAACAAAATCAATTTAGCCCCCAACATTACAGAGTTAATATAACCCAGAAGTTTAGTCCTTGGTTAAAAACAAGGCATCAACTGCAGACACAGAGTCCAAGCGGTATCTAACTATACCCGAAAAGATTAAGACAAAAACAGCATACTGAATATCTCACTTTACATCAGACTGCAATCCTCCAAAGAAAATCCTCTAGACAAAGTCAAAGCATTTAAAAGAATATTTGGGTATATCCATAGGCAATAAGATATAGAGCCCAAGGTGGCTACACACATACTAAACAGAATGTAAACCATGGCCCTTGTACCAAGATTTCAAGAATCTATAGACTGTACACCATGTTGCACAACGGTGAAAAAGGAAATGCAGAAAAAGAAAAAAATCAAGAAACCCCATGCAACCAAGTGCCCTGTGCGGTCAACCGCAACTCATCAGAGAAGGTAAGAAACACCCCGGTTAGGAAGGTTGCTAGTATCGTAAAAAGTCAAGTAAACATTATGTACAAAAGAAACCAACTGTGCACCCCCTCCCCTCCCCTCCCCCGCCTCCTCCCATTTACCTGGCATAGAGAAATGCATGGTTCTGACGGGTGACCTGCCTCAAAAGAAATCAGGACTGCACTTCTATTGCTGGTGTTTCTGGCCATTTTGCCACTGCTAAAGTGCATGTGCTCTGTGTCTGAAATGTAAAGGCATGTGGTTTCTCACTGATTGGCATATCTGATTTACTAGTACAGTTGTGCTACATGTGCACAGGGCCTATAAAACCATATGCTACTAGTGGGCCTGCAACACTGATTGTGCCACCCACATGGGTATCCCTCCAAACGTGTCTCAGGCCTGCCACTGCAGAGATCGTGTGCACAGTTTTTAACTCCTATGTCGATCAGGCAAGTACACCTACTTGCTGGACCTAAACCTTCCCTTTGACTACATGTTAGGCACCCTAATGTAGGCCCTAGGTAGCCCCAAAGGCCGGGTGCTGTCTATTTAAAAAGTAGGTCAAGTGCTTTTAAGTTTTACATGCCCTGATAGTGAAAAAACACTAAAGTTGCTTTTACCTAAATCAAGGCCTATCTCTCCCATAGGTTAGCATTGGAGCTGCCCTGTAGCAGTTTCCAAGCTTATCTTCCAGTTGGGAGGTGATAGAAAATTTGAGGTTGGTGTCTCTGGACTCACAATTTAAAAACACATCTTTTAGTGAAGTTGGCTTTTAAACTGTAGGTCTGAAATGCCTATTTTAGAAAGTTGGCATTATTCTTACTTTGACCACTTAGTGCCTCTGCCTGTCCCTAGAATACACGTCTGGGTTGGATGACAGTTGGGCTTTGTGAATTCACTTTAGACAGTCACACACAAAGGGTCCTGAGGTGTGCCCTGCATATGCTGATGGCAAATCACTGGGTTGATTGTGTCTTCTTGAGCTAGAGTGGTGGGAAGAGTTGAAACTTGCACCTGAGTAGGGCTATGTCTGTCCCCACACAAAGAACTGCAACCCCCCTGTAGTGTGTCTGGAGCCAAGGTTTTGAAGGGCAGGGTCTTGTGCACAACAGAGATCTTTCTTTCAAGTCTCCCTACTTCAAAGGCCAAAATGGGCATAAGCACTGGACCTTTGACACTATAACTAGAGAAACAGAAACACTTCTGGAAAGAGGGCATTCTGCCAGGAAGAAGGGCTTTTGGACGGCCAGGAGGGACTGCCACTTTGCTGTGTCCTTTGTTGTGTTGGCCTGCTATCTGCTGCTTCTTGCCTGGGAGTGAGTGGAGTGGACTTTACTCTCTGCAGCCTGCTTTCTAAAGTTTCTCCAAGAGCTTAAGTTGAGCTTGCCTCCTTTTGGAAGTCTCAGGGCCATCAAAAACTTCACCCGCATCTTGCTACCAGCACCTGCGCTCCTCTGCTGTGAGGCTTGGCTAGCCAAGTGTGGCCAAACCCAGTCCTGGATCCTTGGGGGTGATTCCAATGCATCAACTCCTTGCGTCACTTTGGAACTCGCTCATCCTCAAAATTGACGCATCGCCGCTGCTTGCACCAAAGTCATGGTCCTCGCTCGCGAAGTTAGGAACGCAATGACCCCAACTTACAATGCCAGCCCGACGGCGCCGCAGTGCCTCCGAAGTACCTCCACTGTGTGAGTCTTGAGCACCGCTTCACCGAAGTCTGTGACGCACCAGTCCGACTCCGACGCAGTGCCTGTGGCTTAGTGGTTCGACATCGATGCAGTGGAATTGCCGCACCGCACTGTGACATAGATGCATCATCGACACTACGTTGGCTTCAGGACCTGAGGTCTCACACCTGCAACCGATGCATCACTTCCCCTGCACCCACATCGTTCCCGGGCTTTAGTGGGTCAATGACTTTGCACCGCCTCCAGGAATCGATGCATCTCTTTGCTACAGTGACACCTCATCTCCTTTGTGCAGTGCATCGTTCCCGGGCGCCGACCTGCATAGCAGTAAGTAACTGACGCATCACCTGCCTTCGCAATTCCTCACCTCCTCTGCGCCTCACACTCTTTGACTTTGTGACGCATCCGAGGTAATGTACGGGTGGTCGGTGTGACTCCTGTAGCCATCCCATGCTCCATTGCAGTTGGATTGAATTTATGGATTAAACTTGTGGATTTGACTCTGTCAAGCGCGACCAAATAGCCCCTGTTGGAGCTATTGTTTTCTCAACACAATAGCTGCATTTAATATTGAAGGATTCATATCTTGACTTGTGTATGCTGGATTTTTATTGCCCTTGTCTTGTTTTACTCAGATAAATATTAGCTATTTTTCTAATCTGGTGTGGAGTACTTTTGTGATGTTTTCATTGTTTTACTGTGTGTGCAAAAATACTTTACACATTGCCTTTTTAATGTAGCCGGACTGCTTTGTGCCAAGCTACCCGAGGGTGAGCACAGGTAAACTTAATGTGTACTACACTTACCGTGACTAGAGTGTGGGTCCCTACGTACAAACCACTTCCAATTATAATAGTAAAACTATTCAAAGGAGAAAAACTTAAAAATATAATCATAAGGAAATAAGAAAACATACCTTAGGGTCCGTCCATCATGTAAGTGGGAGCGTAAACCTTATGCACATCATCAAACAGACTTGGAAGACTAGACTGCTACACTTATACGGTACCAACAGGGCAAATTGGCCAAGTATAGAAACAATAAATACACTGAACCACTCACAGAGGCAGCAAAGATTATAAGCCCTGGGTTTCGAAGAACTCGACTGCTAACCTTGTCAAGTCTCAGTAAGGCATATTCACAAGATATCGGAGTGTTTAAAAAAAATTAAAACAGCAGAGCAACAGGGAAAAGTGAGCAAAAGATGAAACACTACACAAAATAATGAAGGGGCATTATCGGATAGTCAATGCCATCTCCAAAAAGCAAAGAGACCACATTGCTATTCAAAGGAGAAACACATAAAAATATGATGTTATAGGAAATAAAAAGGCATACCTCTTACTGGCATCACATTATCTCAGACCATTGAATAAACAGAATGAGGTGCACATATGGATTCTATTCTCCCGTGAACAGAAACACCATACAAGATAGGAAATCAGGGAAACATTATATATAAAAAAGTCCAACAGTACAACGGCTCCCCCTGTTCACAAAAAATGTGAGGAAATTTTTTTTTTAGTCAAAGTGTGAGGTTTGCAAGGGTTTATGGGTTAGAAAACCTTGTGTGAGCCACACAAGTCACCCCACCCTGGATTTCCCTGGGTGGCAAGTTTACAAAGCTGTGTAGCTTTTCTAGGTTTCCCTTTGTGCCGACCGAGCTAGGACCCAAAATCCACAGTTACCCACATTGCAAAAAAGGGCCCGTTTTTATGTGAAATATGTCATGTGTCCATGTTGCATTTTGGGTCCTTTCTTGTTGCAGGCACTATACCTACCCACACAAGTGAGGTGCCATTTTTATTAGGGGAACACAGAATAATAGAACCTTTGATATTTCCAATTGTAGTGCTTTGTATTTGTGCCTTCCAAGTGTAACCCAGTGTGTAAGACAGAAGACATGTTGGGAAATGGCCTCTGAAACACAAGCTAGTATGGTACCTACAAATTTAAAGATGTGCAAATAACCACTGCTCCTGAACTTTGTCTGATGTCAGTTTCAGAAATGCATAGGTTTCCTTGATACCTATTTTGCTCTCTTTATATTTTATATAATAAAAAACCATTGTAATGTGCAGTTCAGTTGTTGGCTCTGGGTACCTCGATTTACTAGAAAAACTACAAACCCTATACATCCTTGCGACACTACAAGGGTCTAGCAGATGCAATGGTATATTGCTCTTGTAAATCGTCGAACATGACAAGAAGTTACAAATAAATATTTTGTCACAAATGGACGTTTTTTCCTACTTAATTCAGAGCTTTGTCCACTTTTCAGAAATCTGTTGCTTTCAGGGATCAACCATGGTTTCACAGCAGTTTCCACAACAAACTAGAAGTAGGTTGAAAGCACAAAAATTAGGAAAAATGGGATACCTCTTTGAAAAACGCCAAACCTGTGGTGAAAAATGGGTTTTTGATTCACCTCTGCATGTTCCTGAAAGCTGGGAAGATGGTGACTTTAGCACAGCAAATCGTTTGTTAATGGCATTGTTAAAAAAAAGACACATTTTGCAGAGCACTTCTTCCCTATTTTTGCCCAAATATCCCAAAATGTGCTAGATTTTACCAATTTTCCAAGTCTCCTCTAGGGAAATTCACAATCCCTGGTTACTTTTAAAATCACCAGGATGTTAGAAAATAAGGACGCAAATTTGGCGTGGATACCTTATGTGGAAAAAAAGTTATAGAGGCCTCTGTGCGAACTACTCCAAATATCCCAAAAGTGCTTAACATTCTAGTTGGAAAAGGCCTAGCAGCGAAAGGGTTAATGAAGTCTAATAAAAAAAAATCAACACATCTGAGTATTTTAGTAAACATTTTCAAGTCACAAAATGCAGCCATAGAAACAACTGTAACTCGGGGTCAGTGCACTCCCGGCAAGCCTCCTACAACATTTAAAAAAAGGCTTTTTGGTGCCCCCTGCTCCTTCTAGGAGCACCACCAGATAAAACAATATTAATTCAAAGCCCTCAAAGCGCATTACGGGGCTCTCTATGTCGGAGCAGCGAGTAATAAATGAGTGGATCCTGCTCCACCATGAACACCCACAGCTTAAATTTTTGTAAGTGGTAACGGGGGAAGCCCCAGGGCCCCTGTGGCAGCGCAGGAGTCGGCTAAACGTTATGGCTCTTACTGAGGTATGGGACTGCCTAGGGCCCTATTTTGTCCCTGGATGATGCCTCTGGGCCCCCTCTCCCCTAAGTGCCAAGAGTTCAGGGTATCACCACTCTGCCCACCTTTTTTGTAACTTCAGGACACAGGGTCCAAGTCCTTGAGCCCTTTAATGGCAGCCACAAAATTTTTCTCTGGTTTGCAGTCAACCAATCACATCATATGGTTCTGGGTGACCGGTACCTGTTCTGTGGTACCAAAATAGCTGATTGGAGAAACAAATTTCCTTGGACAATCAGAGATCCTTATTTTTTTATTTTTCTGTACTGTGTGACCAACCGTTTAGGTATGCCTAACTTTTTAACCCCGTCAATCCCACCCTTAAATGTACTTTTCTTGAAAATGGATGACTGAGGTTACACCAAATAAGGAAAAGCACTCTTCCTGAGTAAAGTTCTAACTTTCTGCTAAATTTGGTGTAATTTTATTGATCAGTTTTTTTTGTATAGGAGAGCAAAGTTTCCTATGGGTTTTAACATAGGAAATCAACATTTGTGAGTCCCCATTTTTTGGCCCCTGTTTTACAGATCACCCTGAAATGTTCCAGGAAGCAGCTGAGGTGAATAAAACTTTTTTTGGAAAGTTTCATGCAGAGTTTTCAAATGGCATCATAGTTATTAGCAAATGCACTTCCTATGAAAATTTTGAGCTAACTTGAACTACACAGAGGCGACCGCCACCATAGTATATCATGTAAAATCCCTTGATGCCAGAATAGGTTCTCAAACAATTCATAACCTCTCTACTGGTACATGCTTTTCAATTCAACCACATTATTTTCCATGTTCAATCTTACAGATAAAAAAAAAATGGATTCATATCAGGAAGGTAATGTCTTCTGCATGACATAAGGGAGAGTTGCCCTGGAATGAGTGCAGGGCTGCATAGGAATCTGGTATCCTAACATTTATTTTGGCCCTTGCGCCACTCTAATGTAACATAAGTGCAGAGGTACATGTCTGTCTCTGCTAATGTGAGGTCCAGGACCTGTTCTGTGACCAGAAGGGGTGCACCAAGAGTGCCCTCATAATGGACAGAGGATCAATGTCCCTGCCTTGGGTCTACCACTTAAAACAATGGTCGAAGTATAGTTTGACCAGACTTTTTTTTTATCTGTCAGTGAGATTTTTGTCTATTGACACTTCTTGTGTAATGTTTTGCTGCTATGTGCCATGCAGAATCTTCAAGAATGTATGTGGAGTGCATGGCTTATTATGAATTCGCCATTATCTAATGCAATAATTATCAAAGTTGATCAAAACTGACAAAAAGTTGTTTGGTATTGATTGGGTGCAATAATTATTGCCTATCATGATTTTCTGAGTGAGTAACGCAGATTTGGTGCTTACTGGACCAGAATATGCATGTTCTGGTACATCCTGGGCTCCCCCCCAAAACTAAATGTCAGCAGTTTCACCTAAATAATTCTGATGAGTGCCATAAGAGGAGTTCAGAATTTGTCAGCGCAGTAGTAATGTGAGTCTGAGTAGTGAAGCCTGTGGGATCCATTTTGTTTACCCTGGTGAAACATGGCACAAGATGAAGAATGAGTAGAGTTTCCAGAAACAGTGACAGTGCATTGCCTAAATTCCAATCTCTAGAGGGCGAAGATCGAGACACTGAATGAAGAGGATGGCAACAGGCTATCTTTAGAAAATCCATGAAGACTTTATTAGCAAGGGGCTGCTGATTAGGTCTTCCTGAGCACTGCCATTTGGCAGATGGTATGGGTATAGAGTGGCATTACAGTTTGTTGTTGAAGGTCAGGAAGTTACTAGTACAGGTTTGGCCTTTTGTCTGTCCCTGATTACTGCTTACCAAACACTGAAGACATCAAGGTACAGAGGTTTTATACTTCATTGTACCCATGTGTTGTGTGCTTCTGCATGAAAACATCCCCAGTGTTACCTCTTGTCAGAAGCATCACTTTATACAAAACCTGTGTCTGGAGAGCAGCCTGAGATGGACACTTTAAAAGAACCACCGCAAACTGGTTCTAAATCTGGAGACATTGGATCCATATCCCCTACATAGAAAATGTGTGTAAAAGTGGGATCCAGTCAACCCCTCTTTGTACTAGTTCCAATTTCTTCATGAACAAGGAAGGGAGTGCTCTACAGAGTCCTCAAAGAGCTTATGTGTAACCAGGGCTGGTATCTGCCTGACAGCTAGTCTCCCAGAGGTAAGCAGATATCACCTGAATTTATACTTTCTGCCAGAGGAGCTGAGGACCTGTCTGGTGCCCAGGAGTGTGCGTGCCTGTGAGAGAGGGAACAAGTGTGCCTGGCCCTTCAGAAAGAGAGACTGTTGAGTAAGAGAAGTCTCACCGGCATCCAGAGTAAGCAGATACTAACAGAGAGTGAAGTCAAGAGTTACCCGTATCGTGAGGAGTTTCCTTTGTTTCTCTGGGCAGTTCATGATCAAGAACTGACTCAGAGTGTACCCAGCCAAGCTATGCCCTGCCTGCATTCCACTGTAAACCATGCAGTATAGCTGCCCCTCACCACTGACTGCTAGATTGACCTGGGAGGCTGCAGTTGTACATTGCCGTTAGACACTGGATAGGTCTGGGAGGCCACTACTGCACCTTGCCATTGGACTCTGGATCAGCCTGGGAGGCAACAACTACATCTCACTGTTGGACCGTTGGGAGGCCCAACTGCACCTCGCTGTTGAATGCCCAGGGGGCTTCACTGATACACCACCAAAAGCACCTGACTGCTGATCTAAGAGACAACCTCAGTGGGTAAAGCAGACCCCCTTCTGCCATCACTCTGCTACAAACCGCCCTAATTCCACCCAGCCCACCGGAAACAGCATGCATGAACTCCACCCAACATGCCACTTGACTTGCAGGAACTGGAACTAAATTACTGCAAGGCTCCCCTGCAACTGTAGGCGAGCTTGAAGACGACGTTCACCCAAACTTGAGAGTTGCTTCCCAGGTAAGATAAAGTGCCTGCGTTATGCTTTCAACCCCAAATGGGATAATGTGCACCTGTGCCTAATTTATGCTTCTGCCACAAATATTTTGGATCATAGCACCTAGAAGTTTCCCGCTTGAGAAGAGGACATTGAAGTGAGAAGAAGTATCATCATTAAATTCGAATTTCCATATCCTCCACAGAAAATGTGCCCTCGGCCAGGTTTCACAACTGTCTTGCTCACATTATACAATGGATGCACCGTAACTATATAAAATTGAAGACCGAGGTTATGAAATTTGGCTCTGGTCCTCCCATTTGGAAACCGGACTGGTGGCCGGCAGAAGCCGGAGCACGTCCACAGCCTGTGATCAAAATGAGATACGTGGGCATGGAATTTGACACCCAGCTTAGCTTAATGGGACAGATAAACCAGGTAACCTCTACTTGCTACCGATGGAGCTGAGAAAAACGGTTGTGATAGCACTCGTTCTGTCTCGGATTGATTATTGCAATGCTCTCTATCTTGGGACGGATAAGAGACAATTGAACAAACTGCAATCCCTACAGAACGCAGCTGTCGGTACTCTACTGAGCCTTCCTAAATATAGACATATATCGGGGGCCATCAGAAAACTTCACTGGCTTCCAGTCAAGGAGCGGATTGAATTCAAGGGACTATGTCTGGTTCATAAAACCTTACACGGTGGAGGACCCACGGAATAGCTTAAACTAATCCAATGGTACAGTCCGGGATGCTCCCTAAGGTCAGCAAAGCAAGCATTGGTTAAGGTCCAAAGAGTCAAGAAGACAAAATGGGGTGGCAGAAGCCTCTCCCATCTAGCTCCCAAGCTATGGAACACGTTGCCGCTTAATATTAGATCTTTACCAGTCCATAGACATTTCTGTGCCTTTTTGAAAACTTGTCTCTTTCCCACCCAGTAACAACCTGCTTTTTCTTGGGGTTTCTCATTTCTCAGATCTCTGCTATCTTAGCGCCAAGACGCCTCGTCAATTGAGCGCTTTATAAATCTTTACTTACTTACTTGAAGAATTTAACCCTATATGTATCATTCAGTTTTGTAGTATATCGTTTTGTTGTGAAATTAAAGTACTTTATTTTTATTTTATAAAACAATAAGCCCCAGGCTGTTAATTCAAGTTATTGTGACTGTTGGTTGATTGGTGAGTTCTGGGCTCTTCACCCTCAGTCTTCCTCCCTGAAAAGCTTAAGACTGCTCGCCCTTCCTACTCTGAGTAAAGTGCTGAAGGGACATAAAAGAACTGGGCAAAGGCGGGGAACCTCATCTCCATCAGTTAACCTGTGGGGGGGACCGGTAGTAATAGGGGAATTGCTACCCTGTCATGGAGTCATGAGTTAGAAGAGTCCCCTGAGTATAAAAACTGTGATATCAATTGGTCCCACACCAGAGCCTCTGGACAATGGCGAAGACCTCTGGCCTCCTCTCTGTGTAAAGTAGTTTTCTCGGCCCTGGCCAATCTCACGACCCTGGCTCTCCATTTTACACCACAAGGGGAAGTGCAATCTTCTAACGCATCTTCACAACTCACAAACCTAAACGATATTTTCACATGTTTTGAAAGTAAAAAATTGAACTTGGAAACTGATGTGGATGTATTAATTTCTCACCAAAGAATTATAATAGGATACATAATGGATAACCACGTAATATTGCCATCAAGGTTTTCTGTTGACATAAATGTCACCAGAACTCCTTGATGACCATATATAACCATAATACACAATCAATCAATCAGCATTTGTAGCGCAGCACTGTCATTCTTAGGGGTATCTGGGCGCAGAGGTTGCAGTGTCTCTGTCCAAATTCCAGGTCTTGAGTTTCTTTTCAATCCTTCAGGGAGAGTGCTGTTCGGAGGTGTAGGGGCAGGTTGTTCCAGGTCTTGGCAGTGATGTAGGAGAAGGAGCGGCCCCTCACTTCTCGGCTGCGATGGATATGAGGTTGTGTGCAAAGGCCATTGAGGCAGAGCGCAGGTGTCTTGCAGGCTGGTGGAAGTTCAGTCGATGGTTGATGTAGGGCAGTTCATGATCTTGTAGGGCCATGTATGCGTGCATGAGGATCTTGAACTGGCATCTGTTCTGGATGGGGAGCCAGTGGAGGGGTGATGTGGCTGCATTTGGGGAGGTCCACGATGAATCTGCTTTCGGTGTGTTTTATGGTCTGGAGCTGGGTGGAAATTCCGGTGTAGAGGACATTGCTGTAGTCGAGGAGGCTGGTGATTTGGGCCTGTGTGAGGGTCTTACTGGTGTTGATTGGGAGCTACCTAAAGATTCAGCTGAGCAAAACCAAAGGGGATGGTGGACGGAGTGTTGAACATTGCAAGCACTCACTCCCAGTCAACTGATCTGGATGCTTGTTTCCGGTCCAGGGAAGACATGGCTTGGCAGTTCGGGCTGGACTGTTCCCATGAGGCACAGGGTCAGACAGATTTGCATATGGCCATGTCTGAACTGGGGTGGTGGATTGAGCTAAAATGATGATGGATTAAAACTAGATCAGTTGACTGGGGGTGAGTGTTTGATTTGCTCAAACGCTCCGTCCATCATCCTCTTTGGTATCGCTTAAAGATTCAGCTGAGCATGAGAAGTGTGCGGAAGCAGGAGACAGCAACTGTGTTAACTTGTCATTTCATGGTCAGTTGGCTGTCAAGGATGATGCCCAGTTGGCGTGCATGGTCTGTCGGTGTTGGTCTGAGTTCTACTGGCCACCAGCTGTGGTCCCATGCGGAGGCGTCGTTTGTGAAGATCAGTACTTATATTTTCTCAGAGTTGAGTTTGAGTTAGTCGTCTCTCATCCATTTGGCTACATTGGTCATGACATTGCAGAAGTTGATTTTGGTGTTGGTGGGGTCCTCGGTGAGCAAGAGGATTAGTTGCGTGTCATCTGCTTAATAGATTATGTGGAGTCCGTGGGATCTTACGACGTATGCAAGGGGTATTATGCAGATGTTGAACAGGGTGGGCTGAGGGACAACCTTGGGGTACACTGCAAATGATGTCCTTGGGTGCGGAGGAGAAGGGAGACAGTCAAATGCTCTGTGTGCATCCTGTCAAGAAAGACGATCTACTTGAGGGCGTTTTGCTATATGCCAATTTTGTTGAGTCTGTCGATGAGGGTGTGGTGAGAGATGGTGCCGAATGCAGCAGAGTGGTCGAGGAGGATCAGGGCCACAGTTTCTCTGCAGTCAAAGAGAAGTTCTGATGTCATTTGTGGTGGCAATCAGCACGGCTTCTGTGCTGTGGTTGGCCCAGAATCCTGATTGTGAAGCTCTGAGTTGGTGGTTTTGTTTCAGGTATTCGGTGAGCTGTTAATCAATGGCTTTCTCAAGTACTTTGGCTGGGTAGGAGTGCAGGAAGATCAGGGGGTAATTTTTTAGATCAATGGGGTCAGCAAAGAGTTTCTTTAGGAGGAGTCTGACCTCTGCTTGTTTTCATCTGCCCGGGAAGATTGCTGTGGTGATGAAGGTATTGAGGATGCTGGTGAGTTCCATGCTGATAGAGATGGTTCCAACCCCGGAGTTCATGTATGACATGATGGCTGTGGTGCACTTAGTTGTGAGTGGGGACCAGGTGGTGATCATTCGGCTGGTGTTCGCTGGTTGGTTGAGGTTGTCGAGGTCGATAGTGGTGGGTTGGGGATCAATGTTGTTGTAGATGGTGGCAATCTTGCTGTGGAAGTGGTCTGAGAGGGTGAATTCTTAGGAGTTGTGAATGGTGTTCTCTGTGGCTGTCGGGTTGGAGAATTCTTCGACTTATTCTGAAGAATTCCTTTGTGTGGTTGGCCGCAGTGTTGATGCGAGTTGTGATGGCTGCTCTCTTTGCTTCTTTGATGTGCAGGTGGTAGTTGCCAAGGGCTGCTTTCTGTGCGCCTCTGTCGGAGAGGTCCTTAGTGATGCTCCATCTCTTTTCCAGAAAGTAGCAGTTGCACTTGGTGGTTTTGAACTCTGGGGTGAACTAGCTGGCTTATTTTGAGGTTTTGCTGGCTTTTGCTGGTTTCAGCCTGTGAGTCTGTCAGTGCATTTGGTGATCCAGGTGGAGAAGTTCTGGACGGCCTAGTCGATGTCTGCTGAGGTTTTGCGTTTTGTGGCACTGAGGGCCTGTGGCCATTGGTTCTTGGTTACCTTGCCCCGGTGGGTGGCGCTGTGGTGCTTGTCAATGATATGCTGGGCATTGGAGATGGTGAAGTGAATGATGGCGATGTCAGTCCAGGTGAGTTCTGTGACATGGGTGAATTTGATTCTGTCACTGGAGATAAAAATGGGATTGAGTGTCCGGCTGTGTGCATGGGTTCGGTGACCAGGTAGGCAAGGCCAATGTTGTTCAGGTTCTCCAGGACGATGGTGGAGTTGGCGTCTTTCACATGGAAATTGAGATCACAGGGTTGGACGAAGTGGTGGGAGTCGATGGCTGGGGGGGTGGGCGCTGAGGTCGGAGATGGCGTTGCAGAAGGCTGGTTGGGGTCTCAGGGGTCTGTAGGCAAGGGTGCCTCATATTGTGGTCTCAGCATCGAGCCTGAAGTCAGAAGTTGAGGTGTTTCATGAGAGGCATTGGTTCGTTGTTGATGACAGTGCATTGGATGGTTTCCTTGAAGATGATGGCGATGCCCCCGCCGTGTTTGTTGGTGTAATCTTCTTGTAGCCTTCGGGAGTGGCGGTGGTGATTTTGGGGTTCAAGGACCCCTCCTTGAGCCATGTTTCGTGATGACCACCCTCTCCCCATGTCAAGGGAGAGGATGGTGATTGTGTATCAGATTTCCATGGCGGGTTTGCAGAGGGAGCGGGCATTGAGGAAGATGCATTGGAGCTGTTCTAGGTTGTTCGTAGTCCTCTGTGCATGGCGACATGGGTACTTGTGTAGGCAGGTCGTCCTGTATAGCAGGAGAAGCAGTAATTGCAGTAGGTGAAGGGTCCTTTGGTTGATAGTGGGGAGGACGTGAAGCAGCTGCTGTTGCGTTGTCCGGGGTCCAGGACCAGGAGCTCATCGGTGATGTAGCGGCAGATGCTGGGAGGACCAGGGGCCCTGGTGCTGGGCACGGTCCAGATGCGGATGGGCGCCAACAGGCTTGCCTTTGGCGAGCCATTGGCATGGCTGCGCAGCGGCCTTCATAAGTAGTTCTGAGAGCTGTGAGGGGCTATCTGGGAGACGTGGAGTGGGGAAAAAGTGGCAGGAACGGGCAGGGCAACACCTGTGGAGGGCACAAACTCAAAAGAGGCCAATCAAATAACCGCAAAATTAAATTAACCAAGGAAAATAAACAAGAAAATACGTCAAGAAAATTATAGTCAAGAAAATAAGCCATAAAATTTAAATTAGAGGTAAAATTAGAGCAAGCACAAAACCCAAGCGGACCTGTGATTTGCGGGATCGAATTGGAAGCAGTGGTAACTGGGAGCGCAGTCCCAGATTCGTGGAGCTATCAGTGGCATTGGGTGAGCAGCGCAGTAACCAAGGGTCAAGGGCTACTCAGCACAATTTAATCGGTATGCATATTTGTATCTTGCATGTTTATTTTGATGTAATTGGCATAAGTTTTTTTCAAATAATGATATATATAATGTTATTAGGGCGATTTTAGTACTGATGTACATTGGCTGTGTATTAGACGAGTTGACAATTTCAAACAGGTGTTTTTTTATTCCAAAAACAGGATTCTAAGAGTTGCTTTATAAAATTGTTCAGAGAAGTGAGTGGTGGCATAAATGAGACCTACTCCTTAAACCTCACCTGCTAATCTGCTGCAAAGAGTTTGGATAAATCTGGGACCTTCTCGATACTGTTAATAGAACATGCTCGCCTTTCATTAGACCACAATGAAAAGAGTTGTTGCCATCCATGGCATATTATAACTTTGCGATCATTTTAGCATTCTATTGCAACATTTCGCAGCAATTAATTGGATTGTGTTACTTTATTTCAAAACAGTTGTGAAAGTGTTGGGCTCTAACGCAATTTTCTGGATACCACATGATCGCAAACTTCTCGTTCTTTGGTTCATAAATCATAGTTTTGGTGTACAACGTAAACACATTTGATGTGCTCCTATTGGATAGCTGTTCAGCCAGAGCAGGAGTTCATTTGTAAAAAAAAAAATAATAAGTGCTGGGGCTGTTGTCAGGAGGTAGCTAGCACCAGTCAATTTCTCCTGTTAGCGCCGCCTAAAACAGAACCAACTACTAACCATAAAAGTGGGGAGAGGATCTGGCGTAATGGCCAGAGCTGCCGACTTCCGAACTGGGAAACCAGGTTCGAGTCTCGCCTCGCCCCACGGCTCAACATCCTGTGATTCTGTGCAAATCACTTAATCTCCACATGCCTACTATAAATGAATATGTCCTTAACTGGTGCTCATGAAAAGCACAGGTGTTGATGATTAAGTCCGGGCGCTGAGCTCCAGAAACCACTGGTTCAAATTAAGCATTGAGCCAGAGGAGCTGGGATGAGCTGGGATAGGGGCATTGCTAGGATCGTAAGCCTTGCTGGGATAAAACCCCTCACAGAAGCCTTCCTACAGATAAATAACCTGCACCAGTCATGGCAGGTGGATGTATATTAATGGCGTCCATGAAATGCCATCATGGATTGGCACACCACCTTCTTGCACTCTCTCTCCCACTCGTTTCATGCACAGGTATGGCTACTTCTGGATGGAAATGCACACCGCATGTGCATTGTGGTTTCAATTAGTAAAACCAATGTATAAGGGCTAAAAGTTCATGGATATTTTATTTGGCGATAAAAAACGAAGAACGACATATAGGCTGCTTTATTTTTTTAGCTTTCTTATGAAAAAGCATATCTGTACATTCTGGCTTTCTAAAAGAAAATGAAATATGTAAGCCCTTTGGAGCATTAAGTACAGTATAAATGTCATGAATAATCATAACAGGGATGCAAAACTCTTTCAGAGCGTTTTCTTTTGCATGGAAGCAATTACTGGCACCGACTGCACTGCACTGCATGGCCCAGGAATTGTCTGAGGCTAGTCAGCCTCAGCTTGTTTTTTCATACAGTTGCTTTCCTGTGGTTGGAGAAAAGGACAAGGTTTACATTTCACAAGGAGCCGACACTGAAACGACGTTTTTTTTCCCAATGTTTGGATCGGAGTTCGGCTTTCAGTGAACAATTGCCCGCGTGCCAGTTAAATATTATACACCTTCCGGGGTGGCTTAGATGGTATTTGACCAATCCAAATCTGTAATAATGTGCCTGGAGTGGTAAAAGGCTTTTGTCATTTTTCAGATCTGTATGAATTGCACTAGCAAATCCAAATGCTTAAAGACTTTACTGTACAAATGGCAAAAAGGTTTTGTCACTTTCTAGCTTGGCGTGGATGGCACTGTGCTAATCCTATGCTGAAAAAGATTACTGTAAAAATGGCAAAAGGCTTTGTCACTTTCTAGCTCGGCATGGATGCCACTGTGCTAATCCTACACTTAAAAACTCTGCTAGAAAAACAGACATTTTAGGTGCGCAGATTCAGTGTGTCGGTGATGTTGTGAGGTACTCCATATAAAGGAACTGATCTCCACCTAAAATTGGGAACTATCCAGAGTCCCCTGCTTCCTTTTTTTCATACATATATATATATATATTATCTACTGGCGGTCGCCAGTAGATAGTTATAGTTAGGACCGTGTTTCCATAGGAAATCCGCAACATTCTATTTGGAATAACTTTGGCGCCGGTCGACGAATCCTCGCGAAATTTTCAAAACTAATGGGGCGCTACGCTCCGCTCCTACCCTGAAAGTCTCGGGAGGGATTCGTCAAGCGGGGGCTGAGAAAAAAGGGGGGTCCCAAAACGCGTTTTCCCCATGCATTTTCCCATAGGACCTTTAGTCCGAGCTACAGCCCGAACGGCTGAACAGAATTACTTGAAATTTGGCAGAGAGGTAGTCCACAGGTCAAAGATGTGCCTTTTGTAGGTCTGGTGTAAATCTGTTCAGTAGGTCCTGAGAAAATAGCATTTAAATCAATATATATATCTGTAAGCGCGCTCCGTGCGCTTACCGTAAGCTTACCGTACGCGTACGGTGCCGTGCGCGAGCACAATTCTGATTGGTGGTTACATGACTGTAAACATTCGAATCGGTCGAAATCAGGAAGTGTCGGCCGCCATTTTCTGTCTCTCGCACTGAGAAACAAAGGTGGGGAACGTGAAAAGGGGGCAACGAAGAGAGTTGCAGACCCCCTAGTGTTTGTCAGGGGGTCCAAGAAGGACCCAAAAGTACGAAAAATACATTTAATAATTTTTTAAAAAAATCGCGGAGTGCGCGTACGGTAAGCTTACCGTACGCGCACGGGAAAAAAAATAACAATAAAAAATAAAGAAGTAACAATCACATTTATTAAATAAATGAAAGGACCTACAAGGGAGAAAAAAACAAATGTTACTGTGTAAAAAAAGGCGAGGCGCGCACGGCATGGACTGCGCAACGTGGGCGCTCGGTGCACGCAGCGCACCGAGCGCCCACAGCGCGCGCACGGTGCGCGAAGGGCACCGTGCGCGCAGGGTGTGCGCACAGTGAAAAACCAGAAAAAAAAATAAAAAATAAATACATAACTTAGCATTTAAAAAACCGTACAAATTCACTGAAAAAAACATAGGTTTCACACACGTTATAGTTAGGAATTATCATTTACAAAACCTTGCAAATTCACTTAAAAAACCATAGGTTTCACACATGTTATAGTTAGCTGTACATTTCACTCGTAAAAAAACAATGAAATTCCACGTTATAGTTAGATCAGGTAACTATAACTTGCGCGACCGCAATCCACAATGTGTAATTTCAGATGTCATCATTGATGTCATGAGTGATGTCACTGACCATGTCATGAGTGATGTAATATGTGACGTCATCAGCAGTTTATTGTGGGCGCGCAAGTTATAGTTACCTGATCTAACTATAACGTGGAATTTCATTGGTTTTTTACGAGTGAAATGTACAGCTAACTATAACATGTTTGAAACCTATGGTTTTTTAAGTGAATATATATATATATATATATATATATATATATATATATATATATATATATATATATATTACTTACCTAAAATATACTTATCATGCACAGTGCTTAATTTTAGCCAGTGGTTACCGGTGCTCAGCATCAGCACTTAATCAACACAAGTGCTTTTCATGCGCACCAGTTACGTACACATTAATTTATGATAGGCATGGGGAGATTAAGTGATTTGCCCAGAATCACAGGATGTTGAGCCGATGCCAAGACTTGATCCTGGTTCGCAAGCTCCGAACCCGGCAGCTCTGGCCATTATGCCACATCTCACCACTTTCATGGTTAGTAGTTGGTTCTGTTTTAGGCAGCGCTAACAGGAGAAATAGGCTGGTGCAAGCTGCCTCTTGATGAGAGCCCAAGCACTTATATTTTACAAATTAACCACTGACCATGCGTGGTAAAGACTGCATGGAAAGCCAAAATGTGGTATAGCCATTTTTTGTAATGACCAGCAACCCTCCTTGAACTGAAGAGATAACTGTCTGTGCAGGCTGATTCTTATCATAGATTGGTCATTACCTACTAACATTGAAATACAAAATAAATCAAGATGTTTACATCAGTTTTTTCACGTTTTCTTTCCACAGTTTCTCATTTATTTGAAGATAAATTTGAGGAGGAGCAAATGTACACCCCACTTTCACCCTCCTTCATTTTTAGGTCGAGCCTAGAGTCACCGCACATGCGCTGCTCTGCGAGACTTGTTGTAGTGGAGTAGGAAATAGAAGCCCCACCCACTCTCCGCCCATATTTGCTGGCCCCTTTACTTCGGTTGTTACACGGTACATGTTATTTAGACTGTGAGCACTATTTTCTTTATCCAGTTTCGCTTTGGTGACTTCTTTAAGAATTGTCCGTGCCTTCTTTAACCCCCTCCCTCTCGTTTTTGTGCCTCCTTTGTCCCTCCGTCCATCCCGTTGTCCATGCCTTCTCCCCCGCCTCCCGTTGTTCATGATGCCTACCATTTCCAATGCAATAGGTCATGCATTTACGTGAATTTAGGCTATTGGCATTGTAAATGACAATGCCTTTTATTCATCTGTTTTTAAAACAACACATAAATGAAAGGCATTGTCATTTAAATTGCCAATAGCTTAAACTCAAGACCTATTGCATTGCAAATGCTTGTTTAGGTTTGCTTTGGCATTGCAGAAGTCACTTTGACAGGGCAGGACTGGGAATGCAAAGCAGCCCTGGCAATTTTCTTGTACCAGCCCCCGGGGAAGCACTGCCTGGCCACGCGAGGCTGTAAACGCTTGCCAGCTGCTTTTGTTACTGTGGGCCGATAATGCAGCACCGCCGAAAAACCAACCCCCAGTAACAAAATCGGCCCCCACTGCTGCAAAACCGGCCTGACACTTCTAGCCTCCCAGGGAAACGCCCGATGCCCGCTACGGCCAGTCGGGCCCTGTACCTTGACCTTATATGATCAACAGAAAAAGAGCTTTAAGATGCACTACTGAACAAGGGGCTTTTGCCTTCCCCACATGTTGATATTTCTTCCTAAAGAATTTGATTGGAAAGAGGTTGTGTGCTTTATTTTCTGAGAAAAAGTGCTTGGGCTCCACAGATTATGCTCAATATGGTAGGCCTGAGGTGGTTATAGTGACAAGCCAATCATCAAGGCTGTAAGCTTGATTGGTTTAATGGGAAAAGTTTTGTCAAATGCTATAGGGCTTATAAGTTTATTATGAAAAGTAATGACAAAGGTAGTAAGCCTAAATTATTTATTGATAAAGGCATATGTTAAAGACAATAGGCCTTTATGGCTGGATTGTTATTGCACCTGCCAAAGCCTGTAGACAAGCATTTTCTAATAAGGACCCCTGTAGATTACTATGTTATGAAACACAAAATATTGTAGTGGAAGTGGTTGTATATAATCACACATCCAAACAGTAAAAATGTAAGGGCCCTGTGTTAAACCACAAATATTGTAACAAATACAAACACCTTGATCCTCCCACAGTATCATACTACCTGCTAACAATCGGGTTGAAAACTTATTGTAAGCTGGACTGAATTTCAGTCACATCAATAATCATACAATGATACTGGCAGTCAGTCCATTATATATCAATTGGTTTACCAAAAAAGGGTATTTCATGCTTTCTTCACGTTCATCCGATTTTATTGTCTATTCAAGTGTTCAGGCAGATCTTTATTGAAAAACTATGTACACATCAAGCAGCTGATATGTGTTTCGTCTGAAATAGTCTTTTTCAAGGCTGCAATAATTACCAAATGACGAATGAAATTACATCAAGTACATTCAATATACATTAGCTAGAAGACAAACTAACCATTTATAAATATGAGGCTGCAAAGCATAGTTTAGTGAAAATAATCCTTAAAGGGGGAAACTGATTAAATATAGGTGCTCATGAATAAAATAGAAAAAGACGTGTAACAAGATGCTAGATGTAATGACAATAAGGAGACCTGTAAACCATTGTTATTGATAAGTCATGAGGTGACCCAAAAATGTTAGGCATAGTAAACATGCACACTAGATTGTGTTAGAAATAATTGTAAAAAAAGTGCCTGTGTTCAAGCTGCTGGCTCACACCTAGAAGTCCTCCACAACACTCAGACCCTCCTACATCAACCACTGCCTGACCTTCCACTAGCCAACGAGACTCCGCCCCGCCTCCCTCACCCACGTTCCCTGCATGTAGCGGAGCCGCAGTGGAGGGCGTTCCTCCTCCTACTTCGCCGCCACATCCTGGAACGACCTCCCACTTCACCGCCGAATCTTCCCTTCACTCGCCGACTTCAGGAAGGGATTCAAGACCTGGCTCTTTGACTAAGGCTCACCATTCCTCAGTGCCTGGAGACCCCCCAGGGTGACAAGCTGTGCTATATAAATACAGTCAGATTTGATTTCATTTGATTACGGGCACTTTTGAGCTGTAAAATTGATTTAAAAGTTCACAGGCAATTGACTTTGCCACGTTTTTCTTTCCGCTATTTACTATCGCACGCCAGTGAAATCTAGCATGGACGACCATTTTCTGCTTATGTCCTTATGAACTTGGTGCACTAGCTAGAAGGACTTAAACAAACTTACAATAAATGTACTGTTTGAAGCACCATAACTAAATCGGATTTCCTCTGTGTTTTTTCACCCAACTACTATTCCCTTCACCTGACCTTATGGCTTATACCAAGTGTTGTTAACACGACGTCTTCTGGACGTCTGAGTGGACCAACCACATACTATTGGAACTAAATGTATGATATGTGAGTACTTTGTGTACGTTATTTTGCATTATGGGAATTATATTGTTTTGGATGATCTATTGTTCATTGACTGTGTTAAACTGTGTGTTTGATTTCTCATGATGTTTGTATGACTAATGTTATTCTAATTATATGCATATGACGTTTGGGGCATTCTATTACGCTACTATTCATTTTGCCTATGAATTTCATGCTTTTTCATCTTGTGAAATTACTACACGTATGGGTGATGTTGGCCTTTGGCAACGCAACATGTAATGGGCTTCCTTTTGCCTACTGGTTGTTGTTTTTTTAACTTTATGCATTGGGGATAACTTTTGACCTTGGTCTTTTCACTTATGCACTATATCCAGCCTTGAGAAAGCCAGAGGCCTGCGCCTCACAAGTGGGCAAAACACGTGTAGGCTGCATTTTTGCTTGCCTTTCACTATGGATCACCAGAACTACTTGGAATAATAAAAAGAATTGGACCCTAGTCTGAAAAGACTTACAACCTTTTTACTTTAGCTATCCATCAAGATAAAGGATTTACTGCTACACTTTGTCACCAGCTCTGTCCTCCACCCCAGCTACCACCGGCAGCCAGGACACTGCCAGACTGGAGGCCAAGGAATGAAAAAACGAAAAAAGCAGGGAACATGTCTTATCCATCTCTGCTCCTGTGATCTAGAACAACATTCCTGCATCTGTCAGAGCTTCCTAAATCCTCATTCAATACAGGAAATAGCAGAGGGTAAACATTTTCAAAGACAATTACATTTAAATATCTTAAAATGTTGGCTGGGCATTCTGAACCACCCCGCTGCTCTCACCACTAAATAATCACTGATTGTAGCCATTGCCAAGCTGTCTTGTACAGGAGTCGCTAGCCCAAGCTAGGTTTATGCTAGCTATAATACCCATATCAGTGTATGAACTAGTTTTTCTATCACCTTGTGGCAAGTGCACTTGTATGATACCTTGTGCCCTCTCCAACTGTTGATCACTGCAACCAAGGTGAGTAAACCCATCTTGAACTGATTAAAGTAATTATTTCCATTATACATCAATCAACTTAGTATGTTTCTATACAAGGATTTAGCTTAACTTCACAATGTCTGCACTAAAAGACAATTCTGTGCATCTTCTGTTCTCCCTTTTTCTAGCTATTGATATAATTTTATCATTTAAGAAAGCTTTTGTCATTTGATTAAATAGTTAGGAGGACTCCGAACAGTGGTTTGCGCTGTTTTAGTGTAGTGACACATGATAGAGCACATATTTGAAGCAATGGTGATAGAAAGAGTGTTAAGGCGGTAGAGTTGCTGTGCATGTGAAGAACAGAAAAGCAGAAACACAAGACCAAGGCCAGCATAAAGGTTCCCTTTGCCACCCAAGAAAGAGAAGATTTATTCATAGTATGGTACTACTGCAGAAAAACTTGCAGAGTGAATCTATGTGTCAGAGGACAAGGGAATTCAGCTAGTGTATGGTGATTTTTGGTGAAGACAGTGGTTGGCTGGGACTAGTGCGGGTTCAGGAGCGAAAGTAGATTGGATATACTGGTATAGAAATGCTGAACGGAAGGGAGAGGCTAGAGCGGTCGACCTCGAAGCTAGGTAACCAGGTTCGAGTCTCTGCAACAACGCTCAACATCCTGTGATTCTGGGCAAATCACTTAATCTCCCCGTGCCTAACAAAAATGTATGTGTCCTTCTGTAACGAATATAAAGCGCTCTGATAACCGGTTCATGTCTAGTTCGCGCTATATAAAACTCTATAAAAAATAAAGTGCAATGGAAGAGATGAGAGGTAATCCCTCCTATTCCAAGCCTGTTAGTTGTCGCCCATGATTAGTGTGACCGGATAATTAAATGCTTTTTAAGCCGTTGATAGAGTCCATTGTGTGTCTGGTATCACACATGCATATCTGACTACACATAGCTACATCCCTTTCCTTGTTCAGGGACTCACCCTCACCCATGTTTTTCCTGCTAATTGATGTTGATTCTAACAATGCTTATATGACATTTATCAGGCCCTTAGTTTTTGATTTTCTTGCAGCTTTCTTTCAGTTACTCTTCAGCTCAGGTGACTTCATCCCGCACGTGGCGGTTGAGGATGGTGATGCGCACCCTGTTCCTCTGCATACTATACTGACGCACACACACAGAGGCACGCCCAGGTTTGAAATTAACACAATAGACTCCACGATTGCAGCTTGGCAGCCATTGGGCCGAAGAGCAACAAAGCTACCTTTATACTCCCCACAGTTACCGCTGTCATACCACGCTGCCGCTTCAGTCACACATGAACGTGGGGTCATGCGACTATTGAACAAAATCAAACACCACTATTCATATTTACGGTGCACAGACTAAGAAAAGCACTACAAGCACCGCTACCCCACATTTCCCACTGAACCCCCTACGCTAAGCTCCCTATACACCCTACTCATAAGTCCTACGAGACACAAGATGATAACTAAGTTGTACAAAGCGGCGAGAGCAGAAACACCACTACCACATAATAAGGCCATGGCCCAGTGGAACGAGAAATTAGATCCACAATTAACCCAACAACACTAGGAGTACTGCTGTCAAATAACAAGCGCACCAACATCTAACGTAAATTTACGCATTATTCATTTCAAATATCTCCATCAAATGTACCACACACCGTACAAACTGTGTAAATACGGTTTACGAGATAACGACAATTGGAAACAATGTGGGAGCGCAGGGGCGGACTTCTGGCATTTGACGTGGGAGCGTGGAAGGGTGAGGACATACTGGGAGGAGGTCATCACTACTCTGCACGAAATGACTACTTTGACACTACATTGCACTCCCCATGTGTGCCTGTTGCACCTGGTGCCATTCGTGAAGGGCAATTTAGGCAGATAAATAAAAATAGCGCTGCTACTAGCCAAAAGGAGAGTGGCAATGGTATGGGAAAGCAAGATTATCCCATCTCCTGAGCTATGGTTGAAAGACATGGTTTACTGCCGTGACACGTTAACATTATATGCTGAGGAGCTCCCTACTACCTCTAGGCCAAACGATATCTGGGAACCTTTGTTGCAATCTTTACGTAAGAAACAGCAAAAGGAAACAGCTAGACCTGACAAGCCAGACTGAAGCACTAAGAATGCCTAACATCAGTGCTTAATTTGTGCCGGTGGTTGCCGGTGCTGAGCACCAGCACTTAATAGTCAACACCGGCTCTTATAGTAGTCAGCCACTTGGAGCTATGTTTGCTACTTTTGAGATGACAACAACAACAGTTGTTTAATATGTATTCAAAATGACAAATACCTGCTGCCTGGACCATTTCTATATCTTTTAGTGGCCTGGAATAGTCTCCACTGTCACACTGTTAGGAGTGTGATGATTAGTTGTTGTGCTGGTACCGTCATTAACAGTGCTGGTAGGGGCAATGCAAGCTGCTCTGGCCTCCTCCTGACAAGGGCCCTGGCACTTCGTTTTGTTTACAAATTAAGCACTGCCTAACATACAATCATGTCCCGCAATACACATGCATGCCAGGTAAAAATGGAATTATAAATGTACAACATTGCCACAGGTGGTTTTACGTTACATTTTTGTATGCGCATTGATTATGTATTGTCATTTCAGTGCGAAAATATGTATGTATTCTGTTAAATCATTAATAAAAAACGGTTATAAAAAAAAAAATCTTCAGCTCAGGCAGCCTACCCTGCAATACCTGCAAATCAAGCCATATCTAAAGTGCCAAAAGCAGCTTGAAAAAGCAGACACATTCCTCTATCAACATCAGAGGCACATCTGAACTTTGTCTGTGATCTAAATGAGGCCTCTGAAGAGCTACCTGTGTGAGTGTGGAGCAGTAAGCAACACTGTGCTACAGACAACAGTTGATTTCCGAACCAAGAAGAGGACCTGATAAATTGGTATATGCTCTCAGAAGCCAAACACCCCTACAGAATAGCCTAGTCGAGGATCTTGCCGTAGGCGTGGCTGAATCCACATATTGTTCCCCACTCCAGCTCCAGTCTCCGGAAGGTCCTTCCAACCGAGGGTCTGCTCGAGTTAACCTCACTCCCTGTCTGCCTCCTTGCAAACTGTTTTGGCTGGGGAATAGAAATAAAGAATTGGACACTGATGATGCTGGCACTAGTAGCAAGATAGTTCTCAGTCTAATCAAAAGTACTTAAGGGACTGTACATTGGCACAGTGACTCTTCAGTCAGACTATAAGGGCGTCCATGCTCAGGTGGGTTTTTCCACTTTCCATCAAATGCTCTGCAACCTTTGCAGGCCCAGGTCTTCAAACACAGTTTTGCAAGAAACCAAAGTCAGATCTTGATATTTCCATGTTTCTGGAAAAAGTACAGTGTGCCCAAGGACATCAGTGTCTTTGTAGATGATGACCAAGAGCCATATGGATTTGCTCTAACTCTGAAAAGGGCCAGGGAGTTTTCTACTGCTATTTTCTAGGAAAATTTAAGGGGGTATAGACTCGTCGCGTATTAAATCAATAAGATCTCAACCAGTCTCCTTCCTCCAAAATTTCAAGATGTGGTTTCTGGCCTTAGTTTTGCAAACAGTGCAGATCTATGACTAGTTATGATCTTTAGACCTGCAGTCGTATTCTATAATGTGCTTATTCATAAGTATCCTAGACTATTCTTTTGGTTTCCAGTATAGCAACAGTACGTTGTTCTGTGGTGCCTTTGCACCTTTGAAAGATTTAACACAAATACCAGCTCCAGCAACTGCTGTCTGCAGCTGAAGAAAGTCCATTTCTCTCCCTACTAAGATGATTCCCTGTTGAAGACAGCCTAAGAGTTTCTGGCTGCTTTGTATTGAATTTGGCCCATCAGCTTTCTTCAATCCTAAATTCATTGTGAATTTACCATTAAAAAAACGTTTAGCTCACTGTAATTGTTCGCAATGGGTTTGTCGAAACTTTCCCATCCCTATAGAAAGAGTGACATCCATCGAGATGCCAGAGTTCCTGAGGCTTCTGGAGCTGCAGACCTCCTGCACGACGGATCGACTCTTGTGCTACACTGGATATGAGAAACCATTTGGTGCACCTAGTTTTCACTGAGATCAGATGCCGGATGGTTAGACCAAGGTTTTCCAAGTCAACTCTTCTCTGATACCATCTGGGAGTTGCTGGACCTATGCCCCAGGCCTCTTTGTGGAATGTCCCTTCTCCTTGCTACATTGGCAGGTCTTGGACATGGCACACTCATCTGCTAAGCGATCAATGGAAGCCTGTCTACATACTCTTTATGAGAAAGGTCTGCTACATCCATCCCATATAGCTGTTGTACTAGAATGCAACTTCTCTGACCTTAGAAACCTTGTTCATGAGTGGCCTTAATGCCCCTGGCACACCACAATCTTCTTCTATGTCTGGAAGCAACGGGGCACTTCCTTACTCCGTTTTCAGTTTCTTTGTTGTGATTGAACATGTGGCAGGGACCCAGTTCCCTGTTATGGCTGGTCTCCCAAATTGCAGGATTTTTCAATTTGGAGACAGATAGTCAGGGCCGGCTTTATTGCTGGTGGCGCCCTGTGCGACAATGTTTGTTGGCGCCCCCCCAATGACCACCTCCACCACGGATTCTCTCACTTGAACCCTTTAACAGAGACCAAGTCTCCATAACCACACCCTCTCCGATGCATTGAATTAGTTATACAGCACCACTCATACCAGTGTAGGGTGTCTGAGCACTTTGCATCACACACACTACAAAGAGACAATCAATCATACGTGTGTAAATCAGTGTATAGGAAATGTTACATAAGCCAAAGGACTAAAAGTGTAGGAGTCACATTTCATCCATACTGGTAGGCAGTATAGTTTGAGTGCTTGGTGTGGAGAAGCACAAACTCAGAGTCGAAAAAGAAACAACATAGTTGGGAGTTTTCTTTAAAAATAGGAATCGATTTCTAGCCAAATTAACCCTTTTTGCAACATTAATCAATGCTCTAATAATGTATACTTTGCAGTGTGTATGCAGTTCTAGGATGAAAGTTAATAGCTCACTATCCTATATTAGGACTTTGTAAGTTATAAATTGCAAGTAACAAAAGGATGTCTCTTTTGAAAGCAGTAACCTGCTGATCTGTTTACATCATATGCACTCTGTAATCTACTTGGTACACGTTCTTTGCAGCAGGCATAGTAACCCTCTGCACTAACTTCACCTAAAAGTCAAAACCTCAACTATACAAAATGCTGATCTCTCTCCAGGAAGATAATTAATCACACGAGTTATCTTGACATTTATGGGAGGCCTGGTAATTGCCGGGGAAAGAATCGCTGCAGCAGGTGCTTCAAATGCATAATAAACTTTCAAACATGGCGCCCCCAGGAAGCCAGCACCCGGTGCGGTGGCACCGGTCGCACCGCATAAGCCGGCCCTGCAGATAGTCTGAACTTAGCATAAATGGAATCAGGAACTCCTAAAGTGCCTTGGGGCAACCAAACGCAGGCAACTTTAACTGTGCATCCTAAGTCAAAATGTGACCATTTAACCACCTTGAAAGACATGGCTCTCAGGCCATTGGTGTACTACATTTCCTTGGATTGACAAGGTAGATTTCTCTATGTCTTTGCCCCACCTCAAGTGATTCAGCTGGTTCTGGTGGTTCATCAGTAAATTAAGGACAGGTCTGGGTAGTCAGTAATCCTAGTGACCCCACAATGCTACCAGTTTGTTTTTAATACCCATGCACCTCCTCCAGAAGGAGACCAATCAGATTCCTTTCAGGCAGGGCCTTTCACCCAGGGATAAGACGAAGGTCCTCTGTCTCGCCGCACAATTATTAAACTTGAGCGCCTGGTTTCTGAGAATTTACCGTCTTGGCTGATAACTTGTATATTTGAGTATCAATTAATGTATACATTTAGTAGTTAGGGGCAGCCGTAGCTACCAAGCCAACTCATCACCTGGTCCTTAAATATCGCCAAATGGTTCAGGTTTAGATTTTCGGCATTGTGCAGTGAAACCAACCATCTAACATCCTGTATGGATGATGTCTTGTCACTCTCAGAATACTGGACTGAGTTGGGCTTATAAATGGATACTAATAATCTATGGAGCAGACATCGGAGCCTACAGAACTACACCTGGATACACCACTTTCCTCTGAAAGATCACCTGCCTGACCTCTTGGGCGGGTCCATCCAGAAGAAAAACCTTAACTCCCTCCATGATTGATGCACGCGCCCTTCAAACTAATAGCCTCTTGCTACGTGCCTATACTATTTACATTAGTAACCTGTGTAAGTCGAGCAACTAACCTTATGCGCCTTTAAACCATACTGTGCACCTTTAAACAATAAAGTTTTTCACAGGGACAATACTCCAGATCAATACAATAGCCCAAAGGTAATGGCAGAATTTCTCTTAAATGAGGAGGATTTCTCTCACGCTTCTCTCTGAATCCTCATTCTTCCTCAGCTGAAGTAGTGTAACACAGTACAGAGATCATCCATACTCGTTGTTTCATTCTTTGAGATAGCGTTTTCGTTGTTGATGGCCATAAACACAGAAACAAGTATTGTCAGATAGATTTACATCATTTCACCTCATGGCGATTCTTCTGAGAGGACCTCTTCTACATCAAATCTGTCCACAACCCACCAAAGTTAACATGATATGGGTGGCATGCGAGAAACATGGCTCTGTGTGAGAGATACATATGATTGTTGCATAGGCCTTTCCACATGCACGCCTTCTGTAGGCTCTGTGCTTGCCATGCACTTCCACTGTGTGATTTGTCGTGTAGTGGAGAGCTCTTAAGTAACTACCTGGCTTGAGTAGTTGGTTACCTATGCTTCCATTCTTCTCCTCCTTCTCTTTTAATATGTTACTTTGGAATCTACCCAAGGTTTGGCAGGTGGACAACAGTGGAGTAGAAGGAGGATAAACTTACGTTGTTGGTAACTCTTTTACTCCTGTAGCACACACTGTTTCTTGTTCTTGGCAGTCTCCCACCTACCCTTCTGCCACCATTGAAATCCATGATGCAAAGGATACGTTTTTTTAGAGGAACCTATCAAATACACAACAAAATGTGTTGTGTATGGGGGACGTGCACAGGCATACGTGTTACTGTACGACTAGCAGTGATGGTTTTTGATCTTTCCACTGTGTAACAGAGTACTCAAAAGTTGGACCTAGGACAAAACCTATGTCTAGCAGTAAAATAGTCACTATAAAAGTAATGTTATACTTTTGACGAATGAAATGTTTTAAGCAAGCATTGTCGAAATCAATAGGTTCAACCTTGGCAAGCCTGTGCGTTTTTTGTATTTATTTGTGTTCCTTGCAAACTTATGCCATAAGTATTAAAAATGTAAAAGTACTAATGCCGCCATCTAAAAGCCATTGTGCATTTATTTGCGAAACAGGAGTAAAAAAATTCCCCATTGTAAAAAATTAGTAAGAAACCAAGAAATTAAAGCAGACATTGGTGCACTAGCCTTGGCATTGAAGTGGAATAATTTTTCGGTGCATATACACATTGCCAAAGACCATCACTAACAGTGAAGAGAGCTAATGGTTGAAGTGTACTGATGCACTGCCCGTGCTGAGAAAAATGTAAATAACATTGGAACAGATCACTAGATGATGATGGCTGACTGAAATCTTTTTATCGACCTATCTAATATTAATATATATATATATATATCACGTTTTTCCGTACGTGGCAGAGTTTCTCTTCAAAGACGGACACAGACCCAAACTTGGTGCTTACGGTGAAATTTTAATGTCCCTCACCAGTCACCATTACGCGTTTCGGCTTCCTTGAGCCTTGATCACATGACAGTGGTAGGTTTGAACAATGCGATATTTAAAGTGCCAGTGCCATAACAAGTAACTCATCACATGTGCCTTACATTGCTGAACCTGGAAGACAGCCTACAAGCATTGCAAATCCCGCTTTCATTCAGGACTGATTCTCATTACGTCAATATATATTCTTTCTCAGATAATAGATATGACATTTTCCTAAATTTACACATATACGAATGGATCTGTGAAAATCTTCAATATTGAGACCATAAAAGCACAAATGCATTATAAACATTTTGGGTCCATTCATCATCGATGAGAAATGCTTTTTTGTGTTGTTTTGCCTAGCTTGAAATATAAGCCTTTAAGTTACGATTCACGGGTTAAATCCCTATTGCTGAGTCTATTTTTCCCATGTTCCATCTTTACAATCGGCAATAGTATGAGTTTATACAATGTAGTGCAAATTGAACCATAAAGTGCTAGTGTTAGTGCAAAAAATAATAAAATAAGCGTGCCTCTAATTTTCTCAATTTGTTTTCACGATCACCGCCGCTTCTACTTGGGGGAACTGCGTCTATCACATAGTACTTCAGGTTAGAGTTGTTTGATTCATGATATTCCCTTAAGTGACGCGCCACCGGATAGATATTGTCCTGATTTGTAATAGCTCTCAGATGTTGCAACACTCGTTTATGAACTGGTAATTTAGTGCTGCCTATGTATTGCAGTCCACATGGGCACAGCAGGACATAGACAGCAAATTTGGTCTTGCATGTCAAGAGCTTTGAAATCTTACATGTTTTGTTACCGAAGGGGGTATGGTATGTACTTTTGTGAATTCCATGGGAACACGCTTTACAAGTTTTGCATTTGTAAAATCCTTTGTTGGTTTTAATCCAGCTACTGTTATCTACAACCTCAGCACTAGTTTTGACCAAAATATCCCTCATTGAGGGGGCCCTGCTGTAAGAGATGGACACCCTCTGCGGTAGCAGGGGTCCAATCACTGGGTCACTACGTACCAGAGGCCAATTTTGCTGAATAATTTTATCAAGTGACCTATGTTGCTTACTATATTTAATTATTAATCAAAAGTTTTCCATTTCTAGGTTAGTTTGGCTCGTCATAGTTTTTATTTCTGACGTTTTATCCTGTAATGCCTCATCTCTACTCCATTGCATTGATTTGGTGATTGCTTTATCAATGACATTCATCGAGTAGCCCCTCTGTTGGAATCGTCTTTTGCTGTCAATTTGTGCCGCACTCAAATATTCACTACTGCTACAAATGCGTCGCAAACGCAGCATTTCCCCATAGGGGATGCTATTGATTAAGTGTTTCGGATGGGCACTACTTGCATGCAAGGTAGAATTTCCAGCTGTTTTCTTTCTGAAAAGACGGGTTTCGATAGTGTTGTTAACAATGTAAATCTGAGTATCTAAAAATTCTATACTCATCTCACTAATAGTTGCAGTAAAGTGCAAATTAACATTGTTAACATTGATTAGTTCCACAAATTTCTTAGCTTCATCAAGCGTACCCTGCCAAATCACAAACAGGTCATCAATATAGCGTAACCACATTTTAACTTTGTTTTGCATGTAATAACCATATTTTTCCATGAGGACCAGTTCCTCCCACATACCCATGTGTAAACAGGCATAACTTGGTGAGAAACCGGCCCCCATGGCTGCACCTCTGGTCTGCTGTATAGTTGGCTGCTGAACATAAATATATTGTTGAATAGACAACATTTGATCATCTCTATCAACATATTACTATGTTCCTTGTGTTCTATTGATCTCTTCATAAGATAATGCTCAACAGCTGTCAGACCGTCTATTTGTTCAATACTAGTATATAGTGCGGTTACATCTAATGCAATGAAAAGAAAATCTTCTTGCCAGACAAATTTGGAAATCTTTCTTAGAAAGTCACTTGTGTCTTTAACATAAGACGGCAAATCAAGACCAAAAATCTGTAAATAAAAATCAATGTATTTGGTTGCGTGTTCTACTAGTCCATCCCTCGCACTAATAATAGGTCTCCCTGGTGGATTTGTGGGATTTTTATGGACCTTAGGGATAAAGTACATTGTCGGAGTAGTTGGATTGTCGTTTTTCATATACTTGTATTCATCTGTGCTAATCAGGTTTGCTCGTTTCCATGCAGCCAGTTTTTTATAGAACTCCTGGTATGTCGCTTTAAGGTTACCAACATTGGAACGAACATAGCAGGAGCGATCATTTAATTGATGGAAGGCTTCTTTGTTATAGTCTATCAAAGACCAAATAACAATATTTCCACCTTTGTCGCTGTTACGAATTACAATGTTTTTGTTTTGTGTAGCTTTGTAATCAAATTTCTATATTGCTGATTGCTTTTGTTCCAACCTTTGGTTTTAAGTTGTACCATTTTGTGGAGATCTTTCATTTGTGCTGTTCCTGCCTCATGGTAAATGTCAATAGCATCCCGAATTGCAATAGGGTTAAAAGTAGATTTTGGTTTAAATGGACTTGATAGTGTACCTGTCACGTTTTCAAAATGCCCTGAAGGTGTAGGAGTTGAACTGGTAAGATTGGGTTCAATTGTGTTTTCATCATAAAGCTCTTGCATCACTTGTAAAGCTGGTTCGTCGGATTGTGAAAGTATTGAAGCCCCATTGGATGTTAAATCTGGAATTGTTTCTGTAGTTACTTTATTAACTATAAAGTGCTTTTTCAATTTTAATTTTCGTATCCCTTTATAGAGATCTAATCTTGCTGAGGCATAGTCAAAATCCGTTTGAGGAGCGTACGATAATCCCAATTTTAAAATGTTCTCTTCCTGTGTGGTTAGATCGATGTTGGCCAGATTGATGATAGTGTTTTGATTGTCATCTAATTTTGGAGTTTGGTCTTCCAATATCCTCTTCCTCTTCTCCTGGATGGATTTTGATCTCTTTGTGTTGGCCTTGCGCCTCTGCCGCCGTTTGAAGTTTGCACTTCTGGATTCTTTGACCGTAGTGTTTGGCGTCGTTCTGCGCATAAAAAATTCAATTCCTCTCCGGGCGAAGGTGTAGGTTTCTGGCACCCCACCGCTGAGTTGCGCATTTCTGATTCGGATTCACTACTTATAGAACTAATGTCAGACTGTGTTGTTGTGGCTGCAGTTGATATTTTTGTGGGTCTGCTGCCCTGTTGAAATTTCGATTTTCTGATAGCATCATATCGTTTGGCACACGTGAATATTTGCCCTAGATCATAGTCATTTTTATCTCTTTGAAATTTGAATGTCTTTCGGGCTTTGATCTTGTCTTCTTCTTTCTTTAATCGGGCTAACATATCACTTCGTAATTTCACTTGTTCTTCCTTATGGTTAAGTTTGTCTAATTGCCTCAATTTCCTTCAACAGTTTGGCTCTGTCAAGAGCCACATATTTAATAAGAATAAGTGTGAGTTTTCTTGATGATTCTAAGTTACAAGCAGCCCATTCCTTCATTAGCTCGGGATTGGGGTCTTCGTAGCTCGGAGCTGTTAAAATGCGCAACCCTCTTGGTATCCTTTCCACGTCAATATACCTTTGCAGGGACATTGATTCCCACTATTTATTTTGTTCCGATTTCATTTTTTTCTCCAGTTGTTAAAATAGATCTTTGACTGTGTTATTGCCTTGTGAAGTGTCTTTATTTGTTTCTATGGCTCCACTTGTTGTAGGGAGGATATCGGAGAACATCTAACTTGCCGCCATCTCCCGCGCTCTTACCACGTCGGCCGACATAAGTAAATATAACAATTATCATCCACGTTGCACGTGCTAAAAGTTTGTCGCTGAGCAACATACTGCACACCTCCTCACCCCGCAATTTCCCGTCTAACTCCTACCTGCTGGGTTTTCCGCTTCCCCCGAGTCCCCCGACTCGACGTCCGCTGTTTACCGCAGGTCTCTCAAGGCTTCTCCGGGGTTGCGGGGGGTCAGACGCCTGTATCCTCCTCGGATCCTCCAATGCTTCCGGGTTGCCCTGGAAGTGATGCTCCACTATCGGCGTCGACCTGAATGGGAAGGGGTCCGTGTATGATCGAGTGGAACGTTTCAGTCATCAATTTCATATTTTTACGTACGTGGCAGAGTTGCTCTTCAAAGACGGACACAGACCCAAACTTTGTGCTTACGGTGAAATTGTAATGTTCCTCACCAGTCGCCATTACGCGTTTCGGCTTCCTTGAGGCTTGATCACTTGACAGTGGTAGGTTTGAACAATGCAATATTTAAAGTACCAGTGCCATAACAAGTAACTCATCACATGTGCCTTACATTGCTGAACCTGGAAGACAGACTAAAAGCATTGCAAATCCTTCTTTCATTCAGGACTGATTCTCAGTACGTCAATATATATTCTTTCTCAGATAATAGATATGACATTTTCCTAAATGTATACATATACGAATGGATCTGTGAAAATCTTCAATATTGAGACCATAAAATCACAAATGCATTATAAACATTTTGGGTCCATTCATTATCGATGAGAAATGCTTTTTTGTGTTGTTTTGCCTAGCTTGAAATATAAGCCTTTAAGTTACGATTCATGGGTTAAATCCCTATTGCTGAGTCTATTTTTGCCATGTTCCATCTTTACAATCGGCAATAGTATGAGTTTATACAATGTAGTGCAAATTGAACCATAAAGTGCTAGTGTTAGTGCAAAAAATAATAAATTAAGTAAATAAGTAAAATAAATATGCAACTGTGTGCAAATAATTTCTGTTCAGATCTATTACAGTAATATGAATTACTGTTGTGGTGGGAATCAATCACATATTGTTTACAACAATGAATTTGTTGTAGATGATGTACGGATTAACGACAATCCTGATATGATAAAATTCCCTTAATATTTCTGTTCCCCTCCCCGCTGCTCTCATAAAAGACCCATGGTATTGTCCCGGCCTACTATGAGATCCTCAAAAAGTCAGATTTCGAGGAATTTAGTGTGGAATTGCTACTATCTGTGTAAATACAATGGTCTTGATGATAAATACAATAGTCTTGATAATAATTACATGGATAAATACATGGATAAATAATAAATGAATAAGTCAATTTATAAATACACAAGTAAATAATTAGATAGATGTTGTTTTACTAAAAAGATAAAAAAGATATAAACCTCATAAAATTCTAGTAAAAAATCCATTAAATTGCCAATAGTTCATTTATATAGTCTATTCATATTGTAATTATTAAAAACGATATGTAAAAATATATATATATATCTTTTATTAGGTTTTTTCTGTCAAAAAAGCCCCATGCTACCATTGATTTATTCTGGCTAAATTTTGATGACACTAGGGCGGGGGATAGGAAATAAAAAAATTAAAAAGTTAATTTTAACTGAAATCTCATATTTGTATTTATATTCCTCGGTAACAGATGTTTCATATAATCATGAAAGACATGTATGTAAATCTTCCGTGGCATTGAGTCCCCCTGGATGTTTTGAATCTAATTGTAGAATATAGCGTGCCTCTAATTTTCTCAATTTGTTTTCACGATCACCGCCTCTTCTACTTGGGGGAACTGCGTCTATCACATAGTACTTCAGGTTAGAGTTGTTTGATTCATGATATTCCCTTAAGTGACGCGCCACCGGATAGGTATTGTCCTGATTTGTAATAGCTCTCAGATGTTGCAACACTCGTTTATGAACTGGTAATTTAGTGCTGCCTATGTATTGCCGGCCACATGGGCACAGCAGGACATAGACAGCAAATTCGGTCTTGCATGTCAAGAGCTTTGAAATCTTACATGTTTTGTTAATTCCATGGGAACACGCTTTACAAGTTTTGCATTTGTAAAATCCTTTGTTGGTTTTAATCCAGCTACTGTTATCTACAACCTCAGCACTAGTTCTGACCAAAATATCCCTCATTGAGGGGGCCCTGCTGTAAGAGATGGACACCCTCTGCGGTAGCAGGGGTCCAATCACTGGGTCACTACGTACCAGAGGCCAATTTTGCTGAATAATTTTATCAAGTGACCTATGTTGCTTACTATATTTCATTATTAATCAAAAGTTTTCCATTTCTAGGTTACTTTGGCTCGTCATAGTTTTTATTTCTGACGTTTTATCCTGCAATGCCTCATCGCTACTCAATTGTATTGATTTGGTGATTGCTTTATCAATGACATTCATCGAGTAGCCCCTCTGTTGGAATCGTCTTTTGCTGTCAATTTGTGCCGCACTCAAATCTTCACTATTGCTACAAATGCGTCGCAAACGCAGCATTTCCCCATAGGGGATGCTATTGATTAAGTTTTTCGGATGGGCACTACTTGCATGCAAGGTAGAATTTCCAGCTGTTTTCTTTCTGAAAAGACGGGTTTTGATAGTGTTGTTAACAATGTAAATCTGAGTATCTAAAAAATCTATACTCATCTCACTAATAGTTGCAGTAAAGTGCAAATTAACATTGTTAACATTGATTAGTTCCACAAATTTCTTAGCTTCATCAAGCGTACCCTGCCAAATCACAGAGAGGTCATCAATATAGCGTAACCACATTTTAACTTTGTTTTGCATGTAATAACCATATTTTTCCATGAGGACCAGTTCCTCCCACATACCCATGTGTAAACAGGCGGCATAACTTGGTGAGAAACTGGCCCCCATGGCTGCACCTCTGGTCTGCTGTATAGTTGGCTGCTGAACATAAATATATTGTTGAATAGACAACATTTGATCATCTCTATCAACATATTACTATGTTCCTTGTGTTCTATTGATCTCTTCATAAGATAATGCTCAACAGCTGCCAGACCGTCTATTTGTTCAATACTAGTATATAGTGCGGTTACATCTAATGCAATTAAAAGAAAATCTTCTTGCCAGACAAATTTGGAAATCTTTCTTAGAAAGTCACTTGTGTCTTTAACATAAGACGGCAAATCATGCCCAAAACTCTGTAAATAAAAATCAATGTATTTGGTTGCGTGTTCTACTAGTCCATCCCTCGCACTAATAATAGGTCTCCCTGGTGGATTTGTGGGATTTTTATGGACCTTAGGGATAAAGTACATTGTCGGAGTAGTTGGATTGTCGTTTTTCATATACTTGTATTCATCTGTGCTAATCAGGTTTGCTCGTTTCCATGCAGCCAGTTTTTTATAGAACTCCTGGTATGTCGCTTTAAGATTACCAACATTGGAACAAACATAACAGGAGCGATCATTTAATTGATGGAAGGCTTCTTTGTATATATATATATTCCAACATAGTTGCCCAAGATGAGAGCGGCCCCACTGGAGGTTAACTTTCAACTCTGAGGAATGGTGCACAGGCAGGTAAATTGCCAAGCCGTCTAATGACACGGCTCGACGCGTTTCAAACATGACGTTCTTTCTCAAGAGCCTGACGACAAAGACATCACACGCGGCATATAGAGCACCATTCAATTTATTCAAGGCCCCGCTAAAATGGGCGTGTCTTCCCGCCCGGTTAAGCAGAGAGAATTCTCGTACCTGTAGTGCTCTATCTATGTCTTTTATGATGAATGCCGCTGAATGCCCCAAATAGCGTCTCATAAATCCACAGTGGGTTGATGTGGCAAATAATCTCGAATGTGCTGCCAATTACAAGTCCATCATCAGGAACCTCCAATTCAAACCGGCATCCGGAAATCCAGAGACCGGAGACCGCAGATCCGCACTCGGCGGCGGGCCGTTCTCGCGACCTGGCAAGGCCGCTAGACAAAATCCAACATGGTTGCCCAAGATGAGAGCGACCCCACTGGAGGTTAACTTCCAACTCTGGGGAATGGTGCACAGGCAGGTAAATTGCCAAGCCGTCTAATGACATGGCTCGACACGTTTTAAACATGACGTTTTTTCTCAAGAGCCTGACGACAAAGACATCACACGCGGCATATAGAGCACCATTCAATTTATTCAAGGTCCCGCTACAATGGGTGTGTCTTCCAGCCCGGTTAGGCAGAGAGAATTCTGGTACCTGAAGTGCTCTATCAATGTCTTTTATGATGAATGCCGCTGAATGCCCCAAATAGCGTCTCATAAATCCACAGTGGGTTGGCGTGGCAAATAACCTCGAATGTGCTGTCAATTACAAGTCCACCAGCAGGAACCTCCAATTCAAACCGGCATCCAGAAATCCGGAGACTGCAGATCCGCACTCGGCGGCGGGCTGTTCTCGTGACCTGGCAAGGCCGCTAAACAAAATCCAACATGGTTGCCCAAGATGAGAGCGGACCCACTGGAGGTTTCCCGTGCAATTTTCAATAGGAAAATTTAACAACAATACTGCGAAAACAACTGAATGGATTACACCAAATTTACAGAAAGCTAGATCTCGGTCCACAAAGCATGCTTTTTGTGATTTGGTGTAAATCTGTTTTTTAGTTTTTGGGAAATTATGGTTTGTAAAGTTTGCAGATCTGGTCCGTTGGTTTCTCTGGAGTCTTGTCAGAGTCCCGCAATCATACGACTTCAAATAATAGAACGATCTGATTGACCTAGAGGCCCTTTTCTATTTTTTTCTCATTGTCTGGCTCACTCCTGCGGGAGCGAAAGGCTCCCACAAGCTCATGCTCAAGCTTGCGTTCAGATTGGCTGGCTGCAACATGAAGAGAAATGATGTGGTTACAATTTGAGCACATTCAATGAAAAATTAAAATAATAAGGTATAAGGTTAGGGGTACTCTGACTCCCTAGTCCCTGGAGGGGGGGAGCGGTGGTCCCAGGAGGAACCTGCAAAGGCCAAATAAAAAAAAAACTTCTTTTGGGTTTCTGTGTCCCATGGGAGCCATCATGCCCCCCGGACTCTAATGATAGTCCAACGGGAAAATGGGCGGCCATACCGGCTCCCACAAGAATTTCAAGGGATTGGAAAAGATTTTTTGAAAAGAGGGGGCAGGCCCTGAGTATCTACAGTGAACTGCTGTGACCTGGCAAATGCCGTGCACAGGGTGGCATTGGCTACCCATATTTACTGACAAAACCAAAGGTTAAAGGGACACCCTTGTCATGCACTGCCTGTGATCTCACATATTACAACACTCATGACATGTTCTTTGACATCATTGATAACACAACTGAACTGCCATCAGTGGCGACAAAACTGTGCATGACTGGGGCACGTGTGATAATTACCCTAATAACTATAAATGTTGGTTTTTAGTGTTTTTTTTTTAAAGTTTAAAATGTTATGTTTAAACTAACATTTTCACCTAACTGTAACATCACTTTAACCTTTGTTTTTTCAGTGAATATCTGAGTTTTTTAATGCGAAGTAAGATGTTATTTCCATACCAAACTATGACTTCACTTTAACTGGTAATATATAAATTTTTTATATTGCTTGCTGCAAAGTAAACTGCTTTTTCGGTGAGAGAATTCAGAGTGAATTTTCTTCTGATAAATTGTCCTAGTCCTGACCAACAAAGTCTGAAGTCCCCACAGATGTGTGCTCTAGTTGCACCACCCACCCACGTACATCAATCCACACTGGAGTGCAGAGGGGTTAAGTTCCGCACCATGATCTTCCAATGATTCACCTCTGAGAAGAGAATGCTGTAGGGGTGACAATTTTGTGTCAAGTGAGGACGTCTGTGTGTCATAGGATAGAAGTAAAGCTGAGTATTATTGAAAAAATTGTGGGCTCTAACCGGAGCCGCTCTGCCTTATGCAACTAATCTTCCCATTAAGAATATATAAAATTCACAATGAAAGAATATTTCCCCTGTATTCTGCCTTTCAAATCTAAGGCATTTCTAGTGTAGTACAATTGTACAATATGTGTATTTTATTTCAATTATGCTTTTTCTTCTCCTACCAAGCTACCTTTGCCGTATTTGTTGCCCTTTCGTAAACACAGCTTTGTTGTTTTTTTTTTAGATTTTGCTCTGATCGGGGCTCCTTAATTGCCTTATTACCCTCCTTATGCTAGGCTGCTTGTTGTGTAACATAGTTGTTCCCATAAGTGTAGAAAGACCATTACAAAGGGCACACTTCCTGTACTTAAAACCTCACCGAACATCCCCGTTCTTCCTGTGTACATCCCTTGGAACTGCCACCTTCATGTTTATTTACATCCTACTTATGGTATCCAGTGTGTTTTTTGTACCTTTATTTTTATTAGGGAATACAAACTATGCATGCAAATTCATACATTGTGGTTAAGGTGGCCTAATATTAAAATGCAACTACATTTAGAACATATTATATGAACAAGTAAACTCATATCATCAGTAGAATTAGTCGTAAAGGTCCAAAAACGCATTCCAAATTGCATCATGTTTGTAAAGTTTACCACATGGCACAAAAAGGATTTCTCTAAAAAGCCAGTAAGTCTTGGATCCGGCCTCCAGGATGTGTTTTTTTAGAAGATTTCAATATTCTTAACCCAACTTTGTGCTTCCAAGTGGTTGAATGAATCGCATTGTAAAGGGGCAGCAGGCTAATCATTTGCTGATTTTCAAATATTTTTTTCAACATGTTTTATTGCAGTTTTTCATATTACAAATATCAAAAAACGAAAAATCAAGACATAAATATAACATATTGTGGCTTCTTGAGTTTTTATGCGACTATAGGCACAGTTTTCAAAATGAGGTGGTCTGTTGTGTCATTCAAATATACATAAAGGAATATAGCATAATATATTATCTTATGAGTCTCTTTGAAAACCAGCAAACAATTGCATAATGAGGTGCATCCCCCTGTTAACATTTCTCAAACTGTAGGCTGTATAATAAAATGGAGACCTTTTATTATAGATCTCTAACCACTTTTTCGATCCTGCAATATTAATATTATATGTATAACCGTCATTTGTGTTCATGGTACTCTAGGTATCCTCTTTGTTATTCATTCTAATCAGAAGTTGCTAACTTCCTATTATTAAGTCAGTTATTGTCATAGTTCTCTGGAAAGGCAGTTACAAAGACAAAACATTATAACTGTTTGTTCCCCTTGCTCTTCTACAGGACCAACATGCATCCGTTATCAGTAAATTATAACAAAATAGGTGGGCCGTATCTATGCAACCATAGTTGTTTTACTTTATCTTAGTAAAACCATATACCTACTTAATTTTTTTGTTTTGTTCAGAAATTCATGCTTTATAAGTCTTGCCTACTAGACAGGGCATGTGCTGTATGTTGAGAAACATATTGTGGGCTTACCAAGAATAAACGGGGGCTAGGAGCCTGCACATTGCTTATTATTGGTTAGCTCTCCTGTCACTCTAATTTTCCTGCTACTTATTTGTGTCCAAGGTTTCAAGCTTGTGTTTGTCCCTTCAATGGAGCATGGATTCTTTACCATCTATTTTGATCTATTCTTCCACTGCTTTCTTTTTCACAGTTTTATTTTTATTTTGGGTTAAGCAGCAACTGTTTTCCAGCTATCTCCCACGTGTTCTTTCTCTTCCCCTGAACTCCGTGTTACTATCTGTCACCTCTGTGTTTCTTACTGCCCCCTCTATGTACTTCTCCCAATTATTTCTTTTTTTTTTTTTATATTTTTTTTATTGAAGTTCTTGTATCATAATTTCAATGTGACAATAACATAAATTGGCAGCCAAAAATAAAAGTACATAAGAAAAATTATTCACAGGATACAAGAGTCCAACATTACTCAAAGTAAGAACTCCAAATTTTGTCAAACTTCTTCGTCCCACCAATTCGCTGTGCATATCGCAATTCACTCTTTCTGACATTCCTCATTTTTTGAAGCCAGACATTAAACAAGGGAATTTGAATTGACTTCCAGTTCTGGAGCACCAGAGACCTTGCCACTGCCATTGCAATAAACAATAGTTTAACCATCTGTTCTGTCAGACCGGAATCAGAATCATATCCATACAGTACTAATTTAACGTTGTAAGTAATTTGGATCCCACAATACTTCTGCAAATATTCGAAAATCTCATTCTAAAAAGACACAATTTTAAAACAATAAGCTGTAATATGAGACCAGTTAGCAGGAGAATATTGCTGACATCTAAAACAGGTGGCACTAGTATTAGCGTTCATTTTCGTAATGGTAGCAGGAGTACGATACAGGAGCTATTTACTAAAGAATACCATTCTTCTCCAATTAGATCCTCGAAGAACACAAAAATTCAACTTATTTAAGATTTTCCAGGTATTTATAGTGAGTACGTGATTCTCCTGTTCTTGCCATTTTTTAATGGCTTTCTGACTCAGATCTACTTCATTATGTTGGGCTAAGCAACGTTTCCATGCCCCTGGCTTCCTCATCCGAGGAATCAAAAACAAATCATCCCATAACTGACTAGAGGAATCAATAAGTCTTGGCTCCACTTGTTCCAGCATCTTAAAGATCGAAGCAGAAGAACCTAATAGCAAGAAATTTCCCGGGATTAATAACTGCATCTCTCCTGGTAACAACCATACCCCCTCCCTTAAAAAATCTGCAAGAGTGTAAAACCCAGATCGTTCCCATTGTAGTATAGTATCAACTCCAATTTCCATCCCCAAAAAAATTAAAGCATTCCTTAAGGGAGTTCTAATATTAAACTGAGGGAGAGAATATCTTTTCAGAAAAACGTCGCGACGGTTAAAAAACCAAAGCATCATCTTGTATCGAGTGAGTTTCGGTGATTTAGGAATATGCAGCGGAAATGGGATCTGGGCTTCATGACAAATTTGGTAAAAAAAAAAGTTAATAAAGACGTTTGGACTCTGCATTCCAGATTTAAACCGCTCTAAATATTGTGCAAAATATGCGCTATAATAATCTCTAATATTAGGTACGGATAAACCGCCCAATTCAGTTTCTGCGTAAAGAGTCCCCATTGCTATCCTGGGACTTTTTTTTGCCCATATAAACCCTGAAAATAACGATTCTACCTTAGGAAAAAAGCCACTGGGCAAGAAACAAGGAATAGCAGAATATAAAAAATTAAAAAGCGGGAGAATAGACATTTTTATAAGTGCCACCCGCCCCAAAATGGAGAATGGCAATAAATCCCATTCAATAAACAAGGATTGAACCTTGCGTAAAAGAGGATCAAAGTTCAACATAGCTAACTCGGAAACACAAGTAGAAAACATAACTCCCAGATACCTCTTCGGTCTTGAATTAATACAGCCCAATAAATCAACATGTAAATCCACCTCCCCCCCCCACCACAGACTAAAATTTCATTTTTTTTAAATTAATTCTATAACCTCCCAAAGCTTTGAATTCTTCAAAAAGCTGCAAAACAGCAGTTTGAGATTGAATATCCGTCTTAATCAACAACATAATATCATCGGCATACAATTTAATTTTTGCCATAGAAGAGATCGGAGGAGGAATATTCCCAGACTGACGAATTGCTGTAGCTAACGGTTCAATGAAAAAAGCAAAAAGAATGGGGGACAAGGGGCAACCCTGCCTGGTGCCCCGTTTGAGCGCTACTGTACCGACCATAACAGAATTAATAACTATATTGGCTTTAGCACCCGTGTACAAATTCTGAATTAAACTAATAATTTGTGAAGGAATTCCAAAGTGCTTTAAAATAAGAAATAAAGTTGTCCATACCACCAAATCAAAGGCTTTCTCCGCATCTAATAATAGGATCAAAGCAGAGATTTTTTTTGTCTGAAAATAGTCTAGGGCCTCAGTAAGAAAATGTGTATTGGTAGCTAATTGCCGTCCGGCCACAAAGCCATTTTGATCCAAATGAATAAGATCCTTTGAAATAAAATTAAAACGTATTGATAATAATTTAGTAAGGATCTTATAATCAGTATTCAATAACGTAATAGGCCTATATGAGTTAGGGTCTTTAGGATCTTTACCTTTTTTCGGAAAGCTGACAACTGTACCCACCCCAAAGGAGTCTGGAACTTGCCCGCCCACTAACATATAATTAACTAATTGTAATAGTAAATCAGAAAAAGCACTAAAAAAAACCTTGAAAAATTCAGCAGGGAGGCCATCCGGACCACAGGCCTTGCCAATTGGTAAATTCTTAACTACTAATTCTAGTTCTGACTTAGAGAATAAATGCATCATTGCACCACTGTCTGCCTGAGATAAAGAGGGCATATCATATCTAGCTAAGAAATTTAAGAGCCTAGAATGATCTATCTTGTGATGTTGACTATAAATCTGTTTATAATGGGACAACATTATAGTGCCTATTACATCCGACTGTGATGTTTCTATCTGAGTAGCAGGGCATTTCAAAGTATTAATCCGATTGGAAGCGGCTTGCTCTTTAGCCTGCCACGCGAGAAGTTTACCAGAGAAATTAATTTCCTCTTAAATCCTCTGAGATTGTGTCAGAAATTGCTGTTCACTCTGTTTAAAAAAAGCGTACTGAGTTCACGTTTAGCCTCATTTAATTTATTTTGCACGACATTAGAAAAATGAGATTGTCGAAGCAGAGTAAGCATACGAATTTTTTGATAGAGTGCAGTTCTAACTTGTTTAATAGAGCGCCATTCGTCTGCATCTTTACTGATTATGATACCACGGATAAAGGCTTTTAATGAGTCCCAAATAATGTGAAGCGGAGCTGTATCTGAATTACGAGCGATAAACTCAACAATCTCCGATGTTAAAAAGGAAACCCAGCTACTATCTTGTAGATATACTTTATTAAATATCCATCTCTTAGGGGACCTAATTTCTTTCCCTTCTTCAAATTGAATTACCAACATTGCGTGGTCTGAAAAGCCATTATGCAAAAATTTTTGATGGAAAAATTTTAATAACCTAGAAGCTAAAAAAAAATCTATACGAGAAAAGGATCTATGTCTGCCCGACCAACAAGTAAATTCTTGTTTTTGTGGGAATTTTAATGGCCATGGGTCACAAAGATCTAATAACGCTATATTCTTCATCATAGACCTTCTTGACTTTGGTTTACATTGTTTCTTCAAGGCACCAGTGGAGTCTAGTTTTATATCCACAAGAATATTAAAATCTCAACCTATAACTATATCCCCCTGAACCACCAACAATGACTGGAATAACTCTTCATAAATGGGGGCACGATCCTCCACTGGGGCATAAAAAGAAACAAAAGTAATTGGTCTATTCCTGTCTTTTATTACACACGTGACCCAGCACCACCGCCCTTCCCCTCCGTCTTCAGACTGTATAATCTCTACGTCTAAATTTCGATCTAAAAAAAGCGCGACCCCCCTTTGAGATTCTTGTGCGCAAGAAAACCCGCGATATAAGGACCAAGTTTTAAACATAGAAAAGGAGTTAATTTTATCCACGGGAATATGAGTTTCTTGCAACATCACAACTGCTGGGCACTCTGTTTTAATCCATAGCTCAATAGCTCGCATTTTTTTCTTATTATTCAGCCCATTAACATTGAAGGAAATCACTCTCAGCCCCCCCATAAACATATATTTAAATCATTGAAAAACCAAATATTGCCAACACATTTTTCTATCACATTCAACAAGGACTCCGATTTTCCATATTTTCCCCCCACCATCACCACACTGACCCTCCTCCCTCAGCCCGAAACCAACAAGAACTTCATTTTTCCATTTTCCCCCACCACCCACCCCATTCCTCTACCCGGGTGCTCCCCCCCACACCAAGCCCTACACCTAGCCCAGTGGCCCTGTACTTCACCTTCGCCTCTCTCCCACGCTGGCCACATGGCACTAACCCTTCTCATAAAGGCGCCTTGGTGTTGCGCCCCTGTTCCCATGACCCCCCAGTTCCTCAACTGCACCCCCCCTCCCCCAAATAATTAATATCCAAATTTGCCGAAAGCAAAAAAAAAAAAAAAGATAAACCTCGAATGACCATCTGACCAAATCAAATCACAATCAAACATTATCCTATCCCTGGACCAACTGATCAAGCATCTCACGTGCCTCATCAACATCTGTAAACAGATAAAATTTGCCCTTAATCAAAACTTTTAATTTTGATTGCTGTGCAATCGAAGCTTGGGCACCTTTGTCCTTAAATAACTGGAGAATCTTTACAAAGTCTTTTCTCCGTCTGGCGGCAGCAGCCTACATGTCGGAGAAAATCCGGCACTTAGTAGTAGGATTGACATGAAATTGTCTTTGCTTGAAGGCCTGTGATAGGATTATTTCTTTAACAAGAATGTCAGCAAAGTTGACAATAATAGTCCGAGGAAACAGAGAATTAGGAAATGGACGAGCTGGAACTCGATGCGCCCGTGTGATTGTAAAGTCTCCCTTAAACTCAGGATCGACCTCGCGGGAAAAAAAAAGAAGTGATCCATTGCGTCACATCAGACCCCTCAATGTTCTCAGGTACGCCCACTATTCGAAGGTTTGACCTTCTATTGTAATTTTCTAACTCATCCATTTTAACTTCAAAAGCCTTCGAAGATTTGGAAACACTGGCCATCTCTTTTTGCATGATGGTTAAATTGTCCTCCACCCCCGAAATTCTGGTCTCAGATTCTTGCAGTCGATTTGAAAATGAAGCCATCGAATCTTCAATTTTGTCCAGACGCTTACAAATCACCTCCATTTCCGTCTTTTGAAATTGCTTCATCTCTCTTATCTCTTGCAGAATCAAATTCAGCATGTCCTTTACTGAAATCTGAAAATCCCCAGTAGTCTCAGTATCCCTCCCCATAATCTGACTCTGAGACATGGAAGCAATCGTAGAGGTGCAGCTAGAAAAAGTAGGAGGCTCTTTATCGCTAAGAGAAGTGGCTCTTATATTTAAAGGTGGGGGGTCTATTAACACTAGATCGCCAGTTGACTTCATTAATCCCACATTCCCGGAATTTTTCATAGGAGGAATGATTGTTGGAGAAGTTGCAAGGGCTGGAAGGGTTGGAACCCCTGGTAGCACTATACGAATTCCAGCTGTGTCGGCAGAAACATATGTTGCGCCCTTTCGCTCAAATAACGGGAATTGTTTAGAAGCCTTAAGAGCACGAACTGACGCAGCCTCTTTAGACGCCTGTAAGTCGAGTGAGGTCGCTGGAGTCAACCCCGGAGCCATTTTAGGTAATTTGACTTCTGAGCCCAATAAAACCATGTCCGTTCCCCCCATGGGCGACTCCAATACCTCCTGCCCCACACCAATAACAGATTTGCCAAGATTCTGTTGATGAGCCTGTATCGGGCTACCACCCGGGAGACCATCCTCGCCTTCTCCAGAGCTCTCAGAAATTTCAACAGAGGAAATTTCTCTCTCCGTGGCTGACCCAGCCCGCTTAGCCCTTTCTGAGTTCTCCTGTAGTTGCTGGCGTCGTATTTTCGCTTTGGCCCTAGCCGTCAGTTGCTTTCCCGTTATTAGAACTGATTAAAAAAAAACAAAAAAAACCTAAGAAAATAGAAATAGTAGATGGCAGCGTAATATCCTTTCGCTGCTAAGTCTTAGACCTTGAATCCTCAGCACTAATAACAGCAGTCTTGTAAGTAAAAATAGATGCACAAGAAAGTCCAGTTCTTCGAAAATGCTGGGACCGAGAGTCCAACCCACACAGCGGCTACAACACAGTACTAGAAGGCTGCAGCGGCGGGGCAGACCACTCTCACAGCTTAAACTGGGGCCTCACACTGTCCGACTATGTAGAGTACCTGGTTGAAGTGAATAATCTTCACATTAAATTAAATCGAGTCAAATTAGTACTACCAACAATGGCGCCAAGAATGCTGGGGCGTGTAGTCCTATGATATAGCCCAGACTGCGGCTACCACCAGAACTCCCAAAGGTAGCGGCAATTTCTTAGCTGAAGTCCAGTACAATCTGTGTGAACAGGCACACAGTAAAGAGAAGAAAAGGACTGGTGGCAGCAACAGAGCAGCAGATATCGCTCACCAGGTCGCCGAGGTCGCCGAAAACTGCCTGCTCCCAGAAAAGCACAGCAGCTCTCCCAAACAATGTGATTCATAGCGTTATCCAAACCGCAGTGCTGCAACTTCAACCCGGAGCTTCAAAACATCACCAGAGCGCGTCCTCTGGCCGTCGCAACCGCCGCCATCAGCCACAGCCACACGAGAGGAGAGGGAGGGGCTAGGAACCAGGTGCATGTGCTACGTGGAGGCGTGGAACTCCACCGTAGTGCGTGTTTTCATCCCTCCCAATTATTTCTTTCCTTGTGCTCCACCCCAAGCTTCTAGGAGCCCGCCCATTGGTCATTATTGGTAAGCTGTCCTGTCACTTTCATTTACCTGCCCGTATTCGTGTCCCTGGTTTCAAGCTTGTGTTTGTCCCTTCCATGGAGCATGGATTATTTACCATCTATTTTGATTGGCTGATTTCCTTGCTTCCACATCTTGCTTTTTCAAACACTGTTTTTTTGTCTTTTGGGTTAAGCAGCATTTGTTTTCCAGTTATCTCATTTGTGTTCTTCTCTCCCCCTGCACTCTGTGTTGCTATGCGTTGACTGTGTACTTCTTACTGCCCCCTCCATGCACTTTCCCAATGATTTCTTGCCCATGTGCTTCTCCCCGCCCTCTCCACGTTGTTCTCTTACCCATTGCTTCTCCTCCCTACCTCTTCCCTCTATGTTGCTTTCCCCCACCCATGCCCTTGTATCTCACACATTGCGTACACCCACCACAACATATTTTCAATAAAAAAACTTGCAGCATTTTACAAATTACCCAGACTGCCACCTTATACATAGCACCTTTTTTAAAACTTTTTTTTAGCCAGGCTGCACAGCATTGCTAGAAATCACTGGTACATCCGCTAGGTCCCAATGCTGCAAACTATTGGCTTTGCTAAAGCTTGTTCTTCAGGTCGTCAAATGACACAGCAGCATTATTTTGCTATCTTTGTTTTAGACTATTGATGTCTAATTAATCGAATGTTTGCAATAAAGCACTTTATATGTTGTTCAGAGGCAGGCTTTTTCAACAGGGAGCTATTTTCATGATGAATATAATTTACACCTTGTAGTTTCAGAAATTCTGCCCAAGACGTAATCATTAGTCCTGTGGGTTAACATACGTTCGTCCTTAATTGTAAGTATAATCTACTTTGGGACAGGGTTGAGCAGATGGTCACTCAGATGGATATGGACTGGCTTTGTTTCTATTTCTGATGCTATCCATTATGTAACATTATGAAGTTTACAAGATTTCCTATATAAGGGCAAATCAGGGAAAACAAAATGACCATTTGATATGCTTAATTTAAGCATGGACCAATAGAATATGGTGTTTTTCTTGCTCCCTCACAGAAAGTCGCCAAATGTTCTGCATGTTTTCTGTTTTTTGCTCTGTTGAGAATGTATAGCCAAACATATTTAGGAGTTTTGATAACATTCATATTTTGACTCTATTTATTTTGCTTCATAAGATAACATTCAGTAAATGCACCATACCATATTCCATTGAGTTTTGCATGGTTAACTAAAGCCCTTTTATCTCTGTGAATGTTGTGTTTGTTAGCCATTCATAAAATACAGACTCTATTTACACATTGAAAACCTATGTGAGTCGGTTCCAGATTCTTTTACATTAACCAGTGTTATGGTCTTACTTTAGTTTAAATATGTTGCAGCACAGATTCCAGTCTGTTGTGTTTTTGTTATGCGCTCGATTTGGGGTCTATCTGTGTTGATGTAGTGTGCCCTTTTACTTATCGGAACATACTAGTGGGAGCTGAAGATTGCCTGGAATGTCTTCAGGGAAGTTGAGGCTGGTGCTCAAAGCAAGGTGTTTGTAGGGACGTTGGCTCTTTTCTGAGAGCTGTTTGAGAGAGGCTAAAGACAAAGAGGGAGCGGTTTCTTTCAGGTCCTCAGAAACTGTCGTAGATGTCACTCCAAGGGTAGAATATACTTCTAAAACTTTCCAGGGGGGTTCTCATGTTTATTATTAGAGAGGCCCTGAATTATTGCCCCGGGTAAGGTACTCTGCCCACTTAAAATAGTGAACCACTGAGTGTGAGAGGAACAGCCTGCAACACAGGATTGTGTGTAAACTGTCAGGATCTCCCTTGCGTGGCTATGAGGAAGGTTTGATCATTGAGAAGACGTAGGCAAGTACGATTGACTGCTCTGAGTGTATGCATGATGGCAGATACCGTTTTAAGAGAAGATAGCTTGCACTTAGTATCTTGTAAGTGTCTGGAATTTGCTGAGTAACTGTGGCCGTAAGGGGAAGACATTCTACCCTTTTGGGGAAAAGCGAAATATAAGCTTTTCCATCTACTAAGGAAAGCATCTTTCATATCTCATACCAGAATATGAACACATAAGGTATTTACCGTTTGAGAAGTTACTATGAGGCCACATAGTCGTTATGGGTGCACTGTTCTGCTTTCCCTCGGGAAAGCACAGATATTAGATGGAAGGGAAGTTTAAAGTGAGCCCTGATTGGGCGAGAGTGCCTGGTTCTAGTGTGGATAGTCTTCAGGAAGCAGCTGCAGCATGAATAAAGCTCATTACTTACAGATACTACTTTAGGATTCTGGTCCATCTAAATCAGACATACTTTCCATTGTGCGTGTTTAATAAACGCATACTACTTTAATGGAATCTTTAATAAAGAACCTCCATAGGTTGTCTTTCTAGGGGTGACACACTTAATGAGGCTGGAAGGAATGATAATTCTCATAAGCATGATTATTTATTTAACAAGTGGAAGCTATCAGAAATCATAAACTCCTTTATTGAAACACCTCAGCAGCATCTTTAATCTCTGTGAATGATACAAACAAAAACTTCGAATTCTAGCATGCCCTTCAATTTCTTTTTGTTCGAGGCATGTGGGCTGCTGAATTCATATCTGTGCATAGATCGCCGCCTAGTGTTGGGTCCGGATGTTTGCACGTTGTTGTCCTGGAAGAGTCTTCGAAGTATCCTTGGATAGGTGACTCCTCCCCTGGACTACAGTGCGCATGGGCATCCTCTCCATCCTCAGATTGTTTTTTTCCGCCATTGGGTTCGGATGTGCTATCTTAGCTCAAGTTAGGAAAATATTTTGTCGAGGCCAAAAGGCCTTTAGTTCGCGTCGGTACTGTTTATCGATCGGTTTTCGATACAACCTTGTTAGTTTACTAACTTTCAGCACCGACTTTTTTCGCATTTACCTGTTCATCGACTACTTCGACGATGGAATCGAGGACGCCATTCAAGAGGTGTCCGGTATGCAATGCGAAGTACCCACACATCGACGTCCATCCGGTGTGCAACAAATGCCTTTCGCCGGACCACGACGAATCGACATGCATGGCCTGTGCCCGGTTCCGTTCAAAAAAGACTCTACGGAATCGACGAGCGGCGAGACTCGAGGCGCAGCACGCGGCACCGGCCCCAGCAGACATCTTCAACGAGGCCGAAGACGTCGAAGAATTGGAAGTCTTACCCTCCAGTCCCGTTTCCGAACACGGATCGGGATCGGACGAAGTCGACGAATCACTCTTCCACAGAGGTGAAGACGACACCGAGGTAGGAGACGACGAGGAGGCCTTAGGGGCCGAAGAGAGTAGCTCCAATGATGAACAAGGCCTACCTGTTCAGACCGAAGAAGGCCCAGTTCCACGGCCTATGGCTCCGGTCGAGGGATCGCCTTCGGGCCTTACCCAAGACCCATCCCGCAGTTCTTCGGCCCCGCCCTCGGGCCCGGCCTCGGACATCCAGCGGCAGCCATTACCGCTTAAACCAGCTGGTTTCCCTTCCATTAAACCGAAACCGAAAGCTGCTCCGGTTCCAACGAAACTGAAACCGAAAGTGGCGCTGGTCGGATCGAGGCCTTCCACGCCTTCGACGCCAGCGCGACGCGTCGACACCGACCGCACCAAGAGAGACTTCGGTGCCGAACTTGAAGCGGGCGACGTCGGAGTCGACAAACGGAAAAAGGCCTTCGGCGCCGACAAACCTGCTCGGCTCCCGGCACCGACGCCACTGACACCGAGGGCTGCACCGCCTGCTGCGTCTCGCATCGCTCCCTCGACGACACCAAAGCCTCACGCATCGAAGACGTCGACGGTCATCTCCGCACCTCGACTCGATGAACCACCGGCGCCGAAAAAGTCCACGGCCGCCTCTACGAACCTGGTCGGTGCCAAAGCCTCAAAGGCGCTCCAAGGACGACCTGGTGCGACACAAAGCAGCAAAACCAAGGCTGCCCTCCAGGACCCGTCGGGTTCCGGTCCGATCGAAGCTCCGGCAGCCTCTTCGGTGCCAGCCAACATTACCTTTGGCTTGCCTCCGTCAACAATCCCGAAAATGTTCCAACTCAGGACACGGGTCACCCAGACTACGATTACACCTGCTGAGGCGTCTCCGTCACGTGTCATCGACGCCAACACTGGCAGGATGATTCTCCACGAGCGAAGGATAACTTCGGAACCACCGTTGGACCCTTTCAGGATCCCACTAAAAAGGAAGCTGCCTGTAGAATCAGAACCTCTCCTTTATGAACCTTTCCACTCATCCTACCAGGATCCACAACTATTCTCCCCCACACGTTCCGACACGGATGCGTTGGAGGATTACATGGATGACCAAGTCCCCTACCATGGAGACACAGACCCTGATGACCAGCAGGACCCTGATCACACTTGGGGCGACCCTGTAGACCCAGGTGCACCTCTCGATGCACAGGACCCACAACTCTATGGGGCAAAAACATCTCCCACAGAGGATACTGCAGCCTTCAACGCTCTTATTGAACGTGCTGCCAATAACCATGGGGTGCAGCTTCACTCTGACACCGTCGAAGATGACTTTCTTATGGACACTTTCGCATCCTCAGAACGGCATGTAAAGACTCTGCCCATGTTGAAAGGAGTCCTCAAACCAGCCAAGGACATTTTCAAGGAACCCACCAGGGCACGAGTGATAAACCCCAGGATTGATAAGAAATACCGATCAGCACCTGGGGACCCTACTTACATCAGAGGCCAATTACCACTAGACTCCATTGTCGTAGCGAATGCTCGCAAGAGGGCACACTCGCAAACGACAGGTGACGCTCCTCCCCCGGACAAAGAGTCCAAGGTGTTAGAGACCTCTGGCAAGCGAGTTGCCGCCTAAGCTGCCAACATATGGCGCATAGCCAACACTCAAGCGCTCCTTGCTCGCTATGATAGAGCGCACTATGACACACTGGAGCAAATATTCCAACATCTCCCTGACCAGTTCAAGGAAGGCGCAGAAATGCTCATCAGAGAAGGACAGCTACTCACGAATGCTTCCATCAAGTGTGCACTAGATGCTGCAGACACGGCTGCCAGGGCCATAAACACAAGCGTCATGCTACGACGACATGCCTGGTTACGAATCTCAGGATTCAAGCCTGAGGTACAAAACAATATACTCAACCAGCCTGTCAACCCCGACTATTTATTCGGGCCAGAGGTTGACACCACCCTTGAGAAGATAAAAAAGGACACGGACACTGCAAAGTCCATGGGCGCTCTCCAAACTCAGTCCTTTCGGAGCGGCTCCTTTCGTCGCCCCGGAAACAAGGGAGCAGGTAGAGGACAGGGGTCACAACAAACATATAACAAAGGCAATACACAGACCACCTACGATAAAAACACCCGGGGTGGATATCGTGGCTCCAGTACAAAGGGCAGAGGACGCGGCTACGGCAACACCAGGTCCTCCCCCAAGAACAAGCAGTGACGCCCTCTCCCTTCCTCCCGACCACATAACACCTGTCGGGGGAAGGCTACAAAGGTTCCTGTCCACGTGGAACTCCATCACCACGGACAGGTGGGTCAAAGATATTGTAAAATACGGTTACTGTCTGGAGTTAACCTCCACTCCACCCACAATACCACCAAGAAACCGTCCTATGTCCTCAGAGCACTTAACGCTCTTACAGAAAGAGGTGCAAAGTATGCTTCTAAAAGGCGCTATAGAGGTCGTACCCATCCACGAGCAGGGTACGGGGGTGTACTCCCTCTACTTCCTAATTCCAAAAAAGGACGGGTCACTCAGACCTATATTATACCTGAGACCCCTGAACCAGTACATTCTTTCAGAGCACTTTCACATGCTCACTCTACAGCAAGTCCTTCCGCTTCTCAAGCAGGGAGACTTCCTAGCCACACTGGACCTCAAGGATGCGTATTTCCACATACCCATCCACCCCTCACACAAAAAATACCTCAGGTTCACTGTTCAGGGGCAGCACTATCAATTCAAAGTCCTTCCCTTCGGCGTGACAACAGCGCCCAGGGTTTTCACGAGGTGCCTAGCTACGGTGGCAGCACATCTACGGAGGCAGCATATACACGTCTACCCCTACCTAGACGACTGGCTCGTTCAAGCGAAGTCAGCCCAGCAATGTGCCAGCCACATGTCCCGCACCATTCACCTTCTTCACAGTCTGGGATTCTCACTAAATTACCCAAAGTCCCATCTCCAGCCCGCACACGTACAACAGTACCTAGGTGCGACTATAGACACTCTGGCGGCCACAGCTCAGCCAAATTTAGTGAGGATCAACAGCATACAACTGCTGATCTCCAAGTTCAAACCCAATCACTCACTTCCAGCGCGAGTGTTTATGCAGTTAATAGGCATGATGGCCTCCTGCATCTTCATAGTCCCGCACGCGAGATTACATATGCGCCCGCTTCAGGAGTGCCTAGCACGTCAGTGGAATCAGGCTCAAGGACAGTTGAAAGACCTAGTGTTGGTGAGCGGTCGGGCATACAACTCTCTGCATTGGTGGAATCCACAAAACCTTTGCAAGGGCCGACCATTCCAAGAGCCTGTCCCACAGATAGTACTGACAGCGGACGCGTCTCTCCAGGGATGGGGAGCTCATGTACTCCACTACACAGTGCAGGGACTATGGACGACACAACAAAAGAAGATGCACATCAACCTTCTGGAACTGATGGCAATCTTCCTGGCCATGAAGGCATTCAAAGTACATCTATGCAACAAGGTCGTGTTGATCCGGACGGACAACATGACCGCAATGTACTACATACAGAAGCAGGGAGGAACACACTCTCCACAGTTGTCTCATCTGGCTCAGAGCATGTGGAAGTGGGCCATTCAGAGGAACATGTTCCTCATGGCGGAACACCTCCCTGGCAAGGACAACCAGATGGCGGATCTGCTCAGCAGACACAGCCACCAGATGCACGAGTGGGAGTTACACCCATCAGTACTCCAACCGTACTTCCAGCAGTGGGGTCATCCGGAGATAGACCTATTCGCGACAAGCGAAAACGCAAAATGCTAAAGCTTCGCCGCCAGGTTCCCACATCCGCAGTCGCAGGGCAATGCGATATGGATGAACTGGTCCGGCAGATTTGCGTACGCTTTTCCCCCAGCGCCGTTAATACCGCTGGTGGCCCGCAAACTCAGACAACACTCCCTGACACTCGTCCTAGTTGCTCCCACGTGGGCACGCCAGCCGTGGTACACCACCTTCCTCGAACTTTCCGTGGTGCCGCATCAAAGGCTGCGGATCAAACCCGCGCATTTGACGCAGAACCATGGAGAGATTCAGCACCCAGATCCGCAACAGCTGAACCTGGCGATCTGGCTCCTGAAGTCCTAGAGTTTGGCTATCTCAACCTGCCACCTGACTGTATGGACATCATCAAGGAGGCCAGGAGACCCACTACAAGGGCTTGCTATGCAGCCAAATGGAAAAGGTTCGTCATTTATTGCGGTAATAATGACATTAACCCGCTGGACGCATCCATCCAAAACATCATCTGTTACCTCTTACACCTATACCGATGCAATCTGGCGTACACCTCTATACGTGTCCATTTGACCGCAATATCAGCCTATCTACAAACCAGGCAGCACCTCTCACTATTCAGAGTGCCTGCCATCAAAGCATTCTTGGAGGGACTCAAACGAGTCATTCCACCAAGCCACCCACCGGCTCCAATGTGGAACCTCAACTTGGTCCTCACACGCCTGATGGGTCCACCCTTTGAACCTCTACACTCATGCGAGATTCAATTCCTTACCTGGAAAGTAGCCTTCCTGGTAGCGATCACTTCCTTAAGAAGAGTTAGTGAACTCCAGGCACTAACAGTTCAAGAGCCATTTATACAGGTTCACGCCAACAGGGTCGTACTACGTACCAACCCCAAATTCATGCCCAAAGTAATATCGCAGTTCCACATGAATCAAACTATTGAACTGCCCGTTTTCTTCCGAAACCCACAAACTGTCGCAGAAAGGGCACTACATACACTAGATGTACGGAGGGCCCTCATGTACTACATCGACAGGACTAAACCCTTCAGGAAGACAAAACAACTGTTCGTTGTCTTTGCCCCACACCACAAAGGTAACGCCATCTCCAAAGCAGGGATAGCCAGATGGATAGTTAAGTGTATTCAAATCTGTTATCAAAAGGCAAAACGCACATTAACTATTCCACCACGAGCCCACTCAACACGCAAGTTGGGGGCTTCCATGGCTTTTCTAGGAAATATTCCCCTGCATGATATATGCAGAGCAGCCACATGATCCACTACACACACATTTACAAAACACTATTGTGTAGACGTGCAGTCAAAACAGCAGGCAGCTGTAGGACAGGCTGTTCTCAAAACACTTTTTCAGACCGCTGCAGCTGGCACTGGTAGCCGCCGCTAATAGAGGGCACTGCTATGTATTCTATGCACAGATATGAATTCAGCAGCCCACATGCCTCGAACTGAATATGCTACTTACCAGTATGCATCTGTTCTTGGCATGTAGGGCTGCTGACATTCATATCGCCCTCCCTCCTCCCCGGCGCCTGTAGCAGCTGCAGCTCTCAGAATTACTGTATAGCATGGTCATCACTTTCTGTATCTACTCCATCACTGCCACAATGGCGAAAAACAATCTGAGGATGGAGAGGATGCCCATGCGCACTGTAGTCCAGGGGAGGAGTCACCTATCCAAGGATACTTCGAAGACTCTTCCAGGACAACAACGTGCAAACATCCGGACCCAACACTAGGCGGCGATCTATGCACAGATATGAATGTCAGCAGCCCTACATGCCAAGAACAGATGCATACTGGTAAGTAGCATATTCATTTTTTTCTCTCCTTAAACGATCTTCCCCTTTGTCTGCCCCAAAGGCAAGATATTATCCTGTTTACTTCTTTCCTTCCACTGTATGACTTCTTCTGGAAAAAACATTCCCAACTTTTCCTCCTCTATTGTACATCTCCTGTTGCCAAAGAACAACAATTCACAAAGGACTTTGTCAAAACATTATTATAAAAACAGCTCCAGCAACTTTATTCATTATTATTTCTCATCCTTTTCCTTTTTTGCAAAATAAATATAAATCCTCACTCTGTTCTCTATTCTTCTTTAATCTCTACTTCATGTACACTGTTTTAATGGGTGTGATGGGTGGGATAATGCTAGCCTGTGTCTTTAATAAAATCTAGATTCTCTTGTCAGTCTTAGAAGAATTGTTATTTTATGGCAAGAGCAAGACTTGAGGCTACTGTTATGCATGTTTAAATTCCCATAAGGCTCCATCACACAGATGCTCAACTTTATTTAGTAAAAAGTTGTAAACACAGTTGCATTTGACCTGTCTGCAGCCCTCAGAATGTCACTCCTGATGGAAAAACCCTGATTGCCATTACACCTGTAGTTCAATGTTCTCCAAACACAGTCAAATTCACACCTCACCTTTTACCTTTTTAACCTCTCTCACCACCGCTGGTGCTGATAACTCTTTAAATGGTTTCACATAGGAAATCAAAAATTGTGATTCACCTGCAGGTCTGAACTGTAGGCTTCTTTTCTTACAAGTCTATGTGCATTTAACCACCTGCTATTTCTGATGTTTGCAGACTCTCTGCTAAACAATGGACTCATTTATTGTTCTAGCCCTTTTTGTTACTTAAAACATAGTCCATATGTAACATAAAACCTGTTACATGTTTGCAAAATTCACACCCAACTGTTTATTTGTGAAGTATCTGTTATCTGGCAAACTCTTCAGTAATCTGAAAGCCTTCTCTCTAGCCCATATTGGAGTATACTTTGCTTCTGGTGATCTCCTATGCCTAATGCTGTTCATCACTTTGCAAACCAAATCCTCACTCCCTTAGGGCCTACCTTGCTTCAGTTGGTGATACGTAGAATGGCTGATAAGTTGCATTTTATTGTTCTGTATGACAAACTTTGCTCAAACAAAGATCCATCAGCAGTCTCCATGGAATCTATGACCTTCACCAGGCCACAACATAACCATCTATATTCCTTTCTGTCTTTTCCTTGTGTCTGGCACTGAAGATTTTTTAGAAATTGTGCTGCTTCTTCTAAACATCCTACACATTATTTAGAACAATGATATCCTCCAGAAAAGATGGTAACAAGTACCATTTTCTGCCAAATTATTTTTCTCTCTATTCCCAGAGATGTTTTGTTATGGGAATCAAATAAGGTTCTTGAGTAGCCAACTCCAGAACACTCGGGAACCAAGGTTTAAATTCACAGAAGAGCGTAACCAAAGCTATTTGACATCCCAAAGAGTAACATCCTCTGTATCATTACAAAGGGAGGAGAGAGGTACCCACTCATCTCCTTCAAATTTATTTTGCTGGAAAGCTTTCACAGCCAAGGCTCCTGGATCTAGCCTCCAACTAAAATATGCCCTCAACTGAATAATTTCAAAGCAAACCGGTCCGCTTCTAGTGGCTGCACTATCAACTATATTTTCTGAACCCTGGATCTAGCAGCCAATCGCTGTAATCCCTCAGACCTGGCATTTCAGCCTGATGCCTGATTCTCCAGACCAGTGAAATATTCCACATTGTAATCTATCTTTTGTTCACAACAGAAATACTACAGCTGCTTCTTCAATTCTGACAACTCTCTCTTGAGCTAGAACCTCCTAAGCGATTTATGTTGTGCAACAAATTAACATTGTTTATCTTGAGTAAAACCGAACAATTTTCATTTACCTCTTAAAACTCTGTTAGGCCAACAACCTGCCTGCATCTCTACCATTTAAATGCATTCCCTTCTTGTTGGAGCATCTGCCACCAGTCTGTCTGCCCAAATATTTCTCCTTGCCCATAATGACTTGCATCTGGAATTTTTCCAAAAATGCCATATCTGTTCTAAAGTTGCTGTGTTTTCTATCTATCACTGAAGCTCACTTTTTCACCTCTTCTGTAATCTGCACTCTTTGTCTATGCCATAAACCTTTGTGCAAATTGTTTCCCTTAAAAACATCTGCAAAGCTCTGTAATTAGATAAAGTGCTGGTACAAATCCTCCAAACTCTGACGTTATTAATATATCATCCAGATAAACTATCACCTTGTGTCACTAACGCCTCTTAGCCTTAGATGTGCCACAAGTGGTTTCATCATCTTTATGAAACACCATGGTGCTGAAGGTAGTCTGAATGGCAAGCTTATAAACAACTGTTCTACCAACATAACTGCAAATAAGCCTGACTGTCCTCTGCCATCGGAATGCGAAGTACACATTCTTTAGATCCAACTTCACTAATCAATCTTGTTGTAAAATATAACTAGAATGTTGTTGAAGGAGAGAAAAATAAGGAGATAGACTTTTAAGACCCAGGGGAGTTTGTTTCCTCTGATGTTGACATGGTATTAAAGGTGCTGCTAAATTGAAGCAAGAAAGGAGTTTGTGCGTAACGCTAACCTCCGGTCTTGTCACAAAATGTAATCCTTCAGTAACTGTTCAGATTACCTCCCAGATTATGTATTATTTCTTTAGATTTACCCTGCATGCTCCCAAGGACATGGGTATTCTCATATGTTAACCTTTGTGATGACAAATTCCCATTGTAAAATGTATATTTCCCCCTGGGATATGCTACTCCTTTAACACGGGACAACCCAGTGTTCAAATGTACCACAATTTGTACCTATTGGTGTCCTTAAATGATTTTATGTAGCATTTAGAAATGCCCCTAAAGCGTGAAAAGAGATTAGCGTTCCTTCCAGGAACAGCAGGGTATGAGAGTTTGTGCCTTGGAGCATAGCTTTGAAACAAATAACAAGTCTCTTCCTCGCTTTTTTGCCTTATATGTTTATGTCTGGTCCTGATTTTGCCAGTCAAACAAACTGCCTGATTACTGCCTCTTGCTTTCTTCTCCCAACCCTGATGAGTGCTGTCCTGGCAGCTTTCTGATTTGTTAACTTACTGGACACAAATGAGTTTTATACACTTAACATAAATACGATTTACATTTCTAGAGGGATGTGCATAGAAAAATGCACACTTACTTCCTTTAAAGCTAGTGTACGGTTTCAACAGTCAGGGTCGAACACAGTTCTCTGAAACATGTCAGCTTGTGGCCCATATTCCCTAAAAATCGCTTTATGTTGTATACACAGTGGCCAAATTAGCCAAAAAAAGGTTACGCCTTGCAACCTGCTGCCATCAAGGGTATTTGGCTGGTGAAAGCAAGATGGAATATCAACAATAACCCTTTACTCATAAAACCTGCTGCTGCATTTCTGGTGTTTTATTGTCTTGTATATAAGAGATATTCCTCTTACCTACTCAATGGAACTTAGTTCACCAGCACTGAAAGGCTGAGTCCATCTTTCTGGTTGAGCACAGATGTTATCAGCCAGTTTTTCACTCTGTTCTATATTATTAGTTTTCTGTATGGATTCAGGTGTTGGAAACCAGCAGAATTTAGTCCGGTAACTACTACATAGACCACCGGGTCTTAATGTCTGGTCCGTGAAAGAGTACTTGAATTCTGCGACGGTTCAGAAAATTAAATAATATCTGGAGAATAATAAAGTATATGTTTTTTTTTTTAAATGCTCTGTAAATGTGAAGGAATTTGCAATGGGAGGCTAAAACTTTGCTTGGTATCCTTAGTATTTGTGGGAGGAACACAATTACAGCAAAGTGTAGTACGGACAATTGGTGCCTTCAACTTAGTACTAGTATGTGCCAACAAAAAGAGAGAATGCATTGACAGTGATATGCAAGAGAGTAGAATACCACTTTGCCTTTTGGAATTGTTTTTATTTGTGAATTTAAGAAAATATTTCAAAATGTGTGTATTTGTTTGATGTAAACTTGTTTCAGTAGTTTTGTGGGGGTTTTAGGTTCAAATTGTAGAAATTGCTTAGGCGATGGTCACCAAATTCCAGTACTGATTCACTGGGGGTTCACAGAAGTCAAAAGGTTAAGAACCGCTGACATAGACACTAGCAATCCTTTTTAGGTCTGGCTAGACAGCACATCTGTCAAAATACCTGTGTTATCAATACTTTAACATATAAATAAAGTGGGCTTTAACTTTAAACCACAGTAGCATTACTCTCTCACCTTTCTAGCAATGGTGTTATGGTGTATCATTTCCCCTCCTATGCAGCGCTTGAATTCCAATGCACAAGGGCCTATCTAATATCTAAAAAATGCACTGACTCATCACACATTAAAATCATATGTTATAGATATGTTAAATTCAGTATGTAAACATGTTTTTTTTTTCTACTGCAGTGAGCTTTATTCGTGCTTTAGTCGCCTTCTGGAATGCTCCATTTACAAAGATAGACAAGCATTGGCAAAGCCAAAATGTCTGGCTTTAATATACGGTAACAATGATTCACAGATTTTCTTTTGGATACTCCTGAACACTAAAGTCGGATCCATTGATACAGTCAATGCTTGCTTTAAGTAGCATTTGCTTCAGCAGTTTTGCCATTTCATAAATGTAAACAACAAGTGTTGCTATTATCCAACTCAGTCGCACTCAGATTATTAAATTTAGAAGACCGAAAGTCTATCTCCACCCTGTAAGGATCATTTGAGTCTGAGATCTCCAAGTTTTATATAGATTCCTGAAGCAAGCTATTCACGCAGAGCTATCTCACAGGATATGTGCATGTAAGAAACAGAAGAACTGCTCGGTCACTCGCACACTAAAAGGTAATACCAATACATTTTTCATCTACCACTTGCTAATGTAGTATTGCCATGTCACAGCACAAGAAATAGCAGCTGCTGCTGTAACTTGGCTTATTGGTATTCAGTTTATCGACATCAGAAGGATGAATGTCTGACCACACAGTGCCAGGATTCAATCCTGAGACCTACAAGTTAAACACAGATCTCAGCTGCACGCTCATCACTCAGACATAATAAGGGCGGGGTTAAGCGTTGTAAGGGCCAGTCCTGTCTCAGTAACATATCTCACTATATACCTTCAGTTAAATCCACCAGTGTTGCCTTTCCTTAGGAACCTTGATAGTGAATGCCTACAAGTGAGACCGGGTCGCCTTACATGTCATAGTCAAATGTGCATTCATACATTCATATCTGCTGCTTCTTCCATTCCTTACTTCATGTAACTGTGGGTAAGGGTAATTCTTAGCTGCAGTCCAAAAACAAGTGTTTGTTAAGGGGGACAAGAGAAACAATTGCCAACCTGTTCTTTTGGTTGAGATATGGCACAACGTCTCTGCTAATTTTATGCCAGCATCCTGTATTATATAGCGGTGAGTGCATGGCGTCTATTACTCGTTATGACAGCCATTCTTTTTCTGATTTCTCACTCATTACTTCTCTATGTTTTGGTCATTTATAACATATTTCTATATATTCATCGGCTGGATCTCTGAGCGGTCAGATAGACAATGTAAATGCCACCCAGAACCAGCATGTCCAGGGTACAAGCCACAGTGAACTTCAACAGACCTGAAGCAAATATGTATGTTAAAAGACCCCGTTTCTCATTTTTGTTTAAGCACTGATAAATTTCCTCTTTAAGCTTCATCCTTGGGAAGGGCTGCCTTTTTCTTGGAAATGAGCCCAAAGGATCATTGTTGGCCAAATTCCAGTCCAGCCTTACTTCTGCATTCCATCATCAGAATTATAGAAGACAGGCTCATGGTCATCTCAGGAAGTGGAACTGCAGATCCGTCAGCTCCGTAGAGCAGGTTAGCTGCATCAATAAAATGAGTGCATTTTACCTACTATGCGGCAGAACACAGGGTGAACGGGTTGGGTGGATGGATTGATGGATGGATGGCCACATCTGTTGCCATGCATTGCAAGAGCCCAGAAGCAGCTGAAGACTGGAGAGAATAAAAACCAGCCCATAGAGTGGGAGATGCAGGTGCACTGTTGGCAGAAATGGCGCTGAAAGCTGAGTTTTGAAAGGCTCATTTTTCAAGACAAAAATACAATTTTAGTACAATCTAAGAAAGTCTTTTCTAGTTTTGAAATAATAGAAAATCTGAACTCCAAAAGAAAAGTAAATGACAGCTGTGTGGTGTTGTGTGCTCCAAGGATCAGACCTCCTGGGTTAATGATGTGCCTGCCTGATGTGAGTATTACGTCTTGGAGCTAAAGCACACTTCTCCTCTATGAACTCACCTATAAAATGTATCCTGCTCCTTACTACATGCTATTTCCATTTGTCAAATCACATTACCTATTAGGAAAGGATGTAAATGAAATGGAGAAGACCGCCTTGAAAAGGGATCTTTTAAAACATCCATGCACTGTGTGCCAGGGATAATGTGGTGCCTGGTACACAGTGCATGGATGTTTGAGGGGGCACCACATGTGCCCCCCTGGCCACATAGCGGTGGCCCTGCTAGCAGCCTCCAAATTTCCTTTCCATGGCGGTGGGAACGCCATGAAAATGCAGTGGGAAATAGACATCGTAATCCCTACGGCGGTACACAGCCCTCATTGTAGGTATTACTGTCCGACCGCCTCCCTGACCGGCTCTTTGAGCTTGCTGGAGGCGGCAGTCTCTCCCCCGCCCTCTGCCCACCGACTGCCAGTATTGTAATCCGGTAGTCGGACTCCTGCCCAAATGTTAGGTGGACCGCCACCCACGGCCTGTCGGTGGCTGTCTGCCCGACATAGTAATAAGGGCCATAATGAGGAACCTTCCATTTTACATAAAAACCTAAATAACGAAAAACAAATCCTAATTTTCTCTACAGCAGCTAACTTACAAAAACTGAAACGATGCAAAATACGAATGAAGGATGGGACCTTCAAAATGTGTCCCAAACCATTCACTTAGATATACACCATACATTTTGAATATCAAAACACAAATATCCCTTTTATATATACTCTACTACCTAATAAACAAAGCAGCACTTACTACAAGCTCCTAAACCATATCAAACACAAAAAAATTAAATACTACCCCCCAAAAAATAATCATAGACTTTGAGCAAGCCATGATTCAAACCATTCTACAAGCTCCAACTGCCGGTGGGTTGGGGAGGCCTGGGAGTACCATCATTTGAGACTCACAACTTCGCGATGCAGCTCCAGTGCGTGTCCCTGTGGCTGGTGGGAACGAAACTCTAAAACCAGTATAGGGGAAGGCCCCCTTCCCCTACAATAATACGTCAGCTCCTCCATACTACTACAAGATGCATCGCTCCTGGTCCCTTCATGTGTGGGTCACTCGAAAATGACTAGCTAGGGTCACCCAGCTGACAAAACAGATACTCCCGTGCAATACCCCTTCAGGGCCTAACGGGACCATTGGGGCATTTTACTGCTGACCAGATTACAATATGACACAAACGTTCCTTCGAAACAATGGGAGACGTCTTTCACGACGCTCAGATCCTCACATTCAGGCAGCTATCCCTCTGGGCCAGTTCTTTTTGCATGGGCAGCTGGCGAGGGCACTTGGGTCACTGTGGGGCTCAATAGATGAGGAACCACCTACCCATGCAGTGATACATACACTATACGCCATGGGGGAAGGGCGGCACCCCATCACATGACTATACAAAGATATTAGGGAACTCACTGGGACCCTGCAGGCACACCTCGGACAGGTGTGGGAGGAGGTCCTGGTGAGACCCCTACATGAGACTAAGGGGTCTAGACCACTTAAGTCCCCCCACGTCATCTCCATGAACACACGCTTCACAAATATTAAATACATAATCCATCACAGGGCCTATCTCATGGCTTCTCGGCTAAACCGCATGTTCCCAACAGCTAATCTCACCTGCCCCAGATGTCATGCCCAGGCAGCTGACATCCAGCATATGCTCTTGTCATGCCCTCGCATAGCTGGCTTCTGGCACTCCATACATGCCTCGTTGGCCATGTCGTGCATACCTTCCCGTGCAGGAACTGGGGGTGCAAAACTACAGGGGGGCACAACATGTGCACCCCCGAATGCACCTGCCTGGACAGGGGCAAGAAAGGGTCCTGCAGGGCCCCCTTTGTTGCCTCACCACCACCCTTTTCATGGCAGTGCGCCCGCCATGAAAAGGGTGGCAGTGAGCCAACTCAAAATATACTTGTCTGTGCTGGCTGTGGCACCACCTGCATATTTTTCCCAGGGAAAGCCCGCCGGCTCAGCAGAATCCTTGATCCCGGTGGTGAGGTGGGGGCCACCGCGACTGTGACAGTCCAATGGACCACCGTAGTTTTAATAAGAGCATTAGACAGCTGTGTATGAGAAGAGCTGAGAGAGCCTGCTCTATTCAATCCTGGCACTGCTCTCAATCTGCGAGAGCAGTGCCAGGATTGGGTAGTCAGATTCCTGCTTCCAGAAGACACCCAATGGAGGAGGACATCGCGCTGCAAGTTAGGTAAGTCTACCTTCTTTTTTATTTTTGTGCTCACCACCTTCAGTACAACCCAGCCACCACTGTACAGCCCTAGGTAATTTCCCCAGAAGAAAGAACCATAAGCTGCGGACATGGTTTACCAATCTTGCTCTCCTGTCGGTTAGGTGCCTGCTAACTATGCACTGTTGGGCCCAACAACCTCCTACCCTCCCCCAGTGGCATCGGGCACTACTCCGCTGGGGAGAGGTGGAAAGCTTCACATTACACTGGGAGGAGCCTGAGCAAATTCTCAATTGCTGCCTGGGACACCATGCTAACACAGTTCAAGGAGCTCGCCGACTGTGATCCTCCCTCTTCACCTCCCTAGCCCTTCACTCCCTCTAGCTTCTGGAACAACTGATGAATTTAATCCTGCTCCTGCTTGCCCTCGCAGGCCCCCTACACTCAGTGGGCCCCCTGATGAAGCCTGCGCTCCCTTCCCCCTCTCCCCTACGAAGGGACTGAGGCATATTGGGGGATGTGGTGCCCATCGCCCTACCTGGCCCCTTTTGCCACCCGGTCCACACACCTCTTAACCCACCTCTACACATATCTGCAGCACATGCTCGTATCCCTCCCTCGTTTCCCCCTCCACATTGAAATTCCCGCTACACTTTTGCCTCAAAAATTGAAAAATATTGTCTAAATAGCCCCAAAAAATGCTAAATTAAAACTAATCCAGTACAAATCCCCCCAAATTATGATATTCATTTCCACCAGTCATTTCGCTGCGGTCATCCCGCCACAAAAAGACAGGCAGAAACGGATTTGGGGGCCTGTTGCGGGCCCCCCTTGTGTTGGGGGGAGGCAGTGGTGCACTGGGGGGTACCCATGGTACCCTCCTGCTTTTCCTTCCACTGAGTGCCAGGCACTGCGTGCTGCCTGCCATGTATTGCAGGGAAAGGCACTACATGCATTTTTACAGCGGGTGCTGCAGCTAGCAGCACCCGCCGCATTGGTGAACATGCAAGATGCGACCGCCACCGTGGCGGTCGCATCGTAATTTCACATGCGGGACCGCCGCCATACAGGCAGCGGACATCATAATGACCCCCAATGTAAATATTATTATTGTTTGCAAACTTGCAACACATTTTTATCATATTACTAATGAACAACACTACTAATAAAATAACAAATATTTTATTACATGCAACTAAAAATAAAAGATTTCAGATTAAAAATATAACATTCGATAATCACACTCCAACATAAATCTTTTGTAAAAAATTGTTAAACACTAAAGGGGTGACATTTTATATTCCCACTCCTATCTAAACCAATTTGGGGAAAGTGTTGGGCACTTAAGGAATGACATTTACTATTCCCACTCCAATACAACCATTTTGGGGGTAAGAGTTGGACACTATAGGGGTGACATTTACTATTCTCACTCCAATCCAACCATATTGGAGATGGGGTTGGACACTAAAGCGGAGACATTTACTATACCCACTCCAATGTAAAACAGTTTGGGGACGGTGTTGACACTAAAGGGGTGACATTTATTGTTCCCACTCCAATCTAAACCAATTTGAGGAATGTGTTAAACTCTAAAATGGTGACATTTATTATTCCCACTCCAATCTTAACCAATTTGGGGATGGCGTTGGGCACTAAAGGGATGACATTTGCTATTCCCACTCCAATCCAACCATAGTGGAGGAAGTTGTTTGACACTAAAAGAGATTACAGAAATTAATACATATTAAACAATTTCAAAACACAATCAATACCTCATAATCATACTTTTTTTTCAAATATCTTATTAAATATAATTTTATCTAAAAACTTACCTAAACGACAAACCAATATATCCAAACTGAATTATTGAAATAGAAAAATAAATCATTTTATTAATCTTAATATTTAAAATATTTATGATTTGTTTTCAACTTTTCCAAAACTGTAAACCATCAAATAACAAATGAACTATGATTTCAAATTAACAATCATAAAATCAAAAATTATTTCTAAATGTTATCTTTTTATACGTTTTAAATATATTTTAGAAATATTAAAATTTCAAACTATATTAATACATTTCTACAATTTTTGATTCTTTTTTTTACAAACGTTATATAATTATAACATTTTAAGTAAAAATATTTACATATTTTTATGAAAAATGTTGGTATCTTTTAGCTTTTTTTTATTTTGTAATACCCTTAATATATCTTGGTGAAACAAAAGTTTGCTAAATATCAAAAAACAAAATTAACAAAAATCTAACTTCTACATTTGCATATTTTCAAAATTATTAACAATATTTTTATTTTCAAGTATACATATTTTTAAAATCTCCTCACCCTTATGCACTAAAATCTAATATCCAGCTGCTAGTTTTTTTTAACAATTATTTATATATATTCAACAAAATGTGCAAATATAAATACATTTTTTTTTCTTTTTTTAAATTAACTTTTCTTTATTTTCTTAATGTAGCAATCAGATTCATGATACAAAAATAATAGCCTAAGAGGAAAACAACAGAGCATCATTTCTACAGAGGAAGGGAAAGGGAGAGTAGGCAGAAAATCGAAAGCTTGATACCAATACTCAATAAATAGAAGCAAGATAGTAAAAATCTTAATTACAACATGACCTAATCATTCCCTTGGAATCTAGTCCAAATCTTCTAAAAAAAAAAATGTATTGAACGCCCACCACTATTTTTAGCCACTGCTCGTTCACACTCGTAAAGATGCCCCCCAATCGCTAAACTTTGGTGGATACGGATCAATCCAAGCCCGAGCAATACAAAAACGTGCACAAACAATTAAAATTGTGACTAAGGCACTTAGATGTCTCTCCAGACCCCCTTTATAGCCCAAAAGCAGATCTTTTTTTCCCAGTTGGAGATCACCCCCTAGCCGAACTGTTAGTGTTAAAATCACTTCATCTCAGTATATGTTAAGCTTGGGACACTCAACAAACATATGGGTTAGGTCAGCAGCCAAAAGATGACACTTTGGGCAGAATACTTTCTCCGAAGCTTGGGTCTGTGTCCATTTGAAAATACGTCTAGGTGTATAATAATTCATGAAAAAAGTTTTAAATTGCTGTAACTTGAGGTTGACTGATAACCCCGACTGATCTATTGCCTCTAAAGCCTCCTGAATCTCCGTGACAGATACATTCGTTGCCGGAGTTGTGTCCACTTTGAAGCCATTCTCACGCTATCATCCGAGGCACCCTCAATCAATTTTCAATAAAAGAGACCAATAGTTATTTTATTAGTTCAGGAGTAGAGATGGGTAAGAATTTCAGGTGGATCATGATCAACAGTCAAGTTAGAGCCACGATTGAAGTAACTAAATAAATTAATCACAAAAAATGCAGCTAACTAAAAACACTAATCAAAAAAATATATAAACAGATGTTAAAAAATAAAATGAACTACACACTAATTGAGACCTGCAAACTTTATTACCTACATCAATATTTTTTACAACGATATAAAAAACAACAAAAAAATTATACTTTTATCTTTGATATTCCTGTCGACAATATTTTTGATATCCTGATATTCCTGACACAATATTTTTCTGATATTTTCTCTAAACACTGACGCTCATGACTCCAGTGTAGTGAAGACATTCCTTCTACTATCATCATTGGACCTAAATCACCACTTCTTAGTTTCTCTTGTTGGTCTTTACAGCTATATTCTACAACTTCATTCGTCGCCACCAATGAGACTGCATCAGTAAACTAAGAAATCCTGAGAGAACTAAAGAGGCTTCTTCTCTTAAGGGTTTAAAGGCTGCCCCATGATTAGAAAGAGGTAGGACTATTACTCTTTCTAGTTCCTGATTCAAATGATGGGAGTTGGATTTCATGTAATATGGATTTATGTCTCGTGTACTGGTTCCTATCCCTCATTTTAGATGTCTAAAATGCTGACTGTGGTTGCGGTGCAGGCACTGTATCGAATCACGACTGGTTGTGGTCTGTGGATGTAAAAGGCTCATACTTTTAAGTGCCATTCTATCAGGCCCATAGAGAATGTCTTGGGTTTGTGGAAATGTGGATTTTCCTGATCAGTTATGTCCCCTATCTTGGACCCCAACGGTTCTATATGCATGTTACAAGTACATGTATGTTCCCTCCAGTTCCAGTTTTTAAGACGCAAACATATGTGTGTCTACCGTCAACATGTTCTCTGTCAGATCCGTCATCTATGGGCTGGATATTCGATTCCTAAGTATGAAAGGCCATCGACTTTATATGGCTAAGTTACTCCATTTTTATGATGCAGGCAAGTAGGCCCGATTCTGTCCTCAAAGCCTTTCCCTGCTCTCTGTCTTTGACAGCTTCAGCTTGAGCTCGCATCTGTATCCATGAACTTTGTCCTACTCCCTGTGCAGCTAACGGTGTCTGCCTCGGCCAGTTTTCGCCTGCCTGCCAAGAAGCTGTATTTCACCTTCGAATTATCTATTTTGCTCTTCAGCCGATGCATTCCTGTCTAGTGATTTAGGTAAACATTTCCCTTAGCTCACAAGCAAAGGACTCAGCCTTTCCGTCCTCCTGCAAGTAATTCATAGCCCTGCTGCCATGGAAAGTTTTCTATCCCTCGCATCTCATATAGACACTTAGACGTTTGTGCACGCACACAGTCAGTATAGACTAGATTCTGTTCGAGAGTCCTTCCTTGTGGATAACATAGTTCTTTAAACATAGGATGTTAGATATGATTTGGGATTAGGTTGACTTGACCCCCCAGACTTTTCGTCTCCACATGTAGAGCTAAATGTCAAGTCCCCTTCACCCCCTAGTTGCACGTCTATCACACGTCATGCTGCTGCGCGCGCATCTATGCCAAGTATTATCTTATAGATCCACCTATGTCTGATAATCCTAACCAATCATGTTTCTTTTATTCCTTATTACGCCTAGTTTCAATTACGTACCTGTTATGTCACTTTTCTTATCAAATGTTACGCCTTCTACATTCGTTTCATTGTAATGCACTTATTATAAAAATGCATGTCTGTCAATAAAAAATTGTACTTCACTTCCTGAACCCTCGTGGTGACGGAACCTGAAGGCCGCGACTCGAGTCGGCCATTTTGAATGGAATAAAGCCCATTTAGAAAACCTCTTATACCACGGATTCTGCCTCTTGTTATTTTGAGCTATTTACTTTATTTTAAGATTCCGTATGAAATTCAGTCCGGTATTTTTATTTACCACATAATGGCGCCCGAACAGGGACACTTTCTCATCTCACGCGCCGGCGGTGCGTTGCAGGCCCGGTCTCCTGCCACAGCTGGACGGACCATAAACGCGTACCAGCAGGATTTCCTGTAAGCTCCCTCCGGTCAAGCGGGGGCGACTGAGGCTGCGATCAACCCAGACGAGGCGGTGAGAAGTGCGAAGTATCCCGACCAGAGCCTAGCTGAGAGAGCAAGATCCGAGGTATACAGAGGCCCACCAGGTCTTTCGAAATCCCGATGTCCAGAGGGTCCGCTGTCCGCAGTTATCGAGTCCTGTCCATTCTCTGAGGCCTTCCGTTTCAAGGAGCTACTCGGTGAGTACCATCGCCGGGGAGGCGTGTTGACGCGCACATAGGTTGTGCCGGTCAAGACGGATTTGGGTACACAAATCCGGTCTGCACTGTTTAGCAGTGTATATGTACTGTTTAGCAGTATATCAAGTATTCCGAAGAATTCAGTTATTGTCAAGAATTCAGCGTGGTGATTAGTTAGGCAGACTGTCATCATTGTCGATCATTGTTACAATGTTTAATGTTTAATGTTTAAAGTGTTCAAAATATTGTAGTATGAATGACTGTTCATTGTTCACTGTTCATTTATTGTGTTTTTCGTATTAAGAAAATTCAAGAGTAAGTATCAGATCAGTTGTCAATATGCCGCTCTTCTCGAAGTTAAGACAGATTACTACCAGAAAAGGGGTGCTTGAAGAAGCAGTTCCTATTCCTCCTAGGGACACTCCAGGGCATTTTATGTACCATAAACATGGCTTAGATGCCATATTGTTTCTTGATCTATGGGTAGATTATACCAAGGGATTGCCGGAAAGTCAAAGGTGGCCCGTAGCGGGAACCTGGGATGCAGAATGCATCATGAAAGTGGAGGAAGAGTTATGGAAAAGAAAGGTCAGACAGTCACAGAAAGACGCTGTTGAGTTATGGCGTAAAGAATCTCATAGGCGAACAGAAAAAGCACGTAGACAAGAAGAGAGGAGTAAAGAAAGTTCAAATAAAGTTCAAGAAAATCTATTAATTGAGGAAGGTATCCGAGTGAAATCAGAACAAGTAAATAGACAAAGAAATGCTCTTATGAATGGTATGTATCCCCTTCTAGCCGAAGGACTACCTAAGGCTGCTCCAGAGATGCCAAAAGACTTGCCACCCCCATTATTTCCAATTAAGGTGCATCCAAAAGGGCATCCCAGAACCGCAGAAGATGTTTTTCTTTCCTCATATCTAGACGACGCAGCTCCCGAGTATGCTAACGCCACACCACATAGACCGTCTAGCGGAGGGGTTCAACGTCAGGATCAGGTATCTGTCCCCGTGCAACAGCAAGTCCCGACACAAGCTTTGGCAAGCACATCTGTTTCCGCATCTGTCTCCGCAGTCGACTCTACAGGGGTATCGACACCCATGGTTGCTGTGTCACGTTCAACGAACCCATTCACACCCGACGCCCCAGATGGGGCCACGGGAGGTGCTAGCAGTACCTTTACACCACCTAGAATAAATAAACTTGTCTTTCAAGAGTCAGCACATTCACGTACACCAAAATTCGTAAATGAACGTGCGCTTAAGGAACTCCTTGTTAATTGTAGATATGACCCGGTGGTTGGTAAAGAGGACGAAATGGTCCTGGCATCATTACGTATCAGGCGAGCCGCAGAGTATTTAGCAAGGTTACCAGGAATGACTACGCATCTAGATAACATATATCATTTTGTTCAAACAGGACGAGATCCAGGATGTATTAACAGAGCTATGGAATTCCAGAAAGTAGAAATACAAGGGGAACTGTTACGTTTCCTCATAAACTGTGTAATCAGAAATCAAGATCGTCCGGGGGTAGACCCGAGTGCAATGCTTACTCTTACAAGATGGAGTCAGAATATATCAGAAGGGAGACACGATAAACAAAATTGTATAATAGCCATGTGCCGAAAAATCCGTAAAGAAATAGAACGTATTCATGAAGAAAGATTGGGAACAGACGAGTTTGAGCAAGATGAAGTGTCCGAATCAGGGAATCCCGCAAGACAGTCAGAGACCATAGCCTATGTAGGCAGAGGAAGATCCTGTGAAAATACTAGATGTTTTTCTGATCCCATACACTCTGTATGCCCAAATAATAGCAGAACGTATCCGACGCCTGTAATAAATCTGAAATCTCCTGAACATTCGTTTCAAGCCGCAGATAAGATACTACGAGAACGAAGGGGTTACCACCTCCTCGACTCCATGGATGAGCAAGAATTAGCCAGATCAGCCGTTCACTAGATTGACAGTCCTGAAAAATACGGTGATGAGACCGTAGCACACACGTTTTTTAATCTCAGTACAGATGAACAACGCTTAGCTGGAATCTATATGATTCAGCAACTCCTCATATTATATAAGAGCCAACATGCTGACCCCGGTCCTTTACCTGATATATTAACGGAACTACTCACGAACAGATGGAGAGGTTCTAGTAACAAGCTAATTAAGGAGATATTAGTGTCACGTAAACAGTATGTCTTTTTTGTAGGTCCGGATTCTCTCTCGCTGCCCCGCAGAGAAAGAGCGCCGTACTATATGGATAGACAAAATCCTTTACGAGAAGTGCACCCAATAAAAGGCGAAGACAATGAGTTTCACCGTGTATTTGTTTACACACCCATATCAAAAATGGAATTATTAGAAATGAAGAAAGTGGTACCTAGTCATGACAAAGACCCAGCGGGTTTCCACCGAGAAATTAAAGACATGTTACTAATGGGAGAGTACACCTTTCCTGATATTATGACGATATTAAAGGTGCTTTTGCCTGCTGGCATATATGAAAAACTGAAAGAAAAAGAGTGGGAAGTGGGAGACCAAAAGATAGACTGGACAGCATTAGCAGAGGAAGAAAGGGGCCGAACTGCAGGTTCAGGGCTCGGAGATAAAGTTAAACTGTTACCAGGTTTACTAGTACAGGTACTGCCACGTTTATTAACTACAAAAAAGGAAGATTGGGGTGCAATCACAGCCTGCAAGCAAAAGCAAGATGAAGACACGAGCGATTATTATGCTCGATTTGAAAAATGTTTTGGTATAAATAGTGGTATAAAAGCAAGTAGTGACTCATATCCACATTTATTTGTGACAAAATTGGTGGAAAATGCATTGCCTCCAGTGAAGAATAGAATATTGAAATTTGAGAGTACCTGGCAAAGTAACACTCCGTCGCAAATGCTACAAATGTTACAGTATCATCACAATAGAATTAGGGATGAACAAGAACATGAGCATAGACGCATGAAGGATACAAAAATGAAAATGCTAGTTTCTCAGACAATACCAGCAGATGGTCACAAAAAGGGTGTGACACATTCTGGTGATTCTGCAGTTCCTGTAAAAGGAACCTGCAATTACTGTAAACAACTAGGCCATTATGTACATGATTGCCCAGTCCTGAAACGTAATATAGCTACAGGTATTGCAAAAGAGAGACCACGATTAGTTAGACAAGATCAGAATGAACAAGGAGCTATGCAGCATGGACAGTCCATGCCAGTTCAGCAACAGGCAATGCCAGCCTCACAGCAACCCATACAGTTTGTGCCAGCTGCACCACCGTTGCCTGCTACTGCCACACAAACCACAACACGACAAATGTATCAGACTGCACAGTATGAATACCCTGAGTATCAGCGTTACGCATGAACCAGCCTAGAGAGGGAAGTTGACTTACCGCTTATCGAGATTCCTGTAGATCAAGAAGGACCTTATGTACACAGTGAATTATTAGGTCAAGATAGAAAATTCTTACTCGATACAGGGGCAAGTCGAACAACCATAAAACGTAGTGAAGTTCCAGGGGCACCCCTCTCAGGCTCTCAAAATGTTTCCCTTGGTTTTTCAGGAAAACCTATTGTTAATGAAGTATCACAGCCTCTACCACTTACGATAGGACCTTTGACACGAACTACAGATTTATTGCTTACTAAATCATGCCCAGAAAATCTGTTAGGAATTAAAACTCTGAAAGCACTAGGAGCCATAATATGTTGTTCTCCGGAAGGAGTAAGGTTGTTTTTACGTGATTTTAAAGGTCACTATGTGTCTAGAGACATGGATCCCCGACTACAGACTTTACCAGTACATCTATGGGCACAAGGCCCTACGGATGTTGGCTGCATGAACATTACACCCTATCGAGTTACATTGAAAGCAGGAGTGGTACTACCACGAATGCGACAATACAAGTTACCGCATGATGCTGTAGTGGCTTTGCTGAAAATCATTGATGAGCTGATTGCCCAGGGAGTAGTTGTAGAAACAGACTCCAATATATGTAATTCACCGATAATTCCGATTCTTAAACGTACTGATCCTACTGCCCCACCAGTATACCGATTGGTTATTGATTTGCGTGAACTAAACAAGTGCATTGTACCACAATTTCCTGTGGTCCCTGATATATCATCATTATTGACAGCAATTGATTCCGAAGCAACATTCTTTACTGTAATTGACCTCAAGAATGCCTTTTTCAGCGTCCCAATAGATCCGGAAAGCCAATACTTGTTCGGATTCAGTTTAAATGGGCGCAGCTTTAAATTCTCACGCGCTCCCCAAGGATTCACAGAAAGCCCCAGCATCTACAGCCAAGCATTGAAACGAGAACTTGACAGTATCCACATGCCAGTCAATACTGCACTGCTTCAATATGTCGATGATCTGCTGATCACCGCGAGAAGCGAGCCAGAATGTGAAAAAGCTTCTCTGACAGTTTTACATTTCCTAGCCGACAAGGGGCACAAGGTGTCCCCTTCTAAGCTGCAATTCTGTGTCCAGCGAGTTATTTATCTTGGTCACTCGCTGTCCAAGGAGGGAAGGCAGCTTACACCAGATCGCATCCAGTTAATTGCTAACATGTCAATACCCCAGACACAAAAGGAGGTGCGGGCTTTCATAGGCCTCACTTCATATTGTAGGCAGTGGATCCCTCAGTACGCATTTCTAGCAAAACCACTCATTCAGTTAACCACACAGGAGGCAGCCACATCGACTGTTCTCCCTTGGACTCAGGAACATACACAAGCTTTTGAAAGCTTAAAGGAAGCTTTATGTCAAGCACCTGTTTTAGCAACACCATGTTATAGCAAACATTTTACACTCTTTGTTACAGAACGCGAAGGTACTGCCTTGTCAGTACTCACTCAGGATCAAGCAGGATCACGCAAGCCATGTGCTTATTTTTCCAGTACATTAGATCCCGTAGCTCAGGCTTTGCCTGCATGCCTGAAATCAGTGGCAGCGACAGCCTTAGCTATCAGACAAAGCGATGCCATAGTATTAGGACACCCATTGACAGTACAAGTACCACATGCAGTAGAGGTCCTTGTGAACCGAACACAAACACAACACTTGACCATAGCAAGACTTACCGGTTATGAACTGACATTGTTTCAACCACACATAGAGATCCGACGGTGTAATACATTGAATCCTGCTACACTATTACCTGTAATTGGAACAGACCCACTAGCTCATGATTGTGTTGAAATCATTGAAATAAAGACGAAACCTAGACAAGACTTGACAGACGTTCCATTGTTAGATCCAGACCTGACGTTGTATGTAGACGGATCGTGCATGAGAACAAGTACAGGAGATTTAGTGGCCGCGTATGCAGTCACAACAGACACTGAAGTTATTGAGACAAATTGTATAGATACTTTGTCAGCCCAAGCAGCAGAACTTATTGCTCTAACACAAGCCTGTATTCAAGCCACAAATAAGAAAGTTAATATATACACTGACTCACGTTATGCATTCGGAGTTGTACACGACTTCGGCGTGCTGTGGCGAGAGAGAGGTTATTTAACCTCCCATGGTGCCCACATTCAGCACGGACCCCTCATTCATGCTTTGTTAGACGCAATACATCTACCCACTGCTATATCGATTATGAAATGTAAAGCACACACGAAGGTTACTGATACCATTTCTCAAGGCAATGATTTAGCTGACAAAACAGCTAAACAGACTGCTCAGAATCGCACATTAGACATGACAAAGCCAATAGTTCAGACACCAACACAGTGTATGACAATTAAGGATCCCGCACTTGACGTAATTGACATACAGACACATGCCACAGCAGAAGAAATAAAGAAGTGGACTGAACTAGGAGGGATCCAGACAGATCAAGGATGGATGACGAAGGAGAAATCTGTATGGTTTCTCCCTGATTCCATGGTTCAAGCCATTATAGCTACAGTTCACAGTCCAGCACATTTAGGAGAGAAGGCTATGCTAGACAGCATTCAGCACATTTGGTTCAACAAACATTTACGAGCAGCAGCTAAACAAAAGGTTCGTACCTGTATGATATGTTGTCAGTTTAATCCAGGAAAGAGTGTTCCCGTAGAGCAGGGTGGATTTCAGCCTCCTGACCATCCTTTTGAAGTCCTCCAGATGGATTATATTCAGATGGAACGTTGTCGAGGATTCAAATATGTTCTCGTAGTTGTCTGCGCTCTCTCCCGTTGGACAGAGGCGTATCCCGTATCAGATTACACTGCCCCGACTACTGCCAAGCAGCTAGTTCGAGAATTCTTCCCACGGTACGGTTTACCACGTGTTGTATATTCAGATAACGGCCAGCCTTTCTCATCCGAATTAATGAAACATGTCTCACTTTTGTTGGGATATCAGTGGAAATTCCACTGTGTCCGACACCCCGAGGCAGCAGGTCTCGTGGAACGACATAATCAACTTTTAAAAATCAGATTGTCTAAAATATGTCAGGAAAAAGGTGTGGACTGGATAGTAGCCTTACCAGTTGCGCTATTCTACATGAGAATGGTAGCACACTCTCGAACAGGGCTATCCCCGTATGAGGTGATCTTTGGTAGACCACCGAATATGTGGGGGACGCCTATACCCCGTAAAATAACTAATGTTGACTGTAATATGCTGACAGATTACCTGGCTTCCTTGATGTCTGCACTACAATCTTGTCGTTCACAGGTAGTCGCAGCTTTTCCCGACAACACCGAGGTGAAACCTCATGACGTAATTCCCGGTGATTATGTCCTCGTCAGGAATTTTGATCGGAAAACCCAACTGGAGCCAAGGTGGAGGCTTCCTAGGTTGGTCCTGCTGACGACCAGAACAGCTGTGAAGATCGAAGGGAGGAAAGGCTGGGTGCATTCCAGCCATATAAAAAAATGTCATGGACTTCCTCCTGACACAAACAGTACTCTCCGTGTGTCTTCCCCCATTGACTCAAAGCTACCCTTGGCTGAGGCCAGTAGCACCGAACTCTATAAGCAGAAACTCAGGTCCAGATCCAAGCTGTCGGACGATTTGATTGTTTAAGTCCTCTCCAAGGTGAAGCGGTTGAATCTGTCCCGACATGTATCCCTTAGATCTGAATCACGTAGAGTCCAGAATCATAATGAAACGACATGCTTATTGTAAATTACTGCGTAATCACTGTATTGTGACTTTATTAATTTTGTTTTCTTTGAGTTTTTTAATAGTTACTGCAAGTATATTGTTGCATATGTATTATCCTGTTTCTAAACGTACTTTCAATATAACTGGTGAACATTCTTTTAGTGACCTACCGCCGCATGAGTTGTCCTATAGACTTGCGCTGCGCAATAACACCTTCATTAGTATGTTACATCATTCCCATCAGACTAGTAATGCCACCAATTGTTGGGTGTGTGGCCGACTACCTCCCTATCAGAATAACAAAGGAGTTCTGCCTTTCTTTCCACATCCGTTCACACACAATGGCTCCTGTGGAGCATGGTTTAGCTTATTAAATTCCATAGACCCAGACACAGCAGTTTATCAACAACATTGGATATGGGGAAATCTGAATCTAGTTTTATTCAAAGTCTGTCACCCTAATAAGGAGGGTCACCCCAGTAGAACAGGAACTGATTTAGAAAATGAAGTGTATAAATTAGGTAATTTTACGCCTAATCTTATGATTTTAAATGTCAAATCCGAAGTTGAACTAATTCTGCCCACTATGTCAGTATTTCCAGTTAAAGGTGAATTATGTGTAAGAAAAGTTGGTTCCATACATATGGGCCATAGTAAATGTGTTACTACAATAGAATATAGTGATCAAGGTAAATCTTCATTTAGAGCTTCTCGCCATTCTTACTTCATATGTGGCCAGACGGCATATATGCGTCTGCCTCTAGATTGGGATGGTACCTGTTACATAGCATTCCTTTTGCCACCTGTTTTCCTAGCTCCCCCTGATTATTATCGAAATGTTCATTTAGTACACAATAGAGAGCGAAGAGATCTCCCAGTTGTCGATTATACTGAGACGGCATGGGACAAGTATGTAGATTTCAATAAAGGCATCTTTCCCTATATAGGTACAATATCAAATAGTAAGCTGATACGTAGACTCACCAAGACTCTTGAAGCTGTAGTAAACGAGACTATAGCCGCCCTAGGCAATCTGACAGAGGAACAATCAGTGATGAGAATTGTTGTTCTCCAGAATCGTCTTGTCCTTGACGTCATCCTGGCCGATAGGGGCGGAGCTTGCAGGGTCATCGGATCCAGCTGCTGCATATTCATACCAGAAAATTCGCCATCTGTATATAAAGCTATAACACGCCTTCATAAGATTGTAAGCCAGATACACGAGAATCCAGGCACTTGGACGTGGTCCGGGTGGTTTTGGAGTGTGATATCAGCCTGGGGATGGAGAGTTCTATCCTTCCTAGGTATTGGCCTTCTTATGCTCTTCAGTTGTTGTTTATGCCTGCAATGTGGACCAGCGATTTGTGGTCTGTGTGCCACATCATGCATCCCATATCAAAGTTCTCGTTCAAAATGCCGGAAGAAGAAGGAAGAAGAAATGATGCTCCATGAGCAAATCGATGGAATGATGAAGATTGATATCTCTTGAAGGGCAAGAAGGGGACAAGGAGGGAATGTGGAAATGTGGATTTTCCTGATCAGTTATGTCCCCTATCTTGGACCCCAACGGTTCTATATGCATGTTACAAGTACATGTATGTTCCCTCCAGTTCCAGTTTTTAAGACGCAAACATATGTGTGTCTACCGTCAACATGTTCTCTGTCAGATCCGTCATCTATGGGCTGGATATTCGATTCCTAAGTATGAAAGGCCATCGACTTTATATGGCTAAGTTACTCCATTTTTATGATGCAGGCAAGTAGGCCCGATTCTGTCCTCAAAGCCTTTCCCTGCTCTCTGTCTTTGACAGCTTCAGCTTGAGCTCGCATCTGTATCCATGAACTTTGTCCTACTCCCTGTGCAGCTAACGGTGTCTGCCTCGGCCAGTTTTCGCCTGCCTGCCAAGAAGCTGTATTTCACCTTCGAATTATCTATTTTGCTCTTCAGCCGATGCATTCCTGTCTAGTGATTTAGGTAAACATTTCCCTTAGCTCACAAGCAAAGGACTCAGCCTTTCCGTCCTCCTGCAAGTAATTCATAGCCCTGCTGCCATGGAAAGTTTTCTATCCCTCGCATCTCATATAGACACTTAGACGTTTGTGCACGCACACAGTCAGTATAGACTAGATTCTGTTCGAGAGTCCTTCCTTGTGGATAACATAGTTCTTTAAACATAGGATGTTAGATATGATTTGGGATTAGGTTGACTTGACCCCCCAGACTTTTCGTCTCCACATGTAGAGCTAAATGTCAAGTCCCCTTCACCCCCTAGTTGCACGTCTATCACACGTCATGCTGCTGCGCGCGCATCTATGCCAAGTATTATCTTATAGATCCACCTATGTCTGATAATCCTAACCAATCATGTTTCTTTTATTCCTTATTACGCCTAGTTTCAATTACGTACCTGTTATGTCACTTTTCTTATCAAATGTTACGCCTTCTACATTCGTTTCATTGTAATGCACTTATTATAAAAATGCATGTCTGTCAATAAAAAATTGTACTTCACTTCCTGAACCCTCGTGGTGACGGAACCTGAAGGCCGCGACTCGAGTCGGCCATTTTGAATGGAATAAAGCCCATTTAGAAAACCTCTTATACCACGGATTCTGCCTCTTGTTATTTTGAGCTATTTACTTTATTTTAAGATTCCGTATGAAATTCAGTCCGGTATTTTTATTTACCACAGGTTCCCCACAGGGAACCAACACTATCAGCTCAAAATGGTGTTCTTCTGTCTCTGTGCACCATCACAAGTCTTTATCAGAATTGTAGGTCCAATGACAACCTTTTTGTAACTGCAGATGATCTCCTCCCATCCTTCTCTGCATTATCGTCAGGTAAGACTTACTCCAGACTATAACTGCTAACAACCCTTAAACTCTTATTTTGGCAGTTCATATTTTTAGACTCCCAGATATCCTTTAGTCGATTTTTTTCCGTATTTTGATTGCATGTTCTTACTTCTTCTCCTGCAGGCATTGTTTATTTTTTGCAGCTCTGTTTTTTATATATGGTTTTGGTGTGTTTCAGGACCAGGTGAGTTTAGAAAGCCTGAAGGCCCTCGTCTGATGGGGTAACTACCACCAGGCTAGATGTATATATCTGTGCAGCTCTCCTCCAAGTCATTCTTCATATCTCTACTGTTGACTCCGTACCACTATTACGGGCTTTCTACAAAGCACTGGAAACAGGCTCTCCCATATTCTTTCAAAGGGACATTGGCAAATTAGGCACCTTCAAAATGGCCTCCCAGGGAGAAAAGCGATATGTAGAAGTACCCCCCAATTTTGAGGATCAAATTTTGCCCTTAGCTAAGTTCACTTTTCTGTTCAAGTGGTTAAAAATCATGAAAATATCTAAAAATCATGTGACCTTTAAGTTCACACCATCTAGTTGATTGAAGAGTAATCAGATGGCTGTCACTGGAAAATTGTTGTAAGAATCAACTTGCGTACCATACGGCAGAACAAGCAACTGATCTATGTATGTTACTCTTTGTTGATCTCTGTGTTTCCTTTCAATTCTCGTTCTGAAACATACAGGGCCAAGATAGGTCACCTGTTTAGCTTGTATTGTTCATCTGTTGTAAACTTGGTTTTTGATTCACTGCTACTTTTTCCTCTACATTGTGTAATGGCCACCTTGCTTTAAGTTCATGGAAACAGTTTTCGTCTTATTGTCTTTTTGTAATGATTGTAAGACTCTGATAAGATTTGGTGAGACTCTGGGGCCTTGTTCATGCTATATGAAACTTCAAATAAATATACTGGGGGGCAGAAAAACGCTAGAAACACTTCTGCTCTACAGTAGCTCAACATTGACCCAAAGATCATGCAGGGCCATTCACAAACAGTGAGCACAAAGGTTACAAATATTAGCGAAAGGTTTGCATGCCTGCTCAAGGAAAACAATATTGCAGGATGGTATGTTTGAACCAGTTCGTAATTTGTGCCAGTGGTTGCATGTGGTGGGCACTGGTACTCATTTTTCGGGACCAGGGTTATTTTCTCTCATCAGACTTTGGCACAAAGCAAGAAGGAGAAAAGCAGAATACTGAGAAGGAAAGAAGAGAAAGATGGGACAACAGTGAAAAGGGGATAAAAAGTAGGGATGAAAAGGAGCGGATCCAGCGCTGGGCAAACCCTCTTACTATTGGTTATCCGATTAATCTTTTTGTGCGACTGAGAGGTGATGGGAGTTAGCACTTGGTCAAACACATATAGTTAACAGTGTAACCTATTTGGCTACACATTAAGGACCATGAATCAGTAGATATGTTAAGAAGTTTTATTACAAGTTAGCAGTCAGGTTAATGCAAATCAATCTCAATACCAGCTGTAAAGGTACAGTATAACAACTGGATAGCCAAACCTCCTGAAGAAGTTTAGGCGCATCAGCATAAGACAAACAAAAAGATTAGTCACAACAATACAAACAATTAACATCAAAATCTGGTGCTCAGATAAGAGTCTTTGATCTTCTCTCCTAAACATTGAGTAATATCTAAGGTCCTCAAATGTAGAGTCTATAACTCATAAGGATTGTCAAGTCTAAGAGTATCGCAAAAAGTTGGGGAAATCCAGAAAAAGAGAACACGAGGCAAGTTGTGGGATGGTGTCAGTATTTCAGAAGCTCAGTCAAGAGTCTTCTATGGATAGGGAATTAAGTCTTAGCCTAGGCCACACTCAGCAAAGAATCAAAGGGGTAAGCATGGAGGTTTGTACCTCTCAAAGTCCAAGGAGAAAGTGGCCAACATCAGCCTGCGAAGACAATAGTTAATTCCACACAAATCTTTGGTTAACACCCATTGATCACACCATCAGGGTCTCTCCATTGTCCTTTCCATTCTCACGTTGTAAGCTAATATAATAACAAACTCTCCCAGGTAAGTCCTGAGAACGACATCGTCCTTGGGTACCTGTGACAACTCAATACATCGATTAATAGAGGCAGTCAATTAACGTTTTGCTCTTCATATTCCTTGTCAGGGTCTTCTTCTCGGGCTCTCTATCGCTAGTACAGAGTTATATCTATTCTCAAACTAACAAACCATGTGAACATACCTGTAAGGAAAAAGTAATGCAAGCAGAAATGGAAAACAGTATTTTATGCAGAAAGAAATACAGGCCTATTTATGCTAACTTAACGTATTAACTCAATTGTGCACATTTAATATACATGTACACATACAACTTGCAAATGAATAGCAGATGTCAATATATTAGATTAATGTTCCATTTCACTAAATGTGAAGTAACTGAATGCACGAATACAAGTGTCACTAAGAACTACATTATAAACACCAATGCGAAAACATTAGTGCATACGTTTACATAAATCATTCTCATTTCTAGTGGAAAAACATTTTAATGGTTTGAGGATGATTTTTATCAAATATGTAAGGAGTGTATATTGCTTAATTAATTAAGGCACACAGTATATATGATTCCTAGTTCTACAATGAACGCTCTTCAGTACTGCCTTCAAGTGCAATACTTTACGTTAATAATATTAGGACATATAAGTATGTAGTGCTAAGTGCACATATATATGTGTATTTGTCACTGTAGGAATGGAGCCAAAATTACGCTACTCCACAACGTTTAAAAGTGAGGTTGATGTGTGTGTGTGTGCGTGTGTGTGTGTACACACGAGTTAAGAATAGTAATCTATACTTCCCTAAATGAACTTGCTTTTCAATTTGTTTGTCTTTCTGAGGATCGATGTTTAGTAGTATAATCACAGGAAGTGCAGGGCAGTGGAGAAAGTTGTGTCTTGGCTAATAGGCGCGATTGCCTGTGTGATTTCTGTCTGGATTGAGCTCTAACTAAACACGGAAGAATGCTTTAACTCAGCTGCTAAATTGTCCCGTTGACTCAATATATAAAACAACAGTGACGAGCACAGGCATGTGATGACTTTGACGAAGATTTAACAGGCCAGCAGCGTGAAGCGTTCTGCAGGCTAACTGTTTTAATGGCTTTATCCCACATAGTGCTTCGCTCGCCCAAGTGCCAGTTAATAATTTACCCCTCCCGAGAGACGCGGGAGGCAATCACACTGCCGAGAGGCGCTCGCGCACCTGTCGCTTCGATGCCGCTCACGCTGACGAGAGCTGCGAGTCACTGGATGCGGCACTTGAAGCCTCGCGAGGCCTAAATTAAGCATGGCGCTTTTTGAAAGAGCAAATGGTTCCTCAGTCGTTCCTGTGTCGTAGTAGTAAAACGTTTGCTGTGTGCATCCATCTACTATACATCACCGTCAGCGAACGCTCCTATGATTCGTCAAAGGTGAGAGAAAGAATGGATGCTACAAATACATTTTAGGATTCTTGGAATTCGCGTTCGTAAAGTGCATCGATGAATGTTGGAAATTACAGAGATATGGCAGATTTGACGCATTCCCGAATTTACTATGAACTATTATGACCTTGAGCGGCCTAACTGGATGTCATACAAAGTGCCCCAATACCTTCCGGTCAAATTGGTGCTATATAAAAGTGCAACAAAAATTAGACTAGATTGTGGCTGCCCCGGAGGCTTTCATAAGTGTATGAATTTCCTTCTAACTCTCAAGTTTGGGGATATCTGCAAACATGTTGCAGGTTTTCTGGTGTTCTCACCATGTGCATGTAGAAACATTTGCTCCTGTCAAAGGTAGGAAGGAGTGCCTTTTGTGGGTAAGAAAATGGATTACACATTCATATCTATAGGGGTGTTGGGTAAAGTGTTTCTCCAAGGGTAGGGAGTAGTTACATTTGCTAGGGCACATCATTTAAACATGTAGAACTATTCAGCTGGTGGAAATTTAGCAGCCATGCATTTTACACATTGAGCAAGCCCAGATGTCTCTGACTGCCATAGATTTCCTGGACTATGCCCAGAGTGTTTGTGAATCCGTGGAAAATAGGAAATCTGTTCTAAACTTAGTCAGCCTACAGAAGTACATTTCCAGTGTTTCTACCTGGGCATTTGTGAAATGGAGTCCAGGTGGGCTATGCCAGTAGTTTCTTTGATTTGGAATGAACATGTCAATTTATGTGTACTTTCCGATAGTTCCTAAGCAGTGGCTCTGCCCCAAATTATGCAATAAGTTTTGTTAACCGAGAACTCCAAATGACAGAAATGCACTTTCCCCTACTACACAAGGGGAGCATGATCCGGTGCCCAACTCTGATATCACCCATCTGTGTACCCAAGCTCGTTGCATGCCGGGATGGATGGGTTCTAGGTGTTATCTTTGACATTCTATTAGACTTAGCATGACCATACTCGTTATTCAGTTCAAAGGTTTTTTCTCCTGTCTGAGACATGGGTCCTAGGCCTGGTGAGCGAGAGAAGAGATTTTTTTATTGCCCTTCTGTAAGGGTGAAAGGCATCAACTGGTCTGTAGATCTCTTTCCTCACCACTTTTTCTTTTTCCTCGAAATTCCTCTGAATTTTTGGTGTGCTTAACCTGAGGGTGAGGCAGCCCGCTCTCCATGGGACATCCCACTACTAGCAAGTGCAACAATTGGTGTCCCATAGGATAGTGGGCATCCTAAAAATTTCTCCTCACTTTGTAGCCTGGAGAGAGTTTCACCCCTTTACCAAGGCACTACCTGTTGCCGTCATGGATATAGTTTTGAGGGGCAGTGTCTGCACCTAGGAGTACTTAATTTTGGTATGAGGGGACCCTTTGTGTTTATTTTCATTATGTAATTGAATGAAAGCACACCTGCATTTAGAGAAATATTCAAGAATATAGCAATGCGGTGGACATGCATTGATTGCAATTACTATTGGGTCACATGTTGTTAAGGTTATTAACTATGAAATCATCAGCAAATTCTTTTTCCGGGAAAGCTTACTGTAGGTAGGTAGGATGGCTGCTGTCCACAGGAAAAGCCAATCCACTACTACTTGTTCACTTTTCTGCCCCTTTGTCCCTGGAGCCTGCCTGCAAGGAATACACAAGGTCTTCCATCGGTGCTGAACCCTGTAAAATGTATCTGCAACACCTTCCTCAATTCATTCAGTGAGTATGGTGATTTGCTTTACCCAAAATTCTCAGAGAGGGGAAATATGCCCAACCTGACCGGTTGGATTTTCCCTTTGTAAGAATGCACTTGAGTTGCTTGGCATTGGATTGCTGTCTCAATGCCAAGCGCTGTGCTATTGAAATAGAGTGCAGGGCTCCTGTCTCATTGTTTCCTGTATATCGAGTGGTGTAGTAAACACTGTTCCGTTAATACACTCAAGATCCTGGGTACCATCAGAGGTGTCAAGTACCACCTTTGGGGGTCTTGGAGAGTGCTTAATTTGTAAAATACTTGGGGCAGGAACCCACAGTTTCGTTCAAAAACCTGCCGAATACCAAGGCTACGTAGTCTTGATTTTACCTCAAGCCTCCTGAAGACACTTACTGCCTCTGTAGCTCAATCCTTGCAGGTTCTTTTTCATCCCTGCTTTCTACTCTCGTCACTGTTTTGCCATCGTTTTCTTCCTAATTCTTTTACTCTTTTGTGCTTTTCTCTGTTGTGCTAGATCAAAAACTGTTGAAGAAAAAGAAAAGCGCAGGTCGCCAAAAAGCGTGCCAGTGGCCTCCACCTGCAACCATGGCTCAAATTAAACTGTGGTGTCCCCTGGCCCTGCCTTGTTTTTCAGAGATCCAGCAACGGCAGGTTTAAGTGCTAGCAGGATCCAGAAGCGCAAAGAGATTCCGTTGTGTGTCGTTTGAGCCCACTGACCTACCCGTCTCCAACCTTGCACATTAGCCAGGAGTGTGTTCATGCAGTGTCTCATGGACCAGACACTCCTCCTTGAATTGTATTGCACTGTTGCTCTGGACCCAGTATAAGATCTTTGATGCATGTGTGATGTGATTGAGGGGAGAGGTGTGGTGCAACGGCCAGAGCGGATGACTCCAGAGTGTGGAACTCACAGTTCGAAAAGCAGCGGCAGCTCAACTCAGCATAATGTGACCCTGGGCAATAGATCACTTAATCTCCCCGATGGCCCCCCAGCTCGTGGATAAGTTTGCGCTTTACAAATGTGGAATTATTATTATTGTATCACTTTCATCTAAATATGAGATGGTCAGTGTGATTGTGGATTCACTGGACCTTTGTGATGTAATTTTTGGTAATACTGTGTAGAGGAGGATATATAAATAGGTATTTGGAAGTGAACTGTGGAGAGCCATTTAGATAATCTTGTGATAGTGTGGCAACAAGAAAATACTCCTCAAAACTGACAAAGCTGATGAGATGCACTCTTTTACATGAGGGAATAAAGATGGATTTGATATCAGGCAGGAATTACAGGTTAGATGCTTTCTGAACAAGCTGTGGTAGGGGGGTGGCCATTATATAATTAGGTCAAGAGGAAAGGAAATATGTTTGCTATTTTGCAATGAAATTCCGATCCTTCATCCAGCTTGCTGTTGATTACAGTGCCATCAGTGAACAGGTGAAACCAGATGTTGTAGGCCTCAAAGGTGATTGCCAGAGTGCCCATACCAAATTGATGGAGCTAATATTGTAGAAAATGGGACTTAGTCTGACCCATATCGTCTTATTGGTAAGAAAAAGATGTAATCTATGCAAGGGTAATTCTTCCCGGTGCAGCAACAGTGTCCAGGTTGGGCAGCAGCACTCTACGGTCAAGTGGTATCAAGTGATACAGAGAGGTCCCTCATTATCATTGCACTTGCTTAACCTTTGCCCTAGGCACCAAGTACCTCTCCAAGAGTGCTGTATCTGTCACTCACCTCAATTACATTGTAGATGGTTGGCTTCCAGGTATGTGCAAAGTTGGGTGGGCACCATCGTGTCAGTGGTTCTATGAGGGAATAGGCGACCTGAGATTGGTATAGCACTAGTCAAGGTGTCAAGAGCTTACTTCTGAAAGAGTGCGCCAAATGTGCATTTGGCGTTTTGGTGTACATGGTGAAACTAGAGATACTGAAGTTCAGTGCAGCCTAGTCAGTTTTGGCAGCTTTCACATTACAGATGTTGTTAGGACGATGCTGTCTCGCTATCTTGGGTGACTTTGTGTAGTATGGCTGCTAATAGAGTCAATTTTATCATGAAAGAATATCATGAAGCCATTTATAGGTCAGTGGAAGTAGCAGGAAAGCACTACAGAGGCAGAGAAGTCACAAGGTCTTTACAGATGTGGAAAGCTTCAGTAGCAGAGTTCTGTGCATCCGTGATTTGGTAATGGATACTTTGTAGCTCTGAGTCATGCATGCTTGTAGCGTTGGGGAATTACAACAGTACGCAGGTGGTCTTCCCTTGATTGAGATGTGGTCGGACATTTGTAAAAGTTTATTTCCTTTTCTTTTAATAGGCTTAATTTATCTGTGAACCAACGCTTTCATTCCTTTTATTGTGTTATTATTTTTAGTTGCCTAAGCGGAGGTCATGTATTGAGGACTAGTGTAGCTTTATTTTCTATATGAGCCAGACAGCGGTGGAAGATGACTGTTGTGGACCTTTTATGGCCAGAGTGGTTTCTACCACTTTTTTGGGGGGAGAACTTGTACTCTTTGAGTCATGTCATGGATTTTAATTCATTGTTGTTCCACAAATTGACCAAAGGATGGCTGTCTAAAAGAAGGCTTTGCAGTCAGTATGCTGGAGTTCAGTGCTCAAGGAGTACAAGAGGTTGAGTTTGTGGCCCTTAGTGTGGTCTGGGTTTCTGATTAGTTGATGAAAGCCTTGGATGCCCTGGAGCATCTAAAGCCTCGAGCAAAGGTTTGGATGGATCATCTCCCTAAATGTTGAAGTGTCATAGGATGAAATCCTTTTTTAATAGTATAAGGTGTGTTGATGAAGGATGGGATGGCTCTTCTCAACGCTATGTTTGGGGATGGTTAACCAAGTTGCGAACAGAACATTAGGTGAAACTAGTGACTCATATCTTCAGCAAGTGGTCATGGAATAAAACAAAGTGGTCCTGGGTTTCCTTGAATTAGATAGTGTGATAATGCAGGAAGGCTACCCCTTTCTCTTTTGCATTTTTTCCTGTATCTATTGAGGATGTGAAAGTTAGATGGGAAAGGCCTTGCCTGTTTGGGAATCTTCTTCAAGCCAGTCAGGACTACAGGAGAAAGCTTGACACAGGTTGGGAGATTAGGAGTGTGTCAATGAAGATTTCCAGTTGGAGTGCATGTGTAACAATGCCACTTGAAATTAGGAAACCATGTAGATCTGGGGACAAATGCAAAGGAATCACCAAGATGCAGCACAGTACAGTCACTAGAGGATGAAATGAAATAGGTGCCACACTGGTCTACAGTGGCTTTGGCTTGATGCATTTAGGAAGAGTTAATTGGCAAGGCAAAAGAAGTGTGGCAGACTTGTGTGGTTTAGAAGCTCTGAGTTGGGACATTATCATAGAATGCGTTGCCATATTTTGTTTCTGAGAGAATGGCTGGATTGTTTTCAGAGGTCTACATTCAAACATAAAGTAATGGCTTTCTTAATTCATTCTATTTAGTTGTGTAAATGGTTATTGTGAGGATGGCATGGGGAGTGTCTCTGCTTGCGACAGCCATTTTGAAGTCTCCTCTGATTAATGTCATGAGGTGAATTTGTAAAAATGTCTAAAAGTTTGGTCCCAAGTACAAGTGCCTGCCTTCTACAATTGTCAGTATTGATAGTCATTTTGGCCTGTGGTAAATTTCCACTGTCAGTGTTTCAGGATTGAAGGTGAGCAGGTTAGTACAAATAAAAATCCTTCTCCATTGCAGTGGAGAATGTGATCCTCTGGGCTGCTTTGGAGAGGTAGCTGGCTGCTCTCTATATCAGTGTGGACATAGTACCACTTGTACTTGGTCTCTGTGCACCTGTATGATTTCTTTAGTGTGGTAGTCTGAAATAGAGCTGAGCCCTAAATCATGTGTTGTTCTGGGTGAACCAATATTGGGCGTTTTTTAGATTATTTGAAGACTTTCAGATTTTGTCCTTTTTGACAGGCTGTTTTGAGACACTGAAGCATTACTTGTCTCTCGTGCAGGCTGAGATGGTCGGGGTCCGGGGGAGCTGGCCAGTGCAGTCGGAAGATTATAATATTGTTTATCACCTTTTGCTCATTGGTGATCTCGTCCACAAAGCATCTCAAGGCCTAGGCTCGGAATACTCTGTCCTCCCAGGGTAGACCTCCACTTGCCATGCCCTCAGAAGGACTAGGCTATGTGCTACCTGCTTGGAAAGGCATCTTCCGAGTTGTGCAAATGATGGGTAAGAGCCCAGGGATATCTCTGTCTGAGGGATGTGTGCCAAGTCCTCTTCGGGCTCACTACAATAAACGCGTGCACTCTTTCTTGGAGTAACACGGCAACATAGGCAGATTGGTGTAGGCAGCTTCATAAGCAGTGTCCTGGTAAATTGAAACATAAAATGTATAGATTGAGCTGGCATACACAAATAAACACTGTGCACTGTGTAATTTGTTCTGTGGCAACATACCTCTCATAGTATCAGGTTCTCAGCCCATACGTTAAAACTGGGGAGAACTGAATGCATGTTTGAGCAACCTGAAGCTAGTCTTTGAACTTGAATTTGTGGAGGGCACATATCTGTAAGTTCCCATGTCCTGGAAGCTAGCGCTGAGATGTTGACGTACTAGTGCCATGTCCAACTTGGCCATAGTTAATTGTCTAATTCTTTGCACTTGATTGGTCTGTTGAGAGGTCTGACTTATGTACTCACACACACACACACACACACACACCGTCTTTCTCTCACTTCCTCTCTGCCCCTCTCGCTGGCTTCTGCATTTCACCCCTCCTCCATCACATCATTAATGTGGTTTCGTTTTCTGCTCCCTGTGATAAGTGCTGGTTCCACACTTCACCCAGAGTGCACTAGAAGTAAGGTGGTAGGTCAAGGAGACAACCTGACATGGGATATCTTCTGCGCTCAGCACTGGTCTAATTGCTGTCTAAATGTTGGGATGGCAAGTGAGCTTACTCAAGTAGAACAAAAAGAGAATGTGGTGCCTGCGACTGCCTTCTCCTCATTTGCTGAGTCTGGAAGCCGGAGCGCCTTTTGTCATTCTTTAATCAGCCATGTAAGTTCAATGGCAAAAAATGTCCTTATTATTTCAGTTAAACATTGATTCATAGAGATTATTTGGCTGTTGTATTAGTTGGCTCTTTACTTTAAAAGCAATGCACACTTGTACCATTTTTATATCTACAATTACACTCAACATGTAGTCATTCTCACAGTAAAACAGTTTTTATTTTATGTATTACACTCTATGTATGCATAAAACAAATTGTAACAAACAGGGCAGTTAGAGGTCTACTACAATGAAACCAAGCAAGAAGTACAGACTAGGCTGTTGGGGAAGTCAGTAGGAAAAAATAAATGTCTCTTTTGAAGGTGATTACGCTAAACGGAATATCAATGATGTCTGAAGCACCTTTGTATTTCAAGGAGGAAAAATGTATTCTGTCACCAGATATTGACCACTACATTCTTTTTTTAACTCTTTTTATTGAACATTGCTCATTAAAATGATATTTGCAAGGAAATAGTTCTGTTCACATGTTACATACATTGCAGGTGTATAGCACCCAACATAGTGTGACATATCCGGATTACGATAATCAGGGTGCTTTTATGGCCAAACTTCAACCTCTCCTTCAGTCTGCTAATTCCCCCCACATCCCAGAGGCAGTCAACCCCCACACACTCTCCTCAGAATCCCCTTTATGCCTGCCATGCCCCCACACCTTTTCCTATTTCTGCTGGCATCCCTTATTCTGGTAGATCACTTTTTCTGCCCCTAGGCACCAATCTAGATCCGACTTCCACTCACTTAGTCTGGGGGGCTCAACTCTACCCCACGCCCTGGCTATGCTACGTTTTGCCACTCCACTGCCAGCATTAACCAAATCTTTTGATATTTTGACCACTCTCCCCCTCCCATTACTGCCAGCAGCGGCCACTTGGAACACAGTGGAATGGCAACCGAAAGCACTCAGGACATACAGTAGTCCTGTATTTTGGGGCGTGCCCAGAGAATGTGGAAATAGGTCCTCTCCTGACTACAGCGCCCCCGGCAATCAGGGTTAGCTGCCCTCCCCATGTTAACCAACCAAGTGCGTGAGTAATAGGAGCTATGTAGGATCTGAAGCTGAATCATGGAAGAACTGAGCCTGATAGCTATCTCTCGTGGGCTTTGGATTGCCTCCACCCTCTCCTCATCTAAGTCTCCCAGATCCTCTCTCCAGGCCTCCCTCAACTTCATTAATGGGTCTGGGAAGTTGCTATCCAATTTACGGTATATAACAGAGATTTTCTGTTCCGTAATGTTCTCTGTGAGGAGACGGTCCTCTAGAGGTGAGGTCTCTGGCAGTTGTTTCCCCTCCAACAAGTGCCTCCGCTGTGCGTGCCCAAGTTGTAGGTATATAAATCTCTCAGTTTCCTTCAACTGGAAGTCACTTTTTAAAGTTCCGAATGAGACAAAGGGACGAGCCTGTCACACATCTCTTAAATGCTCCACTCCTATGAGTCTTATTAGTTACACTGCCTACCAAGCCCAATAACCCTATGGCCTCTCTCCAAGTGCAAACCACTGTCTGGTTATGCAGGGGCAGGTCTCTTTCCCTTTTCTGATATAGAATCCCCTCATGACCTCTTCGTCCCATCACCGCCCTATCTACTCTATACGCTGGCTCCTATTGGTCAACAAAAACCTAGTCGTTGACCGCTAGCATTCGGCAGACTCAATAATACTTCCTAATGTCTGGTATCGCAATACCACCATCACCTTCTGTAGCCTGGAAAACGCAATGTTCGAGGCATGTGGGCTGCTGAATTCATATCTGTGCATAGATCGCCGCCTAGTGTTGGGTCCGGATGTTTGCACGTTGTTGTCCTGGAAGAGTCTTCGAAGTATCACGAGATAGGTGACTCCTCCCCTGGACCACAGTGCGCATGGGCATCTTCTCCATCCTTAGATTGTTTTTTTCCGCCATTGGGTTCGGATGTGCTTATCTTAGCTCAAGTTAGGAAAATTTAGTTTAAGGCCAAAAGGCCTTTAGTTTTCGTCGGTACTGTTCCCGTTCGGTATCGACTGCTTTCTTAATTAGTTTAGAAACTTCTTCCAGCCTTTCGGATCCGTTTGGTCCGAACATCGACCTTACATCGACGATGGAATCGAGGACCCCATTCAAACCGTGTCCTGTATGCCACGCCAAATACCCACACATCGACGTCCACCCGGTATGCAACAAATGTCTCTCACCGGATCACGACGAATCGAAATGTATGGCCTGTGCCCGATTCCGATCGAAGAAGACTCTCCGGAATCGACGGGCAGCGAGATTAGAAGCGCAGCAATCGGCGCCTGCCCCTGCCAACATCTTCCGTACCGAGGACGAGGATGTTGAGAGCGTGGAAGAAGTAAACTCCAGCCCCGCTTCCGAACACGATTCCCGATCGGAAGACGCCGATGAAGTGCTTTTTCACAGGGAAGAAGCCGTCGACGAGGTAGGAGACTACGATGAGGCCTTTGGGGCCGAAGAAGATAGCTCTAGCGAAGAGCCAGGCCTACCCGTCGATACGGAGGCCGTCAAAGTGTGTCATTCTACGGCTCAGGTCAAGGGATCGCCTCCGGGCCTTACCCGAGATCAATCCCAAAGTTCTTCGGGCCCGGCCTCGAACATCCAGCACGAGCCATTATTACCAAAGACGACTGGATTCCCTTCAACGAAACCGAAACCAATCGTCGCACCAGTTCCACCGAAACCAAAAGTGTAACTGGCAGTGATCGGCTCGAAGCCCTCGAAGACCTCCACTCCTTCGACGCCAACACAGACCATCGGCTCCGAACGCACTAAGAGGGATTTCGGTGCCGAACTCGCTGCAGCGGATATCGGTACCGACCCGAAAAGGAAGGCCCTCGGTCCCACAAAAGCGCCTCGACCCCTGGCACCGAAGCAGTCGGCCCCGACCACCAAAGTCAAAATGGCCGCTCCATCTGAGTCCACTTCGAAAACGGCGGCACACGCCAAGTCATCGACTCCGACGACCGCTGATACCTCTCTTCGGATCGATGACCCTGTGGCTCCAAAGCAGTCGACGCCTACCTCCACGGTACCGACCGGCACCAAAGAACCTTCGGCGTTTTCGGTGCGACAAGTCGCGGCGTCGTTGCAACGCATCAGGGAACGGCCAGCCCTCCGATCCACGTCGGGCCCCGACACGAACAAGGCTCCAAAAGCACCCTCTGCACCAACCAACATCACTTTTGGTTTGCCGCCATCCACGGCGCCGAAGATGTTCGAGATCCGAACACGTGTCCGCCACACACTGTCCCCATCTACTGGACACTCACCTTCTGAGCCTTCACAGCCACAATTCATCGACGCCGACACTGGCAGACTGATGCTCCGCAAACGGAAGATCACGCCAGAGAAGGCCTTGGACTCCTGCAGAATACCTCTGAAGCACAAATTGCCAGCAGAGTCGGAACCGGTTCTGTATGAACGCTTGCACACCTCCTATCAGGATCCCCAGTCCTTTTCTCCTACGCCCTCCGAAGCAGACGCAATGGAGGACTACATGGGTGATGATACCACCTACCCTAGGGATATCGATCCTGAAGAGCAGCAGGAGCCAGATCAAGCATGAGATGACCCTACAGACCAGGGTACCGCGACAGATACCCAGGACACGCAGCTTTACGGCGCCAAAACATCTCCCACAGAGGACACTGCTGCCTTCAATGCCCTCATAGAACGTGCTGCCGCCAATCATGGAGTACAACTCCACTCTGACACGGTTGAGGAAGACTTCTTAGTGGACACTTTCGCCTCCTCCGAGAGAACTGTCAAAACTTTGCCCATGTTGAAAGGTGTTCTCAAACCTGCAAAGGACATTTTCAAAGAAACAACCAGGGCACGGGTGCTAAACCCCAGGATTGAAAAAAAATACAAACCTGCGCCCGGAGACCCTATGTACATTAGAGGTCAGTTACCTCTGGACTCCATGGTGGTTGCTAACGCTCGCAAACGAGCCCACTCGCAAACAACAGGTGATGCTCCTCCCCCAGACAAGGAGTCCAAGGTGCTGGAGACCTCAGGCAAGAGAATTGCAGCTCAAGCGGCAAACATCTGGCGCATTGCCAATACACAGGCCCTCCTGGCCCGCTATGATCGTTCACACTACGACACGCTAGAATCACTACTCCAGCATCTGCCAGATGAATACAAAGAGGCAGCGGAGCTCCTCATCAGAGAGGGACAACTTCTTACCAACGCATCCATTAAGTGCGCACTGGATGCTGCCGACACAGCAGCAAGGGCAATTAACACCAGCGTCATGTTACGCCGACACGCTTGGTTAAGAATCTCCGGATTCAAACCAGAGATTCAAAACAACATCCTGAATCAGCCAGTCAACCTCGACTACTTATTCGGCCCAGAAGTTGACACCACCTTAGAAAAAATAAAGAAAGACACTGACACTGCGAAGTCAATGGGGGCTCTGCAAACGCAGCAATTTCGTAGTGGCTCCTTTCGTCGCCCCGGGAATAGGGGAGCAGCTAGAGGCCAGGGGTCACAGCAGCAATACACTAAAGGGGTCACACAGAGTAGCTACGATAAAACCAACAGAGGTGGCTATCGTGGCTCCAGCACCAAGGGCAGAGGACGTGGTTACGGCAACACCAGGTCCTCACCCAAAAACAAACAGTGACGCCCTCTCCCTTCCCCCCGACCACATAACACCTGTCGGGGGGAGACTCCAGCGGTTCCTGTCCACGTGGAAAACCATCACCACAGACAGGTGGGTCAGGGACATTATCCAGCACGGTTACTGTCTCGAATTAACCCCCACTCCACCCAACATACCGCCAAAGCACCGTTCTATGTCCGTAGAGCACTTAGCATTATTGCAGCAGGAAGTGCTAAGTATGCTGCAAAAGGGTGCAATAGAGGTCGTGCCCGTCAACCAGCAGTGGACAGGGGTGTACTCTCTGTACTTCCTAATCCCAGAAAAAGGACGGGTCGCTCAGACCTATACTAGACCTGAGACCCCTCAACCACTACATTCTGTCAGAGCATTTCCATATGCTCACCGAACAGCAGGTTCTCCCGCTGCTCAGCCAGGGAGACTTCCTAGCCACACTAGACCTCAAAGATGCGTACTTCCACATACCCATACACCCATCACACAGGAAATATCTCAGGTTCACTATTCAGGGACAGCACTATCAATTCAAAGTCCTCCCCTTCGGCGTGACAACAGCACCCAGGGTTTTCACCAAGTGCCTAGCTACAGTGGCTGCACATCTACGGAGACAACACATTCACGTCTACCCTTACCTGGACGACTGGCTTGTTCAAGCAAAGTCAGCCCAGCAATGCGCCAGCCACATGTCCCTCACCATCCACCTTCTTCACAGTCTGGGATTCTCACTAAATTACCCAAAATCACATCTCCAACCCGCACACGTACGACAGTACCTGGGCGCGACCATAAACACTCTGGCAGCCACAGCTCAGCCAAATTTAGTGAGGATCAACAGCATGCAACTGCTGATCTCAAAGTTCAAACCTCAACACTCCCTTCCTGCGCGAGTGTTCATGCAGTTGATAGGCATGATGGCCTCCTGCATTTTCATAGTCCCGCACGCAAGACTACATATGCTCCCGCTTCAGGAGTGCTTGGCACGTCAATGGAATCAGGCTCACGGGCAATTAAAAGACCTAGTGTTGGTGAGCGGTCGGGCATACAACTCTCTGCATTGGTGGAATCCACAAAACCTTTGCAAGGGCCGACCGTTCCAAGAGCCTGTTCCACAAATAATACTGACAGCGGACGCCTCTCTCCAGGGATGGGGAGCTCATGTACTCAGTTACACAGTGCAGGGACTATGGACGACACAACAAAAGAAGATGCACATCAACGTTCTGGAACTGATGGCAATCTTCCTCGCCATGAAGGCATTCAAAGTACACTTGTGCAACAAAGTCGTGTTGATCCGGACGGACAACATGACTGCCATGTACTACATACAGAAGCAGGGAGGAACACACTCTCCACAGTTGTCTCATCTGGCTCAGAGCATGTGGAAGTGGGCCATTCAGAGGAACATATTCCTCATGGCGGAACACCTCCCCGGCAAGGACAACCAGATGGCGGATCTGCTCAGCAGACACAGCCACCAGATGCACGAGTGTGAGCTACACCCATCAGTACTCCAACCGTACTTCCAACAGTGGGGTCATCCAGAGATAGACCTATTCGCCACAAATGAAAACGCAAAATGCCAAAGCTTTGCCGTCAGGTTCCCACATCCACAGTCGCAGGGCAATGCGATATGGATGAACTGGTCCGGCAGATTTGCGTACGCTTTTCCCCAGCGCCATTAATACCGCTGGTGGCACGCAAACTGCGACAGCACTCACCGACACTCATCCTAGTTGCTCCAACGTGGGCGCGCCAGCCAGGGTACACCACCTTTCTGGAACTTTCCGTGGTGCCGCATCAAAGGCTGCGGATAAAACCTGCACTCTTAACGCAGAGCCATGGCGAAATTCAGCACCCAGATCCGCAACAGCTGAACCTGGCAATCTGGCTCCTGAAGTCTTAGAGTTTGGCTACCTAAACCTGCCACCTGACTGTATGGAGATCATCAAGGAGGCCAGGAGACCCACTACCAGAGCTTGCTATGCAGCTAAATGGAAGAGGTTTGTCATTTACTGCAACAACAATAATATTAACCCGCTAGACGCATCCATTCAAAACATAATCTGTTACCTCTTACACCTATACCGATGCAATCTGGCATACACCTCAATACGTATCCATTTAACCGCAATAGCAGCCTATCTCCAAAACAGGCAGCACCTCTCTTTATTCAGAGTGCCTGCCATCAAAGCCTTCTTGGAAGGACTTAAACGAGTAATTCCCCCAAGACACCCACCAGCACCGGTGTGGAACCTCAACTTGGTCCTCACCAGACTGATGGGTCCACCCTTCGAACCTCTCCACTCATGTGAGATTCAATTCCTCACCTGGAAAGTATCTTTCCTAGTAGCAATCACTTCGTTAAGAAGAGTTAGTGAACTCCAGGCACTAACCATTCAAGAGCCATTCATACAGGTTCACGCAAACAGGGTTGTGCTACGTACCAACCCCAAATTCATGCCTAAAGTAATATCGCAGTTCCACATGAATCAAACTATTGAACTGCCTGTTTTCTTTCAAAATCCACAAAATGACGCTGAGAGAATGCTCCATACACTAGATGTAAAGAGGGCCCTCATGTACTATATAGACAGAACTAAGGACTTTAGGAAGACAAAACAACTTTTCGTTGCCTTTTCTCCACAACACAAGGGCAACCCCATTTCCAAAGCAGGTATAGCCAGATGGATCGTTAAATGTATTCAAATTTGCTATCAAAAAGCTAAACGCACATTAACGATTCCCCCACGAGCCCACTCAACACGAAAGTTAGGGGCGTCCATGGCTTTCCTGGGAAACATTCCTTTACAGGAAATATGTAGAGCAACCACATGGTCCACTATACATACATTTACCAAACACTACTGCGTAGATGTACACTCAAAACAGCAGGCAGCTGTAGGACAGGCTGTTCTCAAAACTCTTTTTCAGACTGCTGCAGCTGGCACTGGTAGCCGCCGCTAATAGGAGGTACTGCTATGTATTCTATGCACAGATATGAATTCAGCAGCCCACATGCCTCGAACTGAATATGCTACTTACCAGTATGCATCTGTTCTTGGCATGTAGGGCTGCTGACATTCATATCGCCCACCCTCCTCCCCGGCGCCTGTAGCAGCTGCAGCTCTCAGAATTACTGTATAGCATGGTCATTACTTACTGTATCTACTCCATCATTGCCACAATGGCGAAAAACAATCTAAGGATGGAGAAGATGCCCATGCGCACTGTGGTCCAGGGGAGGAGTCACCTATCTCGTGATACTTCGAAGACTCTTCCAGGACAACAACGTGCAAACATCCGGACCCAACACTAGGCGGCGATCTATGCACAGATATGAATGTCAGCAGCCCTACATGCCAAGAACAGATGCATACTGGTAAGTAGCATATTCAATGTGGGGCACCCCCCTGCCACAGCAAGGTCTGCACTTCAAGTTCGATTTTGACAAATAATTCTTTAGGGATCTGAAATGGCGTGTTCTGAAACACATATGTCAAGCGTGGGAGAGACATCATTTTATATAATGCCGCTCTCCCCTTCAATGTCAATGGCAGGGTACCTCAGTGTTGGACGTCACCCTTCAGTCTGACTAGTTGTGGAGTCAGGTTCTGGCATATGGGTCACAGGTAATGTTTTTCCCCAGATATAGGAAACTGTCCCTCTCAACCGGGGCAACACAGGAGCGTGGGAGTTGCACCTCCCCTTCCACCAGCAGAAAGATCAATGACTTAGCCCAGTTAATACGATAACCGTAATAGCTACCACAAATATGTGTAGGATTCTGCCTATGGAGGGACGGGTCTGGACAAATATAATAGAATGTTGTCGGCGTACAAGGAAATGCACTCCTCCCACTCCTCCCGACATTGCACTCCCCATACCAATGGGTCCCGTCTCACCCATGCCGCGAGCGGTTCAAGAGGTAGGGCAAAGAGCATGGGAGAAAGGTGGCATGCCTGCCTCGTAGCCCTATGGAGGGTGAAGATCCTGGAAACTGCTCCATGGACCCACACTCCGGCCAGCGGCTGCTGATACAACAGCCTGATCCATGCACTAATCCTCTGGCCCGGTCCCATGCTTCTTAGCATAGCCAGCATATAGTTCCATTCTATACTGTCGAACATCGTTTTGGTGCTAAGGGACATCACCAATACGGGGTCCACTTTAGGTCCCCCAGTCTCATGGAGCACTCCAAATATGAACCTCATATTCACTGCATTCATGTCCCCCCCCCCCATCACCAGGATTCCATCCGGCATTTCCAACAAGCGGGTGCTCACCAGTCGGAAGGTACCCCCATGTAAGCATGGTGGGACATACACTGAGCAGGCATTGACCTTCTCTCCGTCCCAGGATCCTGAAATTGCCACATAACTACCTTGGGGGTATTACTGTGGAAACGTGTAATATTTTACTTAGCATAAGCAACAGCCATTTTGACTGTGGTGTCCATTTTGTTTCCTTCGTAATTCTTTCATACTCTGCTGTTTGTCTTTTCACTCTGCTTGTGTCATCTATTTTAGTTGACCTCTTTTGACATTGCTAAGCAATGTACGTGCTGGGGGGTTTGTAGCTGCCGGTGCACCTGGTCTTAGGTGTTATCTATTGACTGTTTACTGCTCCCCTAAGCATTCCTGCTCACCCTCCCTATTTGCTGACCAAGGGGTTATCAATCTGCCCTTGTTTGCTGACAGCTATTTCTAAACTTGTTCTTTCCATTTCTGTCCACATGCTTACATTGCAGAAAACCAGTATATAAGAACAATGGTTTGTGAGTTCAGAGTACTACCTCCTGCAGCACTTGAGAGTGTTGTGTGGACGTGGTCCCACTCATGAGTGATTATTAGAATTGATTTATTTTACTTCAACTCCAGTGCCGATCTCTATTTTGTTGGTCTTTGGATCCGTGGACGAGAGGGTGACCCTGCACCAGTGTGCTCACTTTTGGGTACATATCCGCAATACCAGACCCAGAGTACGACAAGTGGGACAGAGCGTTGGAGCAGGAATCTCACCCCGTGAATCTGTAGTATAGCCTGCATGCGCTATTACCTGGTAGCCAGATCTATTGAGGGCTTTGTAATGTTGACCCCTTATGTGAGTTTCCTGAAGTTAGACCAGATCTGGGGCGTGTCTCAGCAAATACTGGAGAACCAACATCCTCTTAATCTTGTTACCCAGACCTTTCACATTCCAGGTCCAGACCTTCAGGTCTTTCTTATTGGGACATCCCAACTGGCCAGGATACCTTCTGCCCTATCGCTAGTCCTCCCACCCTCTGACCCCACTCTCCCCTTTTTGCCATGTAAATGTCAGATGTTTCAAGTACCGTGTGTGATCTGTGAATGAGCCATTGTAACAGGTGAACAATCGAAGATTTAACAAAGAATGCATATGCATAAGGCCCCAGCACCCCCACCCACAATTGTCTCAACATGAATACCCCCTCCCTGCTACCCTGCATTATGAGCTTGAAGTGACCATTTCCCCAACTTGCAGAGTACCTGTCCCCCGTTTTGTAATGTTTTCTAACTTGGGTGGGTTGCCCTCGCCACCTACCTACAATGAGAGATAACTCTTTAGAATAAATCTAAACATCCCACCATTAACAAATGTGTGTTTCCTGATTCCTCAGTCCCATGCCCGAGGGGCAAGACCCATCATCAGGCCATCTCACCCCGTGGAGCCTCCCTCCATCAGGCAATATTAACCCCTTCAGCCCCAGAGAGGCAGCTCAGAGACGTTCTACATGTCCAACTCCCAAAACAGTCTATAAAGCACATACGCTCAGCTGCAGGTACTCATCTGCTCACGCGTCGTCCTGGGTGGTGGTCGGGCCCAGGCCATCTGGGGAGTTGGCTCTTCTAGTCCTCCGCACGGTTCAGGCAAGTCTCTTTTCCCTTCTGACCTCCTCCGCCTTTTTACCGCTCTCCAACCTTCCACCCAGAACCAAGCCTCATCCTGGGTGGTGAAGTGCCAGGTCTTTCCATTCGCTATGACTCTCAATTTGGCTGGACACATCATCATATATTTGATCTGTTCCTCTCGCAGGGCTCATTTGACCCCCTTGAAGGTCCTGCGTTGTCTCTGACCTTGGAGAGTAAACTTGGGGGGAAATCTGATTGACGCGTTGTCTATATGGAGATCACCATGCCCTCGAGCCGCATGTAGAATCTCGTTGCGGTCTATGTAATTAAAAACTCATGCAATTATTGTCTTCGATGGCCCGCCCAGTTTGGGGACAGTGCCTAGTGCCCTATGAGCCCTCTCAATTGAAAAGATGGTGGACAGTCTTTTGGGTCGAAGGTAATTCAATATCAAGTCTTCCAAATAGAGATCAGCACTCGGTCCCTCCGCCCCTTCTGGGACACCAACCAGCCTGATATTATTACGTCAGGATCGCCCCTCTTGATCTTCTTGTCTTGCCATGAGGATTGAATTTTGTTTGTTTGTACAGGGTGCGGACCTGCTCTTCCAGTCTTTTATTGGGGGATTGCAATCCAGAGATCTGTATTTCTGCCGTTGTTACTTTATCGAACATTTTACGTAGGTCTGCCCGCAAGAGGCTCACATTAACTGTGACTGCGTCCAGTTTAGACTTCAATGTATTTCGCAGTGCATTGATTGCCAACATGATTTCCTGAGGAGAGAGGGCTCCTCTGCAGGCAGGGAGTCCACACACCGCCCATCCACACTCTGAGTGGATGCTGCAGTCCCGGCCATCCCCACAGTATATTTATTGATGTTGTTTGTCTAGGGTGGCTTGCCTCCGAGGTTCCTGACCATCTCCCCCTAGCGCTTTTCTACCAATGGGGACCCAGTGACCTGTACTGTGCCTTCCGTCACTTGTCAAGGCACCTCAGGCCCGCGTCCAGGATCACTCGGACAAGGTTGCCCCCCGTGACCGGTGGGGGGAGAGGAAATCCAAGCCCCCCAGGTCACCAATCCCTCCTCAAGGTCGCTCCCAGTCACAGTTGCTGCAACGCTACCACCGGGTCTGCGGGGTTTAGGAGTATACAGTACCTATAAGGCCAGAAAGACCCAGTTCCACGCCACAGGGCTCATCATCGGCCTCCATGTCCAGGAGTGCACTGGGTCACATGGGCAGTTCCGCCCCTGCTTCAATGTGCCACTCTTTGGTGAGGAGGCCGATCCAATGCCCCAGTCCCGGGCTCTGGTCTTAGAGGGCAGCTGGGGTGGGAGGGGCGAGCATCTGGGGGGGCCTAACGCCAGTCCCTGCTTCACTCACCAACCCCCCCATCCAGGCAATCAGCGGCCCTGTCGGTCGGCTTCACTATTAGCGGGCTGGGCCCAATCATCTGGCCCACCCATCTATCTCCTGCCTCCTCACGTGGGCTGCCAGCTTACCGCAAGAAATTGGCCTGCCTGTGAAGCAGCCTTGCCTTGGGAGTCACCGCACTGCTAGCCACCTCTCGACACAGCCGCGGCGTCTTGTTCTGACTTCCTCGACACCAGAAGCCTCTGCCTCAGCTCTGGAGCTGCTCCGCAACAGGACACATACTTTGCACCATCCCAGGTCACCAATGATCGGGTCCAAGCCAGGCGGCAGGTCACTTGATCCTAGAAGGGACTCCACAATCGGGCTGCCGCCATCCTGCGTGTTGCTTGTGGCTCTCCCAAGCAACTCCGCCGTAGCCTCTGAGACACTCACAGAGTCCACCTTGGGGCACACCCGCATTCCTCTCACTGCACAGCCACAAGCTCTGTGGTCAGGACTGTCTGAATGTTGTCGGATTTAGTGGGTTTCAAGTGAGGCAGCTACAGAGCTGTCTCAGATCACAGCCGTCACAGTCAGCGGCTAGCCACATACCCTTGTCCTCCTCTTTTAATGTTTCTTTCCCAGTTTAGTAAAGGTTCTCTTTTTTGTAGAGAAATTCTCCCTACTTCTATCACAAGTCAATGGTAGCTTCTTTTTCTTTGATTTGGATGATCTGGGACCATTGCATCAGTGCTAAGTCCAAAATATTGAAATGAGAAGCGTTTTCCAGGGGAAATCCTTGAGCATAAGCCGCTCGGAAACCTCTTGTAGTGCAGGAATGATTCCCTTCGCATAGCCCAGCACGTAGATCATGTGCTGTAGAGTTGCCTTTCAGGGGCCAGAAAGTCCTCATAGACTCCGTGAGAGATGACCTGCAATCTAGAATTTGACCTAAATAACAGAGCCTTAAAAATGCATTTCTATAAATAGGGAAGGCAGAGGACTTACTGTGCCTGCGTAAGTGTGAGATGGAGGGCACACTGTTTCATACATGATGGCTTTATCCAAGACTGTGCTGTTTATTGGAGCAGGTTACCTAGTCACTTGAGGAAGCTGTCGGAGAGAGTATAGACCTGTAGCCGTGACTGGCTCTGCTTGGAATTTGTTGACTCTCAGACCTCTCCTGATATAAAAAATCCTAATAAACGTGGAATACATGGTGACAAAATGAGATATAGTCCAGAAATGGGGCAGTGGGACACCCAGCTCTTTTGAGGCTGGGAAATAGGTATGCAACAATGCAAAATAGTGGAAAGGGAGGTGTACATGGGAAGAGACTGCCTGGAAAAAATAGAGAAGATCTGGGGCACCTGGGGTTTAGTAGGTATACACCAGAACACATGGATGACTAGAGGGCGACACGCTGTCCTAAGCGAAGCACGAATGGCTAGATTGGAATGTCTAGGCCAAGTGGGCAGGAAAGTGCACTCCATTATATAGGGGTAAGGGGAACACTGAACCCACTAACACACGAAGTACATAACAGAAATGACTCAAGTTGCATGCTGTGGGGGTGAGAGGTGGGGAGGGTTTGGCATTGTTCAGAATGGTACTGTTTAGTTGCTGTGCAACTATATTCTTGTATAATCTACAATAAAAACAAAAATAAAAATGCATTTCTATTTAGAGATGCTTATAAGGAAGAAATTTATCACATGCTGTGAGGTACTCCAGCAGCTACTGTTTTTAATACATAGAATGTGTTGGTTGCTACACTTTTTCTCACCTTTCCATGCAGTGTTATGAATATATCACTAGGTTAGCAGTGTATCACCTGGTGTAAATATGCTTGTTCCTGGATATGGCGTGACAACCAGTGGCGGACGTACATTTTTCCAGGGAGGGGGTTGGGGGGACCACACACGCACACATACACCTCACTCCCACCTATGCATTCACACATGCACACAGATGCATTTGCAACTCTCATTAGCAAATACACATACATTCATACATACACGCACGCACCAAATATAAAAAAACAGCACATAAAACTTACCCTAACACTGCACCCGGAGGGTGGGGACTGGAAGGCAGCATTGGCTGAGAGGGTGGGATAGGGTCAGTGAGTCTGCTGACTCCACCCCACTCTGTGACGAGGTGTCACTGATTGACACTCGGCCCTGGGCTATTCGGGGCTTAAAACCGAAGCGCCCAGGTCCAAGGCAATCAGTGGCGCTCGCCCTCATTACGAGGGGTAGGACCTCGAGGCACATTTACAGGCCGAGGAGGTCACGCCCACAGGGCTGTGAAATCCTCAGCCTGGAAAAGCTCAACTTTTAGTTAATGTTAATCTCCTGCCCACAGGAAACCAAAACCAGCCCTGGCAAATAGCTCGGCTGGCCCCCGGGGCGCGGGCTAGTTGGAAGCACAACTCCTGTCTCACCGCTGCAGCTTTTGTTACAGTGGGCTGATACTGCAGCAAAGCTGCAAAAACAGCCTCCAAGGGGTCCAAAACCGCCCCCCACCACCTTGGAAACGCCTGGTACCCGCTTTGGCTAGTCCGGCACTGCTCCTGCCTGCCTCACCTGAAGAAGAAGAGTGTCTGTTAGGCTGACCTTTCGTCAGCCTGACAGACACTCTTCATGCCTGGAAAAAGGTGAAGGTGAGGCCCCTCAGCCCGCACAGATGGGCCGCTGCTGATGACAACATAAGCATGAATTATGTGTCTAACTGCTAATAAGCATATATGCTCTACCTTTTCTCTTGTGTGAAAAACTCGTCTCGTAAACCATGCAAGTATACATTCAATTTCTAGTGTGTTGGGATTCAATATTCTCTCTAATTTCCACTATTTCTATTTAGGTTAGCCAGGATATAACCCCTTTGGTATATGCTAGCTCTGACGAAGGCCACTGACCCCAAGTGACATGATGCATTGGCCAAAACATATTGACATAAGGGTCATGGAGATGATTATGATCCCATAATGTCGACCACTTATGTTAGTAATCTTATCAAAGGCACCCCTTATAAAGATACCTGCAGTACCCCTTTAGCTAAGCTTGTGCTTCTCCTTTTGCCTGCATCCACGATAGATCCTGACATATTACATCAAGAGCTCCAGACTAAAGGTTGAGCCCATCCTCACACTTAGTCAGTCCAGAAAGAGATAGGAGCTTATGAGGACGCATGCCACAAATAGTGGGGTGGGAAAGGACTTCACACATAGGATCTTTCTAGGCTTATCGAATTAATGTCTTACGTTAGTTGTGCTGTATGTGCAGGACAGGAGCACGTTGTAGTGGACTTTCTATGCTCTCACTCCCTTTTAGGAGATGGAGGCACGCATACATATATTGCACGTGCAGGCGATTTTCCATAGTGAGTTTTGTTCAATATATTTTAAAAGTTCGGCGTTCAAAGGTGTTACAGTAGCTGTGTTTGTGACAGGAGAGGACATTTGCAAGAAAATGGCGCTGTCCGATATGGTATATAATAAGTGGCCTCCCCTTCCAGGGAGATACATACATCTCTGATAAAGTTTAGTAACTCTGACGTCAGGCAAACGTTTTTCAGAGGCTGGTATAAAGCTGTCTTCAGTTACAGCAGGGGATACGCATCTGTGTCCATTGCCTCGGTGGTACAGCGGCAGCCGAGTTCTCTATAGTGGGCCATGAATCGCACATCTTATCTTCTTGAAATATAGCAGCATGAAATGCGCCACTTCTCGTGCCCCTCACAGTTGGGCGCTTTTAAAATTGTCTCTCAGCTTTAGAACAGAAAGCCCATGCAGCGACTGGCTCTGTTCCTAGAAAGACTGGCCTACTGGTGTAAAGGTTTTAGGGTCAGAAATGGTGTGCTGAGGGGCACCCACATGGGGTGAAGGTTGTGTTTTATCTCCTGTGTGTACCAGTCCATGCATATGCTTTTTTATTGCATTCAGCACAAACACGAGATTTTAAAAGGGTGTCCTCTTCTGTATGTTGGCAATTGATTCTCATTGCACGTTAGCTTCTGTTTGTAACTGATCCTCTCAGTGCCCAATTACTTTTAGTTTTAGTTCTTTCTGAGGTATTCGTCCAGCTGGAGTCTTATGTGCAGGCATTTCCTGTGATTGAAATATGTTGCATTTTATTAAATGTCGGAGTTTGTCGTGCATTGCTTGCCACGGAGGCTGGCGCAGAGCGTGCAGTGTGAATGCCCCTTCACAAGTTGGCATCTGCAAAGATTATTGCTTCTCGGAGTTTAATTAGTTTAAATTGATACAGGGTGGGCTGTATGTGATAGATGATCAATTTATACTTGACCAGATTTTTTCTGGATGTCTGTATTCCTTGTTCAGTTTCAAAACATAACATAATTAACTTGTGTTTCTATAGTCCAAGGAGCCTCATGGTGCTGTACTAAGAAAAGAAGTACAGTAAATGACCTATCTGTGATGTCTGTTTAAATGATCTTATATGGAATCCTATCTAACTCTACCATTATCCTGTTATTGAAAGATGGAGATCGTAGGAGGCGTGTCTGTAATCTGCCCCGCATAGAACCCAGTCAAGAGCTTACAACATATTGTACGGAGTAGGCTGTGTGTTCTACTCTCCAACACTTAGAAGGAAATCTTCAGGGTACATCATTGTTAAAGAGGAGCGATTCGGTCCTGAAGAAGGACCATAGATGTAATAATACACTGACTGGGCTGAAGCACGTTGACCCAATTAAGGCAGTGAGAGAGTTACCGTTATAGCTACCATGCTTGCCTCAATACAATTTTCATCCCACCAAATCTTTCTCCAAAAACAAAAAAGACCTTGGGATGAGCCCGCCCTGCGCCGCTTTGGTGCTGGCGATGGAGTGTTCCTATACTGAAGCATGCCTACCTAGAGTGAGTGAAAGGATACTTTCTTTTTCTTAAATAAACCACCCAGCCTGGATGATGGTAAATGAACCAAAGCCCGAATAAGGGCCAATGAGAAAGAATATACTTTATTTAATACACAGAACATACTCTGGTGCCGGAACCAACTCTACCTCTTCAAAGGTAGAGTTGCAGTGTTCCTTCCTCTGACAAACTACAGAGAGAGATACATTTAAGCAGTCTTCCACCCTCTTGCCGCCATAATAGTTAAAGGTACTGAAGTTTTCCTGAGTGCAGAGACGTGGCTGCCCGACTCGGATGCCCTAGGTCGCCTTTTCTGCAGTGAAATAGAGAAACCAATTCATAAAACTACTGGGTGGAGCAATAGGTCAGTGCCCCCTTTTAGCAACCAGTCTTAGCTCATATGCCTTTTCCATGCATGTGTTACAACGTGAATGCCTTTTCCATGAATATTCTTTACATCGTAAATCCCTTTACCACGCATACCTTTACAACGATTTTCGTTGTATAGCTATGCATGATAATGGCATTTTCATGGTTAATGTTTTAAATTTAGTATAAAATTATACACTCACCGTGTTTCTTTTCTTTCTATGGACGGATATCTTTTTCTTTTGCTTTTTTCTTTTGTCCTTTTTCTATTTTTTTTTAATGCAGTGCGTAGACGCACGTACGCAATAACGTTGTTAAGGATGCTCCTCGCCCGAATGACAAGAAGCTCAGAAGAGCGTTGATCAGGTAAAAATTTTCTTTTTTTTTAGTGGTGGGGGGGAGAGCCCCCCCAACCCCCTTTTTTATATTTACCTTTAACTCACATTCCTTTACTACGCATCTTGTAGTAAAGGAATGCGTGGTAAAGGTCATACGTGGTAACCACGCATGCGTTGTAAAGCATGCCTGGTTAAGTGTATGCGTGGAAACGGCCGCGTTGTAGTGGCCGTTTCCCGTTGCACACATTGATCCTGGTAACATTTCTGGTTTCCATTTATCTGGCTAGAGTGTGTCTGGCTATCTCTTGTCACTCTCAACACCATTATGGAGAATATGACCTTGAATCAGCCTTAACCAAGCCAAAGTCAGGAAACAGCCTACTTGGCTCTGTACATCATAAAGTCTGTACTATTGCCTTATAAGATCTGGCTTCCCCCAGCAGTCTAAGGCAGGCTCATCTCATCCTACCTTTGTAACATAGTTGCTTTTTATCTGTATTGTTATGTGTCAGCATTTGTATAGCACTTTCTAACATGAGTATGGTGCTGTGACTGTGTATGAGAATAGTGATTCCTCAGCCCCTTGAGTGATGATCTCTGGCAAACATGTAGTTAGGCAGACCAAGCCGTGTTATTGGGAAAATCCAACAGCAGCACTCTAGCTAGTGGAGACCCCTTTTAGGATGGTAATTGCTTTATGAATGCTGCTGCTAACTCACTCAGTCAGACTAACAATCCTAAAATCATAAACTTTTCAATATAATAATTCCTGTCTCACCGGTTTGTGACCGTGGGTCTGAGTGGTGAGTGCCACTAACAGAGACAGTGTGCCTGTTATATAATACGGGTCCAGGTGTTTAAAAATGTATTGGATAAATCCATAGCAGTTATTAATCGCATGATGACATGGAACTTCACATGTATGGGTTTTGGAGAGGCAGTAGAACATTTCTGGGGTTGAGCAGTACTTGATGTGGATGTGATGATTTGATCATTGATTATTTGTGGTGTAGTCCTTAATAAACACGTGGTAGTAATTTATATTCAATATCTGTATGTATGCTTCTGTTCTGTAATCTTGTTTTCATCGCCGCTTCCACACCTCCCTTGTCTTCCTGTTGGCTTTCTTTTGATGTATGTGCTTGTTTTAAAGTTTCATTTTATGGCTCTGCTCTCCGGTGGTGTGAGGGTGTGTGGGATTTAGTTGTTTGCTGAAAATTTAAGATTTTTACTGCATTTCCGAATCTGTCCGTGTAAGGATCTAGTTTTGAACTGCATCCATTGGGTGGGGTCCAGTCTGAGATTTTTTGATTCGCCATTTAGTTTAGTTTAGTTTCTTTCTGTCTGCTCTTAAGCTCAGGAAATAATTCATTCAAGTGCAGCTGCCTGGTGTAGGAATCTTTTTCCACAAAGAATTTTATTTTGGCATGTTATAGGTGAGGCACACTATTGACCATTTACAGGAATGTGCAGTGGCTCTGATTTTCTGCTTATGGAGATTGGTTAGAAATACAAAGGGTGTTTGTGTAAGGGCATCTCAGGAAGTTAACAAAGCTTGTGGTGCACACTTTAGACTTCAAGAGGTTTGTGGGGTTGGTTTCTAAGTTTCTCTTTTTACTGTAACAATGATTTTGGGTTTTTCTGCAGTTTTATTTTATTTTTATTTTATTTTATGATTTTATATAGCGCTGAATCACCCCAAGGGGTATCTCTGCGCTTGCAACAGAAGACTATCTCGGCACTAAAAAAAGATGCGTTTTCATCCGCTTTCTGAACTGGAGAAGGGGCATTTCTGTACGAAGATATTGGGGGAGACTGTTCCAGAACATTGGAGCCAGGTACGAAAAGGCCCTGCCACCAGTGCGGGCTTTGTTAATTCTAGGAACAGAAAGGAGTTTTTTAGATCCTGATCTAAGTGAGCATCTAGGAATATATGCTTTCAGTTTCCTAGCAAGATAGAGGGGACTAAGCTCGTTAAGAGCCTTAAAAATCATGCAGCCCATTTTAAATTCCACTCTTTTTTTGGACTGGCAGCCAATGTAGTTCATGCAGCAAAGGCAATGAGGGAGTCCTAGCAGGTGAATCAGTTACCAGACGGGCAGCCGTATTTTGGATGACCTGCAATTTATCCAATGAAGCTGCATGGGCAGAAAGAAGAAGAGCATTACAGTAGTCAATATTGCTCATGAGCAATGCCTGAATTAGAGTCTTCCTGGTGGAAAGAGGGAGCAACGGAAAAACTCTTCTAAGTAAACTTAAAATGTGGTAGCAGGAACCAACGATTGTATTAACATGGGTCTGAAGGGTGAGTTTTTATCGAGCTTAATGCCCATACTGTAACTTTAGTGAGGCTTCAATTGTTGCTTGGCTGTAGCAACTAGGACATAGTTGATTCTGACTCGTGATAATGCTCTGGTGATTTCTTATTGCATTTAGCAGGACACTTCAGGACCTTCTTAAGCTTCACCTGCTGTTCTTTGAGCATCCGCATAGATATGACAAACGCAGTTCTGACCAGATCAGCATGGGAAACAAGTGAAGCTAATAACTAAGTTGTTTATTTAAAAGCATGTAGCCCTAACATTCGGGTTTGCTGTATGTTCTTGATTAAAGACCCTCTATAGAATGCTCTAATCCCCTTTCCTGCGTTAGCACTTGAAAGTTGAACATAGTCATGCATAAGAAGACAGGTTGAAGGTTTTTCATAAATATGGGAGCGATACCATTCTAACCAAAATACAGTGTCGAATACAAATTAAAACAAGAAACAATACCTTTTATGTTACACACTCACTGTCAACACCAAATTTCAATATATGCCTTATATTGTTAGAGGAAAATCCACCATTCACTTAAATACACTGTTTAATGCAAAAATGTCTAATTTATCCAATGTAATCAAACCTTACTATATCCAAAAGTACTATCATTATTAAAAGATACTGTATAAATATTTCAATTAAAATAAATCGATATCATGTCCATTCTAAAAATGTAAAACCATTCTATAGACTGTGTACAAAATATCATCACAAGAATTTCTCTCTATTACGTTAAAAATAGTTTTGTTATATAAAGATTTGTTTTTATCTAAACGATCACAGAGGGGACAATGATTATTTTAAATACAATAATACACAAAGAAAAACAAAATCCATCTCAAGTTGTAGCACAAAAGGGACTCTTCTTGGTTTAATTTAGAGGTTTTTCATAACATCCATCAGGGGAGTCAACAAGTATTAATGGACAGTGCAGGGTCAAAGGTGTCGAGGAATTTTTTAGATTCCAGTACGGTCCTCTGGAATTTGTTGCTCAATAGGTAGTAGTGCTACAGGATTACATCACCTGGTTCTCAGGTGCTTCCAAGTCGCAACTGCATAGGTTATTTCCCCTATCCTTTTCCTCGCCGACATCGAGAGAACACACTCACATGCAGCCCCATGCAAAGGCAGGACATCATATTGTTGTGTGCTGATCAAGGCAGGCCTGAAGCTGGGCCATAAACTTCTTCTAAATGATTTATTAGAGATTAAGTAATTTTAGTCTGTAATTAGTTGAGACTGTATTTCAAGTATCGCTACGGTGGCAATAAATACAACAATCCTTTACTCAAATAATGTGTCAATCTTTGTAGAACTAAACTATGCAGAAAGTTTATGGAGGCCAAAAAAATGACCCAGTAGTATTGTTAAGAAATTGAACTGATGCTCATCAGTATGTGTCAGCATGGTGTAAGTGGTTAGCTTGTGATTAGTGATAACTTGGTGGTTTACTCGTTTTTTAAAAATAATTTGGCTGGGATTTCAGCTCCTTAAAAGTTGTAACAAAAATGTGTATTCGAAAGATCTCTGAAGTGAGCCTTCTGAGAAGCATCCCGGTCACTTAATATAGTGTAATTCGACTTGACAAGTTGTTGCTTTTCTGTTACATCTGTTGTTGAGAAATTGTATAATATTGTTTTATTAACTCCGCATCATATATTGTTTTTGCTGACAGGATTCAGCTTTTTTTGTTGGCTTATGTGTGAACGTATACAAATTAAGCCAGGCTTAATGATTATGTCTTGTGGATCTTTCTGAAAGTTACCCTTTCGATCAAGGGAGACTACAACCGGGTAGAAGTAGTTGTTTAATTTCTGTGAATTTGTATGAGATAAACCGCTTTCTTGGATAAATCATGTTTGTTGATACAGCTTTATTTGATTTTACTGGTCTGAAAATAAGAGTTTTATTCGATTAGAAATTACCACGCCAGAAAATGCATCTAGAGAACTATGCTGGGGTCTCAAGTAGCGTCTCCTTCTCAGCTGCCACATAACTTAATTGTGCAAACATATTGTTTCTCCATAGACGAAAAATAATCAAAATTATAAGAGTTGCAATGCAAGCGACTGATAAACTGTTGATCCGGTAGCTCAGAAGCCTCACGCTTGAACTGTAACAGTGACAGGAATAAGAGGGGTGGATGCGGAGGCTGGGACTTGCTGTGCGAAAAGTATGTAATAGAATCTGCAAAATAATCCCTATGAGAATTTGGCAGACTGATTTATGCAGCTGGAGTGCCAGGACTGCTAGCCTGAGAAGGTCAAGGGGTGGGACATCCAGGTCACGAGTGGCAGTAGTGCTTTTTAAACATTTCACCTCCCTTGGGTAGGTACTTGCCAATTGTCTGTGTTGGATTTGCTCGTTTGCTGCCACTCTAGTTACTTCACCATTTTACCCATCCTTCAATTTTGTTACTTTTTTGGTTCCCGAAATTATTGCCTGAATTTTGATCTGTTTTTGAATGACAATTTAACTTTGTTTCGCCCTTGCTTCCTGTAACCTTTCTTAGGGGAGTACTTTCAACTTGGAGTTCACAGTTTCTGATACCAGCTTCTTCCACCTTGGTTTAGGTTCACGGCGTCCCACTATTCTGAAGCCAGTAAGCATTACAACTAAAATCAGCTGTGTTATTCCGATGCTTCTGACTGTGAACCATAGTAAATATTTGTTTGTTTTTCACACCTATAGTAAATGTTAACCTGCCAGAACACTATAGTGGATTTTCTGAAGTCTGAAAGATGTGCATCAGATGAAACGCTGACAATCCGGCTGTCCCTTCTCTCTCTCACGCCCATTCCATCTCCACTCCAGGGATTGGTCCTGCTATCTGTGCCTACTAATATACGAGCATGGCTAAAACCTGGGAAACAGGGTGGATTCTCATATAGGACTTTGCCATTCAAGATCTGCAAACTCTGACAGGCACTACTTGGGATTGTAGTATCTTTGGAAAATGGAAACCCCATTAATGTCCAATGAACCCTTCCCAGGGATGGCAGCTAAAGCATAACATTATCTAATTGCATTTAACAGCTATTGCCAATAAATCAATAGGTGTAGGCACCATGCATAAGTTTAAAAATCAAGGCATTATATAGCCATTGAAAGAAAGAAACATTTTTAGACCCTGTTAGAAATGGGGGTCTCTTGTTGGCAACGTTTTGCACCTTTGTCCAAGTAGGGAGCCTTGCTTCTAGTCAGGATAAGGGTGTTATGCCCTTAGACAACCCCTTCTCACCCCCTTGGTAGCATGGCACGAGCAGACAGGCTTATCTCAGAGGTAGTGTGTAAAGCATTTGTGTACACATACAGTAATAAAGTGAAAACACTACAAATGGACACCACACCAGTTCAGTAAAATAAGTAATCTTTAACTTAACCAAACAAGACCAAAACGACAAAAATCCAACTTCCAGTTATCAATATATGACTTTTAAAAGGTAAAAACAGTTCTGTTGATAGCAAACTATAGATGCAACACTTTCAACACAAAGTACCTTGAAGGTGTCAAAATCATGAGCAAAAACAGCAGCAGAGAAGGTGATGCGTCGGTTTCTTACACACAGAGGTGGTGATGTGTCAGTTCCTTGCTCCAAGGGAGGTGATGCATAGGTTCCCTACTGCTAGGCAGGGGAGGTGATGTGTCAGTTGCTTACGGAAGAGGAGGTGATGTGTCGGTTTCTTACTGTGTGTTCATGTGATGCGTCGGTTTCTTACTGCAGCCCCGGCGTTGCTGTAGACTTGGCGCCCAGGTACAATGTGTGGGGTTTCGGAGATGCGTCAGTTCTCGATGCAGCGGCCACGGCGGTACTTTGATCTCCCTAGCTGTGGTCCCACGATGCGTCGGTTCTTGCAGTCACACAGCAGGGTCTGCGTCAGAGTCAGTGCGGTGGTCTTGGACTTCGGAGATCGATGCATGAGACTCTGCATGCGTCGATTTCTCCAACTGCGGGCAGGCGCTGCATCGGCTTCCTCAGTGGCATGATAGCAATGCGTGGAAATTCTTCCCGCATGGCAGTGATGCATCGGAAACGGTTGCGGATGCGTCCCGCTTCTGTAGTTGCTTCTCTTTTCCCAGCTCCCAGAAGCAGGAACAACCTCCAGAGGCCCAACACAGGCACCTCTTGGCAGGTCTGAACTCCCAGCAAGGAAGTTCAGAGTAGCTGGTGGTGAAGTCTTTGTGTCCCCGATACTGCAGAACAGGAGACCAGCTCTACTTCAAGCCCTTGGAGATCTTCTTCAAGCAGGATACACAGCACACAGCAACGTCTTTGTCCTCTCCTTGGCAGAAACAGCCACTGCAGGCCAACCCCAGACAGCACACAGCAAAGGGGCAGTACTTCTCCTTCAGCTTTCCCAGCTATTCTCCTTGGCAGAGGTTCCTCTTGAGTACCGAAGTATTCTACATTTCTGGGGTCTGGGCCTCCATATTTATACTCAATTTCTCTTTGTTCTATTGTGTCAGGGAGGTTCTGTGCTCAGTGAAACCCCGTTCTGTCCTCCCTGGCCCAGCTTTCTGGCAGGAGGTGGAGACAGCATTGTGTAAGTCAAACCAGGCCCATTCAGGTGCAAGGAAATCTCCTCCCCCTACTCTGAATGCAGCCCAGGTCTATTCAGCCCATCCCTGACTCATCCAGGAGTGGCAGGATACACCTCAACCCCCCTCCCCCAGTGGCTGTTTCCAGTGAATGCACATCCCAGCCCCTGTCAGTCCAAAGCCAGTTAGTCAATCCACAAACAAGCAGAGACTAGAGCTAAACAAGAAAATACCCACTTTCTCATCTTTACTAAAAGATGCCATTTTATATTCTGATGTCAGGCATACTAAACTCCATCTTTCTATCTTGTCCCAGTGGGAAGTTTTCCGTATAAGATGTTATAAATATTCTCCTATTCTATCCAATGGGACAGATAGCCTTTCAGGACATGTCACACACCTCAGTACATGTCCTACCTTTTACATACACTGCACACTACACCCACATGGTACATTGGGCCTACCTTAGGGGTGACTCATAAGTAATAAAAGGGAAGGTTAGGGCCTTGCCAGGTCGACATGGCAGTAGACAGTGTGCAGACACTGCAGTGGCAGGTCTGAGACCCCTTTGAAAGGTTGCTTGTGTGGGTGGCACAGCCAGTGCTGCAGACCCACTAGCAGCATTTGACTTAGGCCCTGGGCACACCCACCGAAATGTACTAGGGACTTAGTAGTAAGTCAAACAAGCCAATCATGGAAACACCAATCCATATTCACAATTTACAGAGGGATCACTGGCACTTTGGCACTGATCAGCAGTTGCAAAGTGCCAAAAGCATCTAGACCAGCAAAAACGAAATCCAGCACACAGCAAAATACAAGAGGCAGAGCAAAAAGACTGGGGAAAACTACGCCAAGCATGCCAGGGCTAACAGACCACAAACAGTTTAGTAGCTGCATCAACGCTCAATTTGTTCTTCTGGAAAAGAGTATTGAGAAGGCGTACACTGGCTGATTGCAGGAACAATTGGTTGAATCCCTTCTCTCACACAACTGAAACAACTTTAAACTCCATGTGGGATGACCTGAATTGATCAGCAGACAAGGGTAAACTGGGCATGCGGGTGCTGCTTGTTATTATTGTGGCCTTTGACTCGATGGACACTGATATCATTTTATCAAGATTATTTTATTGTATTTGGGGGTTTTCTCCATCTTAGTCGCAAATGTATCAGGGTTTTCTCCATCTCAGTCGCAAATGTATCAACTAATGCACTAAGCTGGTTTAGACATAAGATATTACAGGTAAAGCTACAAATTCCATTAATTTGTATATAATACCACCATCCCTTCCCACAAAATATATTTCTTGAGCCATGCAATGTTGTGACACAAAACTGCACGTTCAAGTGGATGTCAATCCCCATCAATTTAAAGGGGTAGGAATCTGCCAACATTCCACCTGTAGCTCGACGGTGGACATCTGGCGCTATTTTACCAGGAATTAAAGTGAGGAGATTTTTTAGTCCATTGCATGAGCCAGGGAAGATCTTTATATAATTCTAAGTTACTATTGTACAGCAAATAATACATTATTTGATACAGTAAAAAGTGTATGTGTTGTGGACAAAGTAACTAACTGCATAAATCCAGAATCTTGTGCCACCATCTCCGCTACAGCATCAACAATCACTTCTATAAAACACATACTCAATCTGGGGGAATAATCTTTAAATCTACATGTCCAACAGTATGTTACCTGGCTTAAAGATCTAAAAATGCTGGAATTTAGCCTTAGGAAATTAGTATTTCTGCTAGTAGTTCGCATACGTTTGCTGTTTCTATGACAGATGGTGTGATTTAAAATCTCAAGATTATTTATCAAGCTGTTAATAAACACCCACAATTTGGGCATTAATTCCAAAAGACATTTTGAGAAGCATTAGCTTTGGAAATTCAGGATAGATCATATAATATACATGTACTCATAGCATTCTCTCTACCCCAGACACAGTCCTTCAGATATACTATAATGGACAGTGTAGGAAATTCATCTGTTTCTTGTCTTTCCTGCAGATTATTTCATTTTTAGGTGGAGCCTAGTGGCAGCGCGCATGCACTGCTCGCACTGCGAGGCATGCTGTAGTCGAGTATGCTGTGGAAGCCTTGCCTCCTCTCCGCATATATTTTTGATTGGCTGGTGTCATTGTCCTTGGTAAATGCTGGCATCCGATTGATAATGAGGCTTGTTAGTCCCTCCTTGTTACCACCCGGTCGCCATTTGTTACCTCCCATGAGGACTTGATGTTTGCATCGCGGTCCGCTTTCACTTTAGTGACCGCGCTTGTTTATTTAATTAATTTGCTGCGCGGGCCGAAAGGGAGCGTTTCTACTCACTAATCTAACAAGCATTTGCAGTGCAATAGGTCTCGCTTTTACTCGAGTTTGAGCTATTTTCATTGCAAATAACAATGCCTTTTATTTTTGTTTTCGTTTTTAAACATAAATAAAAGGCATTGTCATTTACAATACCAATAGCTTAAACTCACATAAATGCGAGACCTATTGCATTGCAAATGCTTGTGTTTTTTTAAGCAGCACGGCTGCCCCGTAACACGGGCGCCTGCTTTCAGTCACTGTAACCCGGCATTATCTTGTGTCTGTTGCAACCCCCCCTAAGTAAAATGGATTGAGAAATGATTAGCTAATTAAGTCATGTGAATTCCAGGTAGCACATAATCGTGTGCTAATGGGCTGAAGCTGACAACAGCACATCTGTGTTACATGTGATCTGTACTAAAGCCACCTGATGGGTTGTTTTCAAAAGCCTGTTTTTTAACACCACCACCACCAATACCTCCACCACTACCAGTACCACCAACACCACCAATACCTCCCCACTACCCATACCACAACCAGCAGTACCACCGCTACCACCACCACCAGTACCACCACTACAACCAGTACCACCACCACCAGTACCACCACCACCACCACCACGAACAGTAACACCACTACCAGTAACACCACTACCAGTAGCACAATCACCACTACCACCACCACTACCACCACCAGTTCCACCAGTACCACCACCAGTACCACCAATACCACCACCAGCAGTACCACCAGTACTACTACCACAACCAGTACCACCACCAGTACACCCACCAGTACATCACCACCACCAGTACCACCGGCACCAGTATACCCAGTACCACCACCAGTACCACCACCGGCACCAGTACCAACACCACCAGTACCATCACCACCACGACCAGGACCACCAGTAATACCACTACCAGTACCACCACTACCAGTACCACCACCACCATCACCACTACCACCACCACTACCACCAGTTCCACCAGTATCACCACTAGGACCACCACTACCACCAACAGTACCACTACCACCACCGGTACCACCACCACCAGTACCACCACCAGTACCACCACCACGAGTACCACCACCAATACCAACAGTACCAATACCACCACCACCACTACCACCAATACCAGTACCACCACCACCACCACTACCACCAATACCACCACCAATACCACCACCACCACCACCAATACCACCTCTCACTCACTAGTAATAGCAGGGGCACTGTACGAGGCCCGAGCTGCAGCAGAGACCATCCCTCCCTCCATGCGAGCCATAAAGCACAACCCGCCCTGCACCAAGAGGTGAAGCCAGAGCCCTACTACAGCTGGAGTGTTTATTAGGCCAAAGATAGCAATGACATTACACAATATCACACTGCACACTCAAATCACGGAGAGGGCAGGAAATAGTCCCCCACTCCCGCTCTTCCTCCTGAGCCGGCGACAGTGTAATCACAGTGAGAAAGGTGTTGGAGCACTTTGTTAGTGTTTATAGCTCGGATCATATGCAACTCTCACTTCACGCTTTGTGTCTGTGTAATTTACAAACTCAAAATGTCACCTAACCTTAACTTCTTTTTAGATTGTATCACCTGCAGTCCAGTCTATATTGTGCTTCCAGTATTCCCTAGCACCGCCCATGGAAGGTTGAGATTAGCTCAGCCAATCGGAACGCTTACACTGGCAGTTGTTGTTTACCAGGTCTCTAGGCTAATTGCCATAGACATATAGCAGACACAGTGACTGGTTTGCTTGTGTGGGGTGAGATGAAAAAGTGTGAATAGCCCGCATGCATGCGTAGTAGCTGTTAACTACTATTAACGCCCTGAGCACAGGACAGTAGTGCTTAATATAGAAAAATATGTCGGTTTTGCATTCCTTGACCAGTCCACATGTGCATTTTACAGTTAAAAGGGCGAAGACCATGCTTTAGAAACAGTATTTTACCTTTGGTTGAATGATGTGAGTGTGAAAAATGTGTTTTTGAGAAAGATGCGCATTTGTATTTGCCATAGAAGGAATATTAAGGAAAAAAAGAGCCGACATTTTGAGTGGAAGACCTCAAGGAGCCTGCATGAGAGTCAACATACTAGAGTAAATTATGGATTATTTTTAGACAGGGAAGACTTCCAATTCAATTATGGATATTCTACAATAAATATTCAGAGAAAAATGAAAAAGAGGTTTGTTTTAACAGAAAATCGAACAGCTGCCCTTTTGAAAAACAATTCTCCGTATTGTGATCTAAGGCATCACTTTCACTTTGTCTCCATCTTACAACAAAAGCAGAAACAGCAGTAGAACATACTGTTAAGTTTTTTTCCACCCAACAGTTTCAAAAACTTTACTTTAGTAATGTACGGTTCACACAGAAATCAAAAGCTTTTTTCCCCCCTCCGTTTTAATATATTTTTAATAGGCTCTCACACTCCAGGTTTTCATGATGGAAGAATGTGGGAAATCTATAACTTGTGCAAGGGAATTGGATCGGGGCTCATAATATTTTTTTTTATTTGAAGTAGAGTGAAAGAAATGATGTGCCTGCAGCATCATCTAAAGTGATTGGTAGTAACAAATGTGTAGTTTTCTTCTTGTGTTTCTGAACTTTTGCTCTGAAAACGATAGTCCCCGAGGTATGCCTGCCTCTGGTTCCTATATGGGACCTCTTAAGTTTTGATGGCCTCTATCTCCTTAACCATGCTTACAATATGCATCATATGGTCAGTGATCAGAACTCCTGTTGGTGTGGATCAGAGGGGCAACTAGAGCCAAATTTCGAGGTGGGGGGGAGGGGCTACTAGAACATTTTGGGGGGGGGGGGGCTAATTCTTCCAGCAATAGGCAGAGTGGAGCTGCAGGAGCTTTCAGAAGGGGTGAAAAAACAACAAAGCCTCGTTAACAAGTAAATGGTCTTTTAAAGATCTGTGAAGTATTCGGGTGCGGCTGCGATAAGACAGAGACTGTCTGCGTGTGTGTGTGCCGGAAAGCTGTCTCAACCCGGGCTGACACACATGACGGGGGGGCTGAAGCCCTTTGAGCCCAATGAGCGTTGGGCGCCGGGTGTGGATAATGCATGCACGGTCCGTCCTTATGGACTGAGGAGCCCCCCGCCCACCTTTTTGCAGACATAAAGAGTGTCTGTCAGGTTGAGCAAAGGTCATCCTGACAGACACTCTTTATGTTCAGGTCCTGCAGCCAGGCATTATAGGTGCTCTAAATGCGCAGGCTTCTGGCTGCCTGAGCTGAACTTTGCCGGGTTGAGGATTTCACAGCCCTGTGTGCTTGACCTCCTCAGCGCTACCAAGTGCCTCGAGTTCCTCCCCCTCATAAGGAAGGGGCGAGTCACAGATAGACTCGGACAAGCGTACTTCAGTTTTAAGCCCTGAAGTGTCCATCCGTGACACCTGGTCCCAGAGTGGGATGGGGTCAGCAACTCTCATTGACCCCCATCCCATTCTGTGACGAGTAAAAGACCGTTGCATCCTATCATTGGCTGACATCAGCCAATTAGAGGAGGTGGAAGTCCCAACCCTCCAGGAAACTGGAGGCTGCACTCCCGCCACCCTAGATCACTACTGCAGCCTGGTAAGTTTATCTTTTGCTTTTTGATGTTTAGTGCATGTGCTGTGTATGTATGTGTATCAGTGTGTGCATGCTGGAAATGGTTGTGTGTACATCCGTATGTGCTTGTGAAAGTAGGGTATTTGTGTACATGCTTGTGAATGTATAGGTGTGCCTGTAAAGGGGGGGTGGTTTGTGCGTTCGTGCGTCCGTCCGTCCCCCTGCCTGCTCAAATTACCGCCCACCACTGAGATAACGTGTGAGAAGGGGGGACTCGATACATTCAGCTTGAAATAATCAGGCTCTGGTAGTGCCAATATGGAAGAGGATACACTTGTGGCTACTCTAATACTGGGAAGAGCCTTTATATGGACTCTTCATCGAACCAAAATAGGCATGACCTAAACCATAAGCACCTTAGCAAGAAAACAATTGTGTATAGTTTTGGTCTATTACTAACATGTGTTATAAAAACATTAGTAATAAACAAACGAGCACCAGCATGCCAGAAGTGTAACTTCTGAGCAGTATCTGGCAAATAAAAATCTTTTTGGGGTTTTTCCGTGTCCTTTTGAGAGCCAGAAAAATAAATTATTCACGATATGATGGAAAAACTGTGGCGCTGCTACACATCACTCAGCTGTGCCATTGTGCTCTATTTAGGAGTCTTGCAAAGAACATCTTTGTAGCTGAATACTAAGAGGAAACCGCTTTCATGTCCCTTTCCCTCCATGAGTAAGATAAGACCTTAAGCACAGTTTCCAAAAGGCTGGAGCCTCGAAGGCCACACCACGCTTGCACCATCTTTCCTGCTGAAACCTGAAGTTCTTTGAGGTTTAGTGGTGAACAAAGGGCACAGAGACTCTCACCAATGACAACAAGTTGTTGGGCAGAACGAAATCGTAAGTTCCGACCGAAGTAATCCCAAACATGATGACAAACTTTGAAGTGTGAAGGTTTGCCGCTCCACTGACCTTGGATACCTACAGTGGTTTATCAAGATTATAAGTAATCCTTTTCTTGCCTGTTGGACTGTGCAAGCTGTTTCAGTTTACAGCCTGTCCATTTCTTACCATTGGTAGGCTTTGTCACTCTCATTTGCTTACTTTTTATTTACTTTCTTGTGTGGGATTACCTTCCTCTTCTTGTGTTTGTCCCTCCCCTGGACCATGGCTTCCTTACCTGTAACCTTCCACTCCTTACTTTTCAGGCACTTCTTTTTCTTTTTGCTTAAGCACTCCATGAGAGTGCATTCGTTTTGCAGCTGTCTCCCTCGTGTGCCTTCCCCCCCTCCTGCTTTGTGTTTGCTCTCTTGAACCCCTATATGTTGTGCTCATGTGCTTCCGCACCCACATTGCTTTTTCACCCATGTGCATCTTCCCTACAGCTCCACAATGCTCCGTCTCGCCTGTGTGTTTCCTTTCCCCCTCCACCGTGGTCAGTGTAGCCCCCTGCATTGCTTTCTTGCACGTGTGCTTCTTCACCACAGCTCCACATTGCTCTCTCTCACCAGTGTTTTATCTTTTCACCCCTCTGGCATGCTAAGTGCTGCCCTCTCTTGCTTGTGTGCATCTATGCTACCCTCCTCTATTTTACGCTCACGTGCTGCTCTCAACATTGCTTTCTCGCTGTGTGCTTCTACCCTCCTCTTCCCTCATGCTTCACTTTGCTCTATTTCGCTCATGTTTTGTACTTATCACCCAACCTCCATGTCCCTTCCATAACTACACCCTCCCTGGTACTTCAATCCTCCCATCTCCATGTTGCTTCCACCCTCCTCGGACTGTGTTACTTCCACCCACACACATGCTTTAAATATTTCTTCATGCAGGAAGCTGGCTCTTTATCTTATATACCAAAATTAGGTATGCCATGAACAGAGTCTAGGGGGTTCCCTTATGAGTGGGCAGGAGCGTGCTCTAGCAATCCCAAGGTGCTCTTCTAGGGGGTAATGTAGCCGAGCAGCCTTAGGCTTATCGGAGAGAAGTTTTAGACATCGGCAAATACCCACACCAGTCAATGAATGATGCACACAACTCAAAAAGGAGGTCCACCCCAATTTATAAGAATAGCACATATCTTTATATATGTTTTGGCTCCAGAATCATTGGGATCAGGTAAGTGCGTTTTTGCAAGAGAAATACTTTGTGTTTTAAAAAGTCGACAGTGCATTTTTCAGAAGCTGCAATGTTATCCTATGGGAGGAAAAACAAGTACGGCATTCAGGTACAGAAAAGCTACTTATGAGACCGATCACCAGGACCTAGGGTAAGTATTGGGCAAGGTCCAAGGCAGCACCAGCAGGTCACCTCCAGCAGTGCACAATGTAAGTCAATGGGAATCGGTCTTTGTGAAAAGAGGCTGTAGGTTTTGGCTGGAAGGACAGTCAGGTTGAATCAGGCAAAGGGCTCAAATCTTGCAATGGTTGAGGACACAGGTGGTCCTCTTCTCCTCAGGCCTTGGCGTCAAGGTGCAGAGGGTCGTGTGGTTCGGGTGTCTTCGTCCGGGAGCACTTGAGGTTGAGGGGGCCTGCAATCAGAGGCTGTAGGTGATGTCTGGGTGTTCACGAGCTGTGAACCCAAAGTGGTCTTGGTCTCTTGAAGACTTGGGGGTCACGCTGACACAGTTGGGCCAATTTGACACAGGATGCGGGCTCGGGGGCAGTGGTGCTAGGTGGTGGTGGGTTTTGGCGATTCCGGAGTCCTCATGGTTCTTCTTGGGGTGCCTGCAGGATGCAGAGATGCAGCTCTTGAGTCTTTATTGAAGGCAAGCCATCCTACCAGGCTTTGGAGGCATTACAGCTGCAGGACGAGATGTCTTTGGTGCAGTTTCGATGGGGAACAACAGACAGGCTGGCAGGGCTGATGCCAAGTCAGTTGCTCTTCTTCAGTTTTCTCCTTTTGCTGCTCTTCAGTGTCCTTCTTCATAGGTCTTCAGGATATGATCTTCTGGTGCTAGGGGCTTCCCTAAATACTGAATTTAGGGAGTGTATGGTTTAGTCAGTGGGCTACTTATACCTGGGGTCATTAAGCCCCCTAGATGACCACGTCCTGCCCATTTATTGAACAAGATCCCCAGTTTTGCAGAAAAAGTCTACCCAACAGAAGTATTTTCTACTGGTTAATTAGTAGGTGCTCCCTTGTTGGGTAATAACTAGTGCATATTCTACAATAGAGCTGCATAATGGACCAGGAGGAAATGTCTCCAGCGACCTTGTGTGTGTTTCGGCAATGTGATTGTTCCTCATACATCTTCATCCAGGACTGTGTGATAACAGGAATACTGATGCAGAGAAGACAATGAGATTGCGAAGAGGTGTATCTCCACCAAACAAGGGTACTTCTTCTTAACTATATGAAGCAAATGCTTCTTTGTTTGGTGGAGATGTCCTCATGTTCCTTGGCACCAAGAACTCATCACCAAAATCTGCAAGAAAATCGTGTGGGTCATTTTGTTAAGCTGTCCATCATTCTGGCAAAAGACAGGAAGACCACTGCATTCTCCTAAGGTGAACAAGGCATGCCAAACGGACGGAGCTTCAGGTCATTTTCTACATTCGTATTGTCATAGTAATTTAAAGGGAGAATCATGGACTCTGCTGTCATCAGGTAAGGACAATAAAGGACCCACTCGTCACAATCACTACAGATTTAGCTCCAATAGATCAACGATGCATTCACCTCCACAGAGCATTTCAAATCATCTTATAATGTAGAATTGCAGAGAAAACAAACTTGCTTTGCCTTCCTCAAGCCCAGGAAGTCAGGATTATTTGTCCTTAACAGAAGTGGAGCTTCAACTGGGCACCTGTTATGTTTATATTTGTAAGTGCTTCCTGTTGAAGTTTAATTTCTGTGAAACATGAGCATCAGGGCTAGAACACCATGCCAAAACGAAATGGGAGAGGGGGGCCACGCACCCACCCTCTGTGGGTGGATTTCGGCCCTGGTGACCCCATTCCTCTGGGCCTGACCCAACTAAGACTTATTGGGGAAGGGTGACCTGTACGGCCCTGCTGCCTGAGACACTTTGGGCCTGTTGTCCTCAACCCCTGGGACCCAACCTAGACTTAATAGGGATAGGGGCCGTCTGACCCTCCTCCCCAAGCTGATTTTGGCCCAGGGGATCCCCTCCACCGGGGCCCAGCCAAGATTTCATGGTGGAGTGGGCCCATGCAGCCCCCCTCCCCATGCTGATTTTGGCCCCAGGGACCCCATTCCCTGGGGCCCCTACAAGGACTTAATGGGGGAGGGGGCTGTGTGGCCCCCCTCCCTGCACCGATATCATCCCTGGAGACCCCATCTCTCTGGCCCAGCCTCTTGCTCCTGCGTGCTCCGGAGCCCACCGAGGACAACCAGTGTACTATGTTGGATACCGCAGGGGAGCCGAAATGTCCTTGTATCCAGGAGTATATAGTGCTGGAAGCTGTGCGCTGGTGTTTAGCAATGACCTTTTCTATGGTGTAGGAATAATAAACTCTCACAAGCATGTGTGAGTGTGAGGGTGCATGTATGGGCGCCCACAGTGTAGAGTTTGCCAGGAGTCAGTGTACGGTGGTACATGATATGAAAAGGCCTTTGTACTGCTGTATATGGTCAAGGCAGGGACACTCACATAGGGAGGTGGGTGCACAGGATGATTTCAGTAATTGTGTGTGCTTTTTTACTGGAGCAGAGACTTAATGCCACAAAATCACGATGGTTTGTGGAGTTTTGTCTTGTAAAGGGGCATGAGCATTACCTTGGGTAGCTTATATAGCTGAAATAACTTGGATAGATTCACTTCTTACCACAGGAAAGTATTTAGATTAGAACTCTGAAGAAATAGTAGAAATTAGTATAGAGACATAGCAGGAGGAAGTAAATCTTTTTATTTTTTCCAACTAAACCATATTTTGTACTTAATAGCGTGGATGTTTCCCATAAAAGCCGATTTCATGTTTTTAAATGAGCTTGGACAAGAAGAAAGCCATCACTCCTTCCCTACTGCATTTACATCTACCCAAACACATTATCATTTGGCTCTTAAATGTCCCATCTTTCGTCACTAAAACGTTTTGTGATCCAAGTAACTCCTGCACATCTTAAAGGATTTCTGAAGGACCTTAGAAAACCTTGGAGTTGTCACTCACCTGAATGTCTTCTGTGACTCTCTATAAATGATCTAGACCAGCACTAAGTAAATCGGCTCCATGCTAAAGACCTTTGACCTCCCTATTAGAATCATATTGAACTTCAACAATAACTTTTTAAAGCAACAAGCTCTTTTTCTGGCAAAACCATCCTTTCAGTCAATATCCTCAAATTTCCTGTCCCATAGCCTAGCTAGGTCGCCTCTAAAGCACAGCTGTGTTGGGGCAGAAGTGAGCATATTTCACTTATGTTATTTGTACTGGGTGGTATCAATTGTCCACAGATTTTTAACGGAGTTCAGCAAACTCAATAGTGATGGTCAGTGTTGTAGAAAATGTGTACACGGGATGCTGCAGACTCAATAGATATGATGCTACCTCTTCAATTTTGGTCTGTTAAGTTTCCCACTGTTAAACTGAACTCAGGCTGCTATAAGAGGCTAGAGTTCAGACTGATGTTAAAGGAGCATCAAGCGTGTAGCATGTGACAAAATACATTAGTTTTATCTTATTCCATTTGTACATTGTTCAAACTGCATGTTCAGTATTTTCAGTGCATGGTAGTGTTATGTCAATTAAAGATACTACTTTAGGACATCCAGTCTTGTGACCTTCCACTTAACTCACATGACTGTGCTCTTACGCAGTGTCAGTACTCCCTCTCTCCAGGAAAGGATCTTCAGAGCTGGTGCATTCTTTTTCCCTTTATCTACACATCTGTAGGAAGAAGTTGTGAGCTAGCGCTCACTATCAGTGCGCCTGCTCTCTGTCCCTATTATCCACAGTTTGTCGTTCATCGCAGTGGATATTCTTGGCGGTAGTTTTGAAGCCTTGTCCCAAGTGTGAATAGTGTGACTTCAGAGCTGTTTGTGGCCTTTCTGTAGAAGAATAAAACTTTCAAAGAGGTGAGCTGTGTCCAGAGTGCATTAACTTGTGTGTGTGGAGAAAGTGTTGAGATTGGGGCTATTGTGAGTGGCGATTGTTGAGATCTACAGTCATGTGGAGCGGAATTATGATTTATGATCATTCGGACAGCTCATCTGCAGCTATAGTGGTGAAAAGTTTACTTTATTGGACCTAAGATTAATGGCTGACCTGAAAACATAAAGACTAGGTCTGATTTCCTGTTCTCGTTTTTGAGATTACAATCAGTTCAAAGCACTTAGTCCAATAGCTTGCAGCGAAGTTTAGGAAATAGCTTTTTTCATCTTCAGTTAAGCTTCTAACCAGAAAATCCATACTCCTACTCTGTGTTCTTTTCAAATGTTGTCCCTACTCTTCGGTAACTTCCAGCTTGGGCCTAGGCTGTTCTTCTGTAAAATAAAGAACTAGAATGAAAAATCTCTAATAGACACAGTTAAAGTCTCATTCTTCTTCTGTTCCTTCTCAGATATTTTCCAATTTTTTGTCTTGTTTCTTTCTTTCAGGATTCAAGGCACAAATCTTCCAAAGTGGCATTCAAAGCAGTGTTCACAAAGTATGACCATTGAAGTGCTGAATATCTGCGGCAGGGTACTTTCTGACCTTCGTAGGTTTTGATGATTCGGGTCTAGGCTATTTTTGTCACTAGACTCATCCTCTTCAGGTATTATTTCTGGTATTCAAGCTATTGAAGAACTTCTCCTAAGAGTCTTGTTTTCATAGCTGTGTGGCTACTCTGCTTGGCTTGTCAATTTACTCTCCTTGTTCCAGGATCCTTTGCCTGGATCTTCTTGTCTAAAGGACCACATTAGTGGCACTTTCTCCCAGTGATTCGATCTCAGCTTCTCTTCCGTTCGAGATCTTCACAACACTTTGCATTATTTCAGTTACTTACACTTGATTTTCTGCCAATAAATTGTCATCCCTTTCATCCTCTTGTTGCTGAAAGGGCAGCGGTGCTGCTGGTCGAGGAGGTCTCTCGACTGGTGGTGCAACCACCAATGCTCTTCGCTCAGGATCAAATACCAAATCATTTCTTCTGGATTGCTCACTCTTTTGGTGTGCAAGGCATGAATCCAGTTCGGTATTCCAGCACACTTAATAGCTGTATATGTAGTGAGGATCACCTGAAAGGGGTCTTACCATCTGAGTTCAAGGCAAGTATTTTGAACGATACCAGAGGCTTCTGGTCTGTAACTGCAATGTAATTGTTGTTCAGTCTGTAAGACCGTGCAGATCCTTTTCATATCTTCGTTGTTGAATTGTGTTCCTCTATCTTACTCAAGAGAAATCGGCATGCTAAACCTGGGTATCAATTCACTCAACAACAACTTCGCTACAGTGAGGCTGTTGCTTCTTTGAGTTGGTTAGACTTCCACCCATCTTGAGAAGACACACACAATAACCAGAATCTATCTTAGCCTGATATGGACAGGCATCTCGATAAAATCCATCTGCATCCTGTTGAATGGGTCACCTGATATCTCTAGGCGTGTTAGAGTGACATGTGTCCGTTTCCCTAAGTTTAACTGTTGACATATTATACAGCGATCTGCAAGCATCTTGAATCTGGGGTTATACCAATTCTGTCTGAAAAGTCTCACCATTACATCCCTCACGAAGTGTGTGAATCCATGGTAGTTTTGTGTAATTGAAAACAATAAGCTATCAAGTAATACCTGTCTCCTATCTGCTGACATCCAAATATCATTTACATTTTCTCACAACCTGCCTTTATCCAACTATTCTGTTCTGCTTCTGAAACATTTTCCGGCACCCATTTCAGCTCATCCCACGTATCTGTGACTTTCATCAACATTGCAAAAGAACTCTCCTCTTTGGACTCACAAGTGAAACCTCCATTAAATGAACAAGCTAACAAAGTGCTGTACCTGGCTACTGATCCAACATATCGGTTGCCCATGGCAACGTATCCACTTCCTCCTTGATGTGCTAAGCACTTTACCACAGCGATCTCTTCTGGCACTTGCAGAGCATCCATTTTGTCTTTGACATGTGTCACGTTCTCTGTAGGGTTTCCCGAATATGTAAGAATGCCTCTCTATGTCCACAACTGTCCAAAATCATGGACTACACCAATCTCATACTGGTTGTCAGTTAATCTGATGACTCTCATTGGAGCAGTTAAACTGCAGACTCTAGTAAGAGCAATCAGTTCAGCAACTTCGGCAGAAAAAACTTTTTGAAGCCATGAAGCTTTGACCACATAATTTATGGTGCACACAACATATGCTGCTCTGGGTGTGCTATCATTACCTCACAAGCATGAGCCATCTATGAATAACACATGAGCAGACTCTGTCAGAGGTTCATCCTTAATGCCAGGGTTGGGTTTGGTGCACAATTCCGTGACATCTAGACAGTTGTGTTCATTTTCATCATCATTTACAGGCGATACCGTTGAAGGGTTCAACACTGTGCAAAGTTTTCAAACAACATTGTCCTATGAGAGGATTCTTGGTTCATACTGTAATACCTATTGTGGGTCATATATTGAGTCTTTGTTCTTGTTAACAACAGCTCCACAGAGTTTAGGACCATAACAGTTAGTGGGTATTCCATCCCTATACTCTCACTCTTTTCCAGACTAGTATTTATGGCGGCCACTGCTCTAAGCCAACCAGGATGTCCTGCTGCTACAGGGTCAAGGATGGTAGAGTAGTAGGCAACAGGCTTTCGAGATCCTCCATGTGTTTGTGTCAAAACTGAGAGTGCACACCCATCTCTCACTGCAAAATAGTGTGATTTCTTTTGTATAATCTGGAATTCCTAGTGCTGGGTGCAGCACAGTTATTCCTTCAACTCTAGGAATGTTTTTGTACATTCATTGTCCTGTGGAATCGGATCAGACACATCTCTGTGTCTCAGCGTTAGTAGAGGCTTTGCCACCAAGGAAAAGTTTGTTATCCACGGTCTACAGTTGACAACCAGTCTCATAAACATTCTGATTTCTTTCTGAGTTCTTAGTGGATTCATCTCCAAGATTGCTTCCACTCTTTCTGGGGACACTTTTCTAGCTCCCTTCACAATGATATGTCCCAGATATTGAACTTCTTTTTGATAGCACTGCAATTTCCCTGGGGACTCTTTGTGTCTGTTGTCAGCCAGGTGGTTCAAAAGTACGATGGTGTCATTTTTACATGCATTCTGCGTTTCTGACACCAGAAGCAAATTGTCTATATTTTGAATGAGTGGATTTGTGTGGCTTTTTTCAGGGTCTCTAAAATTCTTTTCAGAATTTGTTTACAGATAGATAGACTTTATGTATACTCTTTGTGGGGTACAACACCATGTTAATACCTTCTGCTGGAAGACAAAAGAAAATAGAAAATGCCTTTCTTCATGCAATGGCACTGAGAAGAAAGCCTAACATAGGTCTATTATGGCAAACCATTCTATAGTACATGGAATTTGGGACAGTAAAGGGGACAACAGGGCACTACAATTTAATTATATTAATTCCTTTTTGTAAAGTGTGAAAATATCATACCCTTAAGTGTTTCAAGGCGCTGAGAGCCATCAAGGAGATTAAATGAACTATTGCCCAGAGTCACATGATGCTGAGCTGCTGCCGGCGATCGAACTGCTACCCTGCGCTCCGTGGTAAGCCGCTCTGGCCGCTGCACCACACCTCTCTCTTTCATTTATCTTTCTTAAATCTTGAACTATCCTATATTTACCACTGGGTTTCTGTAAACCCATAATGGGAAAGTTACATGGATTTCCAATTAGTTCTTTCAAGATTGATTTTTGTAACATGTCATCCATCACTGGTTGTATTCCTGCATTTGTCTCTGGGGTCAAATGGTATGAAGGTGTTCTGAGGTATGTAACATTTGGTTTCACCATAGTTCAGACTGGTTCTATTCCATTATTTAGACCAATGTCTTTCCCTGTAAAATCCCAAACTTTGGCATTCCCTGTTTTTTTCAGATCTTCTGGTAATTCATCAAAAGTTAGCAAAGGGAATATTCCTGTCTCAGTCTGCTGTCTGATCAGTTTAAAATCCACATCCTCGTCATGTGTCTGGAACGTCACGCCATCCAGTGTAAAGTAAATAGGGCAATTTAATTTGCACATCAAAGCCCTTTCTAATAAAATCACAACCAACACATTAGTGCTTCTCTTCGAATGAACCTAACTTTGTGGGAACCTTTTCAGAAACTGGATTTTGTATTTGTTTGCCTGTTACTCCTACAGCTAGATTTCCCCAAGGGAGGTAAGTCTAGGACTACTTTTCTTTTCTAAATGTGGACCTGGTAGCACCGGTATCAATGAGAAATGATACGGGGTACCCATAAAACTTGGCAGTTGGGCCATTCTTGCCCACCTCTATGACAGCTCCAAGCACTCAATCTTCTTTCTCTCTCAGGCACCATCATTGAGAATTCTCTGAACTAAAACCATCAGTTTCGAATAACGGGAATTGTTTCTAGGTATTCTGGTTTGGATTCTGAAATTGTGGCATGGCATTCTGAAACTGATTTGTATTCATTTTTTTGCATTTGGTTCAAATTAAATCTTGCAATCCCCATATGTGCAATTGGCATCACCGCGACCTGTCTCTGCATTTGTATTTTCTGAGCAGACACATTTTGCATTTACATACCTAGCAGCACTTGCCCATTTCTTCCAGAGTTTTCAGGATTATATCGACATTCCCTCTTCCAGTTAAAGTAATGTTACGGTTAGTTGAAATGTTCAGTTTTAAACTTTAAAAACCACTGAAATTCATCTGTTATAGTTAGTTATCTCAAGTAACTATAACTCGTGCCCTAAGGTATCAATAATTTGTGTCCTTGCCATGCACTGCTATTTACCCTCGATAGTATATCACTCATGACATCTTCTTTGACATCATTGATAAAATCACTGTGCATGGTGGGAGCACACTTTAAGTTACCTTAGGGTACGAGTTATAGTTACTTGTGATAACCTGTAACCATAACTGGTGCATTTCAGTGATTTTTAGAGTTTAAAACCGAACATTTCACTTAACTGAAAACACTATTTTAACCTTTGTTTTTTTCAGTGAATATATATATGCATATATATGTGTGTTTGTATATATGTATACATTAAGAAAATATATTTTAAAATGGTGGTAAAAGTAACAAATATAAGATATATGTAAGGAGGGTATGGATGGATAAAACAATGCAAAAAGTTACAACCTTTTATATAATATATAGGTGTGTGTGTATTCATATACATGCATTTCACAGTGGCATTCCCCACTGTGTTAGTTGTAGTTAGGACCATGTTTTCATAAGAAATTGATTTTTTGTTTTCCGATGACTTTGGCACAGTTTGATGAATCTTCACAAATGTTTCTTAAAAAAAAGGTTTATCCACCTCAGCTCTTTCCTGAAAAGTTGTGGGATGATTTGTCAAGCAGGGGCTGAGAAAAAGGGAGGGTCCCAAAAACACTTTTTTCCCCATGCAATTTACTATTGGAAACTTGGACAACCCTACAGCTAAAATGGCTGAATGGATTCACACCAAATTTGGCACAAAGCATATCTGAACCCAGAAAGTGTGCTTTTTGTTTTTTGGTGTAAATCCATACAGAGAAATTACAGTTCAAAATGTTTAGATATTTTCAGCTGTGGTAGTACTGCAGGACCGGCAGATCAAAAGATAAGATTTGATTGGCTGCTGACAACATCAACAAAATGTTGCAGCATCCATTGAAGGACTTGTGAACGAAGTCCCTGTATCCTGAAATAAAAAATAACATTAAGTGGGCAGGGTAGTGATGCAGGTGTGGGGGTGGGGGGAGGGCAGATGTGAGGACGACCCTTCCTGGGGCCAAATTGAAAAGAAAATGTTTACCTCTAACTCAGTACCACAAAAGTTTTTTTAACAATGGGTGGTCCATCTTTTTACATTCTAATCTCCCTGGGTTAGACCAGGAGCTGTAGGGGGTCACCACATAAATATGGGGAGGTGGCGTGCATGTGCATCCCCCCAGCCCAAGCCTCATAATGGCCCCTGTTGTGGGGCACCCCTCCTCAAGCTACATAATTGACCGAGGACCACATCTATATCTAACGCTCTCACCATGCACGTCTTATGACCTCACATATTAAATCACTGATATGTTTTATGAAATCACTGACATCACTCATGACATTTGAAATGACATCAGTGATTTCAACACTGCATGACAGGCTGTAAGTTATAGTTACTTGACTTAACTGTAACTGTTGAATTTCAGTGTTTTTTAGAGTTTAAAACATTACGTTTTAACTGGCATTTTCACCCAACTATAATGTCACTTTTATATTTGCTTTATTCAGTGAAAAAAGAAACAATATATATATATATATATTATCTACTGGCGGTCGCCAGTAGATAGTTATAGTTAGGATCGTGTTTCCATAGGAAATCCGCAACATTCTATTTGGAATAACTTTGGCGCCGATTGACGAATCCTCGCGAAATTTTCAGCATAGGTGGGGCGCTCCACTCCTTCCCTGAAAGTCTCGGGGGGATTCGTCAAGCGGGGGCTGAGAAAAAGGGGGGGTCCCAAAACACGTTTTCCCCATGCGCGCACGGTAAAACTTACCGTACGTGCACGCTGCCGTGCGCGAGCGCGATTCTGATTGGTTGTTAGATCTTAGTAAACATTCGAATCGGTCGAAACCAGGAAGTGTCGGCCGCCATTTTGTCTCTCGCAGTCTGAGGGGGGTGAAAAACAAAGGTGGAGAACGTGAAAAGGGGGCAGGGTGGACAGTTCCTGACCCCCTAGCCTTTGTCAGGGGGTCCCAGAAGGACCCCCAAGGGCCAAAATTTCTTTACATTTTTTTACGAAAAATCGCGGAGTGCGCGTAGCGTGCGCGCACGGTAGAAAGGGAAAAATTCCGCGAACTGCGTAACATGCACGCACGGTGCACGCACGGTGAAAAACCTTAAAAATAAATAAATAAATAAATACATAACTTCGCATTTAAAAAACCGTACAAATTCACTGAAAAAACCATAGGTTTCACACACGTTATAGTTAGGAATTAGCATTTAAAAAACCTTGCAAATTCACTTAAAAAACCATAGGTTTCACACATGTTATAGTTAGCTGGACATTTCACCATTGAAATTCCCCCGTTATAATTTGTGCAGGCAACTATAACTCACGCGACCGCAATCCTCTGCTGATGACGTCAGATATTATATCACTGATGACATATGTGTCTTTCTGAAAAAAAAATATTTGTAATATATGTATAGCTAAAAATTAATGGAAGAAGACATGGGTAAATAAGTGTCTAAATACAGTGATGTAATATCTGACGTCATCAGCAGAGGATTGCGGTCGCGTGAGTTATAGTTGCCTGCACTAACTATAACGGGGGAATTTCAATGGTTTTTCACGAGTGAAATGTCCAGCTAACTATAACATGTGTGAAACCTGTGGTTTTTTAAGTGAATTTTCAAGGTTTTTTAAATGCTAATTCCGAACTATAACGTGTGTGAAACCTATGGTTTTTTCAGTGAATATATATATATATATATATCCTTTTTCGCTGCTTTCTTCGATCACCAGTCTCCGCGATATGAAGCAGGCACGGACCACGTTTATGTGCAGAATTGTTTATTTTGCTAGTCGGCCATGAGGCGTTTCGGTCCCTCCTGGACCTTGATCACATGACAACGCTTGTTGGCTTCAGCCACCATTTTATAGTATTTAAAGTGCTAGTGTTTAGTGCAAAACGGAATAGAAAGCAACAAAATCCTCAAACATAGAAAATGAGGAAATACTTGGTATGTAAACTTATATACATTATTCAGTTTATACTCGCTTTAGTGCAAATGGTCAAATATCAGATTTAAATATTCATAAAAACATAAATGCCAGATTTCAATCATTTTAAAAGCTCTTTAAGACACATTAATAAATAGTTGTACATAGGTACATAAAATTCAAATATGCTCAATTTGCTTAAAAAGACCTGATAAAATATTGTACAAGTAAACAGATAAAGTGCTAACGTATCAAATCTTGTAATGTCATGATTATACTAGTGTAAATGCGTGTTAACGTTATCCTATTTCAAGTAACTAGTGGAATGATATAAGCGTTAGCCGAAAATGTTGCTTAACTTTCCATTAGTTTAGTTACAATTTGTGCAGTGCCAAAAAAAAGTGCTGGGTAGAAAAATAAAAATAAAGAATTGCAATATGAACCTATTTAGTGATTTGGATAATATACGTATTGCGTGTGCCACCTGTTTGGTTTTATTTATCTTATTTTTGGGGCATAAAAATAGGAGTCTAAACTCATTGTATATTGACTCTTGTAACAGCATCGACATATTGTAGTGAATTTTCCATGTGAGCTGGTGACTTTATCCTGATGGGGAATAAAATTATGATTATGACAATAGGGATAATCAACTACTGTGCCTGCCAAAAGACTAAAATAGAAGTCGGATCACTGGGTTATTTGTGGTTGGAAACATGAAAACTTATGAGGGCCAAAAGTATCTGTATGTCTGACGCCTAAAGAGGTATCAGAAAATTAAATACAGGTATAAAGATCCTCTATGGCGTTGAGGGCACCCGGTATTTTGCTATCGGGATTTAAGATGTACCGGGTTTCTAGTTTGCGTAATGCACCTTCTCTGTCACCCCCTCTTCTGTTTTTTGGTACTGCATCTATGAGGTAGGAGGACAAATATTTAGGATCGCTGTTATGGGTCTCTTGGCAATGTCTAGCGACTGGATAGGAGGGGTCTCTATTGATAATGGCTCTAAGATGTTGCAGGATTCTTTTGTTGGCAGGAAGTTTAGTACTGCCCACGTATTTAAGATTGCATGTACATTCAAGAATGTATATCACATAGTCGGTTTTGCAGTGTAGCGCTTGATTTATTTCCACTTCCTTTTCACTAAAAGGTGTTTTGAAGGATTTCTTGCTTGTGCCGTGAATGCATGCTTTACAATTCTTACAGGCCACAAACCCTTTTCTTTGTGTGAGCCAATTGAGAGATTCCACTACCTCAGGACTGCTTGTCACTAGCCTGCTGCTCACTGAAGGGGCCCTTCTATAAGTCAGACCTAATTTTTTAGGTAACAATGTTCCTATTACCGGATCATCCAACACTATCAGCCAATTCCGTTGTATTATATTGCTGATAGTTTTGTGTTGCAGGTTATAAGTAGTGATCAGCCGCAATTCATGGGCTGGATCGGTTTTAGGTTTGGTGACTAAAAGTAGTTCCCTTTCCAATTTGCTAGTTTTGGCTATAGCTGTATCTATAGTTTTGGCATTGTATCCTCTTGCTAGGAATCTTTTCTTACTATCTGCCTGTGCTTTTTGTAGATCAATTGGGCTTCTGCAGATGCGTTTGATTCTTAACATTTCCCCATAAGGGATACTGTTGATCAGATGTCGTGGGTGGAAGCTCATAGAGTGTAATAATGAGTTCCCTGCTGTTTTTTTCTGAAAAGTTTGGTCTCCAGTTTACCATTTTTTACATAAACTTCCACATCTAGAAAATTAATGTTATGCGGATCAATTGTTGCCGTAAAGTTTAAATTGATCTCATTGATGTTAAGATTATTAACAAAATCATTTGCATCTTGTAGCGAGCCATCCCAAACCAAAAAGATATCGTCTATATATCTGAGAAAGAGTTTGACATTTTTGTCCACCGCGTTCTTATGGGTCACATTGAGGACCAGCTCCTCCCACCAGCCCATGTGTAAACAGGCATAGCTGGGAGAGAAGCTAGCCCCCATCGCAACTCCACACGTCTGCTGGTAGACAGTCTTACCAGACAAAAAGACATTGTTGTATAGACAAAATTGTGTCAGATTACTTAGCATCAAGTCGTGTGCAGAGAGTCTTAGTTTTCTTTTACTTAGGAAATGTTCCAATGCTCTTATGCCATCCCTGTGTCTTATACTAGTATATAAGGATACTACGTCCAAAGTCATTAATTGGTATCCTTCTTGCCATTCAAAGTTAATGATTTTTTCTAGGAAGTTGCTGGTATCTCTTATGTATGTAGGTAATGACTGTACCAGTTCCTGAAGAAAAAAATCAATATATTGGCTGGCATTCTCCAATAAGCTGTTTTGGGCCGAGATGATTGGTCTGCCCGGTGGGTTTTTGGCATCTTTATGGATTTTTGGAATAAAATAGATGTTGGGTATGGTAGGATTGTCCTTATGAATAAATTTATATTCATCCATTGTTAATACTCCTGCACATTTCCAAGCTAGTAATTTTCCATAAAAGTAATTCTGTATTGTTTTCAGAGCACCCCAATTACTGATTTTATAACAGGTTCTGTCATTCAAATGGGATAGTGCCTCCTTCATGTATTGTGTCCTGTCCCATAGTACGATGTTGCCTCCTTTGTCTGCACTTCTGACAATCACATTTTTGTTGCTTTGTAATTTTGCCATTAATTGCTTAAGCTGCCTGTCTTTGGGATGCCATTTTGGTTTGCTTTGCATGATTTTGTAATTTAGTTTTTTGATTTTGTTGGTTATTTGATCATTGAAAATGTCAATTCTGTCTCTTGGCATTATGGTATTGAATGTTGATTTGCGTTTAAAAGATGTATTTCTTCTTTCGGGTAATGCAGCAAACATAGGAGAAGTAGGTATTTGGCTTACTCCGCTTGAATCTGAGCCTTGGGTAAAAGTAGTTGCCATGTCAGAGGTATAGTTGGCATTGTGTAATTCCATGAGGGTTTCGAGTAGTGGATCATCTGTCATTTATGATGACTCTATTGAATTATGCTCCGCCGTATTGGTTTGCATTTTTGTTTTTTCTCTTTGTTTTTCCTCCTTATCTTTTAGTGACTTGGTATTTAATTCATGATATTTTTTTAATTTTAATTTTCTTATGAATCTGTATATATCCATTCTGGTGTTGGCATAATTGAAATTGGATTCCGGGCAGAATGAGAGTCCCAATGATAAAATTTGTTCTTCAGCTTTGGATAAGGTAATGTCGGTGAGGTTGATGATTGTTTTGCCTACATTGTTGTCTAGTTGTAGTTCCACCAGCCTCTCCCTCTCCCTCTTCCTCTCGGCTTTTTGTTTGTTGGCCGTTCTGTTTGCTTTTCTCCTCTGTCTCCGCTTGTGGTTCCGCCTCTTCCTCTGACATTCTGTTGGATCCTTGGGCGTAACGTAGCCCTTCGTTCCTCCACTAAAAAATTCATTTCTTCCCCTGGAGATAAGTTGGGTACTGTTGTTCTTGGAGCTGGGAGTTGGCCTTCTGGTTCTGCCTCGCTTTCCAAATTGCAACTTAGGTCCGAATTGGATATTGATTCATGGATGGTTTTGTGCATAGATGCCTCAGTGCATGTTTCATTTTGTTTGGTCATTTCCTTAGTTTTCATTACGTCATATTTTTGGGAAAATGTAAAAATACGGCCTGTTTCATAATCCACTCTGTCGCAATGAAACTTAAAAGCCTTTCGCTCTTTAATTTTATCTTCTTCTTTTTTTAAGCGCATAATCATTTCTTCTCTTAGCTTTTTTTCTTCATCGCCTTTATTCATTTGTTTGATCTCCTCATTTAATACTTCAATCTTCTCCTGCAGTGCTATTCTGTCTATTTCCGCGTATTTAACCAAAATTTCCACTAATTTTCTGGAAGAGTCCAGGTTACTTTGAGCCCAATCTCTCATCATGTTGGGATTCGGTTGGTCGTAACTGGGGGCTATCAGAATTCTTAAGCCCCTCGGAATTCTATTGACATCCAAATAGCGCTGCAAAGATTTGTTTTCCCACCATTTGCCTTGTTCAGATTTGGACAGCTTTTCCAATATTCTAAATTTGTCTTTGATATGGACGTTTAGTGGAGTGTCCACCGCTTGATAAAAACCCCCACTACTTTGTGGTATATTGCTAAAAACTTCAGAGGCCGCCGCCTCACGGTCCCTAAGCGTGTCTGCCGACATGTTGCAATATGTTTGAATATAGGAAGCAAACGATCGTTACGGGCTTTTCCTTGCTAGTGCCTCCCGCTAACGTCGTTGCTCGCACCACCACTCCCCCCGCACTTCCGTAGATGACCCTACCTTCAATGATCAATCCTCGGCTGGCGCGTCCTCCGACACTGCTTACCGGGGAGCTCACTTCAGGTTGGTTGTTCTCTTCTGGCTGCGGGAGGGTCGACGGTTTAGTTCCTTACGGGGAAAGTCAATCCAGTTACTTCCGGCTGAAGGCACGGAGGTAAACAAGCTTCCAATGTCCCGTCGCCTCTTGATGAGTGGGGGTCCGTGCAAGGCTGTCTGAAGCTGCTGCCGCCTTAATAGCCTAAATATATATATATATATACACACAAAAGCACGCGATAACTATGCAATGTAGTAGTACTCCCAGCATAGGGACTCTCAATGTATTGAGTGCAATCAATGACTCATGATGTAATTACATGTGGTGTAAAAATGTAGATTCCTAACTCTCAAAGCCTTAATAGAGAAGACAGTGGCCATCCTCTCAGAGAGAGGTGTACTTAAGGTGCCTTCTTGACTTCGAAGCTGTGCTCAGGGATCTCAGTCAGGTAAACAGGGAGAACCCTTTGTGAGCTTACATGATTGTCGAGCTCACTGGGGGGAATATGAAAAGCTGACTAACAGGAAAACACCATAGACAAGACAAGATTCTCACCAGCACCTAGTAAGGAAATATGTGTCCCTAGGGTGGGCTTGGGGGACAGGTATAAGCTGTAGAGTGCGGGCGAGGTCAAGCAAGATGACCAAGTAGATGCGCCTCTTGGAGCTCCCACCGGCAATCCCTCAATCTTGCCTAAATCATGCAGCATCAGAGGCTCCTGATACCGGAAACCATCCCGCAATGCTATACAAATGGATACTGATTACTACCATAGTGTATCGGGCAATATAGCGGCGGTGATGAGGTCCCACTGGGAGACGCTGCATGTCGAGCCGGATGGGCCGGCGGAGCGGGGCTGTCCCATGGGGTGCCACAATCGCATTGGGTGTCGGGGGGGTGCCATGAAATAAAGGCGGGCTTCCTGCTGTGGAGCCCTGAGATGAGGAGCCGGAAGGCCGAGACCTGTGAGGAGTGCAACTGGTGGTGTCCTGATCTGCAGCGTAGTGGTCGCGAGCTGACTGAGAAACTTGGGGTGCCAATAGCAAGGGGCGAGCGGTGTGATGGCGCTGCCTGCTGGGAGACCCAGCAAAGCAGGGAGCTCGGAGGCCCTGAGAAAAGCTGCAGGTGAGCCTTGAAGTATGGCGAGAAGTAAACTGCTAGTGCTGTGCTGCACACTCCTGGATGGTGGTTTTTTCGCCTGGGTGCAACTGGGACTAAGCCCTAGCCCTGCATTGAAGGTGTGCCTGGAGGTGAGGACGGTAACCAGGACCAGGGGCCTGATTGATGAAGGCTCTCAGAGAGAGGCTGAACAGCTGTGTGGCGTGGTGTGGCAGGTCCTGGAATCCCTAGTCGAGCGGAACCCTGCAACTGACCTGTCACCAATGAACTCTGGACTGTTGGCTCTGGCGTAGATGTGGGATTGACAGCGTTGAGTGTTCCGGCTGTTGACACCAACGGAGGCACCCACTTATCTTCCAGCAGATTGAGCTTTGTCTACTGCAGGGAGGCGCAGGGCATAGAGTGGGAATCCTGATTGCATTAGGAAGTATTATTGACAAGCTGCAAGGCTTCACTCAAAGTATATTGCCCTGACCCACAAACCACTATGGGAAAAGACAGAAACGCTCACCTGGCCCAGGCCAACAAGACTTTAAACTACACCTATGTGCTGCACCCGTAGGAGGAAGCTGATAGTCCGGGAGGCCAACGAGGGGGTGCCCCTAGACCCGGCTCCAACACTGGCAGACTTGATGGCTGCAGCTCAGGGATTGCTACACGCTCTGGTGGGGAAATTTTACTATGTGGCAATAGAAGTCAACCTCCTGAGAGCTGGGTATTGAAAAGTAACATTATAAACACATGAATACCTCTGACACCATTAACCACAATGTTTCTTTTCTCACTAGTCCTTTTCATTGACTATGAGTTTCAATTTTTAATTTTTCTTTTTCAACACTTATTTTCAAAAGAGAATCACTTCATCATGTAGACTTTCTCCTCTCTTCTATATATAAAACACACGTGTAGCTTGTACACTTTGTAGTGATATTTAAGCAAACTCAAAACATATTATACACAAAAAAAAGACTTAGACTTAGTGCTGTAGACATTAAATTACATTACAATACACACTATAATAAACACATTTTTAAGACAATTAGTCTTATCACTTGCTAGAATCGATATTCCTTTATATGTCCTACTAGTTTCACTCTTGGGACCATAACTGTCTTGGTCCTCAAGGCTGTCCGTTTCTTGTGGTCCTAGGCAGGGTCAGAAAATATTTACATAACTAATATGAGACAACAAATCAATTAATGTTCATGATGTGGGGAAAACGAGATCGCTGTGTTGTTTTCCTAATATGATCTGAACCACTGCGTATTTGAAGCCAACGCGTTTCGACCTTTTTATATTTGGACCAAGCACTTTGTTTACGGTAAGGTCTTGCTCAGGGCTGCACAAAATTCAGATAGGACATCTTTTACCTGTATGAATGACAATATGTCTAATTTTAGTGTGTGTTAGTGCTCGTTTTTATTCCTTGTGGTTCTAAATAAAATAAGCTTACGTACCATATTTTTATTTTCTATTATTGCATTGGAATGGCGATATCTTCCTGCCTGTTTAAATAAAAAGGTTAATAAAATCAGTATGCCGTCTCATTCCTACATTGCATGCGCTCATTGATTTACTGTGGGATTTATTGTATAGGATTCAAGCACCTACCCGGTCCGGTATAGTGGGGGAAGGAAAAAATTCAGTGTTGGTGCTTCTTAGGCTGTATTGGATCGTAGATTGGCCCGTTTCTGTTGGTGTTTAAGAGAAACTTAGTGAATTTACTACGCTGAGGTTTTAGCCCACGTGTTACTTTTACGTCTTTTTTAAAAAACCTTTATTGGTTTAAGTTTCACCGTGGCTTGCCCGTGACTTAACCTCTCCTAAGTGCATTCAAAAACCGGATGGTTAACGTGCTTCGTTTTGTATCTGGGCGTTTGATGTTTTTACCCCAAGGCGGGTTAGCTCGTGTTAATACATGTTAGCGGGTAGGTGTGTTTTCGACTATTAACATGCCTGTGGTATCAGTTAGTTTTAAAGCGTTCTTATCATTATATTGCCTCATACCTTCGTGGCTCTAGCTCGACCTTCAGTCCCTTTTTATGATGGAGATCTTCTTTTCTTCTTTTTTCTCTTCGTTCGTGTCCTTCTGCACTCCGGGTCGTGTGGAAGTTACTCAGTGAATGTTTGATTCTTAGTTCGTTCAAGTAGCGTGTGACGTCTCTGCGTCCGGCGTCGCTCCATATTCGTTGTCATGGAGCTGTTTGATGCTTGAAGAGCTGTGAATCCGATTGGACATGACGTCTCACTTGGCTTGCGGTTCAGTGTTACATTCTCTCGGACAACTCACTGTTTTTTAGCGTGTGGGACAATAAAGTTGTGGAGGCACATTGTTGTTTCGTATATTTCACATGTAAATTCTGGAACAGTTCTCAATTATTCGAGTATTGTTGAAGGTTGAAGATAATCTATCTTTTGGGGCAGCGAGAACCTATTGGTTAGACGATATTCGCTAGTTCAGACATTTCGTTTAGGCCATTCTCAATTGTCCCCAAGAACATGATGGTTTTTGCTTCTATTTTGGATAGAAGAGCGTCAGTTTTGGATCCGCATATATGTCGTAATACTGTGAAAATAAGTGTTGATAAAGAAAAATTAAAAATTGAAACTCATAGTCAATGAAAAGGACTAGTGAGAAAAGAAACGCTGTGATTAATGGTGTCCGAGGCATTTGTGTGTTTATAATGTTATTGTACTGATTCTGGCCTCTGAACTCCTAAATTGAATCAATCCCCTGTTTTGTATGCTTGGGTATTGAAAAGTGGCAGACAGAGTTATTACTGTGGAGGAAAATGTGTGAGAATTGCAGCAAGAAGTACGGGAGCTGAAGAAGACAGTATTGATGGTGAAAAAAGCTACTGAGCGCCTGGAGGACAGGATTGAAGACTTGGAGGGTAGGGTGCGCCAAAATAATCTGTGGTTTATGGGGTTCCCAGAGAAGTTTGAGGGGCAATCAGCTGAGCTATTCCTGGAAGACAGATCGTTAGTGCTCTGCGCATAAAAAAACTGTCAATTTATTTTTTTACTATTGAGCGTGCACACCGGGCGTTGGCCCCGCCACCATGGCCTGGGTGGCCACCAAGGGCCATTATAGCTTGCCTATTTAATTTTCAGGACAGTCTCGGTGTATGGCAGGAACTTTTTAATTTTCTCTAACTACACCAAAAAGGTGCAGGACCTGTGCAAAACTGCATGACTGTCAAATAACAACTTTGTGACCTCAACTTGAAGTAAAACTTGATGTATCCTGCAAAGCAGTGATTGCTGCATGGAGGCTTTGTTGTTCTACACACCACAGGAGGCAAACTACTAGGGGGGATACTCTGGCTGATGCCACATGTTGGGGCAAATTCAGCAGGAAGCAGAATACTAAAAATGCTTTGAGACAGTCTGCACATCTGCGCAAGCGGAATTTGCGATCAACCAGCCTAGACAGCCATAGACAGGCTGGAACAGATTGTCTGTTTTGATGGCACTTTCATGGAAACTGAAGAGAATTGTTCTAACACCAGAGAAGGGACCCAGCATCTGGCAGTGACAGTACAGATGTCTGCCTGTCATGACTCCACGTCAGCCCAGTGGAGGTACTTTTGGTCTGAAGCAGTTAGCTCTCACAGGTCTGCAGTGGGAGCTCTACATACTTGCCTAAACTTATCTGTCTGAACTCCATGTTATTTGCATTTTTCTGCAATGTGGCATTTGAATGCTCCCAATGAGTCACCTCCGATATGAAATCTGTGTGTGCAGCAAACTATAATCGTACTTTATTACAGAAATATGCTGGTGGTGGCAGGGGGAGATGTTTGAGTGCCTCAAGCCTTACACTCCCTCTGTATGGCTGTCCACTTTCAAAGCACAAGTTGTAGTTGTAGGAGGGTAACTTTTTCTTGCACAGGAGAATGGGGCGGTGGATGATGTTTCCCAGTCTGCTAGTTGCAGTGTTGGGATGTTTGCATCTGCTGCCTGTGTAGGGGGTGGTTGTGGGTAACTCACTATATAATTTGTGTACTGTGTTTGGAAAATCAGCCTGCTCTTGTATAATTATGCACCTGTTGACGTTACAGCTGTCACTCTCTCGGCTGGCTGTCTCATGTGAGGGCGAATGTGGAGGTAGGAGTGGTGTACAGAAGAAAAAGGATGAATAGCGGGATACATGGTGAAAATATTGACATGGAATGTCAGAGGATTGGGCTGGTTGAACGCAGGGTATATGCGTAATAGAGACGCTATAGAGTCTCTATCGCCTTTCTACAGGAAACCCATGTCTGGGCTGACTGTGTGATGCATTTGAGGAAGATATAGAGGGGACAACTCTACGCCACTTCCAACTCAGGATTTGCAAGGGTAGCAATGATTTGGGTGGCCCCAGGGGTTCCATTTTGCCATGAGGGACATAAATTCGATGTGAAAGGTAGATATATGATCCTGTTTGGGGTGCTTGATGGGAGAGATTTTTGCTTGGTGTATGTATATGCACCAAATACTGATTGCCCAAATTTTCATGGACAGGTAACAGCTGCAGCAACTGACTTCCTTGCAGCAGACCTAATCCTAGCAGGTGGTTTCAACTGTGTTATGAGCTGTGCGATGGACCGTGAACCCTTCAGACTCAACAATAAATCTTCAATGACGGGGCTCTGCGGGACACACTGAGAGGACTGGTGTTTGTGGACATTTGTAGAGGGAGACACCCATGAGTGTGGGCATTTTCATGTTATACACCTTCTGCTGGGACCTGTGGTAGGCTGGACTACTGCCTCATTTCTACTGCCCTTATTCGGGTGCGCAGGAGGTGACTTACTTGGCCCAGTATCTAGCTGACCATCTAATGGTGGGATACGAATTTGGGTGCGGGCAGCCGGCAATCTCATTTTGGAGGCTCTGAGTAGAGGACCTCTCGGACTCATTATTCATGGCTGTGGTTGACAAGACATTGACCCATTATTTTGAGGAAAACTGGGGCAGCATGGGGAGTAGGGCCTTTGATTGGGATGCCATGTAGGTGGTGTTTTGTTTGGAGTTCTTGAAAACCACCTATGGGGTTAGGAAACAACTTGTCTCGCAGAGACTAGCATGAGCACTCCTTGCAGGGGCTGGAGAGGGCATTGCCCGGTGAACCCAATATAGTACCTGAGTGGCAACAGTGCAAGAGGGAGCTCTTGGGTGACTGGAGTAGGCTAGGAAGTTTGTCCACACGGCCCACCGCCAGCGGCTCCATCTGGGAGAGGATAAAGCAGGGGCACTACTCGCCCGATTGCTTAAGCAAGAAGAACACTGCACTCCAATACTATTTAAAGGATGGCTATTATATGCTTGTGTTCACGCAGCTGGCCATCAATACTGCATTCATGTCTCACTTATGTAAAATGTATACAGCCCAATAGAGCAATTTAGTGGAGATAGGGCAACAATACCTGACAGGTGTGAAGATGCTGTGTCTCGCGGAGGACGACCGTGAGACCCTGGAGGCATGCAGAGGAGATTATAGCAGCCATATAAGGAAAATGGCCGAAACCCCGGGAGGGGATAGACTGCCAGCATCATACAACTGCAGGTACCAAGGAGGACAAATTGTTAGAGGTATATAACGAAGCCCTGACGAAGTAATGACTACTAGACACAATGCGGTAAGAGACGGTGGTAATGATTTCAAACGTGGTATGGGACCTAAAGGAGACAGCCTCCTACTGTCCTCTCTCCATGAGGAATGCAAGTATGAAGATACTCAGTATGGTACTCATTACTCACCTACTGGAATACCTTTCAGCACTGATACATACGGACTAGTGTGGATTCATTCCGGCGCAGAATAGTCTCTGTAATCGGTGGCGTCTCTAACATGTGTATCACCCCCGCACCTTATGGACGACGCCTATGCCTTGGTGTTCTTAGATATAGAACAGGCATTTAATTCAATTAGCTGGTCTTACCTCTGGTTGCTTTTTGAGAAAGGGGGTGTTGGTACTAACTACATTCAGTGTGTGAAACTACTGTATATAGATCCCAGGGCGAGAGTCCTGATGAAAAGGATGGTCTCAGAAGGTTTTTCCCTGCACAGAGGTACACGAAAGGGATGCATTCTGTCACCACTCCTGTTTGTACTGGCAATGGAGCCGGTGGCTAGTACACTCCGTCAGGTGATTGGACCATGGGGAATCACTGTGGAGGAGATCAACCACATGTTCTCGCTCTATGCTGACGATGCTCTTGTTTATCTGTGACAGCCGGAATACTCAGTTGCCATTCTATTGAGTATAATGCCTCGGTTTGGGGAAGTCTCGGGCTCCGTGTCAGCCATACCAAGTCCAAACTCTTTCCCTTGGGGGCATTGGCAGCAGATCCGACAGGAAAGCTGCCGGTGATGGGACTGCTCTGGGAGACGAAGAGTGTGCGATATCTGGGAATCAGGATCACCCACACTGAACAAGACTTTACAAATCTTACTGTCAGCTGGGTGGTTGACGGTTTACAGCGGGCAATTCAGCCTCTGTCGCGGATGAGCAGAGTCACCCTGGCTAAAATGGTGCTACTACCAAGATGCTTATACACTTTGCAAAGCTCACTATACGAGATCCTTCGCAGCTACTTTTTTTAAATAGACAAGTTCATAATAGAGCTACTGTGGGCAAACCAACAGAAATGGATTGGTCCCTCCACACTCAAATGGACATGGCAGAAGGGGGGAGTAGAGATATCCAATATGGAATTGTATTATATTGTGGCCAACTTACAGCATGTGATGCATTGTTAGACCCAGATGACAAATGGGAAACATTACTCCTGAAAGGATCCTATGGTACAAAGAAGCTGACTACTTTGCTGATGGGGGGCTGGTGTGCCCTGTGCTGATGGGGGGCTGGTGTGCACCGTGTCTGTAGAAATTGGGAACAGGTGTGAAACGAGTGATCCAATACACTCTGTATGCAACTGACATGCATATTTGGACATTGCAGCCTTCGTGCGAAAGGCTAAGGCCATGACGGCAGATAAATGACTAAGGCTGTGACACATTGGGGAACCTTAGCCCGATGGATGGTTTGTTACCAGAGAGGATGCTATTGCGCCCTTCAATCTAGGTACACGACAATATCTTCAGTACGCAAAACTTTCGGTCATGGCATGCAAATGCTCCATCCCCATAGCAGACATTGTCAGTGATGATGGCCATGGCGGGAGGAAGGCGTTTGTTATCAGTGATGTACAAGGCCCTGCGGGATGACCTCCAGGTGCCTCCACTAAAACTACAGGATAAATGGGGGGGAGCAACTGAGGGACCTATGTCAGCTGCAGAGTGAGAGTGGGTGCGTGGGGGTATGGATGGTTTCCTATCTAAATTTTGAACCCAAGAGAAAAGGAGTATAGGATGAAGTCAACTTTTTATTAACAATTAACATTTATCAAATGATTGGTAAAATGTTCCTTCCCAAATTGTTTTGTGATGCGACAGTGGGACCTTTATTTAAACTTGACATTCCTCATGTGTACGGCTTTCTAGCCTATGCATAGCTGCTTGCTGCATATCTTGACCTTGAATACTGCTTTTCTCATTGTGAATATGTAAGCTAATCGTATGATTAAACTACATGTCTTGTCAGTGCATCCACCCTAAAAAAAAAATCCGGACAGGTTGGTGCTGAGGGCTCAGACTTCTTACCAAAAGTCACATCTCCCTTTGATTTTGGGCATTCCATCACTCTACCAGAGCTCTTTGCTCCCCCCCACTCCTCAAAAGAGGAGGAGGGGCTCAATCGGTTGGATCCCAAAAAGGGCTTTAAACTTTCCAAGATCATACCAAGGACCAGTAAGAGGACGTTCCACTTTTTGTGGGGTTCAGCAAAGGAAAGGAAGGCTTGCATAAGAGCACCTCATTGAGGTTCACAGTCCTATTTATTAAGATCTGGTAAGCAATCGCCAAGAAGCAGCCCCGGAAGGTCTTAGGGCCCATTCCACCAGAAACAAGGCCTCTACCATTGCATGGGTGTTGGGGGTGCCCATTCTTGATATCTGCCAGGCTGCACCGTGGGCGCTGGTGCATAGATTTACAAATCAGTCCTTCTTGACAGGTAGGTCTTGTGGGAAGAGCACTTCACCCCCTCAGTTCTGAAAGACATTTTGGTCCGAGCTCAAAGATCATTCATCTTGGGGAGGTAGTGCTTGGGCATCTATGCTAAAGTGAGGAATCTGCAGGTAGAGGTATCCATCAGACGAACAAGTTACTTACCTTCAGTAACATTCTTTATGATGGATACTCTGTTTATCTGCAGAGTCCACATTGCCCTCCGGCTGCCCCTTACTGTGGAGTGGCCTTTTTTTAACACTTAAAAAGGTCCCAAGTTCGCAATCGGCACACTGTTACCAACAATTGTTCATGTTCCACGACTGAGCGCGGACAAGGGAAAAACAAGAAACTGACATCAGCTCGTAGGGATGATGCTTATATGTGTAGTTTAGCTCAGTCGTTACCAGGGCGATATGGAGTCAGTGCAGTGTAGCATGATGCAAACTAGCAGCGCACGAAATGCTGCTACAAAAAATCTCTGGTTCAAGTCTGATGCCTGAGGGATATTCTAAGGTGAGGAGTCTGCGGTTAGATAGAGTATCCACTAGAAAAAGCGTTACTGAAGGTAAGTAACTTGTGCGTTAGAAACACTTAGAAACCTAATTCTGTCTGATGGAAAAATATCTATTTTTGAAAAATGTATGGAAAATGCGTTCTCTTTGGCCAGTCATGCCTTTATATGCATTCTTCTCTGCTCTTAACAGGTGTCTCTGTGCCTAGGTAAGCTGGACAAGGAAAATAATTATCGGCATCTGCGGTATTGACTTTAGCTTCTCTTTTGAGCACAATATAAATTATGGAGCAGTCTGGTGAATATGTGGCTGCCTAGCGATAGGGCATGAAGTATGCCCTCTCCTTCTAATACACTGCAGGGAGACCTGTTTATAAAGTATTTAGCATTGGTTTTAAAATGCAGTGTTCCCGGCGGGAGGCCGGGCAGCTCGGCGATCAATCTGCTCTTGGCGCGCAGTGTCGAGGCGGCTCGTGCGCGCGCTCTCCGTCAGGTGTCCATCACACCCCGGCCCAGTAATGGTGGACTCGGGTGCCAGTACCTGGTGCTGCGGCTCGCCGTCTGTCAGCAAGGCCTGCTCTGCTAATGCTTGCCAGGGCTGCGGAGGAGCTCTGTGCCCAAATCCCTGATGTGACTTTGTGCCTGGTGCTCCGGCTGCGAGGTCACGTGATGGAACTCTTCAAGACCCTTCAGGCCCTCCCCCCTCCTCTTTCCTCACCTGTCCTCGGGTTGAAAATCAGTAGAAGTGCACGCGACACCTATTAACACGTTCCGCGTCAAGATGTGTTGTTTGTCAGCACGTTTTGCATGTCTTGTGTGAGGAAGGATGCAGGATTCTGCATCAAGATGGGTGTTTGAGGGTTTACTACAGAAGTCTAAAAAGTGACGTCAACTGAATTGGAGTGAAAAGTAAGACCTTATTTTTCGCGTTATTTAATTGGCATTCGGCGAGCTAGCTACTCATTTGGAGGGCATAAATTCCATACAAGTAACTGGATATGCATTCAAATAAATTAATATGCACTAATTTATGAGGAAAAAAATGTAAAACGTTGTGGCTGATCGTTTTTCTTTTACAATAGATATATATATATATATATATATACATCTATACATCGACAAACTACCAATTCTTCTTACATGCAAGCACGGCCTATTCACCCAGCACCATAAAATATCAAACATTACATATATCACCACCAGTCTTAAGCTCCTCTCTACATAAACAAAGCACCTAGCGATAGCACCGTTAGATTTTGTGAAAGGGAGAGACCTCCTGCGGGTCACAGCTATGGTTCAGCCCTTGGTCAGTCATTCCAATCTCCATCAAGCTAGAAATGGAAGCACGTTGCTGCATTACAACGAATTCCCAAATTGAGTGGAATACATTTGTATTGTAGAATTTAGAATTTTCCAACTTTATAAAAACGCTTGAGAACAGTATATAATGAGGTAATACTTCTCAATCCAAAGTGTGGTGTTCTCCCTCTGTGTCTACCATCCCCCGTTGCTCTCTGAAGAATGTGCATTCCAGGTTCCTTCTTTAGGCCGTCGTCTGTTTCATTGCCCCTTGATTCCTGAGCTCCTAAGTTTCTGAGCAGTCCCCAAAAAAAGGTTCCGTATGTGCCGGACTGGCCACCACCCCACAGCCATTAGAACAACATTCACACGAAGACGCCTACAGTCCCCAAAACTGTAATAGTGTCCAGTAACCACATCTCAGAATATTGCAGTCCAGTGGTTGGCTTGTTCTTGCCACATTTACAGTAGTCTTAGCTGTACTTGCCAGGATCTATTCGTCATCAGTAGGGTTGCCACTTACTTCGTGAGCTATAATGCCACACTAGCCTACTTGTAAAATGAGTGAAAAAACTTTAAACTCTAGAACTGAGAACATAGTGCTAAATTTTGTGCACAGGTAAAACACCACAATGGTAATCCTCAAGTAGAGTGTTTGGCAGAAGAATATGCAGCTTGATGTTGAAAAAGTCTGGCGTCAATGCCTATGCTTCAGATGGTCAAGAACAATGCCCAAGGTGAATCAATGCCTAACTAACCAGATGATCAACGGTTTTCCTGTAGGAATTTTGAAAGTTCTAATGCTGGCTGCTAATGGCAAGACAATCAATAACTTTGGCCTCGCCCTGTCTATGAGCGTCTGTCAGTTAGACAGCCAAGAATAAGGCACATTAATTTCGAGACTTCCAGTTGATCCGTAATCCAGTCTGAGTGTGGTGATTGATAAGGCCTGGGTACCACCCTCTGCCCCCAGCGCAGGAGAGTGAACATTTGCCTAACTTTAGTACAGGTAAGTTTAAATTCTATTAAGGACACGGAGGTGAGGGTTATGCCTTCTTCCTTCACTTTATTTTCTACAGCAGCCATTTTTAAACATCACAAACTACTACTCCCATGAACACCAGGGAGTAGGACAAACATTTCAACAATAGTCCTTTGTCACTGTCCATTATCCAACCTCCACTTGGTCCCTCCACTTCCTCTTCCTCTTTCTTCGCTCGAACAGCCTCTTTACTAACTTCATGCATCCTGTTTGGCCTCACCATTCCCTGCAACAACAGGCAGCGTCAGAACCAAGTCCACAATACATCAGTCATCAGAACAAACACTAAAGAGACATTTCTCAGCCACAGAAGGTCATAAGCAACTAAATGGACATACATACACCAAATGCTCACATTGATCAACATTTTAACGGACCCCAAAAACCAGTACTTACTCCAGAATTGGGAGGGTCCACGTGTCCATCGATCGCCAGGTGGGATAATCCTTGTCTCTGTGTCCTTAATGGAATTGAAAATACCTGTACTAGAGCTAGGCAAATGTTCATTCTATGTCAGGACTGGAGGCTCAGATTTTGCCCGTTCAAAGCTTGTCCACCACAAGTTGAGTGACCTCCAACACTGGTTTGAAATAGAACCTTTTTTAAAGATCGAATCAGAGGACCAGCTGGCCGCGCGCATATGATGATCCAAATGCGCTCCAAGCGAAAATGCCTTAGAGGCCATAGCACCTCTCGCCGAGTTGGCACCAAACTTCTTGGTGTCAATTCCCACCTCCTGCATCACCCAACGCACCCATCTGGCTATAGTTAGCGAAGAAACCACCTTGTATGGTTTACGTAGTGCAATAAGCATCTGTCTTTCACTGGGAGGGCGGATCTCCTCTGTCAATTCTTCATAAGCTCAGAGGTACTGCACCACACACCATTTGGGGGATTCTCGAAATGCTGGGTAAGAAATTACCCTGGTATGACATTTTGTCCTTCTACAGACCGTAAAGGAGACCCTATCCGGGGAAAACATTCTGGCCAGGATGTCAAGGGCTCGTACATTGGACACACGCCTGCAAGAAACCAGGCATAAGAGGGCCGCCAATTTTTAAGAGAGTTCTTTGCGAGACAGAAACCTATTCGGTTGCCAGGAAAGGAAAAAGATAAAAACCTATGTTCACATCTCACAAGGTAGAGTAGTGCGGTTCCGGTGGGATGGATAGGTGAATGCCCCTCAGGAGTCTACACATAAACAGGCGTTTCCCCACCGGGATCCCTGAATAGGAGTATGACCCGCTGATATCGCTGAGCGGAAGGTATTAATAGATCGGTAAGCCAACCCTTCCTCCACAAGGTTCGCCACGAAATTGAGAATATGGACTACATCTGCTCCCATGTGATCGACACACCGTCGCAAACACCAACGGTGCCATCTGTTCCAGGCGGAACGGTATCTCTTGGCTGTATTTTCTGCCTATGCCTTGGATAACAAAGACTCAGTGTGTCCCGAAAGGCGCGGGTGCAACCAACGACGCCTGAGATCCACCAGGCCATCAGCTGCCATGACCCCTCCACCACCAGGCGGTGGGGATTGAGGTCCAGATCCAGAAGAATGTGATGAAAGTGGGGGAGTTGAATTGGAGAATCCCAGGAAAGTTCCAGAAAAACTGGAAACCATACTTGAGACCTCCAAAGGGAGGTGGTTAACACCACCTCCGCCTGTTGGCGGTGAACGCGAGCCGACACTCGCGTGATCATGGAGAAAGGGGGAATGCGTAGCCCAGCTCCCGCTGCCAGTCAAGGAGGAACGCATCGGTCACCTCCACCAGCAGGCCTTGTACCTTGGTAACTGATGATCCAGACGTTACAGAAATAGATCGAATGAGCAAGTTCCCCACCTCTCCATTAGCTGGGAGAACACTTGGTTATCCAACTTCCACACGCTGGCATCTAAAAGATGACGAGAATGCCAATCTGCTACCTTGTTCACTCGGCCTGGAAGATATTCTGCTGTGACCGACACCTGATTGTCCAGGCAAAATTTTCCAAAACTCCTTGGCGGGATTCGCTAGCGCGCAGGACCGGGTGCCACCCAGGTGATTGATTTACCGGACTGCTGAAACATTGTCCATTTTGAGAAGAACACAGGACTGCACTCTGTCCTTCATCCAGCACTGCACCGCAAACAAACCCGCGAGTAACTCCATACAGTTGATGTGTAATCCCTGTTCTTGTACTGACCAGGCTCTACCGGTGGATAAATCTCTGCATCTAGCCCCCCAGCCAGTTCGGCTGCCATCCAATTCTAGTACAATGTCTGGGACGTACCCGAAGATCGCTCGCCCATTCCACTTCTCCGTGTGGGTAAGCTACTTCTTCTCCTTCACCTCTGGTGTGAGGGGGACAGGCTGTGAATAAGTCAGGCCCTTCCTGAGATGATGTGTTTTGAGCCGCTGCAACGCGCGGTAGTGCAGATGGCCAGGAAAGATGGCCTGAATCGAGGAGGAGAAGAGGCCGACCAGGCGAGCCAGTTGACGCAGCGAGGTGTGCGGCCTGGCCATGCGTTTGGCAAAGTTTGTGCCTAATCTTTGCCATCTTTTGGGCCAGTAGGCTCCGAGTTGAAGAGGTTGAATCTATTGTGAACCCTAGAAAAGTTGTGCTTTGCACTGGGGAAAGAAAAGATTTCTTCTCGTTGATGACAAAACATAACCCCTGCACCAAGTTGACTGCTATTTACAGATGACTGGACAGGGTTTTGGGGCATTGGGCCACAGAAAGTATGTCGTCAAGATAGAAGATCATACGGATGCCCTGAGGAACTTTACAGTCGGTCGGATGACCTTGGTGAAGCACTAGGGCGCAGAGGAAAGTCCGAAAGGCAGAGTGGTAAACTCGAACACCAGACCGTTCCATTCAAACAGCAGAAAACGGCAGTGAGGGGGAAATACAGGGATAGTGAGTTACGCATCCTTCAGATCCAGACAGACCATCCAGTCAAGATGCCTCAACACCTCCCTGAGCAGGTGAATATCCTCCATTTTGAAATGCAGATAAACCACCCACTTGTTGAACTCTTTTAAGTTAATCACCGGTCTGGGACCCCGTCTGCCATGTCTACCAGGAAAAGATTGCTGATGAACCCATGGGGATGTTCCGTGGAATGACAGATTGCCACTTTCTGGGGAAGGGCCGAGATCTCCTCACTTATCAGCTCCGCATTGCACTGAGAGAAAGAAATGGTCCGGGGATTGGATACTTGATAGGGATGGCCATGGAACTCCACTTGAAAGCCCTGAACCATCTGCAGTACCCAAGCGTCGCTCGTGGGAGAGGCCCAAGCCGGGAGGAATTGTGCCAAGTGACCTCCCACTCGCAGGCGCGCTGAAGGCAGCACTGTCACCTTTGCCAGAGTTATTGGCTTGTCCTTTGAAACCTCCCTGACCTCGGAACTTCTGTCCTCTGATGGGTGAGAATGTGTTGAAATGAGAGCCATCCTGGTATTGGCCATGTCCAAAGCCTTCCCCCCCTATCAGGGTTGTGATAGTTGGGACGGCCATTATAGCGGCCCCTGCCACGGCCGGCCCCCTGGAAAACCCGAGGGGTAAAAACCCTGTGAATATTGGATTGGGCCTTATCCAAAGACGTGAAGTTGGCCGCAAACTTACTTAGTTCCTTCACGAATGGGTCGCCGATCAGACCTCCCTGGGCAACAGCTCTGGCCTCCGAAGAGGCGAGGTCCCCCAACTTAAGATCCACCTTTATTAACAGCAGCCGGTGCCTCTCTGTAGAGAGCGCGCAGTTGGCGTGCCCCAGGAACAAAATGGCCCGCTACGCCCAACCTGACAGGACCTCGGGAGAGATCAGGGTACCCGTTGCCTTAGCTTCCTCAGCCATTTCTAGGATTTTGGTGACTGGTCCTATGTAGTCGAGGAGCTTGTCCTGGCAAGAACGCCAGGACCGGTCAATACCCTTTTTAGGGTCCTTGACGAACTTGTCAAAGAAAATTTCTATTTTGGGGTCAATGTCTGGCGTGAGGGCGACTTTGTCCTCCAGACAGGGGTGGGGACACTCTGCCTGGAGGCGGTTACGAGCATCTTTCTCCATTGGTTTGCGAAGCCAGCTCGCTACATATTTAGCTACCTTGTCGGCCTGGACCCAGTCCTTAGCCCTAGGGTGGACTATATCGTCCGGGTCCAGCATATCAGAGATGCCCTCTGGGGCGGGAGGTGGGGTGGGGAGCCATGGCCTGGAAGGGCCTGCGTCCTCGTCTGTATCTCCCGGGGAGTCCCCAGTGTCCTGGGGGTCTGGGGTGACGGTGTGGGGGGGGTCTGGGGACCATCCTGGGGGACGCAGGCACCTGGGTGGGGGCATGTGCTATAAAGGCCTGCTTCAGGCACACAAAAGCATTGGCGTCCACCCCAGGATTGCACTGCTTCTTGGCGGGAGGGGGCCCTTTGTCCTGTGATGTCTTAGGGACTTCCGGTGGGTTCGCCAAGGGCTTCAACCACTTGGCGTGCTCCTGCACTATCTGCGACGAGAGGCGCTGTTCCAGAGGTTCCATGGCCTGATTCACGGCTCTGTATATGGTGTCGTCAACCGCCTCGTAAAAATTATCATCCCAGGGCTGGAAGGACAGGTCGTCCGCTTCCTGCTCCTGGTCTTTCATAGCCGCTAAATAACCCCTGTGTCCAGCAGGCAGGCCCTCAAGTGTCAGGTATATGTGGGTAAATTTAAGCTGGGAGGGAGCCCTACTATTATGGGTGGACCAGAGGCACACAATCTTGCGGGAAGAGCCCTGGGGACGGATGTATGTCATTACATCACATACTAATACCATGCGTGCCATTACAACGCGGGTATTACTTCGCGATGTCAATGACAACAAAATGCCATTACATCGTAAACTTTTACCACAAGTATGCTTTTACCACGCATGCCATTACAACGCAAAGGCATGCGTGGTAAAGCTATACTGGTGGTAAAGGTTTTCAAGGTAAGTGACTCTACACTACCCCTGCACAACCCTCCCCCGACCCCCAGTCCTCTCCCTACAATTACACTACACTACCCTGCACAACCCCCCCGACACTACACTACACAAACACTACAACACTACCCTAAACCCTAAAACACTACACAAACACTACAACACTACCCTAAACCCTAAAACACTACACTATACAAACACTACAACACTACCCTAAACCCTAAAACTCTACACTACTCAAACACTACAACACTACCCTAAATCACTACACTACACAAACTCTACAACAGTACCCTAAACCCTAAAACACTACAACACTACCCTAAACCCTAAAACACTACACAAACACTACAACACTACCCTAAACCCTAAAACACTACACTACACAAAGACTACAACACTACCCTAAAACTCTACACTACTCAAACATTACAACACTACACTACACAAACTCTACAACAGTACCCTAAACCCTAAAACACTACAACACTACCCTAAACCCTAAAACACTACAGTACCCTAAACCCTAAAACACTACACTACACAAACACTACTACACTACCCTAAACCTTAAAACTCTACACTACACAAACTCTACAACACTACCCTGAACCCCAGAACACTACAACACTACCCTAAAACACTACACTACACAAACACTACCCTAAACCCTAATGCACTACACTACACAAACACTACTATGCTACCCTAAACCCTAAAACACTACACCACACAAACTCTACAAAACTACCCTAAAACACTACAACACTTCCCTAAACCCTAATGCACTACACTAAACAAACATTACAACACTACACTAAACCCTTTTGTGTGATTTTAAGACCTGGGAGCTCACCTGTTCGAAGCGCTCACTTCACGCGCTGACACAGCCCTCCTCGACCTTCCCTGAGACAGCGACCAGCGCTGAGACAGGGAAACGCCCAAGGCGGTAGCCACGCCCACCGCGAGGCCACGCCCACTCGCAACCAGTATATAAACGCTGAGAACAAGCGGCTTATTACTTTGTTTGTATCCTCTGAGGCGGAAGCCGGAGGACTGTGACCACCATTGTGTTTTTAAAAACTGTAATTCTGTGCTCTTTTGTGTGATTTTAAGACCTGGGAGCTCACCTGTTCGAAGCGCTCACTTCACGCGCTGACACAGCCCTCCTCGACCTTCCCTGAGACAGCGACCAGCGCTGAGACAGGGAAACGCCCAAGGCGGTAGCCACGCCCACCGCGAGGCCACGCCCACTCGCAACCAGTATATAAACGCTGAGAACAAGCGGCTTATTACTTTGTTTGTATCCTCTGAGGCGGAAGCCGGAGGACTGTGACCACCATTGTGTTTTTAAAAACTGTAATTCTGTGCTCTTTTGTGTGATTTTAAGACCTGGGAGCTCACCTGTTCGAAGCGCTCACTTCACGCGCTGACACAGCCCTCCTCGACCTTCCCTGAGACAGCGACCAGCGCTGAGACAGGGAAACGCCCAAGGCGGTAGCCACGCCCACCGCGAGGCCACGCCCACTCGCAACCAGTACAAATGTGCCGGCCATACCAGCACAGCGGACGAGCGCAGCGGGAGCGCCGTTTGCGCACCGAAGGCGCGCCTAAGGCAAGCCCGTCTGCGCCCGTCCGCGCACGAACGGGCATAGGGCCAGAACCCCTGCCGAAAACTACTGACCCTAAGGTAAGTTACTCACGGCGAGAGCTACTAAGCCTTAGACCCCCAGCTCCCTCCTGTGAATTTACCCATGATTTAAATGGACCTTTCATTCGCTGCCCCATCTGCAAACCAGTCCAACTCAAACTTCCCACAAAACCCCACATACCTGCCTCCCTCAAACTCGCCTCACTAAACTGTCGCTCGCTCCCCAAACATGCGACGCAAATCAACCATCTGATAGAGGACTTGGAGATAGACATCCTCTTCCTCACGGAAACTTGGCTTTCCATACATTCGCAATCAGATATGGCACTAGCAACCCCACCGGGCTTCCTCATCCAGTCCCTACCCCGACCTCTAGGCAGAGGCGGTGGTGTCGCCATTATTTATCGGGACTATCTCCACTGTAAAACCAGCGATGCGCAGATCCCCGACTCTGAAAGCTTTCAGTTTACCATTAAACTCGACCCGACCAACTCACTTACAGGAGTCCTCGTGTACCGTCCCCCCGGCCCTCCGGGCCCTTTCGCTAGCTCCCTCCTGGACACTGTAACAAATCAGGCCCACTCACTATCAAATTTCATGATAGTAGGTGACCTAAACATCCATCTCAATGACCCTGCAGACCTGGTAGCTACCGACCTGATCTCCGATCTGGCGGCACTCGACATTCGCCTCCTTAACTCCGGAGCGACCCACATCAAGGGTCACCTCCTGGACCCAGTGTTCACCAGCTCCCCTTCGGTACAAGTGAAGGTGGCCCTTCCCCTCCCCTGGACAGATCACTTCCTGGTCCCCTTCCAACTTCCAGGAATATTCAGGAAACCACAAAAACCACCTACCTACATCAGGGACAGGACCTGGTCCAGACTCCCCACCGAAGAATGGGCAAGGATCCTAAAAACAACCACCCCTGCATGCGCGGAAGACCCGACTGTCGCCGACATAAAATTTAGAGAGTGGATCACCACCACCCTGAACACAGTACTCCCACTGAGAACTAGGGAGGACAAAAACGGTCAACCCGGTTCTGCCCCATGGTACACCCCGGACCTCCGGCTACTTCGCAAAAATTGTAAAAAAGCCGAACGGCTTTGGAGGAAAGACTGGCAGCACGCCAGCAAGGATGCATACCATAATACCGTCAGACTTTACAAAGAGGCCATTAAGCACGCTAAAGCTTCCCACTATGACGCACGGATTAAAGAATCCTCCAATTCCGCCAGGGAATCCTTCTTAATAGTAAAGGAGCTGCTGAAAGTACCCAACACCCCTCTTTCCATCACCCCCTCGGGTCGACCGAAGTAATGAACTTGCCTCATACTTCAATGACAAAATCTCCCGCATCCTGGCCTCCCTTCCCCCGCCCGGCCCTCGCAGCCACCTGGCCAGCCGCTCATCCCCCGGCCTGAGCAAAAGCAACCCTCGCTCCCCCACACTTACTACATTCCGGCCAGTAACCCGCACAGAGGTAGAACGAACCTTGACTAAAATGAAAAGCGGGTCCCCTCTGGACCCGGCACCCATCAGATTCCTGAAAACCGTGGCCCCTGTCATCGTTCCCACGGTCACGGAGCTTATCAACAGCTCGCTGGCCCATGGATCTGTCCCTGACAGCTGGAAAAGTGCGGTGGTAAAGGCACTTTTAAAAAAACCCCAGCTTGACCCAGCGGACATGTCAAACTATCGGCCAATATCACTACTTCCCGGAATCAGCAAGGTAGCCGAGAAATTGGTCAACAAACAATTATCTCAGTTCCTTGAGACTAATAACGCACTACGACAATCCCAGACTGGATTCCGCCCGGGCCATGGCACAGACACCGCCCTTCTTGCCGTTATCGAAGAAGCAAGGCGCATCCTGGATTCAGGAGGGTCAGTGGCAGTGATCCTCCTGGATCTCAGCGCAGCCTTCGACACAGTCAACCATCGTGTCCTTCTTCATCGACTCGCGGCAGCAGGGCTCTCCGGGACGGCCCTTGGCTGGATTGAATCCTTCCTCACTGGACGTACGTTCCAGGTATGGGACGACAATCACCACTCGTCCACCCTCCCCCTCACAAGCGGGGTCCCTCAGGGCTCCTCCCTGAGCCCGACGCTTTTTAATGCATATATGGCCCCCCTTGAGGATGTGGTGACACCATTTAACATCAAAGTGATAAGCTACGCTGATGACACTCAACTGGTCGTCTCCCTATCTCAACTTATCGACCACCCAGAGAATCTGACCAACTGTCTTACAGAAATCTACAGCTGGATGAGTGACTCATCATTAAAATTAAATGGGTCAAAGACGGAAGTGATGCTCCTGGGGAAACAATGGACGACCATCCCCCCAGCAATCTGGCCCGACGTGTTTGGAGAAATCCCCCTCCCGAAGCGTGAAGTCAAGACCCTCGGCGTATGGCTCGAACCAGAACTTACCATGAAGACGCAAGCAACCAAAACTTCGGGTACCTGTTTCGGGCTCATGCGCACGACTTGCAAGATTCTCCCCCTACTGCCTCTTGCTTCCAGGAAACTACTCATCCAAGGACTAGTATTGTCCCGCCTGGACTATAGCAATATAGTCTACCTGGGAGCCCCTGAAGCCACCCTGACGAAACTGCAGCGGACACAGAACGCTGCAGCACGTCTGATAACCAACCTTCCCTCTAGAGTGTCCGCCAGACCTACCCTCAAGGCCCTGCACTGGCTCCCTGTGCGCCAAAGAGTGCAGTTCAAAGCCATGTGCATGTCACATAAGCTGATCAACGGATCTGGTCCCGCGATCCTCAGCAGCATGATCACTCCCTATAAAGCACCCAGATCCCTACGATCTGAGAATGAGCACCTGGCCACCGTTCCCAGATTCAAAAAGGCACGTACAGGAGGACGACGCTTCTCTGTCCAAGCAGCCACTGGATGGAACGCCCTACCACGCTCCCTCAGACTTGAACCCAACTATTTGGCATTTCGCAAAAAGTTGAAAACACACCTATTCCCTAATTAATCGTCCCTCCTCCGTTCCTTCCCCTCAACTGGATCATAACTTCTATAGCGCGGGGATGCCCTTGGGTCACCAGGCGCTTTATAAATCGCTATTAAATTAAATTAAATTAAACCCTAAAACACTAACACAACCCTAAAACACTAACCTACACAAAAAAAAACTAAAACGTTTTTTAAAAAAAACACACAACACAAACATTACACCACTACATTTACACTACCCTAAACCCTACAAAAGTAACCCCCACCCAAGCGCAAACTCCCTTACCTCTCTCCTCTCCAGCGTCGCTGTCTCTGCTCCCGGTTCCTGCTTCCTCCTTCCTGCTTTGAGGGGTGGTGCACATCGTTGTGAGGAAACCGCCTCAGTTTCCTCACAACAACTTGGATAGCCGCCATTACTCATTACATCGCATGCATTGTAAAAGTGCATGCGATGTAATGGTATGCGTGGTTTTTACCACGCGTTGTAACATCGCATGCTTTGTAACGCATGCGATGTAAATCATGCGATGTAATGGCTACACGTGGTAAAAACCGCGTTGTAATGGCTGTTCCCCCCTGGGGACACTCACACCCTGAAGATACCAAGGGCTTCTGCCTCCCGAGAAAGTGCTCCACGCGGCGCTGCAGCCGACAGTACTACCTTGTACGGCATCAAATGTAACTCAAAAATACAGACCCCAGCATTAAATGGGGGGTTCTACAGACCCTTAAGCGGGCGTCACTCGGGAGGCTGAGGACCGGCAAGGCTCTCTACCAGGCAGCGCTGGTCAGCACTCTATCATTGTGCTAACTTGTGCTGCCAGGGAGTTGAGGGTACAGCGCTCCCAAGCAGCGGGAGGACCCCTCCTCAGTTATGGGCACCGTCCCGTAAGGCACGCAAATGTGTCCCGCAACTACAGGGAATCTGCAAATTAAGGCTTGTGGAAAAACAGAACACCAATAGCCCGTAATCATGCACCAAACCTCCCCTGAAAAATAGATAATGAAAACAGGACTTAACTTGCTGCTGAGCAGCGAAGGAAGAGGAAACACTAAGGAGGGACCAAGTGGAGGCTGGATAATGGACAGTGACGAAGGACTATTGTTGAAATGTTTGTTCTACTCCCTGGTGTACATAAGAGTAGCATTTTGTTATGTTTAGAAATGGCTGTAGTAGAAAGTAAAGCAAAGGAAGAAGGCATGGTATGAGCCTCCGGTCCTGACATCGAATTCTGGATGGGTACCGAAGGTGGGTAGCACACCCAAGATAGGTAGCAGCTTGCACTGGAAAAGATTGAGCGGAATTGTGTAGGTTTTAAAAAAAATGTTATTATGGTCTGTAAACCTTAGAGATGTATTTAAAATGTTTGTACAAAAAAGGATGGGCAGCGCACTCCTGTTAACTAGCTGATCAATAAATTAGTACTAAATGATATAGGTGCTGCAGCGTGATGCTCGCTGTCAATCGAGCATGTAAAAAACTGGAAGAAAGGACAACCAACTGATGGTTGACACTGCGCACTGTGCTAAGGGTAACTAAGTTACAGATGGTTAATCACATTGGCAAAACGATCAATGAATACAAAAATGTTGCGTTCATAAAGACATATATTTTCAACATATATGTAAAGGCAATATCACATTACATCATCATATGAAAATCAAAATGTATACATAATGGTGGTCATCCACCACAAACAGTTCAGAAGTGAAATATGCTACATAATACTTTTGGGTAGTCACAAGATGGTGTGTTGGTGAGCCCAATGCATTTCGGGACTAAGCTGTCCCTTCATCAGGGGCGATCTGTGAAAAAATACATAAGTATCATAATCAATAACAAATGCTGGGTGTTTACATACAAGAAGAGTCCATGGTGGAGGAGTTATGAATCATGTGTTAGATAATAAATACCTACTTTCTAAAAGTGGTATTTTCAAAACACAGAATGTAAAAATCACCTTCACTAAAAGATGCATCTTTAGATTCTGAGTTCAGGCATACTAAACTTTATTTTCCTACCTAATTCCCCGGGCCAGTTATGTTTAAAATATGTTATAAACCAACTCCCCATTCTGTCCTGGAACAGGTAGCCTTGCAATAGCAAAATCCGAAATTGGCCATAATTCACCATCAGGACATGCCACACACACCAGGGCACGTCCTACCTTTCACATACACTGCACCCTGCCCACAGGGGTACCTTGGGCCTACCTTAGGGGTGGCTGACATGTAAGAAAAGGGAAGGTGAGGGACTGGAAAGTGTGTGCACTGGCCAAGTCGACATGGCAGTTACAAACTGCATGCAGACTTTGCAATGGCGGGTCTGAGGTACCTTTTCCGGGCTACTCACGTGGGTGGCACAATCAGTGCTGCAGGCCCACTAGTAGCATTTGATTTCCAGGTCCTGGTACACTCAGTGCACTTTACTAGGGACTAACAAGTACATCACATATCCAATCATGGAAACACCAATTCATAACACAATTAACCACAGGAGCACTTGCACTTTACCACTGATCAGCAGTGAGAAAAGTGCGCAGAAACACTACGCCAGCAAAAACAGAGTCAAAACCGGGAGGTCAGAAAGCAAAACCTCAGGGGAAACACGCCAAAAGATGCCAAGTCTAACAGTCAGCTACACTTTCTGTTCTACATGCAAATGTGGCCATCCCCACTCACTGTTCTACATCCATATCAGTCAAGTCAGTCAAAAAAGTCTTTATTCGATTTCCATCATAAAAGACATACTATACATAATAAAAAAATCATATAAAATATTTATGTCAACATAACAATACAAGATTAAAATATAAGACCAATAAAAATTATTAGATATGCATATTATTAAAACACGATGACTATACATAGTAGGTAGATATGGTAGACACATGATACCTAACCCTGTGGCCATAGAAATAACAATAGTTAAAATCAACGAAATGACATACATATCTACATACATATGTGGCCACCCCCACTTGCTGTTTTACATACATATGGGGTCATTTCCACTTTCTGTTCTATGTGCATATATGGCCATCCCCACTCTCTGTTCTACATACACGTGTGATCATCCCCACTCTCTGTTCTACATATATATGTGCCCCTCCCCACCATCAATTCTGCATCCATGACCATTCCCAAACACATATCTGCAAGCCTATATGTGACCATATCCAGAGCAGGGACTCTCCTTTCCAGGCTTTCTATCGTTCCATGTGCCTGGTGAGGAGGCCTTTCGCTGGAAAGAAACAGATTACATCTTCATGACATTTAAAGCCCATGCGACACGTTTAAAGTCAGAAATAATTCAGTTTGTCACAATCTCTTAATGGGAGGAATTAAAAGAATAAATTCTAGTTTGTGCGCTTGAGCCAGCAGAGCTAATGAGGAGACACAGAATAGTCCGCTCGGGAAACGGTGAAATCTCATTAATGGTGAGGCGTGCCCAAACTCCAGAGGAGGCAGTGAGATAAACGCTCACTGCTGAAACATCTCGTGATATTCAGTTCAAGAGTTAGAATCCGGCAAGGCCAGCTGTACCGACGGAACCATTAAATCTGGTCATATTAATGCCGTGCTACTCATAGTACAGCCTGCGGGCCGCCAGCGGCCTCACATGACTTCATTGGCAGCCCGCGGACCTTGCCTTGCAGTTTCCACGGTCGGCAGTAAACACAGAAGATGACTGCAGGAGCATACGTAGTGAATATGTATGAAATAGGTATTCACTATGTATGCTCCTGCGACCATCTTCTGTGTTTACTGCCAGCCTCTATGACGTCAGGGCACCTTCGGAAAGCTTCCCAAAAGGCACTTTAAAAGGCACTTTAAGCGCTTTCCCAGCTGACTTTTAAAAGGGTGTTTTGGAAACTTCCTGTTTGAAGCAGAGACAGATAGAGGCAGAGACATTTAGAGGCAAAAACAGATAGAGGCAGAGACACAGATAGAGACACAGAGACAGACAGAGATACAGACAGGGACAGACAGAGACAGGTACAGACAGGGCCAGACAGGGACAGACCGAGACAGAGGCAGAGACAGATAGAGGCAGAGATAGAGGCAGAGACAGATAGAGACAGACAGATAGAGGCAGAGACAGATAAAGGCAGAGAGAGACAGGGAGACACAGATAAAGGCTTGGAGAGACAGATAGAGACATGGAGAGACAGAGACATGGAGAGACAGATAGAGGCAGGGAGAGACATATAGAGGCAGAAACAGATAAAGACAGGCAGATACATGTAGAGGCAGAGACAGATAGAGGAATGGACAGACAGAGGCAGAGATGGACAGAGGCAGAGATGGACAGAGGCAGAGATGGACAGAGGCAGAGATGGACAGAGGCAGAGATGGACAGAGGCAGAGATGGACAGAGGCAGAGATAGATAGAGGCAGAGACAGATAGAGACAGGGACAGAGGCAGAGACAGAGACAGATAGAGGCAGATAGAGACATACAGAGATAGACACAGGTAGAGACAGAGACAGATAGAGGCTGAGTCAGATAGAGATAAAGACAGACAGAAGCAGAGACAAAGGCAGAGGCAGACAGATAGAGATAGAGACAGGAATAGAGGCAGGGACAGATAGAGGCAGGGACAGATAGAGACAGGGACAGACAGAGACAAATGGAGGCAGAGACAGGGACAGACCGAGGCAGAGACAGACAGAGAGACAGAGAGAGAGAGAGACAGACAGAGAGACGGAGACGGAGGGAGGCAGAGGGAGACAGGGAGGCAGAGGGAGAAAGACAGAGAGAGACAGAGATATAAAGAGCGGGAGGGAGACAGAGAGAGGGAGAAAGAGAGAGAGAGAGAGAGAGAGAGAGAGATGTGTGTATGCCTGGTCTGGTGGCTCAGTGGACGAAGGCGTCCGCTGCAGGGGCCTGTGTTCAACCTCATGGTCCCAGTTTTTTTTTGCTCTAGACCTGCCCCATCCACCACTGACCCCGCCCCCACCGGTGTGGCCCTCGGCCACAAACCACACTGTAAACGTGGCCCCCCAAGAGAAAGTTTGCGAGTACCCATGTATTAACGCTTGCAGTTTCGGTAGGAAACACGATCTATAAATAAAAACCTATTGTATCACAACGTAGGAAAACTCGCATAGTTGTATGTTTGCACCTAGGCACCTTCCTGTCCTGTCCACACAGATAACTTGTGCAGCCAGGCCACCAGGCCAATGCTCGACCCCTCCCCCCTCAGAAATCTTCTCAAGCCGTTTGTGTGGAGTTGTCTGGCAGCAGTTTATCAGAAGGCACCGCGCGCAGGCGGACACCACTGTAGGACTGACCATTTCCCAGTCGGCTGAGGTCAGCACCTTTGGGGCTTCCTGCCCCCTTGGCGCGCATCTGCCTGTGAAGAACTTAGTAACGGTGTCCTCGCAGGGACTGAAGTATGTAATCACAACACTGCCCTTGCCTTTGCTGTTTGGAAGGGGGGTGGTCGCAATGTTATTGCCACTCCTTCGTTGTCTTCGCCCGGTCAACGCTCGACCCTCATTAACGCACGCCTCGCATGTCGGGGCCTCCTCACAAAACTATGTACTAGTCGCTCCGTGACACGAGCTCACCCCCAGGACTGCAGCGCGATCGGCCGAAGCTGTGAGAGGGTGTTCGCACTATCACTGCCAAGCTGCCTGACTGCTCGGCGGAGACGAGCTCACCCGTCCTCCTCCGTGATTTTTACCAGATATATTTATGCGCAAACTCCCTTTCATTCCGATCCAGCGTGCCGCATGCTCTTTGCATTAAAAGAACATTTCTTTCTATTTATTTTGGGTCGAAGTGTCGATGACAAGTTTTATTTCTGCCAGACCCCCTTTCTCTTTTCAAATCCTGCCGGATTGTCTCCTCCGAGAGGAGTTTTCTTTCTTTTGAGCCGTCCGGCAGGGCCCTTGGCACATCTGTGAGCATTTTGCACCGCTTGGCAGCCTCTCCAGAGAAAGGCCCGTGCCCCGCTCTTGGTAAACGACAACATTTGTAGTTTTGAAAGTTCTCCCTGGTAATCAGGGTCTGATTGCAAAACTTTTTATGCGTTATGCGAGTATTAAATTATCCTGCCTAAAAATCTGGATTCGTTTCTGGTGGCAAAGGTGTTTTGGTCATCTTTGGAATCTGAAGCCTTCATCAGCACCTTCCCCATTATATAAACCTTTATCATCATGGATTTTACATCCTAAGCAGGGACAGTTTAAGTATTTGGGGGGCCCCGGGCAGCAGGTATTTGGGGGCCCCTGTTCCGAAAAGCTTTGAATTTATGATCCAGTTTCGACTCTTTCATGGCCTTTAGGCCAGGTCACCGACTCCTTCAAATTCTAAACGTGTTTACATTATAAATTCGGGGATAGTGATGTGTGTTTTCAACATTGTAACACAACAGAAGCTCACTAATATTACTGCAAATAAACTCTGTGACACCCTCCCATTTTACTCAGTGAGGACTTGTTTTGAGCTAAAAGAAACTTTTTGTGGATGTTGCACGAATGTCTGTGATAGACTCTCACACATTACCCAGATTAAAAATAAATGAAAGGGAAACGGCATTTAAAACAATCTGATTATTCAAGGTCACCAGGATAAGACTCTCTGAAGGCCAGAGCTGGCTCCACCTGGGACCCTCCCCTAAAAGCCTGGAGCCCTGGGCCATTGCCCACTTTGCCCGCCTTAAAACATCTCTGATCCTAAGTGGATGTCCCTCAAATCCTAAACTGACAAAATTACGATACTTACAAATGGGAGAACTGTCATATTATGTGGAACATTAGAAACATGGGAAATGTCAATAGACTTGACTTGCAATTTGTGTTGAGACAAAAATATTTTTAAAAACCATTTTGCAGTGAAAGAAGTAAAACAAAAGCAATTGTTTTCTATAAAGAAACATCCATAAGATATAGGACACAATGTGTGATAATTCAGTGTACTTTTGAGATGTAGAATAGTCCTTCATGCCTTACAGGGCCAAGTACTCATGGAAGGTGGGGTGGTGCAGCAAGCAGCCAACAAACAGCGTGAAGTGAGTTGATGACACTCCTCTAAGGCGGAACCAAACCCCATACTGTGTATATGTTAAATAATTGGTAACAATACATATTGCAGACATCAGCACTGTCAAGCTACACTTTAAAATAGACATTTACTATTTGTACATTCTACCTAGCCTAGTGTCAAACTTTGAGGCTGTGTGCTGCCTTTGTAAAGTGCTGTGCACCACTTGCCCTTTAATGTTGGCTCTCTGCTGCAGTCTTTTCGAACAAGGGGTCAAAGAGGGTAGAGAATTTTCCAGGAGTTTGTCAATCCCCTAGCCTAGAGGTATTATGTAGAGAGCCGCGTGCGCACTTCTCTCCTTGTCTTAAGATCTGAGCCGCGACGCCACTGAAGTGCGTCACAGCGTGGCACAAGGAAGAGCTGATTGTCATGCGATGTGTGCAGGCTGTTTTCACTGGGTGTTGCTCTGCTGGCAAGAACAGGGACAGTTTTGTCCGGAGGAGCCTTGGATGTTCTTCAGTGTGTGTCACATGAAAGAACAACCACTGACCTTTGCACCCCCTGTTGCTTCGCAGAGCAGTGAGATGAGCTGTCAAGCGCAGAGTGACTAACAGGCATTATGGCCTGCGTAGGACCCAGCAGATAGCCATTGTTTGCAGTGGCGGTTGTTGACCCACAAAAATGGTGTGTCGACATAAATAAAATGAAACCACATACATACATTTACATCTAAAAATGAAAAAAAAAGTTTCACTTACCTTCATGTCCTCGGTGTTTGCTGGCTGGCTCCAGACTCCTCAAATGCGAAGTCTCGCAGCTCCTTATCCAAACCAGACACTGCTGTCGTGCTGCTTGAGAGAAGTGTCTGGATTGGCTGTAGCAGGCTGCTTCAGTGCTCCGAAGAGCACTGAAGGCACGTGTCTGCACTCCAACCCAGCTGTCTAAAATATCTGGGTTGGAGAGGTTGATTGCGCATGTCTGTTTGGCCGCAGCAAGTTAGCCGTCCAAACCGACATGTGCAATTCATACTGAAGGGGCCACTCATTGCTGCCAATCAGTATCAATGATACACTGGCCGTTCGGAAGAAAGCTGGAAAAATAAAATCCTTTTATTACCATTTTATTTTTCCGGCTTTCTGCAGCTGTGTAGGGAGGTGGGCCGCGCTCCTCCGCTCCCATGGAGGAACTGCTGCTGATTGTTTGGGAGGCTTGCTAAATGCATGTTGGGAAGACAGAGTGAAGATGGGCATTATAACTTTGGACATATTGCTGGCAGCTATAAAAAATGTACAACTGTTGTGATTGTGAGTTGCTCGCCAAGAACAGGTCATCAAGGTTTTTACTGTCGCTTTCTCCATTGTAGGGCAATGAAGCAGCTTCAGATCTATTCAATGTTAGCACATGATGCACCTCCCTATGCCCCATCTCTGTGAACAGCAAGGGTGACCTCGAATGCTAATTCAAGGATTCAAAAGCAAAAAGAACAGATTATGGATGGGATGCTGAACAGTGCAGACATTCACTCCCAGTCACAGATCTGGGTTTAATGCAACTTGTTTTGCTCACTACGCCACCCCAGTTTGGACCCAGCCAAATGCAAATCAGTCTTGACCCTTCTCATGGGAAGACGTGTGTCCCATGCTCACTGTGCCACTGGATTCAAGGGAGCCTGGCTGATGAGGGGTGATACCCCGAAGCTGGTCCCAGGTTGCTTGTTTTTGGTCCAGGGAGAACCTGGTTTGGCAGTTCAGGCTGGATTATTCCCTGGAGCAGCAGGGTCAAGACTGATTTGCATATGGCTGATCTAAACTGGGTTGCGTGATAAGCACAAAAACAATCTATTAAACCCAGATCTGTGACTGAGGGTGGATGTTTGATTTGTTCAGCATTCCGTTCATCATCGGTTCTTTTAAATTCAAGGATTCCCAACACAGGAGGCCATATGACAAATTGCTGTCCACTTCCCTGGCCATATTTCATGCTTCTAGTACCAATCTGGTGGCCCTGCACTATTATCTTTCCTTTGAACCTGCCCTGGCTGTCATGGTAACCTTACTTACATCTTTTCTGGCCTCTAGAGAATACATGATATATTGGGATGATCTCAAGTCAGCAAACTTTTGCCTCCCTTGTGGTGTCCCGCAGGGATCTGCGTTGTCTCCAATTTTGTTTAATATATACGTTACTCCACTGGCTAGACTAATAAAAGATCATGGTCTAATGCTGGTATCGTACGCAGACGATACCCAGATAGTGGTATCGGTAACTCAAAATGTGGACACAACTGCGGTCAGGTTTCGGAACTGTCTAAACAATGTCATGGCATGGATGAACTCAAATTTTTTAAAGCTGAATATGGAAAAGACAGAGGTGATTGAGTTCGGGCAGAAGCCTTCGATATGGAGCCAAGGATGGTGGCCCACTGAAGCTGGGAACTGTCCTGTTCCCGTCACAAGGGCCAGGAACCTTGGCTTTATGCTTGACAGCAATTTAAAGTTTGCTCAACAAACTAATCAGGTATCACCTGCGTGTTTCTTCTCGCTAAAAAACCTGCGTATAATCCCCCCGTTCATTCCTTTAACTCTAGGGGAAACGGTAATTGGGGCGTTGGTTCTCTCTAGAACAGACTATGGCAATGCCCTATACCTGGGAGCAGATAAAAGCCAGACTGCTAAACTGCAGTCCCTACAGAATGCGGCGGCTCGGGTGCTACTTGATCTTCCTAAACATCACCCTACCTCTCCCAGCATTAAATTGCTCCACTGGCTCCCAGTTCGGCAGCGAGTGGATTTCAAGGCCCTCTGTCTCGTCGGGGGAGCTGCGGACGTGCAGCAGCTATTCTCCTGGTACTCGCCTCAACGCTGTCTTAGGTCAGCAAATACAGGACTGATCCTGGTCCGCAAGATAAAGAGAGCCACATGGGGGGGAAAGGGCTTCTCTTACCGTGCAGCCAAACTATGGTACTCCTTTCCCGCACTGATTAGACTACAGCCTAACAGGATTCTCTTCAGAAAACAAATAAAGACATGGCTTTTTCGTAAGCTCGCAGACTAATCTGCATGGGCCCGAGCATCCTCTCACCCAGCGCCAAGACACCTCAGCATTCGTGCGCTTTATAAGACAGTCAGTCAGTCATGGTGGTACCTTGTCAATTAGCTTGCAATCTGTACTTATAGGGGCAAAGGGGGCAAAATTGCCCCCTTTGCTCTTGTGGAAATGTTCATGAGGTGTTGCTGTGTCCAGAGGGCATTGCACTAGCCATTGACAACTCCTCTTACCATTCCGTTGACTTGACGTTTGTTTTGGTTTGAAGATAACAGTGAATTTCTTAGTACGCACTACTTCATTTTATAGGCGTGGTGTAGGTTGATTTGATAAAATGTTTAGATTGTTTTAAGTTATAAATACTCAAGTTAACTAGATTAATTTGTTTCATGAATCTAACAAAAATATGCAGCTTTAGAAACGCTTAGCCAAATGTTGGTATAGTGAAAGAATTAATTAGTCATTTTTCGTGAATAAAACTACTACTTTTTTAATAATTGGGCTTACCAGTGTATGCCCCCTTCATTTTCCCCTAATTAAATGATTTTCCATGTATTCATCTATAACAGCTGCGCATCACTCATACGGATCAACAGAAGGGTAAGAAAGGTGGCATATATTTTATTGTAAATTCTGTTGTGAATCTAGGGACAGTAGACTTTGACTTTACTCTGGCATGCGTGTATGAGGTTTGTTCTGTCTAATATTGCCTGTTGAATGTTTGTGGGCACTGTATATTGGTGTTAAGTGCTGTTGGGACCACTCTGGTAGCCGGCTGTATGGCATAGATTTGGTGTGTGGAATGTATATGAGATGTTTTTCGTTTTATTATGTTCTATATTGTGTTTTAATGTAGCATATTGTTATGGAAAGTGTCGTTCGGAGCCCTGTAAAACCCGACTATATGATTTATCTCGGCTGTGTTTGATGCATGTGACATTTTTTATCTGATGCATTGAGTTGGGTGGTGTTCTGTCCTGAAGCGACCATGCCCACAATGCATTTTATCATGTAGATAAAGCAACAAATAATATATTTGATGATTGCTACACAATCTAGCACACTGCATTATACCAATGGCAATATATGACTCGCTTCCACTGCGCTACTTTTCGATGGAATTATTAATGGTTGATTTAACCAAAAAAAACTTCACAACGCCTTACAACACACAGATTTGACACCCTTATAGAAGAAACCATCAACAAACACACATGACCCTGCAAACTACAGACATAGCTTGAAGCTGTCCTTCCCCAGCAAACAGAGTGAATAGGAGGCTGCACAGCAATTGCATGAATTCATAGAAGCAAGAAGTGTTCTGCATCAAGATAAACAGGTTTCAATCTCAGAGCAACTAAATCAGCAGTAGCCAATGTTTCAGAAGACTTGATCACTTCCCTTCAAATTTGGACATTCTGATTGTTCTCGACCAATCAACACCAGATGATAGTTGGGATCTTAAAATGCAGTCCAGAAAGATGGGCCAGATTCATAGGAATGGTACTGCAATAGCTGAATCATTCTTGTCAAACAGAAGCCAACAAAATATAAATCTGTTCATTTTCGGCAAAAGTTAAAGCGATCTCATGTGAAACCCCACAGAGATATCCGTGGTCACCTTTACTCTTTACACAAGTTACTTGAGACGTCCGCTCTAGATGATATCATAACAGCACCCCAAGTTGGAAATACATGTAGATGAGATGCAACTACACCTCTGGCTGGGAACGTTGGATGGAGAAAACCATTGCTACGTGACTAACAGGTATATCGTTGGGTGAGGAAAGTACATTTTACCAGCGACTGAGATCCCTAGAAATTAGATCCTTCATACAAGATGTAGGAGAATAGGATCTGCTTCTTATAGTTACCCCCACTTTTTGCTGATGTTTCACTGTTTTTGACTTAGACTGGCTGGGATCCTGCCATCCAGGACCCCAGCCTTGCTGCTTTCTCCTCTAAATTGATTGCATGTACTTTAGGTACACTCCAGATTGGATTCTGGGGTACCCTTATAAGTCTCTAGTATATGGTATACTTTGTACCCAGGGCATAGGTACCCCAGTGGCCTCCCAGGGGCTGTAGCATGCATTATTCCCCAGCTATTAAGCTGATAATTGGAATCTTATTTCTGCTTGCACTATGTCCCTAGGGAGGAATGTTGCGCTCTACAAGTACATATAAATAAAAAAAGAAAAAATTATTCCACCCCTGAGAGACCATTCAAAATGACACCACAGGTCTGTTATAGCAGCGTGTGTAAGGTGGTGCATGCACCCCTTACTTAGATATAGGTTTACTATATCTATCCTATTTCACTGCACATATAAACCTATCAGTCACCCCTATGGCAGGCCTTATCAATCCTGAAGGCAGGGTGCTGGGTTTTATGTGAGAGGGTGCACCTGCATGAGCAGAGCCCCTCTGCAGGCTTCGGAACCTATTTTCCGGGGTTGTTTGTGATGCAGCCAACCATATATACTTAAGTGCATTATAACCTCGCGGTAAATGCTAACTTTAAAACGGCTGCATGGAAACATGTCGTGTTTGGTGTCAAACACCTTGGAATCATACCTCCCCGCCAGTAACTGGCGGGGGAGGTATGATTCCACCCTCCTAGAGGGACAAATGTGACATACCGGGCTACCCGGTACCAGCTTTCTCGACCTGGGAATCACAAAATGGATGCTGCCAGCCACAGACACAAGTCTGCCCTCCTGCTGCTGAGCCAAGCTCAAGCAGGGGAAGGCTTGACAATAGGCTTCCTGTCACAGGGAGGTGTGACCACCTCCCAGACAGGCTTTAGTGTATTGGGGCTGGGTGGGTGCACTCTGAGAGTGCTTTGATGTCTGCACTAGGGGCACATTTGGTGTCCCTGTGCATAGTCCAGCTCAAACCGGTTGCAGGAGCCATTTGCTCCTCCTCTGGCGCGAAACTGGACAAAGGACATGGGTGTAGCCACCCCTCTGTCCTGACCATCCCACAAGTGGGTCCCCAGAGTTTGTCCGACCCCTTCCTTGGGTATAAAGTAGAAACCCCTGACTATAGGACTTTAGATTTTAGCTGGACTAAACTCTGCTACAGAAACCAAGTACTTTGACGATCTGCACGACGCTGGATGACTGAAGAATCTCCCTTGGAGTAAAGGAGTTACTCCCCTGCAAAGCAGGCACTTAAACGCATCTGACCGGTTTGCATCTCCCGAGCTCCTGAGAACTCCGAAGATTTCGGCAACACAAGAGGTGGGTTCCCGTGGTCTCTGAGGCTGATCTGCGCTCTCAGCTATTCTGAGGCCCGTATCCCTTGTGGGGACCGTGCAACCCGAACCCCTCTGCACCGCGTACATTTGCAGCAGCATTTGCTTTATGGCGATCATTGAGGCTGTGTTTGGGCTACTTGTAGTCCTGACCCAGAGCAGTAATTGCAACAAAGATTTCCGACCTACACTCCACGAGTGTTCTGGGGGCTGGTATTTTGTGATTCCGCTCGAGGTCCCTTCGTGATCCCTGTGGTCTGTTGGCCTGTGGGTCCCTGTGAAGGTAACTTTGACTTTCTGTGGGCTTTCCTGGTTGCTCCAGACGTGCCCTGACTCTCCATAACTTGGAGAGTCTCCAGGGCCTTGCTGGTCCTCACCGAAGCATCTTTCCTCTGCATGCGTGGGGTGCAGTTGCCAAGGCTTGTTGGTGCTAAATCCGTACACTGACCCCCTTGGCACTCGACATCCTTCGTGGGACAGCTTTGAACGTCGTCGACGTCTCCTGGTTCCTGTGGCTGCAGAGTCAAGCTTCACCTCTTCTCACCTGAAACACCCGACATCGGTGGGCATTCGTCTATCGTGCCCCTGGTCACTGTGAAGTGACTCAGACTCTGTCCCCTCTTCTTTCAGGTTCTTCTCAGCTCCGATCCAGGCTTGGATCACACCGGACACTTTTCATCTTCACGGCAGCAGCACTTTTCCGCATCACGCCATTGAAAACTACGAAGGTTTCCAACATCACTTGACCCCTATGCACCCGGCTCCTCTGGGATAGGTAACACGGGTATCTCGGTACTCTCAAGGGTGCTGGCCTTAGAACCTTCTATGTTTAACTGGGTTTGCTTAAAGTCCTCTCTGAAGTGTCCTTAATCTTTAAAATTCCAACCGCAACTTTCCCTTAGAGTTGTACGGAGCTCGCATCTGTGTTCTCACACTGCACCCGTCCTCCGTGGGTCCCCTGTGTCACTACCTTGGGTGGTTCCTTGGGGTCCCAGCGATTCTACATGCTCTAGGCACTGTGTCTAGCCAAGTCGTGGTTGTTATACCACTTTCTTAGTATATGGTTTGGTCTCCCCTGGAGTCCACTGTGTATTGTGCTATTTACTGTTGTTCTAGTGATTTGATATTGTGTGCCTTGTTCTCTAATCTCATAAAGAGGTTAGTAGAGAGTGTTTAGTAATAAATATATATATTGTATATATTCCTTGTGTGGTTCTCCTTTCATTTGGTCATTCAGGAGGTTATAATCTGGTAAACCAAGCTGCTTAACATTCCTTCGAGACTTAGTCTGAAGGCTGCTCTCCATAGCTACCACTAGGATAGCTTTCAATAAAGGTTGTCTTTAACCTATCATCAATAAGGGTTGTTTGGACTGGTACAAGGTGCCCAATTTAATTAGTGGTCAGCATATACCAGGCCAACTTCTCACACAAGACTTCTATTCATCTGGCTGAAAGCACTAGGTCCCACCTCAACTCCCAGACATGTATTAAAGAAGATACAAGTTTCTTTCAGCTATTTCTACCACAAATCTCAGTGGTGAAAAAATGGCAACCTAATTTCATATTACTGAGAAGAATCCTCCTACTGCTCCATCTACCATACAACATTAAACTAGACAAGGCCTTGGTGGTATACACACTTGATTATTGCCTGTGCGGGTGCCCTGAAGAAAGCATTTTTAAAATTAGTGTGTACAAAAGTAAACAGCCAGACTCTGCCTCAGCTTGAAAACATCTGATGTAATTTCAATGGCCCTCATACATTATCCTCACTGGTTTCCATTGACGCAGAAGAAAATGTAAACATCTGTGTACCACTTTCAAAGCCCAGGAGTACAGGCAGAATTCCCACCCTAAACACCCAGCCATACTCTGAAAGCATTGCAAATCTGAGTGTGCAAAGCAAATCTGCAAGAAGCAGGGAGGGACTTTGATCCCTGTGCTGGAGACTCAGTTCTAGAAATCTCTGACCAGACCACTGGCATTTCCCCAGTCGGGCTAGGACTACTGCACGTTCTGTATGGACTGGGCCCGACCGAGTGCAGACGAATCATCTCTGAAGCCTGAAGCTTAACAGCCACCAAGTGATTCTTTAGAAACTTTAGCCTTAGAACCTTGTAACAGAGAAATAGGATTGGTTATTCAAGACTACCCCTCATTGTGGAATAGAACAACAAATTTCCTGCGGTCACAAGTTAGCAAAACACGTAAATACGCAAATGGATGAAATACAATTCAGCATGGTAATCAACCAACATCAAGTGCTGCATGGAATCATGCAGCAGTGTATCAATCACTGCAGCATGGGTCACACCCTCTACACCCTACAGGTGTTGAGACGCACGGATCATAATTATTCCAGACAGAGAGATGCATGTGAGTAACAGAACTGGATTTTTAAAATGTTAAAATAAAGCTATTGCACAGGCCACGGAGGAAGGAGAAGAAGCAATAAATGGATGTTTGTGTTTCCATGGGTCTTTGGTGCACTGTACACTCTTATGCAAAATGCTCCCATCCCAACCTGTTTAGAGCCTTTGTTTTCAATATCATATGACTTATGATCTATTGAACGCGTTTTCGGTTCTACTTATTGCTTTTTACTGTACCTCTTTCAGGGGTAGAAGTAAGACACCTGTCCTGTTCTTCTAGCCTCCTAGGCCCGACCAATGAAGAGGCAATCCCTCCCTCACCAGATGCTTGTGTACACGCTCTTGAATCTTATCTCTTTCCTGCATACATTATATACCCAACTGTTATATACATGGCTATTGCCTCCTAGCAAGATGTATGGTTTACAAACATCGGGCGAGGATCCCTTTTTTTATGTGTTGAGGCTGAGTATAAGCCGTGTTTCTTCTCTAGAACTGCTAAGGACCACGCAAATAAATTATAGCGTGGAAAATCCGCTGATAGCGTTTTTCCTTCTCCAGTATCCCTTTGAGGGCGTGAGGTTAGCAGCATTTGAGGGGTTTGTAGATCTGCTAAGTACATAATATGAAAACATGCATAAGCATTTGATGCTTAGATGTTTATAAAAGCCAAACAAATAGCGTGAAGATCAGTAGCTCTTTTAAGAAGTTGAGTGGTGGGAATTCATGCTTGCATGAGAGTGGCATGCGTTTGCGCCTTGCCGGTGGAGCAGCATTGTTTCCCTACAGTCTTGTTAGCTCATACCAACAGAAATGCAAATGCTCTCCAACTAATTGGGCTGATTGTACATGCCTAAGTACATGGTTCTATGCATGTAAATTTGTACACATCTCACCCTCCTCCCGCTCAGCTACAAACATGCGCCTCATAAGGGTAATTGTCTTGATTGATATCCAAGAGCAAAGGCTTGAAACTAAACAGGCTGTTTAAAGGCTCTGAAAGATGAACAGAGAAAATAAACAAATTACAACAATGACTATGAATCGGAGGGATGTATTTCAAATTTTCCTAGCAACAAAATCATGGTCTATGAACAGCGAGTAAACAGCGCGTTCTGATTAGTGACAACTGAACCAAAGGTATCTGCAGTGCGTGTTTCACATGGTGCAGAGGCAGTGCAAGAGCTATTGAACAGTGTTGATGATCACCAGTGTTTTTCAGTAGTTCTTTAATTAAACTTTTTTCAAAATTAGTAAAGTAAAGTTGGCTCAAGTGTGACGGCCCCATTCGGAGCCTGTGCATGAAACCACGAGATCATGACTTGATCCCTGTGCCCTAAGGAGCTTGAGTCCCCCACATCGATAATCGAAAACATCTACCTTTGCTTTTAAAAGTAGGACTAGGACATAGGTGCATGAGCGTCCATTCACCAGAATGCCAAAGGTAGTGGAAGCGACATCACACACCACTTGACCTTTGCTTTCACTTACACAAACATTCACACACTTCTCTGTCACATAAACACACTCTCACCAGCAAGCATACACACAACATACATTTAAAAGCATTTTTTACTTGCTTCAGATGCCAGGGAGGGTCGTATTCCAGCTAATTATAGTCCATTTTTTTTTATTACACTAATAGTGAATATTATATCGTTATTCACTATTAGCGTAATAATAAAAATTGACAGAAAATAAGGAAAATGGAGTCCCAACCAGCGTCCATAAGGATGAGCTGCCCCTCTGTTTCTGGCACTGATTTTGCCATCTCTGAGGTTAGCGCTCGCAAATGCAGTGCCAAGGGTTGCATGAGGCAAGCCGGAGGTCGCAGCTGCGACCACTGGCGACCCATAAAATGAAGTCCTTGTGTGTCTACTTTCGACTATCAAAAGTAGTATTTTTATGTGTGATTAAAAAATGATTCACTTACTGTTTTCATTTTAGTTTTCACTAATTACGTTTTCTTTTGTAAACATGTTTAGTGAAAACTATTTATTATTTTGTTTGGCATAGCTATGTTTTCGTTTGATAACATGCTCGTGTTCCACTAGCCACAAAACTTGACTTTCACCTCACAGGCCCTCATTGCCCATTCAGAGTTCATCCTGATTGAGGCGGTGATGAGAGTCAAAGGTTGAATCGCGGGATTGCAAAGTGTGCTGGAAAACCCATACCTTAAGTTTTTTTTCTCGCGCACACATTTTGCCTGTTTACAGCAGACCGGAATTGTCCGAATATTCTAGAATGCACGTCAGAGAGATGTCCACTGAGAAAAAAACTAGCACCAAGGCCACGGTTCCAAGTAGAGATGCGCGAGCCACTGAAGTCTCGAGCCAGATGCCTGGCTCTGGTACAGCTCGAGATCCTCTTGGACCTTCCGGGCCCCAAACGAGTAGAACTTCCAGTAGGCTTCTTCCTGCCACTAATGCTCTAACCTCATGCGCAAAGAATCATAGACAAATCAGTCACATTTGATGTAAAAAAAGGAGTGCGAACGCACCTACTTGGTGAGTTGCATGAGGCGAAACCAGAAAATGTGGGCTCAAACATGACCTTCTCGCTTGGCCAAATTGTGCGATCTTAGGTAAATATGTTATTTCACTGAGTTTCTTTTTTTCTTCTTTGACACATTTGGGAGCACCTTCAATTATGCAAGTTCAAGAAGTGTACTGTACAAACACCTCTCCCAATTTGATTTAGTAAACTATAATGTTGCTCTCTGTATAATAATCTAGGCCACACACAGGGTACACGTTAGGAGGCAGGGATGTTTCAAAGCTCATGTATAAAAAGAATCACTTAAAGCATTGATGGAGTGCATGTTAAGGAAATACATTTTTTCAACTTTGAGGAGACTTTTTCATATTTTTGCATGGTATTTTTTCATGATTTCTATACTAATATTTTCAAGGCTTGTGCACGGGCTCTTTGAGCTAAGCCAGACCTCTTGCTTGTCTCTCCTTGTTAATTTGTTGTTCCACCTACCACTAGTTACAAGGGGGAACAGCCATTACAACGCGGGTTTTACCACGCGTTGCTATTACATCGCATGCGTTACAACGCATGCAATGTTACAATGCGTGGTAAAACCACGCATACCATTACATCGCATGCGCTTTTACAACGCATGCGATGTAATGTGGCGGCTATCCAAGTCGTTGTGAGGAAACTGAGGCTGTTTCCTCACAACGACGTGGACCTCCGACGACGCAGGAAGCAGGAACCGGGAGCAGAGACGGCGACGCTGGACCCACGAGGAAAGAGGTAAGGCTGATTGTGCTTAGGGTGGGGGTAGTGGTTTAGTGTAGGGTAGTGTAGTGTAGTGTAGGGGTGGGAGTAGTGTGGGTAGTGTAGTAGTGTTTTAGGGTTTAGGGTAGTGTAGGGGTGGGAGTAGTGTGGGTAGTGTTGTAGTGTTTTAGGATAGTGTAAGGGTGGGAGTAGTGTGGGTAGTGTTGTAGTGTAGTAGTGTTTTAGGGTTTAGGGTAGTGTAGGGGTGGTAGTAGGTTGGCTAGTGTAGTGTAGGGGTGGGAGTAGTGTGGGTAGTGCAGTAGTGTTTTAGGGTTTAGGGTAGTTTAGGGGTGGGAGTAGTGTGGGTAGTGTTGTAGTGTTGTAGTGTAGTATTGGTTTAGGGTAGTGTAGGGGTGGGAGTAGTGTGGGTAGTGTAGTAGTGTTTTAGGGTTAGGGGTAGTGTAGGGGTGGGAGTCGTGTTGTGTAGGGGTAGGGTTGTCACTTACCTTGCATACTTTTACCACGAGTATAGCTTTACCACGCATGCCTTTGCGTTGTAATGGCATGCGTGGTAAAGGCATACTCGTGGTAAAAGTATGCGATGTAAAGACATGCGATGTCATTGACATCGCGTAGTAATACCCGCGTTGTAATGGCACGCGTTGTATTAGTATGCGTTGTATCGTCATACATCCGTTACAAGTGTCTGGTTGTGCTACTTTTTGTAGCCGTATAACTCATTGTCTAAGAGATAAAACTGCTTGTAGGTTTCATGTCCAATCTCCATCCATGATGCCTCTTTCACAAAACACCACCCGATACATGAGATTATATTTGAAAGTGCTTTCCACACCAAAATCTGCATATCGCTCTATTTATCAGGCCCACCCCTTTTTAAATCTCGAGAGCTTGGACCTGCTGAAATGCATTTGTGGATGCAGACTAAGCACCTGCTAATCACCAGTGCTGTAAACTCCGCAACACTTGAAGTAGCAATCAGTCGTAAAAGAATGGGACACTTCTTATCAATGCATAAGTGTCCTAAACTTTTGCTACACTCCCCCCTGTTCGCGGCAATGAACAACTTCTTCACTCCAGGTATCATCTTTGATGTCATCTTTCCACGCACCCTTCCATTACCCCACACAATACCTTTCCTATTCCCTGGCAATTGCATAAATCTGTCGACTGCTATGTAACCACCTCAAGTCACAGTTTGAAACCAAAAGGTACCTATTCAGCAAAGCCTTTTACCTCCTTACAATGAATGTCTTCATTAGTACGGGTACCAAGGTCACCTCATTGAGGTTCATTACCATTATCCTTGAAAATTGTCTGTTCAAATACCAGTGCACCCTTTGTAAGTACTTATCCATGCCTATACAGCACTGTGCATGCATCTGGTGAAAAGTAGCCTGTCCTGTCAAATTAGCAGGTAAGACCAGTCCATCCATTTGTTGTACTGTAAGTTTCTTTCTGCAGCACCATGTTGCGGTTAAGTGCTCGAGGCTTTCTGAATATGTCTTAGTACACAACCAGTACTTAACAATTCTGAAGACGCAAGAAGGAAATTTTGTTTCATACTGAAGCAAATGTTGAGACGGGGCCCTGTGACAGCCTGACTCCAGGCAGGATTCATTTATGGCCCTTTTTTGTCTTTAGGGTTCATTTGAGTGACGAGAGAAGACCTCTTCTTGTTGATTTAGAATCAATCAATCAGTCAAGGATTTATAAAGTGCAGCAAATCACTGAGGGTCTCAAGGCGCTGGAGTTGCTAGCTGCTTCATGGTCATCTTGTTCCTTTGAACACCCAGGTCTTGGGTCCTTTCCTGAATTGCTGGGGCAATGAGGTGGTCCTGCGGTGCAGCGGAAGGTCATTTCAGGCTTTGGCACCAGGTGTGAGAAGGCGCGTCCTCCACTGTTGCCTCAGCAGATATGCTGGGTGTCTGCGAGGAAGAGGGAGGTGGATCATAGGTATCTGGTTGGTTGGTGGAAGGTTATGCATTTGTTGATGTATGCAGGTCATTCGTTGTGCAGGGCTTTTTATGTGTGGGTCAACATCTTGAACTGGTATCTCATCTGGATCAGGAGTCAATGTAGCTTCTTGAGGTGGTGGAGTGATGTGGGTACATCTGGGGAGGTCGAGGATGTGTCTCACTGTTGAGTTTTGTATTTTTGTAGTCTCTTCAAGAAGTGTGTGGTGATTCCTATGTAGAATGTTTTCCCATGGTCCAGCCTGCTGGAGACTATAGGGCCTGCGTGACGGTCCTTCCAGTGTTGACTGGGAGCTACCTTAATCTCTTGCGGAGCAAGCTTAGGGTATGGAAACGGGGATGTGACTGCGTTTGCCTGTTTCTTCATAGATAGCTTGCTGTCCAAGATGATGGTGAGGTTGCAGGCGTGGGTTATAAGGGCAGGGGATGGGCCGAGTTCAGCAGGCCACAATGTGTCATTCCATGGCCAGGTGGTGTTCCCAAAGATGAGGACTTTTGTCTTGTCCGTGTTGAACTTGAGACAGTTTTCCTTCTTCCAGTTGGCAAAGTTCATCATACAACTATAAAGTTTTGGCTCTGGTGGTGAAGAGGTCTTCTGACAGCGATAGGATGAACTGGGTGTCATCGACGAAATAGATGATGTTGAGTCTGTGCAATCTGACAGTGTTGGCCAGGGCGCTCATGTAAGTTATGAGAGGGTGGGGCTGAGGGATGATCCTTGGGGATGCGCAGATGATCTTCTTGGGTTCTGAGGTGAACGGTGGGAGATGGAGTTTCTGGGTTCTTCTGGTGTGGTATGAGGGGATCCATTTGAGTGCATCTCTCTGGATTCCAATATGGTGGAGTCTCTTGACCACGATGTGATGAGAGATGGTATTGAAGGCGCCTGACAGGTCTGGAGGATGAGGGCTGCTGTTTCACTGTGGTCCAGGAGGGCCCTGATGTCATCGGTGGCTGTGATCAGGGCTGTCTCAGTGCTGTGGCTAGCTCAGAATTCAGATTGAGAGGGGTCCAGGAGGTTGTTGTGTTCCAGGTGTTCAGTGAGTTGCTGGTTGATTGCCTTCTCGAGAACCTTTGCTGGAAATGGAGTAGGGAGATGGGCCGGTAGTTCTTTGGTTCTGCTGGGTCGGCAGATAGTTTCTTCAGGAGAGGACTCACTTCAACGCATTTCCAGTCCTCAGGGAAGGAGGCTGAGGTGATGGAGGTGTTCAGCACTTTTTTGAACTTGTCGCCAATTGTCTTGCTTCCAAATTGAAAATGTGGTGGGGACAGGCTCTCAATGGTTGAGCAGGTGTTTGGGGTTTGTGTTTGTGGGTGTGAGGAGGCTGATACTGTCTGCAGCGGCGGTTGTTCGAAATTTATGTAGATGACTGCAGTCATGTCATGGAAGAAGTCCGCCAGGGTATCACACAGTTCTTGGGAGGGGGTGATGTCGTTCTCGGAGGCTGTGGGGTGAAGAGCTCATTGCTGCCGTTTGTGCCAGCTTCTATGCGATCTGCTAGGTCATTCTTCTTTGTTTCTTTCAGGAGGCTATGGTACTGGGTTGAGTGCTGTCTTGAAGGTAGTACAGTCTCCTGTCTCTCTGCTGGTACGCCACTTGCTTTCTAGTTGCTGGCAGTTGCATTTGGTGGATTTCAGCTCTTCTGGAAACCAGCTGGCTTTTCTGGCAGGTCCTTTGGATTTGGAAGCATACTAAACTCAACTCTTTTAGTCTGCATTCCTAGTTTCAACTGCCTTTGCCCTTATTATGACCCTAAATTCTGTTTTCTGTTACTGCCTAATATCTTCTCCAGAATCACTCATCACAGCGGCCTGTTCTGACAATCAGCTATTTCTGATGGGTGCCAACTTTTGGATCACACTACTTTTGGTCTGCTCTATAGAGAAGTATGCTATCTTCCTTTGCCTTCTATTTTTGTGATGTTCTCTCATAATTTACTGGATGACTATAGTTTATTTCCATTTTAACCACACAAATCATATACTATGCATTAATAGTATAAACAATTATCAATGTACTCTATACAGTGTACTATATATAGTCCTAAACATCGTCCATTACTTTTTTATTAATTGAAAAATTCAGTTAGCCTAAAACAACCCGTTATTCAGAACTTGCATTAATAGCATCATTGTCCCCTTGCAACTGTTATCAAAGTCATCATTAACAAGGACTGACATGTTCATTTCCCACAACATCAAGCGCGTGACATGAGACAGTACAAAATCTACACAATCTATCTGAGCACGCACTGCAATTTCATGCCAAGTACCCATCAACTTCCACACCAAGGCTTTGAAGTTTGGTAGATCTCACAAGTATTGTAAATGAACACTTCTGTAACACTGAAAGCAAAGAGCTGCAGACGGGTTAGACTTCCTGGGACTAACTCATATTGTGTCTATGCAGTCAGTTTTCCCGTTTAAAGATGCTTTAAAAATATGAAGGTTATTATCATGTGCAGCTCTCACTGAGTATCACTAGCATCAGGGCCGTACTGGCCATAGCGGACACTGGGCATTATCCTGGTGGGCCGGAAGGGTGGGGTTGGTTTTGGACCATTGGGGACCTTTTTTATTACTGGGAACCAGTTTTGCAGATTGACTGCAAAATCGGCCACTGTAACAAAAGCGCACCAGAAGTGTTTTCCACCAGCACCACCCCCGCACCACCCTCCCACCTACGATTTTCTGATGGAGAGCAGAGAGCACAGCATTGGGAATGGCAGTACATATTAGAGGGGGATTTGTCAGGCCTGTGTTCCTAGTGACGAACAAAGCGGTACAAAAGGGGTTGGTGATGGACGGAGCATCAGAACCCAGATCTGGGTTTGATCCATCACCGTTCTTTAGCCCACTCTGCCACCCCAGTTCAGACATGGCCATATGCAAATCAGTCTGACCCTGTGCCTCATGGGAACAGTCCAGCCCGAACTGCCAAGCCATGTCTTCCCTGGACCGGAAACAAGCTTCCTAGGACCGGTTTCTGGCATTTCAGCCGTCTTCAGCCAGGCTTGCTTGAATCCAGTGGCAAAGTGAACAAGGGACTCAACGTCTGAGCATACCCTGCCAACCTATGGCGAACAAAGCGGTACAAAAGGGGGTGGTGATGGACGGAGCATCAGAACCAATCAAACACTCACACCCAGTCAACAGATCTGGGTTTGATCCATCACCGTTCTTTAGCCCACTCTGCCACCCCAGTTCAGACATGGCCATATGCAAATCAGTCTGACCCTGTGCCTCATGGGAACAGTCCAGCCCGAATTGCCAAGCCATGTCTTCCCTGGACCGGAAACAAGCTTCCTAGGACCGGTTTCTGGCATTTCAGCCGTCTTCAGCCAGGCTTGCTTGAATCCAGTGGCAAAGTGAGCAAGGGACTCAACGTCTTCCTGGTCCAGGGAAGGCATGGCTTGGCAGTTCGGGCTGGACTGTTCCCATGAGGCACAGGGTCAGACTGATTTGCATATGGCCATGTCTGAACTGGGGTGGCAGAGTGGGCTAAAGAACGGTGATGGATCAAACCCGGATCTGTTGACTGGGTGTGAGTGTTTGATTGGTTCTGATGCTCCGTCCATCACCACCCCCTTTTGTACCGCTTTGTTCGCCATAAGTTGGCAGGGTATGCTCAGACGTGAGTCCCTTGCTCACTTTGCCACTGAATTCAAGCAAACCTGGCTGAAGACGGCTGAAATGCCAGAAACCGGTCCTAGGAAGCTTGTTTCCGGTCCAGGGAAGGCATGGCTTGGCAGTTCGGGCTGGACTGTTCCCATGAGGCACAGGGTCAGACATGATTTGCATATGGCCATGTCTGAACTGGGGTGGCAGAGTGGGCTAAAGAACGGTGATGGATCAAACCCGGATCTGTTGACTGGGTGTGACTGTTGGATTGGTTCTGATGCTCCGTCCATCACCACCCCCTTTTGTACCGCTTTGTTCACCATAAGTTGGCAGGGTATGCTCAGACGTGAGTCCCGTGCTCACTTTGCCACTGGATTCAAGCAAGCCTGGCTGAAGACGGCTGAAATGCCAGAAACCGGTCCTAGGAAGCTTGTTTCCGGTCCAGGGAAGGCCTGGCTTGGCAGTTCGGGCTGGACTGTTCCCATGAGGCACAGGGTCAGACTGATTTGCATATGGCCATGTCTGAACTGGGGTGGCAGAGTGGGCTAAAGAACAGTGATGGATCAAACCCGGATCTGTTGACTGGGTGTGAGTGTTTGATTGGTTCTGATGCTCCGTCCATCACCACCCCCTTTTGTACCGCTGTGTTCCTAGTGACATCATGGACAACTCAAGCTTCCCTTCTGTCTATTTGACGTCACTCAGAATCCCTCATTGAAAAACATCCCCGTTATTCACTGTTACCCATCTATAATTCCATGAATTCTCCAGTTCATGTCAGATCACTATCAAAGATCCCGCAAATCAAGCAAGCCAAGCCATTCACAGTAGCAAATGGTTTATGTGGTGTGCTAGCTTAATTTGAGCAAGTTGCATTTGAAAGGCCCTTACTCCATTTTACCCTTCCAAACATGACCATTTGTGTTTATAAATGGACATAACTGTATTATCTCCTTAAAATCATGCTTTTTCCATCTGTTTCCAAGTCCGCAACAAAGTCCCAGTCCCAGCCAAAGTCACACTTTGGTATAAGTACTCCCTGATAGAAATATTATTTTAACTTGCTAGTTTTCCTATACTTAAAATATTTCCTTCTTTTTCCAGTCCTTTGAATTTATTGTCTCAATCTCTCCCACCACCCCCCCTTTGACACCTTTCCCTCCTCCACTGTTACTTGTCCTTTTGGTCTTTTATGGTTTGCCACTTAACATTTCTGTGTAATTCCAGTGAGAACAATTAGTGAGGATTATGTCAACACTTCCCTTATTAAGCCTCTTAGTCGGAAGAAGTGAGGGAACGTTATGCTATATGGTGATTGCAGACCCGATGGACAAAGTCTCAAAGTTGCTCTCTGAGGAGGGCCTACCGCTGCTCATTGAGGTAGTGCACCTTCTGCAGGTGGCCAGGTATTGCATTCTTGAGGCATCCTTACCGTCCGCAGGTGACCTCGCTCCCTTCCCCCACCATGTCAGTCCAATATCTCTCTCGGACGCAGTCCCACTCCCTTGTCCAAAGACCCCCAGAACCTGCATTCTTGACGTTCAGGTCAATAACATTCCTCCAAGGCCTGTACTGTCTCCTCCTGTCAGAACTGCTTTGTGCCTTACCTCCCAGGGTAGCATCTTCATGCAGCTTCTCCATGTATATGCTCTAGAAGACAGCAGGTTTTGCGGATTGGGGAGCTTAATATCGAAGCCAGCCCCTTGGCGCAGAAGGGGATGTGGCCTAACATGTTTTTTCCAACTGTACTGTCATTCTTCAAGAGAAAGCACCTTCAGAGCGGCAAGATGAATTTAAACTCTGAGACACAGAAGAGGGAGAAGTTTTTCTGCCCAAGCAGGATGACAATATTCAAAGACAAAGCCTTGTTCTATAAAAAGGACGTTTTCTCTTATGTGTCCTTTCTTTATCATTGGAACGACTGCATGCCTGTATTCCCTGGATTCTGAAAAGAAGCTGGAACATCATAACACTTGTGGCCGTGCCTACATGAAGAGTCCATGTCTCTGGGTTGAGTCTGTGCTTCCTCACCTGTCAGATCCAGGCACCCAAGGCTCTGAAGCAAGAACCCCCCAGTCTGTGCTGTCAACAAACACTCTCTGGTGAATACACACATGTGTAGCCAAGTGTCTGTGGTAACTGGCCTCCACTCATGGTAACTGGTGGAATGTGACTGTGTCATATTCTAAGGGAATCTTCACCCCCAACATTTCTGCGAAAATGTTGTGGTTTGAAACGGTGGCCAGTTACTGGAGTTAGCCGGATGGCTGGGATGTTTCTCCTGTAATCTGCATTTAAATAAAGCTGGTTTTCTTGGTACCCTTCTTGACTCCGCTGCCTATTTCGTTATACTTGCGATGACAGGAAACGACAGGGAGAAGACATCCTAACATCTTCCCTGTATATCGGACTATCATATGATTCAATTGGTCTGCTAGGTCACTCTTTGTGGCCTGGAGGGAATTGTTTTGTTAACGCTGCCCAGCATTGCCTGCCACAATGTAAGTAATTTAATTTGAACTCTTTTGTGTGCCTGCGAGTTCTCTTGGTCTTGAGCCTGGACATTTTCTCTTGCGGACATTGTCTTGCTCATCCCTCGAGGCTCTGTGAAGACTGCTGTGTGTTTGCGGACTGCCTCTCGCGCCCACCCTACGTACGTACCTTAGTTGCTCAGCAGCAGCTCTTCTCCCTGCCATAATGTTTCGTTTCTGCGACTGCTGCTGCATGGTGTGCGGATGGTGTCTTCTCAGCAGAAGCTCCCCTCTGGGCAACATCATTGCGGCACACTCTGATGACTGATGAATGTGCCATTTCCTCTACTGACGCAGGTCCACCCGCAAACTTTGAATGACAGCAATAGTCTTTCACATCACAGCCACTGTGATACGCACAAATTCTGGGGTGTGTTGCAGCACGGTTATTAGGAGCTCTGCTGTGATACGCATACATTCTGGTTGCTATCATTGTATTCTTCTTTGGCTAAGTGACAACCACTGTGATACGCACACATTTTGAGGCGTATCACGGCTCATTTAAAAGAAGCATTGCTGTGACATGCATGCACTGTGGATCTCACACTTGTTATTTACTCTGTATATTGCACACAAACATTTAAAAGTGTATCGCTGTCCATGTAAAGGGTACATTGCTGCTTCCGCTTCTGGTTACATGAGATCCATTTTGTTAGGCATTTTTATTTTTTTGAGTAATCCAGCCTGACCTCACTTTCATTCGTCCTCTTCATGCAAGTTCCAGCTGCAATCCTCTCATTTTATAAAGGTGTATCACTATGGCCATCTTCTGTGATACACACATATTATATATATATATGGATGTGCTTTTATTGTTTTTTTATTGGTTTTTGTACAGCTCTCATTTGCATTTTCGTTGATGTTATTTCAAACGGCATGCAGAACATCACTGCTCCTCCGTTCTTCTTGTCAATTCGTGGTGAACCCTCCATTATATGGAATAAATGGAAAAAGGTTTTCGAGCGCTGTGCTAAAGTCTGTGGCACTTCCTTGAGTGCCAAACGGAAAACTGCTCTACTTCTTCAATGCTTGGAGTCGGAGGGTCAAGAAGTTTTCGATCATCTTCCTGATGTGCCTGACGATGAGGCTGTTGATCTCAATGAATGAGACCTGCATATGGAAGCTTGATCTTCACGATCTACCACGAATTAGCGCTATTCTTGAATGCTATTATTTTGGTAAATGGGTGCAAATTGATGGAGAATCCATTGAAACCTATGTAACAGATCTAGTCATCTAGCCTTTTCATGTGAATTTGGTTTGCTGCTAGATGAGAGAATCATATACCAGTTTATGCTAGGTTTAAACAAAGACAAAGTTTGTGATGAACTCTGGTTGAGGGATGATCCCACTCTTGATGAGGTCTTGCAATTAGCCAAAAAAATAGAATATTCCATTACATGCATTGAGGTTATGAAGTGAGATTCCAACAAAGATGTTCATGTCGTTAACGGTGAGAGGAAAAACGTTGATATTGGCACTGCCCGTGGAGTGGATAATCGCCCTGGGTCTAGCAAAAGATGCTACTGGTGTGACAGTTTAGGTCATTTTGCAAATGACAAGGCCTGTCCTGCCCTGCCCTCAAGACAACTTATCTTTATTGCAAGAAAAAGGGGCACTTTTCTTCTGTTTGCAGGTTGGAAAAATATAAGCAGAAGGTAAACGAAGTGGGTGTTAGCACTCGTTGTGACAAGAAAGATTTGGATTTTGAATGGGGACAGATTGTCCTGCAGGTCACAGATAAGATTGAGTCTGGGCCCCTTGATAATACTAAGGTAAGAGGGAAAAGAACCAAAGTACTGTTTGACTCAGGGGCCAAAATTACTATTGGTGCAAACAAGTTCTTTGAAGACAATCTTAAGGGGGTGGTGATCATATTAAAACCCAACAGTAGGCCATGCACATACGGTGGGCAACCTATTGAATTACATGGGTATTTTTTGGGTTTGATTAAGCACGAGCAGCGTTTTACATCTGGAACGGTTTATGTCTCAAAGAAAGGTGACAGTCTAATAAGATAGATATACCAAAGGGGGTTTGGTGTCATGCTGGACTCTTATTAGCAACCCCCCATCATCTTAAGAAAGGAACATATGGTCTGCGAAGTTGGGGCCCAAGAGTCTTGTGACAGGACCTTGCAGGGTGTTTAACAAAATGAATTTATCTAGGTGTACAGGGGTGGGTTGTGGTGTATGAACGGATATTTTCACAAAATCCAGCTCGTTTCTGAATTGCAACCCAACTGCTGCAAAGTACATGATGTCCCCATTTATGTCAGGGAAGAGATCCAGATGGAATTAGAGAAACTTAAATCCCTAGGGGTTAAAGAGGAAGTGGAAGGGAGAGCATGCTTGGCGCCAGTGGTTGTTGCAGGGAAGGCCACTGGAAGTCTATGATTATGTGTAGACATGAGACAGCTTAACAAGTGTGTTTTGGTTCACAGATATTCCTTCCCCAACATTACCAAATTGCTTTCAATGGTAGGTGTGCTAAAAATAAATTGCACCATAGACCTTGCCTCTGCATACCACCAAATCCACCTTGAGGAATCTTCCAAAGATCTTACTGCATTTGTAACACCATTTGGGTCTTTCAGATTTGCCAGACTGCCATTTGGCTTAGTCTCAGTGGCGTCAGTTTTTCAGCATGCCTTGGAGAGAACCTTGGCTGGTTTGTGTGGGCTATATCAAGATGATATACTTGTATGTGGCAAGTATGAATCTGAACATAATGAGCGGGTCAGGCAGGTTTTGAGTAGACAGAGCTATAAAAATCTTACTATCAAATTACAAAAATTCAATTTCTGCATGAAAACCATCTGTTACCAAGGGCACACTATGACGGGTGAGGGAGTGATTCCGAAAGCTGCTCTAGTTTACACTATTCTGAATTTAGCTTCGCCCACTACCAAGGAAGAATTGATGTGCTTTTTTGGTATGGCCAAGTATTAAAATTAATTTGTCAAGAACTTTGTTGGAATCAGCTCAAACATGAGAATCTTACTAAAAAAAGGGCTGTGACTTTCTGTGGAATGTGGCTTGTGAACAGGAATTTACTGAGTTAAAAAGGAAGCTGGCTCAGGCTCCCAAACTTAAGAACTTTGATCCGAATAAAAGTTCAATAGTTACTACAGACGCTAGTCTAAAGGGGCTGGTTGCTGTTTTTCAACAGGGGGGTTCTGGAGCTGAAGACACAATCGTGTTTATATCAAGAAGCTCAAAGGGGGTAGAGACCAGGTACTCCGTGATAGAAAGAGAGGCATCAGCGGCTCATTGGGCGATCAAAAAATGTAGGACATTTCTTTGGGGAAGTTCTTTTATTGTAAGGACTGATCACAAGCCTTTGTGTGAAGTTTTTAAATCCAAGTGTATTGGCTCTGTGTCCTCCAGAATCACAAAGTGGGTGGTTAGTCTACAAGAGTGCAACTTTGATGTCTGATATACTCCAGGGGCAGAAAATGTAATTGCTGATACTTTATCAAGACTTGTACCGGAGACAGAGATGAGGCAGTAGTGTGAGTTAGACTCTGGTGAGTTTGTCTTTGACAATGATTACAAGATAATTTCTGAAGAAAGGTAGCAAAGGGAGGTGAGTTTGGATGGCGTGTTACAAAAAGTGCTTCTTCTACTACAGAATAGATGGAATCGCAAGGAACAAAGTGGTTGGATTACAAAGATTTCTGGGCAGTGAGGGGGCAACTACCCTCTGTTGGTGGTATGTTGCTTAGGGGAACTAGACTTGTTCCTCCTACTATTCTTATGAGTAAGTTACTAGAGTAAGCTCACAATTGTCATCTAGGAATCTCCAAGACTAAGGAAAAGTTGTGTTCCTCTTACTGGTGGCCTGGGATGGATCTCCAGGTCGAGATTTTGGTTAGGGAATGCATACAGTGTTCTGTGAGTGAAAAATCAATGGAACCCAGGGTATAACCAATGGCTGTTGGGAATCGACAAGCAGGTCCTTGGAGAGATATCGCTCTAGATATTCTTTGTCCGATTCATGGAGAAGGTTAGAAGTCTTATGTTATACTGGTGATGGACCTGTTCTCAAGAGGACTGCAGATGTGCGTTACCCAATGGATTGAGACAAAACATGTCATACACTTTTTGAAAGATCTCATAGCTTGTGAGGGGCTCCTGGAAACCATTCTAACTGACAACAGGGTACAGCTGGTGTGTAAAGAGATGGAGAGTTTCTTTAATGGTTGTGGAATCAAACACAAGACGTGTGTTCTCTATCATCCCGACACAAACAAGATGGTGGAGAGGTTTAATTGTGTGCTTAAGGATATCATTGCTTTGGCTAAGAGTGATAGGAAATGTTAGAAAGAGGAAATAAGAAAAAGAGTTGGTGTTTACATATTTACTCCTCACACCACCACGGGGGATTCTCCTTTTTTCTTATTTAATGAGAGGTTTCCAAATACTATATTGGAGCCTTTTTGGATAAACAAACTTCAGGGTCATAGAGGCATGAGTGCTGTTTCAGATGAGTGGAGGCTGTGGGAGGACAAAAAAGTCAGGGACAACAAGATAAGTTTTGACAAGAGAAATTCAACCAAACAGACCAAGGTTACTGTTGGTGGTTTGGTCATGTTAAGGAGACCTGGGTGACAGGATGGGGAAATTAAGCTGTTGAAACCTTTAAGAGTGGTAAAGGTGTTCACAATGGTTGTTTACAAAGAGAAGAGTTTGGTGTCTGATGAAGATTTGTCGCTAAGTTTAAGAATGAGAAATGTGTGGACTCTGACAATAAATCTCCATCACCTAGGAAGTCTAGTAGAGGAGTGAAGAAACCTATTCACTCATATGATTATGTGTGGAGTTTTGCCCTACTTTGCTTTTTCCTTTGTTATGATTCTGTGAAATATGTGCTAAGTTGTCAATATTAATTTCTTTCACAGTACTTCCTTTGTGTAAATAGTTGCAGTTCTTCTATTCTTTCTCTTTTGCTCTTTATTGTAGGTTGGTTTATTTATGAATGAGAGGTGTGTGATAACTGACCTTTACTCATGGTCACTGGTGGAATGTGACTCTCAAATTCTAAGGGAATCTTCACCTCCAACATTCCTGCGAGTATGTTGTGGTTTGAAACGGTGGCCAGTTGCTGTTGATAGCCGGATGGCTGGGATGTTTCTCCAGTAACCTCTACTTAAATAAAGCTGGTTTTCTTGGTACCCTTCCTCACTTCAGTGCCTACTTCTTCACAATCTCCTGTTGGTTGCTGATGCCCTTCATCCCCCACCGAACAGTAACACAGTCTGGGAATCGCGTGTTGTCCACTTGAACAAAGCTTCTTGTGGATTTGACCTGTAAGATCAGATTTACAGGTACAGGCAAAAGAATACCTTGTTCCATTAGATTCTGCTGTGTGCCCCCAAAATGAGGAACACCTCACTAGTCAATAATTAGAATCTTTCAGCTGGTTCTAGAACACTTCTGTGGAATAGCATGAATTCCTGATACCATATATTAATGTGTATTACAAAATCATATCAATTTGGTGCGTCTCCCTAATGATTAAATTGCTTCTTTTTATTTGAATTACTTCCTGTGAGGGATAAACTAGTGCAGTGCACTGTTAATTAAATGTTACATTTAGTTAATCCTCATTTTCTCTGTTAATATGGATAGAGACAGATATGTATTTATTAATTTTACGTTCTTCTGTAACTAACACCGATCTACTATAGAGGCTTCAGTGCCCTGTAGATCACAATGAACTGTGAAGACAGAAAGTCTAAATTATCACTCATTCATCACTTTTGTAATCACCCCAGGTATCTTCTCATGTCAACAAAAAGGATGACAGACTTTATCGTAATAGATTGTGTTATGACCTCTTCGACTGAATTGTTATGTACATGGAATTTTGTGGGGGGGAAATACCCGACAATGTTATGTCTTTTATTTTTTTAGGCCTTTTTCACTTTAACCAAAACTTTTCTTGGTACAATACAATAAATGTGATTAAAGGGTTTTTGATGTATAAAGGAAAGATAAAGTTCTCAGTATGGTTTTTTTTGGGAAGGACAGAGGTGGGATTGCTTTGGGGATCTTTTTATGTAACAAAAAGGAGAGCACAGGAGAAGGGTAAAGAGAAGCAAGTGGCTTCCTCTTTTTTTCTTTGAGCTTTGTTTTTAGTTCTTCTTTATCATAATCCTCATCTTCTTTATCATAATCCTCATTTTCTTCATATCTTCTTACTTTTGTGAAGACTGTTTAGGAGTGGGGTTCTGTCCATATTCCATTCGTGAATATCATAATCGGACACTCTACAACAATTTCTTTTACATCTCAAATCCTAAACATCTTTTCAGTTATTGGTTTTCTGGGTGTGCTCTAGACAAGTGCAAACAATAAGTTTTATCTGTAGGTCTTTCTAGTGGGTTATATTATAGTCTGTCTCTTCCACCTTCCTCCCATTGACACCTTTCCCTCCACCAGTGTTACGTGAAGCAGGCCTATTTTTTTCTTATCAGTACCAAGAAAGAAATGTATCAAGTGTGGTATCAAGTTAATTTCAAGTTTTGATTGTCTACTTAACTTTACAATAAATCCAAGAATTTTTTTATTTTCTCTGCTCAGCTGTGAACATTATATGTATATCTCCTCCAGATGAAAAATAGGTGTGGTGAAGATTGTTCTGTTTAAAGCTATATTGTGACTTGAAATGGTCAATGTAAAGATTGTCTAGTCCGAGAGTAGAAACTTCTCCAGGAATTAACATTCCTTCAGACAATAAGTGACTTTGGAGAAAATATTTGTTGTTAATATTGATCTGCGCTTTGGAGGATCCAGTTAATGAAAACTACCAAAGGCCTTGATCTTCCACTCGGTCTCAACTCTTAAGACCTACGGTGACCTGTACTGCAGTATATTTGTAAATAGCAATTGCATATTATCTAATGCCACTTAAAGTTGTGATAGAGGGTTAGCAATTGCCCTCTCTACCAGTTTTCTTGGAGCTGTACTTGAAACATGATGGCATCTTTACTTCTAACATGTTTTAAATAAAGGGCTTGTTTTGAAAGAGGGTCTAGATTGCTTATTATTCCAGAGGCTTGGTCTTGTCAAGAAATCGTTCAGATGTTATGTAGTTTTGGTAAGATGAAAAATGTTGCAAACTGAAGGAAGGTTTGCTTCAAAACATTTTCACTTTGTCACTGAACCAACCCTCCTCAGAAACATGGAGGACCATGGGTCCCATCGGCTTTAGGATTTACCTAATCAGATTGTATACTATATCTGTGCAGTTTTCACAGTTTTTTCTTTGTATGTCTGGCTTGACAGCACAGATGTCTGCAGGAAATAATGTTACTAAATCTCCAAAAGATACCTAGAATGGGCTTTGCCTCTGTCCAGAGGAGTATTTTCACACCTCATGATTTTGGCTGTTTTATGAATTGTTCTGCCTCTAATGGAGTGGTTGCCTTGCAGTGCATGAGGGACTAATTTGCGTCTTGAAACTACACTTAATCCTCACACGTTAAATTATTTATCTCATTTATGCATTGTATTTAGAAAACAGTTCATTTTTGCTTTTTTCACTGCTTTGAGCTTCTTTAAATATTTTAATCGGGAATCGTGTGAAAGTCACACATAAATATACACATAGATTTACACATGCAAGCATAAGGGTGGGCAATCTACCTGTTTAAAACAAAACAGGCATTGGCTAAGCCAATAGGTCTGGTCTTAATGTGGCAATAAATGGAGATACTGGCATGCACAAATACATTTTGCCTGCATTAGCACATTAAAGTGAAGACTATTGACTTTGCCATCCTTGTAGTATTTGTGTCAAAAAGAGACTATTCTGCATCCCTTATCTGTTGATTGTATGGTTTGGGTTCCATCCGAACTAAGGGGCTGATTAGGATGGCGGCCACACTTTCGTCTGACCGCCATCCTATCGGAGGTGGGACTGCCTGACAGGATGTCGGCGGTCCCGCCATAGGCATTAGAATGCGACCCCCACCACGGTGTTCGCAATGCCTATATTTTCTAATGCAGTGGGTGCTGCTGGCTGCAGCACACGCCCCAGTACAAAAAGGGGACACTGCACATATTCCTGGACTGCGTGGCGGGCACCCTGCGGTGCCTGCCACATGGTGAAGGGATATGATATGATAGGTGCCCCAGATCCCATGTCTGAGGGCTAGGTGGTAAGGGGAGCCCGCCACGGGCCCCCAATGTCTCTTTCCGCTAGCCTTTTCATGGCAGGTAAACCGCCATGAAAGGGTCGGCGGGAAGGGACATTATAATCCCTATGTAGTGCCTGACAGGCACCTCCACCATTGTAGGGATTGTGGCTCCCTCCGACACACCAATGGGCTCCTTTAGCCTGTGACTGTGAAACAAAAACTGACGAGGTGAAAAAGAAGCCCTCGTTGAACAGAGAAAATTTAACCAACCCCTTTCAGAGCCATGCTCAGGCCACTTTTGGCATTTTCTTGCACTCTAAGTTTCACCTACAACAATAAAAAAAATATTCTTAACTCCTAAATGGAAATCATGATTTACAGAGTCAGGTTTTTTTGGCAGATCTGCTCTTACTCTCATGGAAAGCTCCACCTAACTCAAAGGTGTTTCCACTTGAGTAAGGGCATGAAATTGAAATGCGGTGTGGCCGTGAAAAACACTTTACAATTTTCACAAAATAAAGCCTTTCTATGATTCAGAAACCTTTTAGAAGTAGTTCCTGTCATACTAAATGTACACCAACAAAAATTAAGCACAGTGTTTGCAGGGTGCAAAGTGGGACAAAGGAGGATCATGCAAATGAAAACATGTTTTCCTGTGGAGACAGAAAAATGGGAAAAAACAGGGCAAATGCACTGCTGTGTCTAACCTTTTGGTAGCAAACTGCATGGAGAAGATTTTTGGTGGCTTTCAGGAGCATTTCTGGAAATTTCAAAGACTTTGGGTTTCCAGAACTTATGCCAGGAACATGTTTTGTATTTCACAAGAAAATCAAAATCTTAGATAAGAGTACACTTATTTCATTCACCCTTTCACAATTTTTTTTTTTAAACATGCATACTAATCTGTAAATCAGCATCAATGTCAGCCTATTCATGGGGCAAGAGAATTCAAGATCAGTGGACCAACAGCACGAAATTGTCCAAATGACCTGCATATGAAATTTGTTGTGATCAGAAGAACAATGGCGAACTTTGAGACAAGGAAAATTGATTTCTACTTAAAAGGTACAACTAAAGGCCGGCAGTCTCCCATTGAAAGGAGATGGAATGCTAGTGGCAGAACGTTTTAAGGCTACTGAGGTAAGCGAAAGCTTACTGGAGAAGAGTAGAAGGAAGAGAAGAGGCTAGAAATAATGAAGGAATTTAACAAAATCTGATGTTAACTTGAGCTTTCAGATATTTTACTCTGACCATTAATCTTAAATACATTTTGCTTCACTAAAACAATAGTTAATATGTCAGAAATATCCTATTCCTAACTGCTACAAATTGCAGTTCAATTAAAATGTAATTCAGAGAAATCTGAAATTATCTTTTTGGTTCCCCGCTTTCAGAAGAGTGGAAACACTGGTGGCCTTGGGATATGTCACCTCCCCTCTCTGTGCAAAATACTGTAAAAAATCTGGGCATTATGATGGAAGGTACTCTCTTGATGAGTTCCCAAGTCCAGTTGGTAGCAGGCACCTGCTTTGGGCTTCTGCGTTTGTTGAGGACATTTCTCCCCCTTCTGCCACCTGAGCACAGGAAGAAAGTAGTCCAGGGATTGGTTGTCTCCAGACTGGGCAATGCCAATGTCTTGTACCTGGGCCTTCCTGAGTATCTGCTCAACCGCATACAGATGGCCCAAAATGCAGCTGCCATAGCGGTTCTCATGCTTAAGCCCACGACTCGTATATGCCCGCACCTCAAGGCATTACACTGGCTTCCAGTAAAAAAGAGGATTAGGTTTAAAGCGCTGGTGCTATTTTTCAAGGACCTTCACTGGAGTGCCACGTAGTATCTCAGAACGAGATTCACCCATTATGTGCCACCAAGAACCTTGAGGTCATCAACTTTGAGCCTGGCATCCGTTCCCAGGATACGCCGTGTCTGATCGTGTGGTCATTCTTTTTGGTTCCAGGGAGCCCAAGCCTGGAACCTTCTCCCGTTGACTCTCAGAAATGTAACCGACCTAGGCTTTTTTAAGAAAATGCTCCAAACGTGGGTATTATGCAGCTAACCTAGCTCCCCTTTCTTCTAGATGCAGATTAAAACCGGGTCTCCCGCTTTCAGGGGCATCAGCAGGATTGACAGTCTCTTTTTTTTAGCGCCGGGACACCCTTGTTGAGTAGCTGTGCGCTCTATAAATTCTTTCATTCATCTATTCATCCTTTAGAAAACGTTCTGCTAATGGTTAAAATATTTGGTTTTTATTTGAGCATTTTAATTAAGGTGACTGCTTTTTTATCAAGGAAAACTGAATATTTTAGTCTATATTTTTATATGAATGTATTTTGTTCTTTTATGGCTATAGCCGAAATAAAGAAGTATTCAGTCAGTCAGTCCTATTTCTAACAGGTCGGAGACATTCTAAAAAAATATACACCTCTGCTGAAACAACAGGTGTGTAGTAGGTAAGGGGTAGCATGACCCACACATATTCCTTTAGTTGTATACTGCTCTAACATGCCTGGACTCAGGTACACTATTTGATTTTGCATATTTCGAGGTGCATAGGTGGAACTCTACGCCAACGCACTTTGTGCATGACTGCGCAACTTGCAGATGATTTGTACTACGCCCATTATTTTGCTGTGCAATTGTTCAGTACTCTATCCCCAAAATACATTTCATTTCCAAAACACACAGCAGTCACAGTGGATGTGTGCACACTCTCAAGTTAATATATGAAATTTGCAATACAGACCGTTTGAGGCCGATCATTTTGATTTTGGGCTTTTATGTTAAAGTACCTGGCGCCCATAGGCTCCAGCAGACTACCCACTGTGCCTTAAAGGGGCCATTATGGAGGGCCATTAAATATGTAGGAGCCCAGCAGAGTCCTAGCATTTCACAATGTTGGCTGCCTCCCTGAGTTAAGGGATTGCCCTTTGAAAATAAAGGGACTTGGGCATGTGTTTGTGACACCCGCTTTAGCAGTTTGGAGGGTGGTGTCACTGTGAAGTTTTGTGTGATGTAAAGCATTCATATTTATGGTTCTCCATACAGAAGCTCATTGATGCCTCCGCAAGAAGACAGTACAATGGAGCTAGGGGGTCAGAGGAACAAATTAAACCAGAGCAGAAAATGGAGGGCTGGAAAGATGGATGAATGGAGAGGAGAAAGAAACCAAAGAAGGGTGGATTGATGGAGAGGAGGTTGGAGCCATGGATTGAATGAAGAGTGGGTCTTTGGAGAGATGGATGGGTGATGGCTGGAGAAAAGTGTGCATAGGCGAGTGGAAGGAGAGAAGGTTGACTGGGTGGAGGGAGAGAAGGATAGATGGATGGCTAAATGGAGAAAAGGACGGAGAGTGATGGAGGGATGGTGGGAAGGAAGGAAATGTGGATGATGGTTGAATGGATGGATTGAAATATGAAAGATAGGAACAGGGCAGTAAAAAATGGCTTCAAAGCTGGATGGATGAAATGGCACCGGACAAAGGAGGATGGGGAAGGATGGATGAAAAAAACTAAAAATGAATGGAGCAATGTCGGGAGGAATAAAAGGGAGATAGCAAGCCCACGGATGAGCGTTGGGCTCGCTCTCCTCGCTTGGTTGCTCAGTACTCTTTCGAAATTGTTTCAGAGTGGGGGGGTTCTGCATATCCCCTTGTACAGGCAGGAACGAGTGCTTGAACATCCCCCACTGCTTGAGGTATCTCATTCTCCAGTAGTGGCCATTTCTCGCAAGCACAAAGAAGCGCACCGCTAACCGGCTTCTAGAGTTTGCAGTGATGTTTGTCACACTGTCCTTCTTTCCTGAAGTTGTGGGACACTTAAGGAGTGCTGCATGAGTACATTCGTGGCAGCTTGAAAGAGAATATACGGTACCTCTGTGTTTCCAGTTTTCTTATTGATATAGCAAATCCCCAGCAAATTCGGGCTGTCTCTGTCACGGTAATGTGTTGTATCACGATAGAGAGCTAGGTGAAAATAAATGAAACGGTGGCTTCCGCTATTACCAAATTTGTTTAATCCTTGTTTTGTATGTTGAGGCTGTTTTTTTCCTCCTACCCTCAACCCAACTCATCCCACGTACCTGTTTTGGTCACGTTTGGTCTATCCGCTGAACTGCCGCATTCCACAAAAAATAATGGTTGGGGTTTTCTTAGTTGTGGGGCTAGGGAGGGGGGTGGATGTTAGAGGGTTTCACATAATGCCTGGTGAAGGAATGGGCATGGTTCCTATGGGTGGCAGTCTCACAAATAGCCGAGGTTTCGAGGTAGTCGAAGCCCTGAAACACACCGCCCCATTCAAAGATCACACATTGAACAGGGACAATAGCTAATAACTGGAGCCGTTTGCATCGAGTCGGCGATATTCGGGACTGCGGTATCACGATATGCCCAACGGTGTCGTCTCAGACAAGGATGCACTTGGCGCGCCTGGCCAGGTCCGACCACTAGCATGGGCGAGCCGGGCACAGGCCCAGGGCACCAATTTTCTGAGGGGCGCATGGAGCTGTGTGCATTAAGGTTATGTCGCCAGTATAGCGTCCTTCTCATCTTGCTCCAGCCTTGTCTTTGTCCCTGCCTGTTCGTTTCTGTCTGATTTGCCAATTTAAAGTGGTTTTATCCTTCATTGTCATACGGCGGTAATGCTTTAAACACCTTTTTAGCCTCCTTCCTTCTCCACCTGACCCCTGCTGACACACATCAGCAAAGCCATCATCTGTGAGGCAGCTAAGCTATCGGTGATGTAGGTGCGCTGGGGGAGGTCCGGGGATGTTGGTGTTCAGGGGCCACTCCCTGCTCATCCAGTGAACACAAAAGGAACCCCCTGCTACCTCGTGTAATTCACTACCGTCAGAGCGCCAAATGTGTCTCGTTCCTCGCTCAGGGCGCTATTTTAGCATAGGCCTGCTCCGCGCCTGGCAGTGCGGCTGTGCCCCCTCTCGGCTCGCTGCCTAGGCCTGCACCTGAGCGAAGCACCAGCGAGCCTGACTAATAACCCCTGCGCACACTCCATCGATTTTCCGGGAGAGAGTTTAAGGACTAAACAAACTTGGAGTTGGTGTCTTAATAAAGTGCGCCTCTCGGGCTGTCACTTGCAGTTACAACGCAGTATAGTTTGTGTGTGTGTGGGGGGGGGGGGGCAGAGCTGTCGCCGGCCGCTAGCAGCAGACCCCCCACCCCCTTACAACCCCCCCCCCCGCGAGCCCTGGACTCTGCTAGGCCACCTTGCAGGGGCCGGCGGGGAGCACATTTCTCAGTTTTACCCTAATGACTTGCAACACTGATAATGTGCCTGATGATCTCCCATTGATTTCGCTATCACCGGCTTGTCTGGTAATTGATCCGTTGCTGAGCCTCTAGTTAATTATATCGGCTCTGACACGGCCCGGCCCGCGGGGACGCCCGCCCGACTCTTTGCAGGAGAACACTTCTAATGAAAGAGTCTGTTGCTGCAGGTGCGGCCGGCCGGCCTGCTGCTGCCGCCGCCGCGCGCCACTCGCGCCCCTGTGTCTTCGGTGGGGCTTCTTCGGTTGATTCTTTCCAGGACTGCAGGACACTCGGATCCGAGGGGAGGGGGCGCGGAGGGAGGAGCAGGAATGCCGAGGTGGGGTGGAGGGGGTGACGGAGGGCGGGGAGAGGAGGAAGCCTGCTATTGACAGTGTCCTTAAGCCTCCCACAAATAACAGCCATTAGCGGGAAGGTCAGGCGCTGAGCAGGCAGCTTGACTGAGGCACTGAGTGCCACTTCACGAATCGAGAGCCCAGCACATTTTACGGCCAGTTTAAATGGGTAATAGCTGGCTGTAAATGCACAGCCACTGTTGGCACACTCCGCGTGCATTGCATCCCCCCCTTACCAAGAGGTCGACCGGCCCTTAGACATTTAAGGTTTCACTGTAGAATATGTGTATTTTATTCAAATACATTTTTATTTTTTTGTGGTTGTCACTAGCGTAATTTGCCCCACCACGTTAGGGAACATAAAGGGATTACGTCCATTTTCACCTCATAAAAAACTATAATTCAATTTCGTACTCGCACTAGACGGGAAAAAAATCTGTCTGAGCGCACCCCAGCTCCCCTCCCCTCGGAGGACGTGAGGGTGCCGGGTTTGAGAGCGTGCGCGCGTCTAATGGTGGCGCACGCCGTGGGGAAAGTTTTTAACAGAAAAGCTTTCAGGCTGAGGCTGCGGCCAGGGAGGCCCATTTGTGTCAGCGGCGCGCGGCCCCATCCCTCCTCATCGCGCGCTAATGACCCCGAGAGCGCCGCGCGCCTCCCTGGGCTCCTCCAGCCGCACTTTACTGCCATCCCTCAGCGGGAGAGTGCCTCATCCATCCTCCGGACGCACTCTTTTTTTTGTTGTTGTAGCTTTTCACCTTATTTTGGAGCAACCCGTTTTATTTTAGGATTAATGCTCATTGGTCCATTCGTATTTGTACTTCTGAAAAAAAGGACTATAGCTCAGTGCGTCACTGCACGCGCTCCTGAGATGTTTGCAGTCTGCGGGGCGCAGGTTCTAATCCGAGCAGGGGCGAGTGCGCGTTTCATTCTTTCAAGGTCGAAGCAATGAGTACCCTGGCGCTGGGTAACTTTAATACATATTATTCAAGCAACGGTTCAGTTGTTGGCGTGGACTACGTAAATGGTCAGTATTAATCGTTTTATTTCTAATTCTATTTGTTCATTATTGAAAAAGCCTGCATGATGGTTTGCACTATCCGTTTCTTTAAAAAGAATTGATTGTTTAAAACATGTTTATACAACCGACCAGTAAATAGGCTGTCTATGTTGCTAATATAATTGATGTATTCTTTCAACAAAAAGGTGTATGTATTTTTATTTTTTTAAACTTGGAATACATGCATTTCTGATTTTATTGTCTTTAAGTGGCATCCCGCTTGCTTTTTCGCCTGATGGAATTATTGTCCTTTACAGGATTTCAATTTTTTTTTACAATTTCAATTTATACCAATTTTAGGAAAATGTGATTTCGTTTAATCTATATGTGGTGGGCGAGGGCGGCTTGTCTTTCCCGACCCTTGTCCCCAGACCGCTTCAGAAAAAGGGGAAATAACTGAATAATGTATTTGGTGGTAGAATTGTGCACGGTTTTGTGGAATGGCGTGTAAGAAGTGTCTGCTTGAAAGGTGTCCACCTGCCCTTGGTCTTAGCTGGCAGGTGGCACACATTGAGTCGGGGGGGGGAGGGGGCGAGGGTGGCAGCACACATTCCCATGCATGGCCGGTGACAGCTAAAGAAGTTACTTTTGAAGGGCTGCCCGCGCACCCTGTGTGCAGAGTGGCCAGTGGCAGACGTGGCATGCCGCTTCTGACAGCCCGGCCCGAGTGCAGAGTGTGTCCGCAGCCTCCTAGTCCATGTCACGCCAGCTCCCGGCGCTGCCCCATGCCGCATGTGTGCCCTCCGCGCAGCCCGCTCCAGTGACCCCCGGAGGGGGCGGCTGCCGGGGCGCATACCTGACAGGCAGCTGCCCAGGGGAGACCCCAGCCCATGCATAAATGATACAAGGGGGGGGGGGGGATCCGCGCGGAAGGTGCGAAAGACGCGCTGACCCCCAGCCCCTCCTGCAGCTGCACTCCCCTCCCCCAGCCCCAAGTGACAGGCACCGCGCAGACAGCTCCTTAACTCCTCTGCACGCGTGCTGCCGGCTGCCAAGAGGCTCACTGCTTCCACCTTCACTTTTCAGCCAGCGCAGGCGGCCGCGGATGTGAGCGGAGCGGCGAGGGCAGGAGCGGCGCCCGCACCGGCAGCCCCATGCAGTACGGCACCAGGACGCCCAGCAGCGAGCCCGCCTTCATGGGCACATGGCAGCCCGGTGAGGCCAACCTGCTCTTCAGGATGTCCCAGCAGGTAAGGGGGGCTGCGCTGCTCGCCGCGGAGGGAGGGTGGGGGTCTGTGGGTCTCTGCGCGTGAAGCGCCGCGCTGCCCTGTGCCCGCCACTGTAAGCATGCAGCCAGGCAAAGTTTGCAAAGCCGGCCGACTAGTGCAACTTCCTTCTCGCCTTTCATGCTTTCAGGCGCGTGCCATTGTTACATGACTGACGTGACATCCCTACCTACGGCCACACAAGGTACGCCAGCAGTGGTGGCTGTAGCGGAATGAAAGAGCAAGTCACAATATGACAGTTTTTGATCTTTCTTTCCCTCTTCTACTTCCTCATAATATCTCTTCCGTTTTTTGTGGGTATATACCCTAACTTATTTTTCCTTACTTCTTTCATTCTTTCTTGCGTTTGCTCTTTTGATTTGAACACATTGTCTTTGTTTTATTGCACTTCCTCTTTTCTCTAGTCCCATTACTTTCCTTCTTTCTCTTTCTTCTTTCCGTCTTTCCTTCTTTCTTTCGCTCTTTCTCGTCCTTTCTTATATTTGTCTCCTTTTCCTCCTTTTCTTTTGTATTTCTAGTTCTTCCTTCCTTCATATTCCCATCTTAACTTACCTCTTCCATCCTTCCTATCTCTAGTTGAACTTTTTTCACCCATCCTTGTCCTAGCGTTACATTTCTTTTTCTATGTTCCAAGGTTTTGTCATGCTTCTCTTTCTTCCTTCAGTTCCTTGTTTTCTTTTAAATTCACATTTCCTTTACTCCCTTTCTTCCTTCCCCCTGTCCAAGCCTGATAGCAGATATAGGGGCCCCTCCAGAGTAGCATAATTGACTTCATGTGGCTGCCGGCAGCTTTCTTCCATCCGCAGGAGTGCAGACCAGTTGTGCTGCAACTTTTTGCCAGCGTGGAACACGAGGTCATTACTGGAGACTTTCAGATGTTGACTTTCCTACTCTCCCACCCTCTCATTCGCCCCACTTTCTCTCGCCCCACTTTCCCTCTCTCGCCTCTCTCTCTTTCTCCGTCTCCCCCTTCCACACACACATTTTTTTTTTTTTAACTGAGCTGTGACTTGGCTTTATCCCCAGCGCTGCTCCTGCACCGGGGGCCGCCTTCAAGGCATCTTGGAATGCTGGTTCTGACGGAAAGCTGAAATGTTATTGTGAGGCCAGTAATAACTGATAATTAATCACAGGAGTGGGTGTCTCTGTACCACGCTCTCGGTGGTACGTGCCCTGCCTGCCCCAGCTCCTTTTACTGAACAGCCTGGCTCTGCTGGGCGTACCCCAACAGCGGCATGGGCAGAGCCAGCCTCCCCTTGGCCTGGACTCGAGGCTGGGAGAGGGGTTCCCACTGTAGTCCTCTGTAGGGGGGCTCATCTCCAAGCAGCCGTGTGGCACTTCGCCTCCTTGGATCAGGTCTTCGTCCAGCATAGGGTCAGTAGATGGTCAAGCACCGCCATCGGCACTTTGGTCCCAAGAACGCCGTTGTAGGGTTGACAGATGCCCCATGTAATGTCCTATGGGTAGTGAATACACGCACAGATGTTGCATGAGTTCTCTATTGGAGAGACACACCTAAGTGACAAGGTAAATCTGTTGGTGCAAAGGTTCTTTGCAGCCGGAGCCTTCTGCAGGGCGTGGGGGATACATTGTGATATCCCCTTTAGAAGGTACACTGTCACTGCCCCTCATACCAGGAACTCTATTTGGCATAGCTGAGTGGCACCTGCTTCTGGCCGCTTCAATACACTTAAAGGAACGTTTAACCATCTCCAAAGAGTTCCCATGGGTTGTTTCGGTATTATGGAGTCCCCAGTATGTAGGACGAATGCCTTGGTCCTCCCCACCGCATCTTCTATGAACAGGACATACAGACTGCTGAAAAGTGGAAAGGTAGCTCAGCTTAGACAGCGACTGACCTCTCAGAATCATCCTCGCTTTCTGCGAGGTATGCTTAAGAGGGGTGAGATTGGAAATAAGTCTTCCTCCATAGTGTTCTGCAGGATTCCACGCCATCCGATCTGAAGGATAATCAATTGATGAATGCCTGTTGAGCCCTGTAGCACTGGCGTGAGCTTGAGCATTTTGGTCTAAAAAAGCTTTTGCAAATAGACTTAATATACAACAAGACCGTTTTAGCAGAGCTTGAAAACACAGAAGACCTATAAGAAAAAGAAGGGCATGTACACAAAAAGAGTGACAAGCTAGAGCATTCAGTTGAATTGTACACAAAAGGGCAAAGTCAAATATCTAATTCATTTTTTGACGGAGCTCTACTTCCACCGTTTCACATTTTCACTTGCACCTTAAAAATTAAGGCATTTATATTATATCAAAGTTGTGTTTGTGCAAGAGATAAGAGTCTCCCTACATGTTGGGCAAATTTAAAAGGGGATATTTGCTTGTAGGAGAAAAGAGTAAACACATGTATAGAGAAAAAAATATGTAGAATGTCCGAAAGAAGCTACTCATTGACAGTCTGTCATCTCTTCAGAAGAGGCTTTGACATTTTGAAGGACCTAGTCCTTTAGACAGAAAGCAGTTCTACAAAGTTTTTGGATAGGGAAATTTGTCATTTTCTGTTTCTTTTTTTTATAATGATGTTTTTTCGACTCCTCCAAACTCTGGATTTCAAACGATTTAACCTATTTATTGTCGATAGATTTTGATCATCAGTACAGCCAGTATGCCAAGATATGCAAGTGTGCCGCACTAGACTGTAAATCAGCATTTTTATACACCTTTTTGCTGCTAGTAACAGGAAATATGAACATGCCTTCTCATATATTTTTCATCTCAGTTGATGAAAGAATACTACTAATGTGCATTTCTCCTCCAAAGCATTTAAACAAGTGTTGGCCATGTAATGGTGCTATTTAAAGGCAAGTGTTAGATAAGTTGTGTTCTCTTTAAAAAAAAAAAAAGTAAGATGACATTCTTGTACTGGTGGACTGAAGATGACGAATCACAGTAGCCTGTCTATGGAGATGTTGAAAGCTCTGTGCAGTTTTACATTACTTTTTAGCTGTTAGATTGTGCCAGGTAACTGAACTAAATCTCTTTTTATTTTTCGACTTGCTTAAATTTGGACTCATTCATAGGGTTGTGAAATGGGCACGATTACAAAGCAGTCCAGGTAACCTAGCCAGTTATTGTCCACTACTTTGCAGGTGGCCAGCACCGAAGTCTAATTTGAGCTTGATTATCAACCCGCTGTCAAAAGTGTTAGTCAATTTGAACAGTGAAGAAATGTTTTTTTCTAAGCAAAGGTTAGATGATGTTCCCTATTGAAAGAAACTGGTTGCTCCAATAAGCAAGTGCTCTGTGTCATTGTCAGCCTGGGTAGTTGACAGTTCTCATGGGAGAATATGCGACTGCTTTTGTGAAGGAAGTTGCTATGAACCCAGATTGATAGGCGCTAGGTTGGGATTGATGAGGAATTGCAATCTTTACCCCCTCCGCCTCCACCGCTCCTAGAGGTCATCGTACAGTGTGCCTCAAGAGTTTCTCAAACCATTTCTAAGATTGTAGAAAGCCTGTTTTTTTTGTTTTGTTTGCAAAAAGGTCTTTTTTAGGTGTCATTTAAAAAAAATGCTGTGTGCATTTGCCTGCTCCTCTAAGCAGTGATCTTTCTTCTTTCAGTGACCTTCGAGGTCTTCTAATGCTCCAAAGCACTCTGGGACATTTTAAGAAAGGCGTCCCTAAGTGAGAAATCGCTGTAACCCACCATGTCAGAAAATGCCACAGACCGCAGTTGACAGCTTTCCTGTTTCTTGGTGGTTCGGAAGAGGCAGGGAAGAGAGGGGCTTTCAAATTTAAACTTCAAAACCTCTTTGCCCTCTCATCCCCTTCAATTGAGAGAGGAAGAACAGTGCTTCAGATCCGCTATTAATGAACGAACAGCACGTACCCATGTGAAGCCACACGTGAGTCGCACAGAAATTGACTGACATTACCTCCTTTATCTGCATGCACTGGATGTGTAGTAGAATTGTTATTCCCCAACATCTTGAAGTTCGCTCACTCTTAGGTCACACCAGCATTAATTAGTGAATTAATTCAATCACAGAGTGATATTTTCCATTTTATATTTGTTACATCCAGAACATCATAGCAAAGGGGTGTCAAATGCTTGTAGTAGATGCTTGTTTTGCACATTGCCCTCAACCTGTGGGTAAAAGCTTGGTCTGCAGCTTGAGACCCCTCATGGCAGTAGCAAGGCATCTTCTTCTTCACCCTCACCCTGCTGAGACACACTTACACGTACTTGCATCTTACACACTTGTATTTGACCACTGCGATGAAACAGAAGTCTAGTTAATTGGTGGCGGCTACGTTTGTCGTACATCAAGCTGCGGAGTACACCGTCATCTCTTTGGATGCCTCTGAGTTGTTTACAGGGGCGTTCAGAGTTAGCCTGCCGCTCGCCTATGGCCACTGCTATGAAAAGAAGCGAAAGCTAACACCCTGCTGCAGCAGTTTTGTAGAAAGATGACCAGCTCGTCTGCCCCGAGTCTCATTAGCCTTCTCTTTTATTTGAAAGGCAAATAGTAGTCATGTTTTTCCTCATAAACCCTCCCTTTCCAAAGACATAGCTATGAAATATGCACAATGTGCGGTTATCTATTGTCCATGTATACAAACCCATTTAAAGGCTCCCCTATGGGTGTTATTTACGTTGGTTTTATGCCATGTTCTGGAGGTTAACCTAACCCTGTGACTCCGACAGTCGTGAGCGTTCAGAGGGGCCCCCACAGGGCTGCAGAGATCCACCACCTTTTTCTGGACCACATCACAAACTTCTCAGCATGTTAGCAATATCATCACATATAAAATAAATAGTTTTACATAAAAGTATGAAATATTCATATAGAACGAATTAAGTGGCACAAGTCGTTGCAGCAGCTCTGCTGTCTGTCGTATGTTAATTTGCACTGCAGTTCAAGACATAGGGTTGTTTTCCCGTGTTTAAAGGGAAGGGTTGTTGTGGTGAATGTGACCAAGTGTCTGTTTTTTTCTCAAGCCTGTAGCATCATCTTCCTCACCGATGCATGCTTGCTCTGCATGTCTATGGGTGCTTATGGCGCCCCAATATATAAATCCAACTACCTGCTTTTCTGTTTTGTCACAATCTCCAGCTTCTAGTTAAGAATGAAGGGTTTGGACACATTGCTAGAGGATTTGCAGTGTACACTAAGCAGCGTTTACAAAGAAGTCTGCTTTTAAAAAGTGTCTCAGATGGTAAATTGAACAGGTTTTGCCGACAAAGCAGGTTGGCTCCAAGGACAGGTAGAAAACAGGTTTTGAAAGTGCCCATTTTTCTGTCGGTAGTTTGCCCTCATTGTATAATTATTGTCCATTTCTACTATGGTAGTAGAATATAGTAATAAGTATATATAGGGTTTTATTAATATGGTTTTTTGAATGAAGAAAGCAAGATCTTTTGAACTTCTAAAAGTTATGTTCAGGCAGTGTGTGTATTTATTTGCCTGTTGTTATTTGTCATTCGTATAGTGTAAAACCTTACGTTTGTGTAACAATTATGGGTTTGTGGATGTCTGCGGCATCCATACTTACAGATCCATGTCCATTCGGATGGCATAGAATGGGTAGAAATTGTATTATTAAAACCATACAGGGATAATAGTATGTTCTACAGCACTATGTATTGCAAGGGGAGGGTATGCATATATCATAGCTCATTCTTAATGGAAGGAAATGCTACGTTAACCAGCATGCAGTTTTCATTGTGAAAGTGTTGATTGTATGTATCTATATGTGTATATGTATGTACACTAATCTGGTTATATATTTTTATAATATACACTAAACGTGCATTATTTACAAAGATGTACAAGTAAATCGATCTGACTCAGGCACATTTCACATACATGCAAGTAAGATTATTCTATTGGGTCTCTACATCTTCATGCAAAAGAAGTATTACATTGTCCTCAAATGTGGTCTATTTTATAAACGTCATGTGCCATTTGAAAGTATTCATGTATTGTCCATGATGCAAGAAAGTGGCAAATAATGTCCAATTTTTCCTGTGTCAAATTTAGATACACCTGAATTTTAAGCAAATGTATCTCCGGGGCACAAGCTATTTGCTATACCTGTGCAGACTGCTGAACCTTCTAGAACCCCACCCTTTCATATGTAACGTAGAGCTAACTCTACATGTAATAGCGACAGTGATGTTGTGAGCAAACGCTGGTGTTTTGATGCTCGAGGGGGGATACCCTCACCCTGCATGGAAGGGCCAAGCCAAGAGGTTAAAACTGCTCGAGGGCAGACATTATTAGATTGGAAAGTACAAGGTGCTGGTGCCTTAGGAATATTTGATGTGATGTCACAATCTTTACAGCAACGCCTATGTCCATGCATCTCTAAAGTTGACCCTGGCCATAGCTATGTAGAATAACCTGGCTCTTCTGGAGCCAAAAGTGTTCACTAGTTGCTAACAGAATCCTTTTGGATCAAATAAACATCTCAATGCCACAGGCAGCTTGTTTAAAAAATAATTAAAAAGTTCTATTTAGACGCAAAGAAAGGACGAGCTCTAAGGCAGCAGCACCCGAGCCCTAGTTGGTTCCAGCATTTGATTAGGGGGCCGGTGAGAGGGCTTGTTTCTGGGTCACTGTGACACTGGTGGGTGATTGCAGCGGAACTGGCTGTTCGCTGATTACGGAGCTGGCATCTGAACCTTCCATCTGAACGTGTGTTGCTGGTACTCTTCCAACCTCCCCCATCCCCCCCCCCCCACCCATTCCTAGCATATTGAGATGTCTTTATGCGATTTCTTGAAATACTCCATGCTTGTTAAAAAACATGGCTAGCATCTCACTACTAAGCATTTGCAAACCTAGACTCTGCTTTTCAGGCATCGGGAGACCCACACCAGTGTCTGCACCAAAATGTACCTGGGGGATGGTTAGTCTGGGTAACAGCACACAGACAGATGAAGGGGCTTGGGAGCTTGTGCATTTTGCATAGATAATTCCCGCCCCTTTCATGACTTTCTGCTCACGCCACTGTAAGAAAAATCAAATGAATCAAATATATCCAATTCTTGTTCTTTGTCGAGGGAATGTTTTTGGTGCAAAGTTTGGGAAGGTAAATTAAGTCAACTATTATACACTGATCTTTATCACAGAAGAACAGATCGCTTTTCCCAATATCGAGGAACATGTGTTTGTTCTCATAGGTGTTCAGTGGGCACGTTATGCACAGAGACAAACAGCCTTGTTTCCTGCTGTCGATATAAAGGAAGACCGCCCTAATGCCCACAGAAGCACAGTGCACAAGGCCCAAGTCTTGGCTGTTCGGGGCAGCCAGTCTGCCAGGGGTGAGTGTGTGATGAATGGGCAATCAGACAAGAGCCGTGGCATCTGTCCGTGCTGAGGCTCGCTATGCTGCCAGGCCCATAGCCCCCGCGGCGGCTGCTGGTGCACACACTGAGTTAATGAGGCACAAACACAACCTGGATGCCCACATATGCCCTTTGTTGCCTGGCATCTCGGTTTACATAAATTCATATTCTTTGGAAGGTGATTTAAGTAGATGAAATTATTCAAATAAATAGGAAAGGAATGTATGACTATATTTCAGATGCATCTATCATAATTCCACAAGATGGCCACACGACTGCACTAGTTACTTTAATACCGCCACGGGCGCTCTCAGGAAATTACGTTGAAATCAGAAGTAGACTACTTGGAAATTGTGAACCTTTTTCTTTTAAAGAATTGTGGGGTGGTTGATAAAATTCTGGAAGTCTATTTTAATAAAATATTTTCAAGTTGCTACTCATAGTGCGCAAATGCATACACCAGAACGATTCCATTTTCTTAGTAGCCAAAATGAAAAAAGTGGCTACTTCTGCACAACTCGATAAACAGTTTTAAGTTCCTACTCCAGTTACCACTTACAAAAAGGGAAAACACTCGTCCAGAGTTTTTTTTAGAAAATACAACCCATGAACTGATGATTCCAGAACTCCTCCTTCCAGAAAAATGTAATAAATGTCATGCTGGTGTATTCCACCCAGACACCTGCCACTACAAAGGATTCGTTCAGCACTTGTATTAAATGTCTTGTGGTCATTTAAACACTGATGTGCAGTGCTGTCATACACTTCTCTGGATGTAGTCCATGCTCTACAACGAACTTGAAAT